>NC_134692.1:81383408-81991742 GCF_050947455.1 Rhinoderma darwinii | reverse complement strand
GTGTCAAACCCCGACATACATACCTATATACATAGTAAAACACCACACATTTCATACACCACACTTATTATATACACCCAAATATATATATATATTTTTTTTCCTATATATCTATACAGATAACAAATATAACCACACTGAAAAATAAACATAAGCATAAAAATAAAATAAGACAAAATAAATAAAATTAAGAAAAGAAAGAGAAAAGGGAGAAAAAAAAGGGGTTATGGAAAGTAACAGACAAAAGAAAAAGACCAAAAATGTATCATAAATCAACATCAAACATAACTAATTATAATAACATGACACACATTTTTTTTTTTTATTATTATTATTTATATACTAGCCCTAACTCTATTTAAGCTAACCTATCACCACACCAGGCCAACACCCCGCCTCATGTCCTATTATGTCCGCTTAGTCCTGGTGTTGGCCTCCACCACCTCACCCTAAACCTCCCACTCAGACCCTCGCCTCATGTCCTCTCATGTTCTGCATAGTCCAGGCCTGAGTAGGAAAAGAAAAACCACACCCCTCCCCACTACCCCCCAATTCCCGCACCCAACTTATCTAAACCCCTTTCACTATCCCTCACATATACATAACGAAATAACAAAACCACAACCCGAAAGCACCAAGTTTGGTACCTGTAAGCCTTTATACTGCCTCTGTGCATCAAAACAAAAGCCTGAAGTGCACTAATCCAGCCTTCCACCAGAAGGAGGGAGAAAAGAGACCCACCCGACCCCCCCCCCCCCAAGGCCAGGATCCATCCACGTCGACACCTTCCCTATCGCTACCCCTATCGCTTTCCCCTATTGCTGTCCCTTCTCTTACCCTATCCTTAATCTAGCTCTAAACTTACCCTCCTTTCCCTATTATTCTCCCTATCGCTTCATTTTTTTTAGGTGCCTAAACGAGGTCGAACCCCCCCCCCCCCCCAAGACGAGCCGGATGAGCCCCCCTCCCCCCTGAAGGTCAATACCCTAGGGCACCCCAAATGAAAAGACCCTCCATAAGTGAGAGGCTTTGGATGCTCCCAGCCTATCAACCTCCAAAGAACGCACCTTCACCAGGTCACCGATGATATTCCCTACGACCTCATCCACCAGGAGGATTTTGCTCTGCGTAGATACTAAACACCGTGCATTCCAAGTAAAGTGCCTTACCACTATGCTGACTAAAAAGGAAGTATTACGGTCCCTACCACCTAGGTCTCTGAACATACCATAAGCCCACCCGGCATAGGAGAGGTTGGCTAAGCCGAGCCAGCCAATGGAGGTACCCACCCTTTTATATACCTCTGCATTAAAGGGGCAATGAAGCAGGAAATGCTCCATACTCTCCAGTGTATCACTACACTCCTGCCGAGGACATCCTCTGTCATCAGTGTTTCTGTACTTCAGATTGCCCCTTACGTACAGTTTCCCATGGAAGCAGCGCCAAGCCAGATCCCAAAACTTCTGGGGAATCCTCAGCGAATTTAAACGTTTTAATCCCTCCCCGAGGTCACTACTTGGGCAGTCTTTGAGTGCCAGGGGCTTCTGGAAGTGGGTCATCAGAACCTTTCTGTTGAGAAATTTTCTCGGCATGGTCCCGATCTCCCAGACCCCACCGGCGTACCATCTTCAAAACCAGGGCGGCATAAGCCGGGAGATGATGTCCGTGGGGTGTACGCAAGTCTTTCACTTGGCCTCTTCTCTCCCATTCCTGGAAGAAGGGCTGAAACCACTCCCTGCAGGAGAGAACCCACCAAGATGCACACACTGCCAAGGTAGAGCAACATGGGCACTAGGTAAGCCTTGGCCAAATGAACCCTTTCACTAAGGGTTAAGGACCAACCCTTCCATTGGTCGACCTTCTGGGCAACTAACTTTAGCCTGCCATCCCAGTTTTTCTTGGGATAATCACCCGGGCCAAATTCCACTCCTAAGATCTTTGCAGACCCCTGGGGCTCAGGAAGGGTGTCCAGGAGATGAAAACTAGGATCTCCTCCCAGCCAGAGACTCTCACACTTGTCACGATTAATCTTGGACCCAGATGCCCGTGAGTAACATTCCACTTCTGGCATCACCCACTCCGCCTCCCCTTGCGAGGAGACGAAGATGGAGACGTCATCCGCGTATGCAACCACCCTCTGAGTGGCTTCTGGCCCTTCCAAGCCGACCCTGATTATCGCCAATGGTCCACGGTCAACCCTTCTAAGAAAGGGTCAATTGCAAACACATACAGCAAGGGACTCTGAGGACAGCCCTGGCGGACACCAGACTCAACCTCAAAGGGGGTTCCAACCCAACCGTTAACCAGTGCAAAAGTCTCTGCCCCATCGTATAAGGTCTGGAGCCAATTGACAAACCCACACTGCAAGCCATACCTCAGAAGGACCGACTATAGATACTCATGATTCACCCGGTCAAACGCTTTGGCCTGGTCCAAGGACAGGACGTACCCCTTCCACAGGCCAGAATTTCCCCACTCCACTGCCTCTCTGACACTGAGGACAGCACTAAATGTGCTGCGGCCTGGAATTGAGCAATGCTCTACATGTGAAAGGAGCCGGGCTGCAAATTTCACCAACAGATTAAACAGCACCTTGGCGAGTACCTTTCTGTCCGTATTGAGGAGCGCTATGGGACGCCAATTCTCAATACGAGTCGAATCCTTACCCTTTGATAGCACAATCAAAGCTGACCTCCTCATTGAACTCGGCAGAGTGCCCGAGGATAGACACTCATTAAACACCGATGTTAAGAGGGGAACAAGGTTTCCTTTAAAGGTCTTATAGAATTCGGATGTTAAGCCTTCCGACCCCGGCGATTTTTTCAGACCTAGCACGTCAATCGCCAGCATTACTTCCTCTTCTTTGATTGGATCTATCAAAACATTAAGAGAGGAATCCTCTCCTGGCTTGGGAACAGTTTCGGCCAGGAAAGCCGACATCTCCTCCCGGTCTGGATCCTGCTTACCCAAAAGGTGAGAGTAGAAGGATCTAACGACCTCCAGAATCCCTGACTTGGATCTCCTCAGGGACCCTGTACTGTCTATTAGTCCAGTCACTATTTTACAACTCACTGACATCTTACAGTTCCTGTAGGGGTCGGGCGAGCGGTACCTTCCGAAATCCCTCTCAAGAAACAAAGATGCGTGCCTATCATACTGACACCTCTTGAGCAACGCTTTCACCCCGGAGATCTCCACCTGGCTACCTCCGGCCGAGACCAGACGTTCGAGTTTCCTCCTCAGTTCCTGATACAGGTGGTACCTGCTCATGGACCTGAGGCCTGAAAGCCAGCGGAAAAATCCTGCCACCCGATATTTGAACAACTCCCACCACTCTGACTTAGTACCACCTAGATCCAACAAAGGTACCTGTTCCTGAAGAAAATCCTCAAAGGCCTGTCTTATCTCTGCTTCTTCCAGGAGAGTGGAATTCAGCCTCCATATACCTTGTCCCATCCGGAGGGATTCTGCAATGTCCAGAGAAAACCAAATCATATAGGGGTCGGAGAATTCCACCTGAACAACGGACACTAGTGAAGAGATGGCTTCCTCCTTCAAAAAAAACCTGTCTATCCTAGACCTACAACTACCTCTTTGATAGGTGAACCCGGGGTGACCTGGGGTATGCCTAATGTGGATATCCACCAGGCGAGCCTCGCTAGCTATGCTATTTAAGGCCACGCTACCATAGCCCAGTCTATCTGCAGGGCACCCCCCTTATCTGCAGGTTTAACAGTGATAGAAGTATTATCAACCAGTATTATCTGGGTGTACTTGTAAATCATGAACTAAATAACAGCATGCAGTGTCAATCAGCTGCTTCAAAGGCCAGCAGTATATTGTCGTGTATTAAAAGAGGCATGGACTCACGGGACAGGGATGTAATATTGCCACTTTACAAAGCATTAGTGAGGCCTCATCTAGAATATGCAGTTCAGTTCTGGGCTCCAGTTCATAGAAAGGATGCCCTGGAGTTGGAAAAAATACAAAGAAGAGCAACGAAGCTAATTAGGGGCATGGAGAATTTAAGTTATGAGGAAAGATTAAAATAATTAAACCTATTTAGCCTTGAAAAAAGACGACTAAGGGGGGACATGATTAACTTATATAAATATATTACTGGCACATACAAAAAATATGGAGAAATCCTGTTCCATGTAAAACCCCCTCAAAAAACAAGGGGGCACTCCCTCCGTCTGGAGAAAAAAAGGTTCAACCTGCAGAGGCGACAAGCCTTCTTTACTGTGAGAACTGAATCTATGGAATAGCCTACCGCAGGAGCTGGTCACAGCAGGGACAGTAGATGGCTTTAAAAAAGGGTTAGATAATTTCCTAGAACAAAAAAGTATTAGCTCCTATGTATAGAAATTTTTCCTTCCCTTTTCCCGTCCCTTGGTTGAACTTGATGGACATGTGTCTTTTTTCAGCCGTACTAACTATGTAACTATGTAACCAATTAATTCAGAGCTATTTGTTCTAAATGTGTCATATTCCTGTAATGATTATCCCTTTTGTTTTGCTTAGTTCTAAACATTTGAATATTTTTTTTCAACCAATGAAATATATGCCTCAATCTCATGTGAATTCCGGGGAGGCTGAAATCTGCTTTTTAAAGTAAGGTCTAAACTTTTCAAGTCAAAACTAACATCAGTAGACAGAGGCACATTGATATCAGCGGAACCTGAAATTGGTTGCCCTGAAAAATGTGCTTTTAATCTCAATACTCTAAAAAAAACGTTTAAGATCAAGATCCAATTCAAACCAGTTAACATTATTGGTAGGGCAAAAAGATAGCCCACGATTAAGGATATTAAATTGCAACTTATTAAGAGACATAGATGAAATATTAACCACAAGGTTTACGGATTCTTTTTTCTCGTCTGGTAATAGCGATTCCCTCGACTTTGGGCTGGTCTCCCCCTCGATTTGATGTTGATTGCTGACTCTCTTATGCCTCCTACCGCCCCTGCGAGACTGCTTTCTCCTGGGGCTTCGATACTGTCCCTTTCTTCTTATATATACAGTGAAGGAAATAAGTATTTGATCCCTTGCTGATTTTGTAAGTTTGCCCACTGTCAAAGACATGAACAGTCTAGAATTTTTAGGCTAGGTTAATTTTACCAGTGAGAGATTATATAAAAAAAATTAAAAAAAATTACATTGTCAAAATTATATATATTTATTTGCATTGTGCACAGAGAAATAAGTATTTGATCCCTTTGGCAAACAAGACTTAATACTTGGTGGCATAACCCTTGTTGGCACGCACAGCAGTCAAACATTTTTAGTAGTTGATGATGAGGTTTGCACACATGTTAGATGGAATTTTGTCCCACTCCGCTTTGTAGATCATCTGTAAATCATTAAGATTTCGAGGCTGTCGCTTGGCAACTCGGATCTTCAGCTCCCTCCATAAGTTTTCGATGGGATTAAGGTCTGGAGACTGGCTAGGCCACTCCATGACCTTAATGTGCTTCTTTTTGAGCCACTCCTTTGTTGCCTTGGCTGTATGTTTCGGGTAATTGTCATGCTGGAAGACCCAGCCATGAGCCATTTTTAATGTCCTGGTGGAGGGAAGGAGGTTGTCACTCAGGATTTAACAGTACATGGCTCCATCCATTCTCCCATTGATGCGGTGAAGTAGTCCTGTGCCCTTAGCAGAGAAACACCCCCAAAACATAATGTTTCCACCTCCATGCTTGACAGTGGGTACGGTGTTCTTTGGGTCATAGGCAGCATTTCTCTTCCTCCAAAAACGGCGAGTTGAGTTAATGCCAAAGAGCTCAATTTTAGTCTCATCTGACACACAGCACCTTCTCCCAATCACTATCAGAATCATCCAGATGTTCATTTGCAAACTTCAGACGGGCCTGTACATGTGCCTTCTTGAGGAGGGGGACCTTGCGGGCACTGCAGGATTTTAATCCATTACGGCGTAATGTGTTACCAATGGTTTTCTTGGTGACTGTGGTCCCAGCTGCCTTGAGATCATTAATAAGTTCTCCCCGTGTAGTTTTCGGCTGAGCTCTCGCCTTCCTCAGGATCAAGGATACCCCACGAGGTGAGATTTTGCATGGAGCCCCAGATCGATGTCGATTGACAGTCATTTTGTATGTCTTCCATTTTCTTACTATTGCACCAACAGTTGTCTCCTTCTCACCCAGCGTTTTACTTATGGTTTTGTAGCCCATTCCAGCCTTGTGCAGGTCTATGATCTTGTCCCTGACATCCTTAGAAAGCTCTTTGGTCTTGCCCATGTTGTAGAGGTTAGAGTCAGACTGATTAATTGAGTCTGTGGACAGGAGTCTTTTATACAGGTGACCATGTAAGACAGCTGTCTTTAATGCAGGCACCAAGTTGATTTGGAGCGTGTAACTGGTCTGGAGGAGGCTGAACTCTTAATGGTTGGTAGGGGATCAAATACTTATTTCTCTGTGCACAATGCAAATAAATATATATAATTTTGACAATGTGATTTTCTTTTTTTTTTTTAATATAATCTATCTCTCACTGGTAAAATTAACCTAGCCTAAAAATTCTAGACTGTTCATGACTTTGACAGTGGGCAAACTTACAAAATCAGCAAGGGATCAAATACTTATTTCCTCCACTGTATCTATTTTTTCACTGAGAATTTTCTTTTTTTTTTTTCTTTTTTATTACAGATACTGATCCATATGAAGGGATGTACAACATGGGAGCAGAGGCTATATTTTTTCAGCTAGTTATGTTTTATTGATTATTTATTATTTACATATTTGTATAATCCATGCTCTCTGTGAAAAGATTTGGAATAAAGTTTATATGGCATTTTGAACTTATATATGATCCCCCCACCTTTATACATGTCTTGTTCTATAATTAATATCTATAGGGTCCTATGTAAATACATAGACGGGTGGGACATACCACTTTAACGTTTGTTTTAGGATATATGGTTGTTCGTCCTATTTGGACACAGCCATTTTCCCTACTTATGTTATAGTCCGTGGCCCCTTTTTCTAGACTCCATATTGAGTCTTAGAATTATATAAAGACATAGAATTAGAACCGATAAAAACAAGGGGACATATACGAAAACACAGAAAAAGGCCATACTTACAAATGGACACAGCCAGGTCAGAAACGCTGATGAAGGAATGAGCAGGTGCTTTAAATAATAATAGCCACTCCCACTGGTCTAGAGGGGAGTGGTGTGTGGTGCATGGGAAGTGTAGTAAGAAATAATAAATTAATAGTGTGTGTGCAAGTGTAATACTATGAGTGAAATATAGGGGGCAGTAATGAGTGAAGTACCTCAATAGAAATAAATGGATAATGAGGTGCAAGTGTGTGAAACATGGAGGGATAGTGTGTACGTCATGAGGCACAACGTGTATAGCCAGGTAGAAGCCTATTTGTGACGCCTTGATAGTTCATAGAGCGGGCTACCCTGCTTGCTATGCCAAACAACAACACACCATGCTCTCCCAGCATCAAAGACCCGGCTGTGTCCAAGAGAAGCGAATATATGTAGTAATGAAAAATACCTGGGGTATTAGTAATCATTTTGGCCAAAAGGACGCAAGCTCGCAATCCACGACAAGGATCCCCAGACTTGCGAGTCCCTAACTCCTTAAATGGAACAGAACGTTCCTGATGTACAAACAGAACCGATAAAAACAAGGTGACATATACGAAAACACAGAAAAAGGCCATACTTACAAATGGACCATTTGTAAGTATGGCCTTTTTCTGTGTTAAAGACATAGAATTATACATACACATTGGTGGCAGGGTATTTATATTAAAATACTCATTGCCGGGTAATTCCCGTATTTGATTGTTATCCTGTCCTGTTATAATATTCGCTGGGACGAAATGAGCCATTTGCGCATGCGCGGCTGTACTGCGTTCCGGGGATGCTTTCCATGTGACGCACTTCCGGCAGTCCGCCATCTTGCGCATGCGCATTATTGATCGTGGGACGCCATTGCTTGTTCCATGCTTCACCGAGAGCCGATAATGTAAGTTCTATAATACAAGTCCAAAATTTTCTTGTACTTTAACTAGTTTTCGATATGATTCCTCTGCTCCGCCCCTTCATTAGGATATGATATCATTAAATAGGGTAATTATAGTACTACCTGTGTTATATACACATTTGTATCTCATACTGAGAGATGTTGCACTGTAATTAATGCACTGGTCACTTTAATATATGTTTTCACTAATTATATGAACGTACTTTACATATGGATTCATTTTTTTATGCATATTATGTAATTGCACTATTTACTGTATACTTTGTGTATCCTCCTATATATATGTGGTATTATACACTGTTTGAATTAGCTTGAGAAAGGTTCAGGTGTGAACCGAAACGTTGCTCATTCTTCCACCTGGTGGTGTATAAACCAACATCTCCCCAACGCTGAAGTCCTGGTGCTGTTACTTGTTCTTTGTCTTTTGGTATATATGTGTTTATATATGTGTATTTATGTGTGTGTATATATATATATATATATGTGTGTGTGTGTGTATATGTGTATTTATGTGTGTGTATATATATATATATATGTGTGTGTGTGTGTGTGTGTGTATATGTGTATATGTGTGTGTGTATATATATATATATATATGTGTGTATGTATGTGTGTATATATATATGTGTGCATATATATATATATATGTGTGAATGTATATATATGTATGCATCTCTGTGATATCGATATTGATTAAGAAGACCTTTTATGCATCCTGAACCAGCAGCCATACATAATGACCTGTGTGAGAACAGGGTAGAGATAGAGACAAGCAAAAGAGAAGAGGGGACAGAAGGGAAAAAGGAAGGAGAGAGAACTGACCTTACACATTGGGCCTAGGAATTATTCTCAGGAGGCCATGATGGTCCTATACTCCTCAGACGATTGAAATCTAATCCAATCATGTTTTGAAGAATTTAGCGTGGGTCCCTCTCATCGATGCTGTGAGGTTCTCCATTCTCATAATCTCCTGGATCTTGCCGAACCACATGCCCACCGACGGAGGACAAGATTGTCTCCACAGCGCGGGGACGCACGCTCTGGCTGCATTCACCAGATGGCGAACCACTGAGCGTCGGTACATAGATAATTGAACATCACACAGATGGAGCATGAAAAGGGCCGGAGAGCGTGGAAGGGGGAAATCCGTAAATTTGGAGGAGCTGCGCCACACCTCAGACCAGAAATCTGTTAACTGCGGGCAATCCCAAAAGATATGTAAAAGTGTACCCACATGGTCACCACATCTCCAACACAACGGTGAGACCGCAGGGATAATCACATGCAATCTGGAAGGCACTCTATACCATCGCGACAAGATCTTAAATCCTGCCTCCTGAAATCTGCTAGCCATGGAGGATTTATGTGTCATAGTGAACAAGCGATCCTTATGTTCCATAGTGAATGTTAGACCCAAGTCCCCCTCCCAGTTAAGCAAGTAGGAAGGTGTGGAAAGATTGGATGGAGAGATCAGGAGAGCGTAAAGTCTGGACAACGAGTGACCCACCATGCCCGTGCCCATGCAAAGGAGTTCAAAAAGGGGAACTATCTCGTGAGAATGCTGATGGGTTAGGTAGGGACGCAGCGAGGAAGTGTCTCAACTGCGTGACCTGCCAGGAAGTAAAGGAGATAGGGTCTGACAGAGACTCCAACTGTGGGCTAGTCATCCATGTCGCACCCTGTATAAAATGGGCGGCATGTCCCTTACCCGCCCTCAACCAGTGCTGGAAGGGTCCCCTTTCCTGCCCTGGTGGGAATGCAGGATTGCCCAAGATAAGAAATAAGGGGGAGGGAGACGAGAGATCACTTTCCGGGGAAGGAGCCGTGACGCAACCGCCAAGGTGGGCCCGATAGCCGGGTGTGTCCGCGCCAATTGGGGGACGTGTTTGCCCAACCAAGGTAGGGACTTCAAGAAAGGTCTGTTCCATGGACACCCACTGTTTAACCTCCGTGTGTCTAAACCAGTCCAGAATTCATGTCAGGTGGGAGGCTTGATGGTAGGAAACAAAGTCCGGGAGACCAATGCCACCCTCACACTTAGCACGAAAAAGCATGGATCGGGCAATACGGGCTGGTTTCCCCACCCATATGAATTTGTGGAGTAGGGACAGCAGGGCTTGAAAGAAAGGGCATGCGGTGTGTACCGGCAGTGCCTGGAAAAGATGCAAAATCCGTGTCAAAATATTCATTTTAAATATTGCACATCTGCCTAACCAGGTGAAGGTGCCCGTCGTCCAGGAATCCAAATTGTTCTTTACACGTTGAAGGAGCGTAGGGTAGTTCACCGAATAAAGGCGAGACAGATCACTGGGAAGCCGGACCCCCAAATATTTAAGGGAATCTCTAGCCCATTTAGAGGAGACGGACTGAGACAGATCATCCACCAAGGACTGTGGCAACGAGATATTGAGAGCCTCCGACTTCTGGTAGTTGATCTTGAAGTTGGACAATTTCGAGTATCTACTCAACTCCGCCATCAGGTTGAGCAAGGAGATCCTGGGTGCAGTGAGAAAAAAGAGCAGGTCATCCGCATATGCAGCGACCTTATGGGACCTTCCTCCCAAAGATACACCAGCTATGTCTGGATTGGAGCGAATATGGCATAAAAAGGGCTCCAAACATAAAATGAAAATTAAAGGGGACAAGGGACGTCCTTGCCTCGTACCATTTAAGATAGCAAGTGAGGAGGAGAAGTGACCGTTTACCTGAACCTGGGCCGAGGGGGAGGAGTAGAGACTCGAAATCCATTGCATCATATGCATGCCCAGTCCAACATGCCGCCAGGTAGCCAGCATAAAATCACAGTTGACTCTGTCGAAGGCCTTGTCCGCAGCCGTAGACAGAAAGCAGGAGGGCAGAGCCGAGGCAGCAGCTTGATACATCAAGTTAATTGCCCGAGTGGTATTATCTCGGGCTTCCCTTAGAGGCATGAAGCCCACCTGGTCATTATGTATCACATTATGTAGTAGTGGGGTCATCCTATGGGCCAGAATCTTTGCAAACAGCTTTAGATCTACGTTTAACAAAGATATGGGGCGATAATTTTGGCACATGGATGGGTACTTCCCCTCTTTTGGTATCACCGTGATGTGTGCCCTCAACGTGTCTTGAGGAAGGGAACTCTCCTCCGTGAGTGAATTGAAGGCGTGTAGGAAATGGGTTGAGAGCAGATCTGAGCAGGCCTTATAGTATTGTAAAGGTAGTCCATCCGGGCCCGGTGCTTTCCCCGCAGGCGAGTCCTTCAATGCCCACAACAACTCTTCCGGTGAAATAGGAGCCTCCAGGGCAGCGATAGCTTCCTGGGGGATACATTTCATCCCTGAGGACCGGAGATATGTTACAATCCTCTCCAAGTGGCTCCCTCCATCCGGAGAAGAAGGGGCCTGAGGAAGATTATAAAGAGAGTAGTAATAGGCACGGAAGGCCTCCGGGATGCCGTGTTGAAGCTGCAGGCGCCTAGTGTGTGAGGAACATGAGGGACGTAGGTGCAAGAACGTGTTTTCCTAAGTGCCCGCGCCAGGGTTCTACCAGGTTTATTACTGGATTCCTAAAAGTGCTGTCTGCATTTAACTAAGGAGACCCTAGCCTTGGAAAGACAGAGCGACCGAACCTGCTGCCCCAGCTGCGCCCCCACAACCCAGTCCTGGGAGACCTTATGGGACTGTTCCAACCTGTGTATGCGGGACAAAAGATCCAGGAAGTGTGCAGTCCGCTCCTTCTTTAGTTTGGAACCAATACAAATGAAGGAACCGCGTACTACACATTTATGCGCCTCCCAAATGCAAAGCGGGTCAACCCCCGGCGCAGCATTTGTGGCAAAATACTCCTTGAGGTCTCTGTGAATGTCCGAGACTACCGTCGAATCCTGCAGGAGTGATTCGTTCAGGCGCCACTGCCAGGAGCTAGGGTGGACCGTTGGGAGTGAGAGGGTAAGAGTTATAAGAGCATGGTCAGAGAATGTGATATCATCTATGGGGGCAGATGTGAGGCCAGGAAGATGTGAATGGCGTAGAAAAAAATATTGTATATACGTATCGACTAGTTGGTGCTCATGCAACAGCCGACATATACGACGGTGAGCTGGCCTGGATAGAGATGAGTGCCCTCGTGAGGAGTCTAGTGTGGGATCCAAGGTGGCATTCAAATCCCCCCCACCCCCCCCCCCAGTATTAGAGGGCCTTCCAGAAAGTCATCCAATTCCACCAAAACCTTCTCTAGGAAGGCAACCTGACCAGTGTTAGGGAGATAGTACGAAGCCAGTGTTAGCCAGCCTACCTTTCACGAAGAGGTACCTTCCTGCTCCATCTGTGCGAGTCTCCACATGTTCCCAATGGAGAGAGCGTGAAATCAGGATGGAGACCCCTTTAGTCTTGGATTCAGGGGACACACTATGATACCCCTCCGTATAATGGGACTCGGTATGCAGTCAGCCCGGAAGTGGGTCTCCTGTAGAAATGCCACTTGCACTTTTTTCTTCCAGAGAAGACGGAGAATGGAGGACCTCTTTTCCGGGATATTCAGACCCTGCGCATTCAGGGAGACAATGGTAATGTCAGTCATAATAGGAGATGGAGGAGAAGACAGAGGTAGGAAGTGGAAGAAAGATAGAAAGAGAAAGGCCCCTTTACAGGGATAGAAGTACCGGAGCAGCGGAACCGCACAGTCCCTCTAATAGCGGAGTACAAAACCCCTCGACAACTCGTCGTGTGTAATGTCCTCGGAAGGAAAAATACCCTTCGACCACGACACAACAACACAGAACCCTAATGGGGAACGAAGAATGGCAGCAGTGCCACAGAAATAGTTCCTCAAAAACTACAACAATAGACTAGCAATATCAAATTGAGCTCAATGAAACCCACTCACCCGGTTAACTAAAGTGGAGACCTCTCCTCCGCCGCTTGACTAAACAGTTGTATATCCCCCACTTGAGAAACCCCCAGACCAGCATACTGTACATAATGTCCCATTTAAGATCACCATCCATGCCGACATCTGCATCTCTTGAAGAACACTGCGAAAAAAAGGAGGTAAGTGCAAATAACGTTCAAACCGTGGCCTGGGCACCAGTGTTGGGTACTAGGCACACAAGAAGGATGTGGTAGATCAGTCTCTGCATGGGGAACGCCACCCTGGGGTCCGGATCTCGGCTGGCCCGACCCTGGAGCGAGGCGGGATTGGGTGCACAAAATCAGGATATGGACCTCCTCTGATAAAGAGCGGTGCCGGAGGCTCTGTCCAATCCGGTAAAAGCCATGGGGAGATCTCAAAAAACCGGAAGGCCTCCTCTAGATTATCCGGAGACCGGACTGCAAACTATTGCCCCTGTCTGCGGAGTATGATGTGGAAGGGGTGGCCCCAGCTGTAGGTAGCTCCCGCCGCTTTGGTCGCCTCCAGCAAGGGGAGGACAGTCCTGCGCATGTAGAGGGTCAGTCTGGAGACATCTGGCAGGACGGCAATCTCGGAATCGTTGAAGGGAATGGCCCCCTTCTCCCAGGCTCTCCATGCAATGTCCTATTTTTGTTTATTAGAAATGTACTCTACATATGATGTCCCGCGGGCGGTTACCATCTCTAGCCCGTGGGCCCGCCAGTCTGTGCACCCTGTCCATCTCAATGGCCATCTCAATCTCAATGGCCATATCACGTGGTCTGTCCAGGAGCTTATTAGAGATATGCGTCACCGCATCATACAAGCCATCCGGAGGCACAGATTCTGATATGCCTCTCAGTTTCAAGTTGTTCCGTATCCCCCTGTAAGGAAAAGTCTCGTATTTGAGTAGCTTGAGTGGCCAGGGTCTGGGAAAGGACCGAGATGTCCAGGGAGGATACAGAGTTCTGGCGCTCCAATGTCTCCACCCTTGCGGTCAATGAGCGTGCCTCCTGTGAGACCGCGCCAATGGCCTTGTCATGCTTCTCCTCCAGCTGGGAGAGGCATAGGTCCAGATCAGATTTGGTGGGCAGCACCCTCACCATTTCCCAAAGTTCTGCCAGGGTCCGTTCCATTGAGAGCGGGGGACCCGGAGAAGGGACTGGCTGATGTTCCCCCGACCCCGCTGACAGAGTGAGCGGCCCCCTCAAAATTGCAGGCGTCCCCTGACTAAGCTGCAGCCAGTCTAGCGGGGGAGACTGCCGCGGGGGGGGCAAGAAAAGATAGCGCCAGGACCGTCCTGCCTGGTGGGGCCATGCGGTCCTCGCCCTGTCTTGGTACGGACTGGAGCTGGAGGGGGAAAGTCCTCTGCCAGGGCCGGAGGAGCCGACCCCGGAAGGTTCTCTGTGCCCTGACCTACCTCCGGCGTCGCCATGATGGATCCGGAGGGCCCGGGAGCAGCTGTTGATACTCGCCGGCCCGGAGGAGCAGGAGGGCGGCGAGCGCCCACGTGGTGTCGGGGTCCGGCTGCGGCCTGAAGGAGGAATGGAGGAGCGCCGTGGCGAGGATCTGTCCTGCGTGGAGCGAAGATACCTGCCGAATGACGAGGTGCCAGGAGTGACCGAGAGGCTCTTGCGACTTCTCCCCTTCATCATCGTGTGCTGAGGTCAGGTAAGTGAGCCTTTTCGGGCGATTTTCTGTGCGGTGAGTCCGGAGCTCCAGAGAAGTGCGTCCTCACACCGCCATGCCAAAGCCACGCCCCCAGTTCATTTATTTATATATATATATATATATATATATATATATATATACAGTGAAGGAAATAAGTATTTGATCCCTTGGTGATTTCGTAAGTTTGCCCACTGTCAAAGACATGAACAGTCTAACATTTTTCGGCTAGGTTAATTTTACCAGTGAGAGATAGATTATATAAAAAAAAAAAAAACAGAAAATCACATTGTCAAAATTATATATATTTATTTGCATTGTGCACAGAGAAATAAGTATTTGATCCCTTTGGCAAACAAGACTTAATACTTGGTGGCAAAACCCTTGTTGGCAAGTACAGCAGTCAGACGTTTTTTGTAGTTGATGATGAGGTTTGCACACATGTTAGATGGAATTTTGTCCCACTCCGCTTTGCAGATCATCTGTAAATCATTAAGATTTCGAGGCTGTCACTTGGCAACTCGGATTTTCAGCTCCCTCCATAAGTTTTCGATGGGATTAAGGTCTGGAGACTGGCTAGGCCACTCCATGACCTTAATGTGCTTCTTTTTGAGCCACTCCTTTGTTGCCTTGGCTGTATGTTTCGGGTCACGAGCCATTTTTAATGTCCTGGTTGAGGGAAGGAGGTTGTCACTCAGGATTTGACGGTACATGGCTCCATCCATGCTCCCATTGTTGCGGTGAAGTAGTCCTGTGCCCTTAGCAGAGAAACACCCCCAAAACATAATGTTTCCACCTCCATGCTTGACAGTGGGGACGGTGTTCTTTGGGTCATAGGCAGCATTTCTCTTCCTCCAAACACGGCGAGTTGAGTTAATGCCAAAGAGCTCAATTTTAGTCTCATCTGACCACAGCACCTTCTCCCAATCACTCTCAGAATCATTCAGATGTTCATTTCCAAAATTCAGATGGGCCTGTACATGTGCCTTCTTGAGCAGGGGGACCTTGCGGGCACTGCAGGATTTTAATCCATTACGGCGTAATGTGTTATCATTGGTTTTCCTGGTGACTGTGGTCCCAGCTGCCTTGAGATCATTAACAAGTTCCCCCCGTGTAGTTTTCGGCTGAGCTCTCACCTTCCTTAGGATCAAGGATACCCCACGAGGTGAGATTTTGCATGGAGCCCCAGATCGATGTCGATTGACAGTCATTTTGTATGTCTTCCATTTTCTTACTATTGCACCAACAGTTGTCTCCTTCTCACCCAGCGTCTTACTTATGGTTTTGTAGCCCATTCCAGCCTTGTGCAGGTCCATGATCGTGTCCCTGACATCCTTAGAAAGCTTTTTGGTCTTGCCCATGTTGTAGAGGTTAGAGTCAGACTGATTAATTGAGTCTGTGGACAGGAGTCTTTTATACAGGTGACCATTTAAGACAGCTGTCTTTAATGCAGGCACCAAGTTGATTTGGAGCATGTAACTGGTCTGGAGGAGGCTGAACTCTTAATGGTTGGTAGGGGATCAAATACTTATTTCTCTGTGCAAAATGCAAATAAATATATATAATTTTGACTGTGATTTTCTTTTTTTTTTTTTATATAATCTATCTCTCACTGGTAAAATTAACCTAGCCTAAAAATTCTAGACTGTTCATGACTTTGACAGTGGGCAAACTTACAAAATCAGCAAGGGATCAAATACTTATTTCCTTCACTGTATATATAAAAACAAAATTTAGATGGTATGTTGAAATAACAGCCTCTGCTCCCACAATATCTATCCCTTCATACAAAGAGTCGATATCTGTAACAAAACACAAACCAGTATATATATTTAAATTAGAAGAGAATTGTGACAATATTCATAATAAGTTTATGTGTATATAAAGGGAACCTGTCACCAGCATTTCACCCATTAAACCTGCAATAGCTGGTGGTAGTGGGTGAAAAATAATTTCTATATAACCTATAATTGTCTTCTTAGTCGGTTCTGTAGCTTTAGTATTCAGTTTTTTGTGTTCCCACAACATATGCTAATGAGCATAAAAGAGTCATATCTTCATTTGAAAAGAGTCCTATCTTCATTCTTCAAGTCTAGTCAAGTTTACCCTGCCGCCTTACTTTTGATTGACAGCTCCATGCCTTCCCCCAGCACACAAAATCCCGCGCTTGTGCATTGATGTCCTCTTCTGGTGTGTGCGTACAACAGGGCACCGGATTATTACGATAAAAGGCGCAAAATGTTTGCAGACCGTTATTTACAGTCGGAGGAGGAGTTTAGGAGAGGGGATAACGGCAATGAACTTATGACAGCAGCGGCCAGTGAGGGATAAGTAAAGTTCAATAGGTGAAATGCTGGTGACAGGTTCCCTTTAAGAACAAATAAATGTACAATCTAACATATAGCCAGGAGGACGATCTTGATCGATTCACTAGAGCTCTTGGCAAATCGCTTTAGCTCAAAGAAACGATGTCCCCAAAGGGACTTAATGTAGATTATGCCTATATTCTATGGATTGGTAAATTAATTGCTGTCCCTCCTCCAGTACAGATGTACACAATTGTTAGTAATGACCTATTAATGTTTTTAATATTTTTACCACTGTTATGTACACTATGCACTTGTGTTATATGCACTATATGATTACTATGCACTTTATACATTGATCATATCTATTATGTATATGTACTCCTATGACTGTATGCATGATGTAACTAGTTCACATGTCTTAAATACTTGTTTCACATGTATCACTTTGCTTGAAAAAATTTCCATGGTGGAACTGAAACATTGCTTGGCTCTAAACATGGGCAAATAAAACCACAGATTTGTTTACTGGACCTTGCTTGAGTGCTGGAATCTTTTCTTCTTGTATGGTATTTTGAGCTGTGGATTAAGCTGTAGTTGCTTTGCACCCACCACTTTATTACACGAGTGCTGCTTCATTTAAATATCTTTGGTATATATATATATATATATATATATATATATATATATATATAAAATAGTGTGTGTATGTATGTATGTATGTATATATATATATATATATATATATATATATATATATATACACACATACACACACACACACACACACACACAGCCACATAATGGGTCCTTACCCCTTATCTAATGAAGGAGAAGAGCTACAGACAGCAGAAGGAAGGGTGCAATGCAGGCTAGGCAAAATACTTTCCTTTCCTATAGCAGGCGCTGCTGCTGCCGGCAGACGTTTGCTTGCAAACTCAGCAGCAACCGGGATGCACAGGGGAGGCAGGGTCTTGTGTACAAAACACAGGCAGTCAGAGTGTACGTAGGATTACTGACCGTTTTACACAGTATACAGCGCGAAGGGAAGTTGGGCGGCAATGATACATTTTACAGCCAATGAGTGACGTCTGTGTGCCACTAATTTAGAAAGCATTACTGCAGACATTCTATCTGCCTCTGCTTAGAACCAGCCTTAACGCACCTCTCACTTGCTCCCAGGCCACTGCCAAATTTGAAAGCAAATGTCCATCAGGCCGCAGCTAGAAAAAAAGGAAAACATTTTTGTTCACTTATTTAGGTGTTGCCCCTAAACTTTGCTGCTCCTAGTGGCAAATACAGCCCTGGTGACATACAGTTACAATTACATAGAAATTTATAATATGAACATTAGGAGAGCGGTTACAATATACTGGGATAAGCTTACAATCCACTAGGAGTGGGGGTGATACAATAGGAACAGGGATATTTGTTGCACTACTAGACCAGCCAAAATCAACAAACAAGATTCAATTATTTTGTAAACATAAGTGCAGACAGTTGAATAGACCAGGCACCCACTGAGGTTCTCTGTGATTAGGAGTGCTTTGGGCACAAGTATTGTAAGATGAGGCGGAAGAGGAGACAGCTGTAGGACAGAAAGAGGGGAAGCAGGGCCGGCTCCAGGTTTATGTTGGCCCTTGGGCAACACAGACTTAGTAGGCCCCTTTGAGGGGGAACACACCACAGCAGTAAAATGGCAGAAAACGTCACTTTTTGCCCCCATATAGACGTTCGGCCCAGTTTATGCCCCCGTATAGAAGTTAGGCCCCAGTTTGTACCCCCATAAATTTAGTGCCCTCTGTAGATAGTGCCACATAGCCCCCTCCCAGGTAGTGCCACACAGCCCCCCTCTAAGGTAATGGCACACAGCCCCCCTCCCTGGTAGTGGCATACAGCCCCCACCCTGGTAGTGCCACACAACCCCCCTCCCTGTAGGTAGCGCCTTTGGGGTTCCCTTCAGGAGTGGAATCCCCAGCCAGAGAACTGCCGACGCTCTGGCTGGGGATTCTGATTCAGGAGAAGCCCCTGACGTCGCTGTTCATATATGGACAGTGCTGTCAGGGGCAACCCCAGAGCCATAGTCCCGGGCAGAGCACTACTAGCACTCTGCCTGGGACCAGGGATGTAGCTAAGGGCTCATTGCCCTGGTGCAAGAATTCAGCTTGGGTGCCCCTCTCCAACATCACCAGACCCCTGCACATGCCTATGCCCATCTGCCTTGCCGATAGACCCCATGAATGCCCCCACTGTATAATGCCCCCATAGCTGCCCCCACAGTATAATGCCACCACACAGTATAATGCCCCCATAGCTACCCCCACACAGTATAATGCCCCCATAGCTGCCCCCACACAGTATAATGCCCCCATAGCTGCCCCCACACAGTATGATGCCCCCATATCTGCCCGCACAGTATAATGCCCCCCCCCCCCCATGGTCTAATTCCTCCCCATAGCTGCCCCCACAGTATAATGCCCCTATAGCTGTCCCCACAGTATAATGCCCCTATAGCTGTCCCCACAGTATATTGCCACTCATAGATGTCACATACAGTAAAATGCCCCATACAGTATAAGGCCCCCCCATAGCTGCCCCATACACTATAATGCCCCATACAGTATAATGCTCCCCATAGCTGCCTCATACAGTGTAATGCCCCCATAGCTGCCCCATACAGTAAAATGCCCCAATACAGTATAATGCCCCCATAGCTGCCCCATACAGTAAAATGCCCCCATAGCTGTCCAATAGAGTATAATGCCCCCTACAGTATAATGCACCCTTTAGCTGTCCCATACAGTATGATGCCCTCATAGCTGTCCCATGCAGTATAATGCCCCATACAGTATAATGCCCCCCTTAGCTGTCCCATACAGTATAATGACCCTCAGCAGCTACCATATCAGCCTCCCTCCCATACCCAGTATAATGGCCCATATGTATGTACCGAATAGAAAAATAATAACATTTTTACTTACCTATACCCATAACCACGACGAGTGGAGGAGAATCTTCTCCTCCTCTGCACTGTGCTGTGAGTGACTCGACGCAGACAGGCGTGATGATGCCACTACATCGCGCCTGCCTGGCTTAACGGCCCCGTTACAGTTGCGACCACTATAGCTACGCCACTGCCTGGGACACTGCTCTGCTCCTGACAACACTGTCCATATATGGACAGTGATGTCAGGGGCTTCCTCAGAGATGGAGTCCCGGAGCAGAGCCGCTAGCATTCTGCCTGGGACTCCTTCTCTCCTCCTTACATCACTGTCCATATATGGACAGTAATGCCGTGACGACAACAGCCTCAGCACCTGGTTGCTGATGCCAATCCTGTGGGGAACAAGTGGTACTGTTTATTAGCTAGGTATTGTGGTACTGTAGGTAGGTTTTTAGAACTCTTTTAAAGAGAGTCCATCAGCAGTTTTCACCAGGAGAGCAGTGTTAAACCCTTTAACATGGGCCAATGAACGCTTGTTCCCGATCATTGCCCTGTGTAAACAGGGCACCCACCAGCCGATGAACGAGCAAATAAACTCGTTCATCGCTGATCTATAGTTTCTGCAGCCTAAAAGTTATCAGCAGCACATCTCCCTGTGTAAACAGGGAGACGTGCTGCTGGCATGATAGAAATGTATGGAGACGAGCGATCATAATAGCTCTTTGTGAAAGGAGCAAACGAACGGCGATCAACGAGCTGTCTCATTGATCCGCGAGCGTTTACACGGCCCACGTCAGACCGTGTGATAGGACCCTTACCATACGTGGGGTGAAGGTCAAGCAAGTTGCATGACCGTGAAATCCACCTTCAATGTCCCCGGCATCACAATCGCAAGTGCTACAGACAACCCCTTTATGTGCATCACTCCAGGCTCCCTTCACTGAATGCTCCCTAGCCCTTTCCTTATGTTCTGAGTGACAGCTTTAGTGTCCAATCAGTAGATCGCTAGAACCATCACTCAGAGCAGAGGTAAGAGGCTTGAGGGGTTCAGTGAAGTGGCTGCCTCCGTAACACTTGCGATTGCGGCACCGGGGATATTTAAATTTGGATCTCTGTCATGCAACCTGCATGACCATTACCCCAGGTATAGTTAGAATTTTCTCCCTGTCCTCTATATAGTGCTGTCAGCAGTTTTGAAAGGTCAAAACTGGTGACAGATTCCCTTTAAAGCATTGTTCACTGGTGGATAGTCCTATAAAATTGTAAAAAGCATTCTAAAGAAGAGTAGCACCCGTGGGAGAAGTATTGGATGTGGGAGTAGGAGGTGCTTACTATGACAGAAGATATTATTCATTTTTTAGCAGAGCAGAGTGCATTGCTAGGCACATAAGGAGATAGAGGAGACATATAGACAGGTGCAGGCCTAACATTCAGTTAGGGTAAGAAGATTAAACAGAATTCTGGAAGAGATGGGGTAACCAGTGCAGCGACTGGCAGAGAAAAGCAGTGTTAGTATATTACATATTATACAAATAGTACATACATTATGATGTTGATATGGAAATGTTGAAATACCTGCTTGGACACTCACACAACCTACATAATCGAAAGAGTTTTTGGCAAAATTCAAGTTTTCTAAAAAAAAATCCTTAGCCTAACCCATCATTAAGCTACTTTTACTTACAGAAGGTGTTTATTTGAGGCACAATTATAGATTGTTAGCCCAACACAAATTTAGATGTGGTTATGGTCTTTGACGGAAATTCAAGACACTGCAAACAATCATAAAAAGAGTAAATTTATTTCACGCAGGTGCGCGCGCCCAGGGAAGCAGCTGCACCCAGTCATCATGCTGCCTGGAGATAAAGTGTCGTAGATAGTTCTCCATAATCTGGTTTATTCTCTTGATTTGACCATTGGACTGGTGATGGTAGGCAGAGGAAAAGTCCAACTTCACACTGAGGAGTACGCAGAGGGCTCTCCAGAACTTCAAGGTGAACTGAACCAGTCTAGCTTATAAATCCACTTCCCTTGTGCCGTGTTACATGTGGCGATTCTACAGAATGTGTGTTACGTTGGGTACGTGGACCCACTTGGCCGTACCGCCTTGACGGTATGGCAGCTGGCCAACAGGACGCAGGTCACAGTCTATAGTTTGTATAGTGTACCTGTGGCAGCTCGGACAGTAGCGAGACAGGCTCGGCTGGGACTAGGCAGACGTCAGGCGAGGTGTAGTAGGACAGGCGTGGTATACAGCACAGCACGACTTCAGCTCAGCACGGCACTTAACCAGGATATCACGGGATAACGGATACAGGAACGGGGAACACTGGGAACTGGGAAACTCTAGGAGACCATTTGCTTAGACAAACTTTCGGTACGACAACAACACTCAGGCATTGCAGGAAGGGGCTGGGCCCTTCTTATAGTCCAGGGTGCTCATGGGCTAATTTAGTACTAATTTCAGGTGCGCGCGCCCAGGGAAGCAGCTGCACCCAGTCATCATGCTGCCTGGAGATAAAGTGTCGTAGATAGTTCTCCATAATCTGGTTTATTCTCTTGATTTGACCATTGGACTGGTGATGGTAGGCAGAGGAAAAGTCCAACTTCACACTGAGGAGTACGCAGAGGGCTCTCCAGAACTTCAAGGTGAACTGAACCACCCGATCCGACACAATATGTAAAGGCAAGCCGTGCAGACGGAAGATGTGTTGGACGAAGAGATTGGCCAGTCGGGAAGTGAATAAAATGAGCCATTTTGGAGAATCGGTCCACCACCACCCAGACCGTACTGCATCCAGCAGAGAGAGAGACAGGTCTGTGACAAAGCCCATAGCAATATGTTGCCAAGGGGCAACAGGCACAGGCAACGGCTGAAGCAGGCCTGCTGGTTTGGAGTGGGCAACCTTATTTGCTGCGCAGACAGTGCAGGAGGAGACAAAGTCCGTGATGTCTTTGGCCAGCGTGGGCCACCAGAAATGATGAGCGATCAGGTCTCGGGTCTTACGGACACCCGCATGATCTGCCAATTTTGAACTATGTCCCCAGTGGAGGATTCTTCTTCTATCTGCCAGACGCACAAAAGTCCTCCCCGGGGGAATGTCTCTAACTTGCAGAGGGTTGACAGGGATGATGCAGGATGGGTTAATGATACTCTGTGGAGACTCCATAGTGTCCTCTGTCTCGAATGACCTAGACAAGACATCGGCTCTCACATTCTTGTCGGCCGGACGGTAGTGGAGCTCAAACTGGAACCGGGCAAAGAACAGCGACCACCTGGCCTGACGATGATTCAGTCGTTGGGCCGTCTGGAGATAAGTGAGGTTCTTGTGGTCCGTAAATATCAAGATGGGATGAATTGCGCCCTCTAAAAGATGTCTCCACTCCATAGTTCATATAGTTTACCTGTGGATATCACGTGATAACAGATACAGGAACAGGGAACACTGGGAACTGGGAAACGCTAGGAGACCATTTGCTTAGACAAACTTTGGGTATGACAACAACACTCAGGCATTGCAGGAAGGGGCTGGGCCCTTCTTATAGTTCAGGGTGCTCATGGGCTAATTTAGTACTAATTTCAGGTGCGCGTGCTGGCCCTTTAAGAGCGGGCACGAGCGTGCGTGCGCACCCTACGGGACCCAGCCGGGAGAAGCGGAAGTGAGCGCTGGCGTCTCCTGAGGAGGAGATGGGGACCAGCGCTCACAGTTCCATGGCTGCGGGCGTCAGGAGGTGAGTGAACCTGACGGCCCGCGGCCATGGGCATGACAATGTGGCATGTTTTTTTGTAATAAGACTATTCACATCTGTGTCAGAGGCTCTGTTAGGAGCAGAGGTCACAGCACTGGTTGCCTATTCTCTTTAGAATACAATTAAAAATTAAAACTCTTGTCCACAAAGCTCTCCACAGTACTACACCTCCCTACATCTCTACTCTCATCTCTGCCTACACCCATTCCCGTGTGCTATGTTCTGCCAACGACGCATTAATAACATTCTCTATAATCCAAACCCCCACTACCGTCCCCAGGTTTCTTCTCGTGCTGCACCATTTCTCTGGAATGTGCTACTCATAACAATCAGAAGTATTATCAAATTCCACAGGTTTAAACCCTTCCCGCACCTTGCCGTTAATGCACGTCAAGGTGTGCAGTAACTTTGCGCACCTTGACGTGCAGTTACGTCTGTACTTTGAGAGTTAACCTCCGCAGCGGCGGTTAACTGTGCAGGGTGCACATCCTGCATTCCCTGTTGCCGATCAGCGGCCCATCGCTGATTTTGGCAGTTAAACCGTTAAATGCGGCGGACGATTGCGATCGCCGCATTTAAGTCGTTTAGAGCAGATAGTCAGCCCCCACATGAAATCACAGGGGCTGGTGATGGTTGCCATGGCAATCGGAAGCCAGACAATGGCTTCCGGGCTGCCATGTACAGAAGCCTATGAGGACCAGCCAGAGGCTTCCTGTCAGAGTGACTGTCACGTCACAATGACAGTTAGGGTATGTTCACATGCAGTGTTTTCAGGTGCAATTTGGGCGTTTTACGCCTCAAATTACGCCTGAAAAAACGCCCCTAATACGCCTACAAACATCTGCCCATTGCTTTAAATGGGAATTACGATGTTCTGTTCCCACGAGCATTTATTTTACGCGTCGCTGTCAAAATGCAGCGCGTAAAATGACCGCTCGTCATGACATCTCCAAAAATGGCTGCAAAAAACGAGAGTTGTTAAAAAAACTTCTGAAAATCAGGAGCTGTTTTTGCCTGAAAACAGCTCTGTATTTTCAGAAGTTTTTGCTCACTGCATGTGAACATACCCTTAGGGTATGTTCACACGCAAACTCAAAAATCTCTAAAAATATTGAGCTGTTTTCAAGGGAAAATAGCTCCTGATTTTCAGACGTTTTTTAAGCCACTCGCAATTTTCACTGCGTTTTTCACGGACGTTTTTTGAGCTGTTTTCAATAGTCTCTGAAAAATAGCTCCAAAAACTTCCCAAGAAGTGACATGCACTTCTTTTTAACGTCCGTTATTTTACGCGGCCATTTTTCATAACTGCCACGTTAAAAAAATGACCAGTTGTGAAATCAATGGGCAGTTGTTTGGAGGCGTTCTGCTTCCAATTTTTCGGGCGTTAACGGCCCCAAAAACGGCTGAAAATAGGCCGTGTGAACACACCCTTAGAATACGTTACACTACTCTTCGCACTGTTAGGGTGGATTCACACGAACGTATATTGCGTCTGTGCGGGCCACGTGGTTTTCACGCGCCACGCACAGACCAATACAAGTCTATGGGGCAGTACAGACAGTCCGTGCTTTTTGCGCAGCGTTTGTCCGCTGCGCAAAAAGCGCGACATGGTCAATATCTCTGCGTATTTCGCGCATCACGCACCCATTGAAGTCAATGGGTGCGTGAAAACCACGCAGGTCGCACAGAAGCACTTCCGTACGAACTGCCTGTTTCGCGCACCAGCTGTCAAAAGGATGAATGTAAACAGAAAAGCACCACGTGCTTTTCTGTTTACAAACATCCAAATGGCGTGTCATAATGATGGCGGCTGCGCGAAAAGCACGCAGCCGCGCATCATATGATGCTGCCTCACGAAGCAGGCAAGTGGCTTTTGCGCAGGCAAAACGCTGCGTGTTTTGCGTGCACAAAACGCCATACACGTGTGAATCAGCCCTTACAGGAGCCTGTAGAAATGACAATATATTGCAATACATTATTATTGCAGTGTATTGTACCAGTGATCTACTGATTGCTGGTTCACGTCCCCTAGGGAGACTAATAAAGTGTGTGAAAACAAAAGTAAATAGTTATTATTAGTGATAAAATTTAATAAATATTTAAAGTCCAAAAAAACACCTTTTCCCATTTTTTTCTCTAAAGTAATGTAAAAAAAAATTAAAAATACACAAAATTGGTATCGCTGTGTCGGTAGGAGTCCAAATTATTACAATATAACATTATTTAACCCGCATGGTGAACGCAGTGAAAAATAAAGAATTTAAACTTGCAAAATCTCTGATGTTTGGTCACCCTGGCTCTACCAAGAAATGTAATAAAAAGTGCTCAAAAAGTTGTATGTACCAAACAATGGCAGCAATAAAAACTACAGCTCATCCCATAAAAAATAAGCCCTCACACCACTCTATTGACGGAAAAATAAAAAAGTTATGGCTCTTGGAAAGCGGGGAGGGAAAAACTAAAAAGCAAAAAATGGATCAGTCTGGAAAGGGTTAATTAATTTCTAATGCAAAAACATTTATGACCACATTTGGGGTATTTCCGTACTGAGGAGAAATTGCTTTACAAATTTTGACTTGCTTTTTCCTCCTTTATCCTTTGTGAAATTGAAAAAATGCAACATTTTAGTGGAAATGTTGATATTAATTTTCACGGCCTAATTCTAATAAATTCTGCAAAAGACCTGTGGGGTCTAGATGCTCACTATACCCCTAGATAGATTCCTTAAGTGGTGTAGTTTCCCAAATGGGGTCACTTTTGGGGGTTTCCACTGTTTTGGTCTCTCAGGAGCTTTGCAAATTGGACATTGCACCCAAAAACCATTTCAGCTAAATTTGAGCTCCAAAAGCCAAATAGCTCTCCTTCCCTTCTAAGTCCCGCTGTGGGTCCAAACAGCAGTTTATTACCACATATGGCATATTTCCGTAATTGGGAGAAATTGTTTTACAAATGTTGGGGTGCTTTTTCTACTTTATTCCTTGTAAAAATTAAACAGGTCTACGTTTTTTCAGAAAAAAAGTAGATTTTTACCCTTACAGAGTCATTTCAATGAATTCAGCAAAACAACTGTGGGGTCAAAATGCTAAATTTACTCCTAGAAAAATTCCTTAAGGGCTGTAGTTTCCAAAATGGGGTCACTTTTGTGGGGTTTCCACTATTTTGGTCCCTCCAGTGCATTGCAAACGTGATACGGCAATGAAAACTATTCCAGCAAAATCAAAAATCCAAATGGTGCTCCTTCTCTTCTGAGCCCTGCTGTGGGTCCAAACAGCAGTTTATTACCACATATGGAGTTTTGCTATAATCGGGAGAAATTGCTTTACATCTGTTGGGGTGTTTTTTCTCCTTTATTCCTTGTAAAAATTAAAAATTTGCACTTTTTTTAGGAAAAAAAGTAGATTTTCATCTTCACATACTAATTCAAATAAATTTAGCAAAAAAACTGTGGGTTCAAATTGCTAACTATACCCCTAGATAAATTCCTTGAGGAGTGTAGTTTCCAAAATAGGGTCACTTTTTGGGGGTCTTTACTGTTTTGGCACCACAAGACCTCTTCAAACCGGACATGGTGCCTAAAATATATTCTAAGAAAAGGAGGCCCCAAAATCCTCTATGTGCTCCTTTGCTTCTGAGGCCTGTGTTTCAGTCCATTAGGACACTAGGGCCACATGTGGGATATTTCTAAAACCTGCATAAACTGGGCAATAAATATTGAGTTGCATTTCTTGGGTAAAGCCTTCTGTGGTACAGAATTTTGTTTATTACAAATGAATTTTGGCAAAAAAAATGACATTTGTAAATTATTTAATTCAGGTGAAACGCCTAAAGGGTTAAAATAGTTTGAGGGATGCAATTTTTAAAATGGGGTGTTTTATGGGGATTTTCTAATATATAAGGCCCTCAAAGCCACTTCAGAACTGAACTGGTCCCTGAAAAAATTGCCTTTTGAAATTTTCTTGAAAACATGAGAAATTGCTGCTAAAGTTCGAAGTCTTGTAACATCCTGGAAAAATAAAAGAATGTTCAAAAAACGATGCAAACATAAAGTAGACATATGGGAAATGTAACGTGTAACTATTTTGTGTTGTATTACTATCTGTTTTACAAGCAGATACATTTAAATTTAGAAAAATGCTTATTTTTGAAAATTTTCTCTAAATCTTGGTGTTTTTTTACCAATGATTATTGAATTTATCGCACAAATTTTTTCACTAACACAAAGTACAATATGTCACGAGAAAGCACTCTCTGAATCACTTGGATAGGTAAAAGCATTCAAAAGTTATTACCACATAAAGTAACGCATGTCAGATTTGAAATAATCGGCTTCGTCCTGAAGGCCAAAACAGGCTCAGTCCTGAAGAGCTTAAAGGGAACCTGTCACCAGCATTTCACCTATTGAACTTTACTTATCCCTCACTGGCCGCTGCTATCAAAAGTTCATTGCCGTTATCCCCTCTCCTAAACTCCTCCTCCGACTGTAAATAACGGCTTGAAAAGATTTTGCGCCTTTTATCGTAATAATCCGGTGTCCCTTTGAGCGCACACACCAGAAGAGGACATCAATGCACAAGCGCGGGATTTTATGTGCTGGGGAAAGGCGAGGAGCTGTCAATCAAAAGTTAGGAGGCGGCGTAAACTCGGGAAGACTTGAGGAATGAAGATATGACTCTTTTCAAACGAAGATTTGACTCTTTTCAAACGAAGATATGACTCTTTTATGCTCATTAGCATACAGTTCTGGAACACTAAAAAACGGAATACTAAAGCTACAGAGCCGACCAAGAAGATAATTATAGGTTATATAGAAATGATTTTTCACCCCCTACCACCTGGTATTGCTTGTTTAATAGGTGAAATGCTGGTGACCGGTTCCCTTTAAAGAGGCTCTGTCACCACATTATAAGTGCCCTATCTCCTATATAAGGAGATGGGCGCTGTAATGTAGGTGACAGTAATGCTTTTTATTTAAAAAAACAATATATTTTCACAACGTTAGGAGCGATTTTGGTTTATGCTAATGAGCTTTACTAATGCCCAAGTGGGCGTATTTTTACTTTCGACCAAGTGGGCGTTGTACAGAGGAGTTTATGACGCTGACCAATCGGCATCATGCACTCCTCTCCATTCATTTACACTGCACTAGCGATATAGTTATATCACTATGTGCAGCTACATACACAAACCCTAACATTACTACAGTGTCCTGATAATGAATACACCTGACCATCCAGCCTGGACGTCATGTGTATTCAGAATCCTGACACTTCTGAATCTTTTTTGTGAGATTCCGGCAAGTGAAACGAAATCTCGCGAGATTACGAGGTAAACGAGATTTCGTTTCACTTGCCGGAATCTCACAAAAAAGATTCAGAAGTGTCAGGATTCTGAATACACATGACGTCCAGGCTAGTGCAGTGTAAATGAATGGAGAGGAGTGCATGATGCCAATTGGTCAGCGTCATACACTCCTCTGTACAACGCCCACTTGGTCGAAAGTAAAAATACGCCCACTTGGGCATTAAGAAACTCATTGGCATAAACCAAAATCGCTCCTAACGTTGTGAAAATAGATAGTTTTTTTAAATAAAAAGCATTACTGTCACCTACATTACAGCGCCGATCTCCTTATGTAGGAGATAGGGCACTTATAATGTGGTGACAGAGCCTCTTTAAAGAGGCTCTGTCACCAGATTATCAAATCCCTATCTCCTATTGCATGTGTTCGGCGCTGCAATGTAGATAACAGTAACATTTTTTTTTTTTTTTTTTAAACGATCATTTTTGGCCAAGTTATGAGCAATTTTATATTTATGCAAATGAGCCTTTCTAATGGACAACTGGGCGTGTTTTCTCTTATTTCCAACTGGGTGTGTATTGTGTTTGTAACATCCGGGTGTGTTTACTTGTTTTACTAGCTGGGCGTTGTGAATAGAAGTGTAAGATGCTGACAAACACTTCTATTCACAACGCCCAGCTAGTAAAACAAGTAAACACACCCAATTATTACAAACACAATACACGCCCAGTTGGAAATAAGAGAAAACACTCCCAGTTGTCCATTAGAAAGGCTCATTTGCATAAATATAAAATTGCTCATAACTTGGCCAAAAATGATCGTTTAAAAAAAAAAAAACGTTACTGTTATCTACATTGCAGCACCGATCACATGCAATAGGAGATAGGGATTTGATAATCTGGTGACAGAGCCTCTTTAAGCGTGCCCCAGTATTACACATTTGTTTATTATTGTGACTGGTTTGTTGGCTAGTCCTCACTGGTTTGTCCCTTGTCTCCTCTATGCTGTGCAAACAATTCTTATCTACAATTACTACATCAGTTTACAAATCCTGACTATGAAACTTTTGGATGTTTTTAAGTTATATGGCATCTGCCACTGATAATAAACTTCTTGAGGGACCCCAAACTAAGAATGCGCTCTGGCAAAGTCCAGATCCTGCAGGGATTCAGTGTGAATACTAGGACTGCCATAGACATCGCTTCGTTCAGGAATGGTAACTGATACTCAGACAAGGGTCAGGAGGACCTTGCCTGTTAAAATAGGCTGCCAAGAATTGTTTTGATGCTCAGGCCGATGGCATAATCGACACGTGCTGGTTGCCATTGCAGCATGCCATACTCGCCACTGGGATGCCGAGGAGTAGCACTGGTGCGCAGGAGGTGGCACAGGCTTTGTTCACATCTACATCAGAGGCTCCATTTGGGGCCTATGTCGCAAATTCGGTCAAATTTAACAGGAAAAATTATTCTTCATGCAGTACTATTTTTTCTGTCCAAACGAGGGACACCACACCAGAACCAAACGGACCCCATTGAAGTCAGGCATCGTGGTATCTTTGGTACATCACCATTATGAATATGATGGAAGGCATTACAGAAAGAAAATGTCAGCAAGGGCTGGCATAGCTAAAAAAAAAATGCACAACATGAGGGACACGAGAAAAATGGAGAAGAATGGGCAGAAATGGAAAATGAAAATGGTCCGTCAACAGTACAGTAAATGGCTAAATTAAGGATATTTGAAAGGTATTATTTTTTGCATGAGGGGAGACTACTCAATTCAAAACAGGCCTAAAAATCTTTCTCTGCCATATGATAAATATAGTGTTCCAAATATGGCCTATACCTATGCTCCTAGAATAGATCCTCATGGCCTCTTGTGTTTAGTCCTTTACATATTGGAAACGGGCAATTAAGAGGTTTTTAATTTTAGGTATCTAAGAATAAGGCTGGGTTCACACACCCTATTTACGGACGTAATTCGGGCGTTTTAGCCCCGAATTACGTCTGAAAATACGGCTCCAAAGCGTCGGCACACATCTGCCCATTCATTTGAATGGGATTTACGATGTACTGTGCCGACGGTCATTTTTTTTACGCGCCGCTGTCAAAAGACGGCGCGTAAAAAAGACGGCCGCGTCAAAGAAGTGCCTGTCACTTCTTGAGACATAATTGGAGCCATTATCCCTTGACTCCATGGAAAAACAGCTCCAATTACGTCCGTAATGGACGCAGCGAAAAGCGCCTGCACTTGCCATTTACGTCTGAAATTCCGGAGCTGTTTTCTCCTGAAAACAGCTCCGTAATTTCAGCCGTAACGGAGGCTGCCGTGTGAACATACCCTAAGGCCCAACGTGGTTGCAATTGATTGCCGTTTTACCAGCAACAACGTGGGGCCGTTAACAGGCAATTTTACAATTGCGCCGAACAGCGTGCCGGCGCTGCTGTTGGCCGCGTTGCAGATGTGTTAATGCCATTCTGTGGGGACTTACCCTTGGATTTCTCTCCAGTGTGTTCAGCCACACCCCATTTAGCTTTCCTTTTTGGTTTGTTTTTTGCGTGGTTTTTTTTCTTTAATCATCTTTTCTTTCTGCTTACTGACAACAGATATATTTATCTTTGAAAGTTGTTTGATCAAAGGCTTGCTGGAACATGAAAATAGTAGGTAGTACACAATACAGTATTGATGTCTGATAAGAAACCAATTACTAAATCTATCTATTCATGTGTCATGCTCCAACAATAAATCAATGATTCACTTTCACTAGATGACTTTTGAATCATATGTACCTCCATAGAAATAATTTTGTGCTCCCTGCATGGTACTTTCTTACATTCATGCCAAGTAAGTAGAATTTCTTCTCTGAATTTTAAAATGAACATCCCACGTTATTGCTCAAGTTAAGGTCTATTCATTTAATACAATTTGTGATAGGGTACAAAATAAGCAAAAAGACTGAAAAAAAGAGTAGTGTTAGAGGAATTATTTCTCCATTGAGAAATCTAAGCCACACTTGGTTTGGTGCTGACTGGGGTGGGGAGTTTAAGGAATCTCCCCATTCTTCACCATTAACCCATGCAAGAAGATATGGACTTTTTCAGTCGGATTCTCAAGTTGCGCGCTGCATAATAGTCATCGATTGTTGTTGCTATAGAAAAAGAACTTGTAGCAAGGTCAGGATCGTGGCCAGGGGTCGACAATGGATTAGCAGTCAGGATGTAGAAAGCTGGGGGTTAAGTCAGAACCGTAGTCAAGGCAAGAGTGGGTACCAGGTGTAGAACCACAGGAACCAGGCCAAAAATCCAAAGGGCAAGACAGAGACATAGTCCAGGAACAAGACAGAGATCAGAGTCAGGATCGGGAGTCAAGAACAAGTCAATGCACAGGAACAATAGAAAAGTAAAGGCTGTATATTGATCTGGAGGCAGCTTCACCTTTAAAGTGTCCCCCCAGTTATACTCTCCTGTCCTAACTAACACCGGGCGTGGAGAGACGCTACTGCACGCTGGGCGGTACTGTTGCCGTGCCGAGATTATCATGCATAGGTCTACTTCTAATTATCGTGCGCCTCTTAATTATTCTGTCGCATCTCACTCCAGCGGAGGAGGAGTCCTGCAGCAGGTAAAAAGTCAGATCGGGAGAATAAAGTCCATCAACACTGTAAGTCCATGTATAGTAGGTTTTTGACTTTCATGTATCTTGCAGCAGAACTTTCAGTTTTAAGGATATGATGGAATTTGTAACTCTACATGAGAACATTAAAAAATCTATAGTTTGAGCGAAGGGTCTTTCCAAGGTCATTCAAGAGCAAGTTTCCATACCAAAATTTAAAGCAAAACAGGAAATACCCATACCAACTAATCTGCCATTCCTTCATAAATTAAAGCATTAATATTTTCAAAACCAGCACTAATGTTGTGACATAAGGCTGGCAGTGGACAGGAACTGTGGTTATGACACAAGAGCTGGCAACGGATAGGCACTGTAGCAGTACACTGCAGTTGTGATGCAGAACGAACAGTTGGAATACTGGTACAGGATGTCAGAGAGAGATGTAGGAAACCCAAAAGTCTGCTAACGAGAACAAATTCAAGCAAATATTGTCAAGAAACTCTCGGCTTTTAAATTTCTCTCTGACATCACAATCCATGTAGGATCCCACATAAGGGCTGAGATCTCAAACATCTTTTAGACCAGTGGAGAAAATGTAAAAATCTTCAAACCAAAAGCATTATTATGAGACATTTTGTGGCCTGTGCCGCGCAGTCATGCGATATGATGGACAAGTTATCATCTTAAAGGGATTGTCCAACATTAAATATCATAATCATTGCAGGAATCATAAAAAAATTAACACTGTATTCCATTTACATACTGTTAAAAAAATAATTCTGTGAACAGGTATGACATTTAGGCCCTATTCACATGACAGGGTCCGAGTGTCAGCCATTAAAAACGTCCGTCTTGGTCCATTTTTGACGGCCGATTGTTACGTGAGGGGTGACAGAAGTCAGAGGAAGGGGCTTTTTGTGGGGTCAGAATGTGCCCGTGGCTCTATTATGGTAGGTATCGGACAGGGAATACTAAAAGTGGTAGGGGGCACAGGAAGTAGTAGGGGTACAATGCGGAACAGAAAATGGCAGGGGGTTCTTATGGGATGCAGGGGACACTGAAGAGGATTTTAATCTTTATTTGTGGTGGGGGGCACAGATGGTGGCAGATGCTCTGTGGAAGGAGTGGGAAAAGGGCATAGGAGGCAGAGGTTAAGTGGGGGGGGGGCCAGGGGTGTAGTTTAAAGCAGGGCCATATTTAGAGTTAATGCTGCCTTATGCACTTTAAGTGCTAACGCCCCCCATAACTCCCAAAGTTACGGAAACAGCGTAGCTTGCTGACATTGCAGCTCCAGAGCTGGACCCAGTTAAGGTAAGTATAATAATTGCTTTGCTTGTTTATGTGTTACAAAAAAAATTCTCTTTGTTTTTTTACAGGTTCGGTTGTTGGACTACTTCAGATTCGAGGACTACTTCGATTTATGTTTGTTTTTTATTCTCAATTAAATGGTTAACGAGGGTTGTGTGGTGGGTTTTTATTTTAATAAAATATTAATTTTCTATGTCCCGGTGAAAAGGCTGACACTAACCCCCCATAATTACCCCGATACCTACCGCCCCCAGGGGTACCAAGAAGAGCCGGGTATGATCCAGTATCCGACCATTTGTAGTCCTTTCCACCCTGGTAATGCTAGCCTACTGCTGCTATGTTGTATCTGGCTAGTAATGATGGTACCACATAGTAACGATGGTACCACATAATTTTTTGTAATTATTAATTGATTTGAAAAAAAATACCGACGGGGGGGTCTCCCCCCTTTTTTCATAACCAGCCAGCTACAACATAACAGCAGCAGGCTAGCATTACTGGGGTGGTAAAGACCACTGTTTTTGGGCTTTCCCAGCCTAATAATACCAGCCTGCGGTCGCCCTAGTACACCGCCATCAATACGGATGGTCCGGTACTGGATTGTACCCGAATTTTCCCCGTACTCATGGTGGCGGTGGGTACCAGGGTAATAATGGGGGGGTTAGCGTTAGCTTTTTCACCAGCCAACACTAAGCCCAGACTTAGTAATGGACGCTGTCAATCAGAGAACGGCCTTTACTAAGGCAGTAGTAATATAGTTTAAAAAAACACAGACACGTTGAAAAAATATATTATTGAAATAGTAAAAACCCCACACAACCCTCGTTAACCATTTAATTGAAAATGTAAAAAAAACCTGTGATCGGAGTAGTCCTCGAATCCAAAGTAGTCCAACAGCCAAACCTGTAAAAAAAAACACAAAAAAATTATTAAAATGAATAAATATTATACTTCCCTTTCCTAGGTTCAGCCCTGGAACAATGGTAAAATCCTGACATCACTGCCCATATATGGATAGTAAAGACAAGAAAAAGAGGCAGCACTCCAAAATTGATTTCAAGAATCCAAAATCCAGAAATAAATTTTGGAGTGCTTCCTCTTTTTTTTGTCTTTACCTGTATTGTGGGGATCTACAAGTCAGATTCCTTGAGGCTGGCACCCGCAGTGCTCTGGAGGCCTAGTTCTTCGGTGCTGCCCACATCTCTTTTTTTACATACTATTCTTGCATATATGGATAGGATCAGGAGCATTACTAGAGTCCCTGGGCAGAGCGCTAGCTAATGCTCTGCTCGTGGGCTTCTGTGTCAAGAACCTCGTGACGTCACTGTCCATATATGAAGAGTGACTTCAAGAGCTTCCCTAGTTCTGGAGCCCAGGAGCAGAGAGGACTCCAGTGCCAGGAAACTCCTGACATCACTGATTATATATGGACAGTGACATCAGGAGTAGTGCTGGAGTCCCCGGGCAGAGCGCTAGCTGATGCTCTACTCTCGGGCTTCAGCGCTAGGCAAGCTCCTAAATATGGACAGTAAGGGTATGTGCACACACACTAATTACGTCCGTAATTGACGGACGTATTTCGGCTGCAAGTCCCGGACCGAACACAGTGCAGGGAGCCGGGCTCCTAGCATCATACTTATGTACGATGCTAGGAGTCCCTGCCTCGCTGCAGGACAACTGTCCCGTACTGTAATCATGTTTTCAGTACGGGACAGTTGTCCTGCAGCGAGGCAGGGACTCCTAGCATCGTACATAAGTATGCTGCTAGGAGCCCGGCTCCCTGCACTGTGTTCGGTCCGGGACTTGCGGCCGAAATACGTCCGTCAATTACGGACGTAATTAGTGTGTGTGCACATACCCTGACATTAGGAGATTTTTACAGCAACGGAGTCCTGGGCAGAACACTAGCTGATGCTCTGGAACTTAAGTGATAGGAGCATTACTGGAGTCCCCGGATAGAGCACTAGCTGATGCTCTGCTCGGGGATTCCTGACGTTACTGTCCATATATGCACATTGACTTCAGGAGCTTCACTAGCGCTGGATCCCCAGGGCAGAGCGCTAGCTGATGCTCTGCTCAGGGACTCCAGGGCCAGAAAACTTCTGACGTCCCTGTTCATATATGCTCTGCTCTAGGACTCCAGCACTAGGGAAGCTCCTGAAGTCACTGTCCAAATATGGATAGTGACATCAGGAGCTTCCACAGCAACAGAGCCCCCAGGCAGAGCGCTAGCTGATGCTCTGGGACTCCAGCAATAGAAAACTCCTGACGTCCATATACAGACAGTAACGTCAGGAGCAGAACTGGAGTGACCGGGCAGAGCACTAGCTGATGCTCAGTTCGAGGGACTACAGGGCAGGAAGCCTTTCTAACAGCTGTCACTCGGATTGTATCCAAGTGACGGACGTTTTTTACACGGCCCCATTGAATTGTATGGGAGTCATGTGGCCCTGAGAACGGGCCGAATTAGGGCATGTTCTATTCTTTGACAGCCTGTTAAAACGCCCATTAAAATCTGTCATGTGAATTGGGCCTTACTTAAATAGTATGTCACCTCCTGGTGTTCAAATTCTATAGCAATATGCACATCTGCCTTATTATCTGAGTGCTTGAGGTCATGCATGCTTAGTCACTTCTTCCACATGCCCCCACTCTCTTTGCATAGTGATCCTCCATTCACTGCGGAACAGCCAATAGAAGTAGCTTTCTGTCCTACTTGTCAGAGGAGGATCAAAGCCTCTGCATTGCATTGCATGGCAGCATAATTGAGGTGACGCCTTCTTCTCATCTTGTTATGATTGTAGGGCTCGGTATCCTGACAGTTAATATGAAACCTGAACATGCCCACTCAGTCTTTATTGTTTTATTTAATTGTGTTTTCATTGGTTTCTAAAGGAGTGCATACACTGGATGTTACACAGGATACATATCTTGGACTTTTGGTAAAAAATTATTCACGGGATAACCCAGGATATGCTATAAATGCCTGAGAGGGACCTCTCACCTGTTGGGTCCAGTGCTTGCTTAGCTCTTTCATAGACTTAAATGGAGAGAGCCTCTATGGAGACTGGGGCAGCCATTAATCAGCAAACAGGAGTCACCAGACCCATTTCCATCCAATTGGTGAGGAGCCCATAGGTAGAACCTGCACCTATTATGTATTTAAACCATATCCTGTGGATATGCCATAAATGCTTAAACTTGGAATATGACTTTAACCCCTAGGCGCACCAGGACACAACTGTACGTACTGGTGGGAAGTTTCTTTGCACACCAGGAAGTACAGTTACTGCGCGGTTCCCGGTGCACACTGTGAGTTACAGTGTGCACCGGGAGTGCAGCTGTCCCCGACAGCTAACACTCCCATTCACCGGCAACGGACCCGTAAAGTAGTCCAATGCCGGTGATCGCTGTGATCGGTGAATCTGTACAGATTCACAGATCACATTGTTTTTACGGTAAAAGTTTAAAAAAAAACGCTCCCGGGACTTATATTTGAGTCCGGGAACGGTTCCTATGTTCCCCCTCCCTGCTCCATATCCCATGTGACCGGCAATGGACCGCTGCTATTGGTTCATTCCCGCGATTGCTGTAATTGGTGGGTCTGTTCAGACCCACTAATCACAGTGCGTTTTTACGTGGGGGCTGATGTTCATTTTACTCTGCCCCCTGCAGGTAATGCCACCCAGTCCCCTGTATGTAATGCCACCCAGCCCTCTGCAGGTAATGCCACCCAGCCCTCTGCAGGTAATGCCAGCCAGCCCCCTGTATGTAATGCCACCCAGCCCCCTGCAGGTAATGCCATCCAGCCCCCTGCAGGTAATGCCACCCAGCTCCCTGTATGTAATGCCACCAAGTCCCATGTAGGTAATGCCACTTTACTTTAGGGTTACACGACAACAAGCCACAACAACGCTTCACAGGGGGAAAGCAAAAAAGAAGGCGAGTTCAGCCAGACTTACTGAGTTCTTTCCGTCCACGAGGTCTCAAGATGGCGCCGGCGCTAGACGGGACATGGAACAGAAAGACAGAGCTACTCCTTCCCCGGCGTCTTCCACATTCAGTGTATCTGGTTGCATCGCTTCCCCCCAACTGCCATCGGGGGTCCCTGGACCTGATCATCTCCGCAGTACTGTGAGTACTTATGTGAGGTTGCCTGAAATGTCTCCCGCGGTGCACATGGACGGAGGACCGCCATGTACTTCACAAAACTTACAACACTTACCTCTTCACTCCCGGCCGTTTCATCCTGTTACGGAGGACATGCTGAAAGGGATGCTGGATAATTTGAGATCTTCTTTGCAAAAGGACATACAGTCTGCTTTTTTGAATATACAAGCCAAATTTACTGCACTTGGTGATCCTACATCTCATATGGAGATCAAGATGGTGTAATTTTCTACTGCACATAATGAGCTGGTGGATCTTAATTCTTCCCTGGAGTAAGAAGTGGGGATCATGCGCCTAAAAATTGCCGATATGGAGGATCGATCTCGGCGTAACAATGTCAGGTTCAGGGGTATACCTGAATCAATTAAACCGGAGCAATTGGGGGAATTTCTCACTAATTATTTTGTAGCACTCTTACCTGACTCTCCGGCACCAGATTTACTTATTGACAGAGTTCATCGCATCCCGAAACCTAAGGAGCTTACTGCCGCCATACCCAGAGATGTGATTGCACGGCTGCATTTTTTCCATTTCAAGGAAAAGATGATGCAAGCTGCTAGAAATTCGGGAGATATTCCTGAACGATTTTGTGAAGTGTTGGTCTTTACAGACTTATCTGCAGTGACTTTGGCTAAAACGAAAGAATTCCAGGAGGTTGCAAAAACGCTGAGAATGCATACAGTGAAGGAAATAAGTATTTGATCCCTTGCTGATTTTGTAAGTTTGCCCACTGTCAAAGACATGAACAGTCTAGAATTTTTAGGCTAGGTTACTTTTACCAGTGAGAGATAGATTATATAAAAAAAAAAAAAAAAACAGAAAATCACATTGTCAAAATGATATATAATTATTTGCATTGTGCACAGAGAAATAAGTATTTGATCCCTTTGGCAAACAAGACTTAATACTTGGTGGCAAAACCCTTGTTGGAAAGCACAGCAGTCAGACGTTTTTTGTAGTTGATGATGAGGTTTGCACACATGTTAGATGGAATTTTGGCCCACTCCTCTTTGCAGATCATCTGTAAATCATTAAGATTTCGATGCTGTCGCTTGGCAACTCGGATCTTCAGCTCCCTCCATACGTTTTCGATGGGATTAAGGTCTGGAGACTGGCTAGGCCACTCCATTACCTTAATGTGCTTCTTTTTGAGCCACTCCTTTGTTGCCTTGGCTGTATGTTTCGGGTCATTGTCAAGCTGGAAGACCCAGCCACGAGCCATTTTTAATGTCCTGGTGGAGGGAAGGAGGTTGTCACTCAGTATTTGACGGTACATGGCTCCAGCCATTCTCCCCTTGATGCGGTGAAGTAGTCCTGTGCCCTTAGCAGAGAAACACCCCCAAAACATAATGTTTCCACCTCCATGCTTGACAGTGGGGACGGTGTTCTTTGGGTCATAGGCAGCATTTCTCTTCCTCCAAACACGGCGAGTTGAGTTAATGCCAAAGAGCTCAATTTTAGTCTCATCTGACCACAGCACCTTCTCCCAATCACTCTCTGAATCATCCAGATGTTCATTTGCAAACTTCAGACGGGCCTGTACATGTGCCTTCTTGAGCAGGGGGACCTTGCGGGCACTGCAGGATTTTAATCCATTACGGCGTAATGTGTTAACAATGATTTTCTTGGTGACTGTGGTCCCAGCTGCCTTGAGATCATTAACAAGTTCCCCCCGTGTAGTTTTTGGCTGAGCTCTCACCTTCCTCCGGATCAAGGATACCCCACGAGGTGAGATTTTGCATGGAGCCCCAGATCGATGTCGATTGACAGTCATTTTGTATGTCTTCCATTTTCTTACTATTGCACCAACAGTTGTCTCCTTCTCACCCAGCGTCTTACTTATGGTTTTGTAGCCCATTCCAGCCTTGTGCAGGTCTATGATCTTGTCCCTGACATCCTTAGAAAGTTCTTTGGTCTTGCCCATGTTGTAGAGTTTAGAGTCAGGCTGATTAATTGAGTCTGTGGACAGGAGTCTTTTATACAGGTGACCATGTAAGACAGCTGTCTTTAATGCAGGCACCAAGTTGATTTGGAGCGTGTAACTGGTCTGGAGGAGGTTGAACTCTTAATGGTTGGTAGGGGATCAAATACTTATTTCTCTGTGCACAATGCAAATAAATATATATAATTTGGACTATGTGATTTTCTTTTTTTTTTTATATATAATCTATCTCTCACTGGTAAAAGTAACCTAGCCTAAAAATTCTAGACTGTTCATGTCTTTGACAGTGGGCAAACTTACAAAATCAGCAAGGGATCAAATACTTATTTCCTTCACTGTAATATCCAATATAAGTGGGAATTTCCAGTGAAGATGGTGATCACGAAGGATGGCAGGAAGCTGATTGCAAATTCACTTGGGAGAGTGCTGCAGTTGCTTTAAGAATGGCGGTTGTCCCCACATGGTTCTTTAGGTTCGTTGTCATGACAGACTGTTGCACCCCGACTGGAGGAGGAGTGGGTTACTAAATCTCCACATTGATTTCATCGTGTTCCTCTCGATAGACTGCATTGATGGCCTTTGGAGGGTCTGGACGTTTTCGGACATTCTTCTTCTTTTTTGCAGGGTCCTGGACTGGTGTTCAGTATAGTGCCTAAAGTATCGTACCTAAAGTTAATAACTGTCTATGCCTTGGTACGGCTCATGTTGAGACATTGTAAATGATGTGTCTCTTTTTTCCTCCCTGTGCATCCTACCTATGGATGCGAAGTTTCACTGGTTTGGTTCACAGTTACTGACAGTTTTTCACCTGTACCTTTTTGTTTTATTATTTGGTCTAGGTCAGGGGTCTCAAACTCGGCAGGGTAAGTGGGCCACATATAGATAAAATGGGAAGTTGACGGGCCACATTACTTTCAAATTTGATACAATACAAAATTATTGTTAAGAAATTACTTATTTGAACTACTATAACACTATATTACTATAATAATAATAATAATAATAATAATAATAATAATACATTACTATAAAATGAATACTACATTACTATAATAATACCGCTAGGTTTAAAACTTTAGATATTTCTCCACGTGCTTATTTCAACAATCCCGTTTTCCAGTTTAAGTGTCGCTAAATGCAGTCCAGCGGCTCAGTTGGCAGCGTTTGGCAGGCACACATGTGAAGATTGGGCAGCCCCTTTTTAGATAGTGCCACAGTGCCCTCTGTAGATGCTGACACAGTGCCCTCTCTAGATGCTGCCGCAGTGCCCTCTGTGGATTCTGCCACAGTGCCCTCTGTAGATGCTGCCGCAGTGCCCTCTGTGGATGCTGCCGCAGTGCCCTCTGTGGATGCTGCCGCAGTGCCCTCTGTGGATGCTGCCGCAGTGCCCTCTGTGGATGCTGCCGCAGTGCCCTCTGTGGATGCTGCCGCAGTGCCCTCTGTGGATGCTGCCGCAGTGCCCTCTGTGGATGCTGCCGCAGTGCCCTCTGTGGATGCTGCCGCAGTGCCCTCTGTGGATGCTGCCGCAGTGCCCTCTGTGGATGCTGCCGCAGTGCCCTCTGTGGATGCTGCCGCAGAGTCCTCTGTAGATGCTGCCGCAGAGTCCCCTGTAGATGCTGCCGCAGAGTCCCCTGTAGATGCTGTCGCAGAGTCCCCTGTAGATGCTGTCGCAGAGTCCCCTGTAGATGCTGTCGCAGAGTCCCCTGTAGATGCTGTCGCAGAGTCCTCTGTAGATGCTGCCGCAGAGTCCTCTGTAGATGCTGCCACAGAGTCCTCTGTAGATGCTGCCACAGAGTCCTCTGTAGATGCTGCCACAGAGTCCTCTGTAGATAATGCAAAACACCCCTAGATAATGCCACAGTGCCCTCTGTAGATAATGCCACAGTGCCCTCTTTAGAAAATGCAACACACCCTAGATATTGCCACAGTCTCCTCTGTACATACTGCCTTAGTGCCCTCTGCAGATGCTGCCACAGTGCCCTCTGTAGATGCTGCCACAGTGCCCTCTGTAGATGCTGACACAGTGCCCTCTGCAGATGCTGCCACAGTGATGTAAGGGGCTTGCCCAGAGCTGGAGTCCCGGAGCAGAGCCACTTCTAGCACTCTGCCTGGGATTCCAGCTCTGCTCCTGACATCACTGTCCATATATGGACAGAAATGTCAGGGGCAACCCCAGAGCTGGAGTCCCGGGCAGAGCGCCAGTAGGCTCTTCCTGGGACTCCAGCTTTTGTCCTGACATCACTGGGACTTCTCTGGGGAAGCCCCTGACATCATTGTCGATGTATGGACAGTGATGTCAGGGTATTCCACAGAGTCCCGGAGCAGACCCTATACTAGCGCTCTGCTCGGGACTCCGCTCTGGGGAAGACCCTGCACACTGTCCATATATGGACAGCGATGTCAGGGATTTCCACAGAGTCCCGGAGCAGAGCCTGTTCTAGAGCTCTGCACTGGACTCCGGCTCTGGGGAAGCCCCAGACATCTCGTGTCCAAACATGGACACCGATGTCAATGAATTCGACAGAGTCCCGGAGCAGAGCAGATACTAGCGCTCTGCCCTAGTCTCCGCTCTTGGGAAGACGCTGACACACTGTCCATATATGGACAGCGATATCAGGGAATTCCACAGAGTCCCGGAGCAGAGCCGATACTAGCGCTCTGCTCGGGACTCCGCTCTGGGGAAGACCCTGACACACTGTCCATATATGGACAGCGATGTCAGGGAATTCCACAGAGTCCCGGAGCAGAGCCGATACTAGCGCTCTGCTTGGGACTCCACTCTGGGGAAGACCCTGACACACTGTCCATATATGAACAGCGATGTCACGGATTTCCACAGAGTCCCGTAGCAGAGCCTGTACTAGCACTCTGCCCGGGACTCCGCTCTGGGGAAGACCCTGACACACTGTCCATATATGGACAGCGATATCAGGGAATTCCACAGAGTCCCGGAGCAGAGCCGATACTAGCGCTCTGCTCGGGACTCCGCTCTGGGGAAGACCCTGACACACTGTCCATATATGGACAGCGATGTCAGGGAATTCCACAGAGTCCTGGAGCAGAGCCTGTACTAGCGCTCTGCCCGGGACTCCGCTCTGGGGAAGACCCTGACACACTGTCCATATATGGACAGCGATGTCAGGGAATTCCACAGAGTCCCGGAGCAGAGCCGATACTAGCGCTCTGCTTGGGACTCCGCTCTGGGGAAGACCCTGACACACTGTCCATATATGGACAGCGATGTCAGGGAATTCCACAGAGTCCTGGAGCAGAGCCTGTACTAGCGCTCTGCCCGGGACTCCGCTCTGGGGAAGACCCTGACACACTGTCCATATATGAACAGCGATGTCACGGATTTCCACAGAGTCCCGTAGCAGAGCCTGTACTAGCGCTCTGCCCGGGACTCCGCTCTGGGGAAGACCCTGACACACTGTCCATATATGGACAGCGATGTCAGGGAATTCCACAGAGTCCTGGAGCAGAGTCGATACTAGCGCTCTGCTTGGGACTCCGCTCTGGGGAAGACCCTGACACACTGTCCATATATGGACAGCGATGTCAGGGAATTCCACAGAGTCCCGGAGCAGAGCCTGTACTAGAGCTCTGCACTGGACTCCGGCTCTGGGGAAGCCCCAGACATCGCTGTTCATATGTGGACAGCGATGTCATGGAATTCCAGAGTCTCGTAGCAGAGCCGATATTAGTGGCTCTGTGTCTCGCGGGCCGCAGATGACAGCCCCAGGGGCCGCATGTGGCCCGCGGGCCGCGTGCTTGAGAACCCTGGTCTAGGTAAAGCTTATATACATTGCTATGTAGATGATGTCGTCATCTATTTTCCTATGTCAGTGGGGGGTCTCAATGGAGTTATAATGGGTGGCTTTAATATTGCAATGTGATGGTGTTACAGATAGCTTCCCTTAATGTCAAGGGTCTTAATACTCCCTTTAAAAGATCTATGCTATGGAAAGAAGTACAGCGTTCACATGCAGATATTGTTTGCGTGCAGGAAGCGCATTTAAACCAGGCGGACATTTGTAGATTGCATCATAAACAGTTTCCGCATATCTTTGTCTCACCTGCATTAAATAAGAAAAGAGGAGTGGCTATTGCAGTTAACAAATCGGTAGCCTTCTCATTAAGATCATCTCATATTGATCCGTATGGGCGCTATGTCCTGTTAATCTGTGATATTAATAATGTTACATATACCTTGTTATCCATTTATGCTCTGAATCAGGGACAAACCAAGTTTTTTCAGTCCGTCTTCAAACTTCTTGACAAACACAAATTGGGGTCAGTATTGCTTCTGGGGGACTTTAATAAAGTAATGTGCCTGGCATTGGATACTACGAGTCCAGTTGCAGTGGATAGGCCTTCTGAGCTTTTTACACTCATTCACATGGAGGCTCTAGTGGATATTTGGAGGTTACAGCATCCTGCTGATCGGGATTATACTTTTTTTCTCACCTTCATAAGACTTTTTCCCGTATTGATATGGTTTTTGCTGATGCTTTGTTATTCCAACGTGTTTTGTCCTCTAGTATTGGCACCATAGATTGGTCAGATCATGCTCCAATATATGTGTCTATAGCGGAACAATATAATGCTACTCCAGTGTCATTATGGCGCCTCAATAATATTTTCTTACAGTCAGCTAAATATGGGGAAGCGCTGGAGAATTTGATGAAGGTATTTTACTCAGAGAATAATACTGGTGATGTCTCATATGATACACTTTGGTGTGCACATAAGGCGTACATGACTGGTCACTTCATTAACCCCTTAGTGACCAACAATACGCCTTTTTACGTTCGTCACTAAGGGGCTTTAGGCTAAGGCGACGCCTTCACACGTGATCGCTTTAGCCTAAAGTAGCGCCGAAATGGAAGATCAGAGCTCCGTTCTCTCAGCTACCGGAGGTAGCTGAGAGTACGGAGCAACGACCATAGACCATAACGAGTTGTCTCTGGTCACGTGATCGCCGTGAATCGTTATTTCACGGCGTTCACGGTAAAGCGGCAGATCGTTGCCATTTCTCTCTCCTCTCATGGAATAACTCCTTAGAGAGGAGAGAGAACTTGTAATTAGTATCCCCCCCTCCCACGTCCGATCCCCCCCCCGATTCCCCCCTCGTCCGATCCCCCCTCAAAATGGCGCACACATGCGCAGTGCCTTTCTTACCTCTGTCTGCAGCTGGCACAGCAACAATCAGGGACCGTTGTGACTGCTCCCTGATCAGGTGATCTCTGTGATAAAACCTATCACAGAGATCACTGACAGTTATTTTCATAACACAGCCAGGACATGGGCTGTGTTTCTCTCTCCTCCCATTGTAGTTGTTCTGAGAGGAGAGAGAGATCAGTCTGCGTCCTGTTCTGTGAAGAAAAAAAGTGAAAAAACAAATCATCCTAATATATACATATATAGATATATAATATATAAAATCTATATTAGTGTTAGCGCTAGATTAGCGTTAGTGCTAGATTAGCGTTAGTGCTAGTTTAGCGTTACTTTAGGGTTAGTTCTAGTTTATCGTTACTTTAGGGTTAGGGCTAGTTTAGCGTTAGTGTTTAGGGCCGTAATACTACATTAGGGCTTTATTTTATTTAATTTATTTAACGTCTGTTATATAAAAATAATAAATTATAAATAAATGTAAAAAAAATTGTGTCGTTTTTAGGTTTACTTATAGGGTTAGGACTTATAGGGCATATATATATATATATATATATATATATATATATATATACAGTCCAACAGTAGATGAACACAGCACTCCAATGGTTTCCAGAAAATCAGGCCATGTGCTCGTTACCTGGGGGTGAATCAATTCCCCAACATCCAAATAGAAAGAAGCATAGAACGGTTCCTGTTGAACCGAAACGTTGCTTAAACTGAGGTGAATAAATCCACTTTTGCTTTCATCTACTCTGAAGTCCTGGTGCCGTTGCTGTGTTCTATGCTTCTTTCTATATATATATATATATATATATATATATATATATATATACACGTATCTATAAATATGTCTCAGCGAATGTACAGCGCGGAGCAAGCCTATGCCTTGCTATGTTCCGACAGTTCTGAAAGCGAAACAGACACCGCTTCAGGATTTGTTCCCGACAGTGACAGTGACGATTCTAATTCTACCGCTGAACCCCATAGTCCTTTGGTGGTAGATATAACAGTCGCTGTAGAGGTGTCAAGTGCAGGGCCGAGTGTTGTAATCCCTCCCGTGATGTGGGTTCCTGCACTATCATTTTCCCCCCAAGTACCCCAATTTGAAGCGACTCCAGGTATTAGTGTTGACGTCCAAAATTTTAGCCCCTATAATTTTTTTCATTTATTTATATGTGATACTGTAAAGGATCTGCCAGGCACAGCTTCTGTGTCAACGCCCATAGGTAATCAGTCTGCACCTGCTTCTATGTCTGTGAGACTGACTCCATCTTCCACCACTCAGGATGGCAGGCTTAGGAGTGGGAGAGCCTATCACAGCCTGGCCAGACGGAGCTAGCTCCCGCCCTCTGTCTATTTATACCTGCTTTTCCTGTTCCTCCTTGCTTGTGATTCTTCTCGTTTGGTTTCCTGGCCCTGCTGCAGCTTTTGAACTATTTGACCCTGCTTCATATTGACCCTGACTTACTGACTACTCTCATGCTCTGAGTTTGGTACCTCGTACACTCCTGGTTTGACTCGGCTCGTTCACCACTCTTGTTGCTCACAGTGTTAACGTGGGCAACTGCCCCATGTCCCTTAGCTTCTGTGTACCCTTGTCTGTTTGTCTGTCGTGCACTTATTGAGCGTAGGGACCGTCGCCCAGTTGTACCCCGTCGCCTAGGGCGGGTCGTTGCAAGTAGGCAGGGACTGAGTGGCGTGTAGATTAGGGCTCACTTGTCTGTTTCTTTACCCCCATCATTACAGATACGGTCCTAGACTTGATAGTCCAGCAGACTAATCTGTATGCTAGGCAGTTTGTTCTGCAAAAGACTGCGTCCATATATTCAAGAATGTGGAGCCCCATAAGTGTCCCAGAAATAAAAAAAAATTTAGGCATTACCCTCAATATGGGTTTGGTTAAAAAAACCATCTGTCCGGTCCTACTGGACTTCTAGTGCAGTCCACGCTACCCCTGTATTTGCAGCAGTGATGTCCAGAAACCGCTATGAGGCCCTAATGCGATTCATGCATTTTACCGACAATTCCCAAGTCCCCCCAAGAAGTGACCCAGCCTATGATCGGCTTCATAAATTAAGGCCATTAATCACCCTTCTAAGTGATTTACTTTTAAAGTTGTATACCCCTGATAAAAATTTGTCTGTAGATGAATCGCTCATGAGCTTCAAAGGCCGTCTTTCCTTTCGTCAATTCATTGCTTCCAAACGAGCCAGATATGGGGTGAAATTGTACAAAGTGTGCGAGAGCACAACGGGTTACACCTGCGGTTTCAAAATATATGAAGGCAGGGACCACCAAATTCATACCCCAGGCTGCCCAGAAACTATTGGCACCTCTGGCAAAATAGTGTGGAACTTAATGGAGCCATTTCTGCACAAGGGGTACCACGTCTATACAGACAATTTTTATACTGGTGTTCCCCTTTATAAAGCCCTCCATGCTGCAAATACAGGGGCCTGTGGGACAGTACGGAAGAACAGAGTGGGATTCCCACAACAGTTGGTGTCCAGGCGTTTGGGAAAAAGAACATCCATGGCCCTTGCAAGTGAGGAATTACTTGCAGTGAAGTGGACCGACAGGAAGGATGTCTACATGCTGTCCACAGTACACACGGACACCACTGTGGCGATTACAGAGAGGGGGGCTACCCCTGCAAAGCAGAAACCTGTCTGTGTAACAGACTACAAAACATTTATGGGGGGTGTAGACCTTTCCGACCAGGTGCTTCAGCCTTACCTGGTGAAGCGCAAAAATAAGGCCCGGTACAAAAAGGTAGCAATCTACCTCATCCAGGTTGCTACCTATAACAGTTTTGTTATTTTCAAAAAAGCCCAAGGAACGCTCACTTTTCTTCAATTTCAGGAGAAGGTCATTGAGCATCTCCTTTTTGAGTCCACTATACCGGCACAATCCTGCGAATCTGAGGATGTGTGCAGGCTTTCAGAGCGCCACTTTTTACACCCTATTCCTTCCACTGAGACCCAAAAATATCCCCAAAGAAGGTGTTGGGTATGTAGCAAGTATGGCAGGAGGAGGGATACCCGCTTTTATTGCCCCATGTGTCCATCAAAACCACCCCTTTGTAACCACCCCTGTTTCGAAACCTTTCACACGGTTGCAAATTACTAGCATTTAACACCAAAAAAAAATAAAAAATATGTGGGGGGTCTTTTTAGGGAGTCAATTTCTTTATATTTTCTTTTTAGTTTGTGGGCTTTCCAAGTACGGATTATTTCTTGTGGGAGAGGTTGTAGAGCACATTTTTGTCAGACCGTGAAACTAATTTTACCCCTTATGATTTTTTTTATTTATTTGTGGGTGATCAAGTGCTGGAATTAATTGTCCAGTACAAAATCCCACATCCACAATTTTTTTATTTTGACTGTTCTTATGACTATGTCCTGCCACATACAGCTGTTACATTCCTAATTCTGTACCGTGATACGGGCATGATCTTTTTTTATTTGGAGGATCTCTAATAATCGAGCTGTTCCTTATCAACACACCATGGGCTTTGTTACAGTTCTTCTGGAAATACTGACATCATTTTGGGGATTAAAGATCCTTTACTGTTCCTATAGATGGTTTTGTGCACATAGCGGTTTCTACCTTGCCGGGCAGGGGCCTGTTATGGTGTACCGCGTCACTTGGCACGTTCGTCCCTCATAAGGATTGATGGAGCTAAAGAGACGTTGTACAACCAGTCACTGAAAAAAAAAAAAAACATTGTCATGGCAGCCCTGCAGGTGTTCTTCTATCTAGTGAACAGACTCGAGTTTGCAACATAGTTGGATACATTTTCCTCCATTTGTTTAAAGATATTGCTCATCACTCCAGTACAGTTTATTTTTTCCTCTCTGACTGATTTTATATTAGGACAGAATTCTGTCCACAATGACATCATAATGGCACCAACTGCTTCTTCAGCAAGACATAGTCATAAGTACAGGCAAATACGTCTATAGCAACATGTATCCGTTATGAATATACGGCTTCACTTCTCTTCTGTATGCCACACAAATTTATTAATGTGGCATATTTCTAACAAAATAACCTTCTACCACGTCTCCTCTATTTTATCTGGAAACGTAATAAGAATTTGAAGAAAACATTATATACCCATAGGGTCTGAAATAATACCCATTATTTCCTCCTTTAAATATGTTTTGGTCCGCATGCCCACTACACCACTAGATGAATACCTTTATGGGTGTAGTTTTTAAAATGGGGTCATTTCTGCGTGTTTTTTTTTTTTTTTTTGTTCAAGCAGCTCAATGCCTCTAAATGCATGATAAGGGGCCTAGAATTTATTCTATTGTGCCCTGAAAGCCAAAGGGTGCTCCCTCTCTTTTTTGCCCAGCCACATGTCTAATAAGCAGATTGGGGGCAACAATGGGAGTATTTTTGAAAACAGGAGAAACCAGGTGATAGATTTTGGGGTGTGTTTCTTCATTCTCATGGTCGCTTTACAAAGAAATCGGTCTTCAAACTGACACTTTTATGAAAAAAGTGAAATTAAATATTTTTTCACCTGCTATGTATTAAATTTAGCAAAAAACTGTGGGGTCAAAATACTTACTATACCCCTAGATAAATACCTTAAGCGGTCTAGTTTTGTAAATGGGGTAATTTATGGGGAGTTTCTATCGTTCTAGCAGCTCAAAACCTCTCCAAATGTACAGTGGGGTCTAAAACATTTTCAAGCAAAATATGAGTCCTGAAAGTCTCCGGGTGCTCCCTTCGTTTTGGGCCCTGCCGTGTGTCCAGGCAACGCATTAGGGCCACAATGTGGGTATTTTTGAAAACAGGAGAAACAGGGTGATAGATTTTGGGGTGTGTTTCTTCATTCTCATGGTTTCTTAACAAAGAAATCGGTCTTCAAAGTGATACTTTAATATAAAAAGTGATTTTTATTTTTTATTTCACCTGCTATGCATTAAATTTAGCAAAAAACTGTGGGGTCAAAATACTCACTACACCCCTAGATAAATACCTTAAGGGGTCTAGTTTTCTATATGGGGTCGTTTATGGGGAGTTTCTATCGTTCTGGTAGTTCAAAACCTCTCCAAATGTACAGTGGGGCCTAATGCATTAGAGTCACAATGGGGGCATTTTTGAAAACAGGGGAAACAGGGTGATAGATTTTGTGGTGTGTTTCTTCATTCTCATGGTCGCTTTACAAAGAAATCTGTCTTCAAAATGATACTTTTATGAAAAGTGTAAAAAAATGTACTTCAAAATTTATAAAATTATTACTAAACTTGTAAGTCTTCTAAATTGCTCAAAAATTATAATTTTTTTTTCAAAGTGCTGCCAAAATAGAGTAAAGAGATGGAAATATATATTTAATAAAAAAAAATTGTACAGTATGTGTTTGTACATATGTGACATATTGCAGTTAAAAATAGGGAAAAGTGATAATTTTTACAAAATTTCTTCAATTTTTCTATTTTTTAATTAATTTCCGCAAATCGTATCAGTCTACTTTTACCACTAAAATAAAGTACAACATGTGACGAAAAAAAACAATGTCAGAATTCCTTGGATATTCAAAACTCTCACAGAGTTATTCTCTGATAAAGTCAGACATACCAGATTTGACAAATCTGGCTTGGTCATTAAGGTCCAAACAGGCCCGGTCATTAAGGGGTTAAGATTGCATCTAGGGCTAGGAGGCAGAGGGGAAAGTTGCGTTTTCATTTGACTTCGACCATTACTCAACTTAGTGTGGATAATAAAAGGGTTTTTGTCCTATGCGGGCTGATATGATCAGACAGTTGCAACATCAATTACATCAGTTAGACCAGGGGTCTCAAGCACGCGGCCCGCAGGCCGCATGCGGCTCCTGGGGCTGTCATCTGCGGCCCGCGGGACACAGAGCCGCTAGTATCTGCTCTGCTCCGATACTCTGGAATTCCCTGACATCGCTGTCCACATATGAATAGCGATGTCTGGGGCTTCCCCAGAGCCGGAGTCCCGTGCAGAGCGCTAGTATCGGCTCTGCTCCGGGACTCTGTGGAATTCCCTGACATCGCTGTCCCTATATGGACAGTGTGTCAGGGTCTTCCCCAGAGCGGAGTCCCGAGCAGAGCGTTAGTACAGGCTCTGCTCCAGGACTCTGTGCAATTCCGTGACATCGCTGTCCATATATGGACAGTGTGTCAGGGTCTTCTCCAGAGCGGAGTACCGGGCAGAGCGCTAGTACAGGCTCTGCACTGGGACTCTGGAATTCCCTGACATCGCTGTCCACATATGAACAGCGATGTCTGGGGCTTCCCCAGAGCCGGAGTCCCGTGCAGAGCACTAGTATCGGCTCTGCTCCGGGACTCTGTGGAATTCCCTGACATCACTGTCCATACGTCGACAATGATGTCAGGGACTTCCCCAGAGCAGGAGTCCCAGTGATGTCAGGACCACAGCTAGAGTCCCAGGAAGAGCCTACTAGCGCTCTGCCCGGGACTCCAGCTCTGGGGTTGCTCCTGACATCTCTGTCCATCCCAGGCACTGTGGCAGCATGTACGGGGGGGCACTGTGGCAGCATGTACGGGGGGGGGCACTGTGGCAGCATGTACGGGGGGCACTGTGGCAGCATGTACGGGGGGCACTGTGGCAGCATGTACGGGGGGCACTGTGGCAGCATGCACGGGGGGGCACTGTGGCAGCATGTACGGGGGGGCACTGTGGTAGCATGTACGGGGCGGCACTGTGGCAGCATGTACGGGGGGCACTGTGGCAGCATGTACGGGGGGGCACTGTGGCAGCATATACGAGGGGCACTGTGGCAGCATGTACGGGGGGCACTGTGGCAGCATGTACGGGGGGCACTGTGGCAGCATGTACGGGGGGCTGCCCAATCTTGACATGTGTGTCTGCCAAACGCTGCCAACTGAGCCTCCGGACTGCATTTAACGACACTTAAACTGGAAAACTGGATTGTTGAAATAAGCACGTGGAGAAATATCTCAAATTGTAAACCTAGCGGTATTATTATAGTAATGTAGTATTAATTTTATAGTAATGTATTATTATTATTATTATTATAGTAATATAGTGTTATAGTAGTTCAAATAAGTAATTTATTAACAATAATTTTGTATTGTATCAAATTTGAAAGTAATGCGGCCCGTCAGCTTCCCATTTTTTCTATATGCGGCCCAATTACCCGGCCGAGTTTGAGACCCCTGAGTTAAACCTTTATAAATATGAACAAGCCTTGCGGAGGGTCAAAGCATGCTACTATGGTTATAACAATAAAGCTAGTGCTCTTTTAGCGTCGCACCTGAAACAAAGGTCTTTCCAGTCAAGGATCCCCTTTTTGTACACTGATAACAATGCAAGAGTTTTTAATTCTCAGGAGAAAGCGGATGTTATGGCGGATTATTATGCTAACTTGTATAATCTTAAAGACAACCTGGGTACTAGGCAGCCCACACTTCCAGATATCTCTTCCTTCTTAGACAGTGTGCGCTTACCCTCAGTCTCTCCCCAACAGTTGGTAGATTTATCTAATTCTATTTCTGAATCTGAAATATTACAAGCCATTAAGGCCTTGAAGCCAAATAAGGCTCCGGGACCAGATGGTTTCACAACTTATTATTATAAGAATATTAGCTCTATTCTAGTGCCTTATCAGTGGGAGGTATTCAATTCAGTTCAGTTCAAAGGGGAGGGGCATTTCCTAAAAAAATGTTAAAAGCTACTGTAGTGATTCTGCCAAAACCAGGGAAGTCTCCTGATAAACCAAGTCATTTCAGGCCCATATGGCTCTTAAATCTAGATCTCAAATTATACTCTAAAATTATTGCAGAACAATTTGCTAAGGTACTGCCTGATCTGATACATCAGGATCAAGTGGGGTTTGTAAGGGGGAGGCTTTCTTCAGATGGGACTCGGAGGTTTGTGAATTTATTAGGTTTGGTTGAAAGAGATCGGGTGCCTTCTCTGCTTCTTTCCCGGAGAAGGCCTTTGATCGGGTTCATTGGGGCTATTTGGGGAAAATTATGTCCAAATTTGGTATTAATGGGGTGGCTCACCATAGTATTATGGCTCTCTATACTTTTCCGTCAGCACTGGTATACACATCTGGATAGTCTTCCAAAAAATTCGGGATTACTAATGGGACAAGGCAAGGTTGTCCTTTATCCCCGCTTATTTTTACTGTGGTGATGGAACCTTTGGCAGCTTTAATTCGTTCAAATCCTGAGATTAGTGGTGTTAAAGTAGGTGCCACGGATCATAAAATTGGTTTATTCACAGATTGTGATTATTGCAATGTCTAAACCTGAGGTGTCTTTGTCAGCAGTTACTAAGATTTTAGAACAGTTTAGTTCAGTTTCATACTATAAGTTGAATGTGAGTAAGTCAGTAATATTGGGTATGAATATACCAGATGTTCTTCAGAGGTCTTTACAAACCAAATATGTGTTCTTATGGGCAGTAGATTCCATACCATATCTAGGTATAAAATGAGCTTATCCCACTTCCCTGTTTCATAAACATAATTATCTACCATTACTAAAACAAGTTGAGCTGGACCTGGCTAACTATTTCAAATATGAAGCATCATGGGTGGGTCGTATCTCTGCTATTAAAATGATGGTGTTGCCAAAAATATTGTACATGTTTAGGAATTTACCTATTTTCTTGTCTAACGCCTTTCTAAAACAATTTTAAGGTATAGTAAATAGGTATGTTTGGAAGCACTCCCGTCCCAGAATTTCAGCAGAAGTCTTATACAGGCCTATTGGTAAGGGGGATTTGGGTCTTCAGCAGATGTCTCATTACTATTATGCGGTGATTTTAGATCAAAGCAGGTTTTGGTCTATCCAGTATCCTAAGGAACATTGGATATCTATGGAAAAGGAGTTACATGAAAATTTTCCAATTGATGCTCAATTGTGAATGTTAGCTAGGGGAGATAAACTTCCCAAGTCTAAATTTCTAACATTGGACGCAGGATTTAGAGTTTGGAAAAAGTTCTGCGTAGATGCTCCTATTTTTCCGATGAGGTGTCTTGACTTACCTCTTTGACTTATTCCTTTTCTAACTCCTGATATACTATTGCAAAATTGGATTGATGCAGGGATTGAAGTAGTCTCTGGTATTATGGACCAGGGTCAGCTTCTACCGTTTGCGGATATATGCCATAAATTCCGAATTCCTAGGACTGATTTTTATAAATATTTACGAGTGAGACATCTGCTGAATTCTCTTCCTAGATATGATGTTGTTCCTAGATCTGTTGAGGAAATGGCATTTAGGAACTTAAAGGGTTATTCCCAAGTTGACAAAATTTTTTTTTTTTAGACATTCTAAGCAGGAAATGAATTTTAAAACATTTGCTGTTAAAAAATGTCAAAAATTCATTCCCTAAGTACCTTTTTTTTACACTTGATAACTCAGCAAGTGCTGGTTATCTTTTCTAAAAAGGGGCGTGAGCGGCTCGATGTCAATCAAGCCGCTCTGCTCTGCAGTCTGCGCGCTCCCGACGTTGCTAGATACTGTAGTTCTAGCGACATCGGGAGAATGTTCGTCTCAAGCGGGCATGGTAAGCCCGCTTCAGACGAACTTACCGTGAATGTCAACTACACTACACTACACTACATTCACCCCGTTTCGGCAACCAACTTTTCCCTCCCCCACCCTGTCACTACATGTAATTTTTGTAGCCGCCGCACCGGTGCTGCATCAGCACCCGGCGAACAACAAAAAAAAAATAAAAAAAAATAAACTCACCTAAGACGTTCCTATGGAGCTCTGAAAGGTCCCGTCACTTGCCATCTTCCTGCTACTTGGCGCCGCTCGCATTCATAGTAACAATGCGTTGTGGCGCAGATGATGTAATCATATCAGGCACACGTGATTACGTCATCTGCGCCCACCGCTCTGTTATTGTGAATGGGAGCAGTAAGAAGAAAAGTGACGGGACCGTTCAGATCTTCTTGGGAACGTCTTAGGTAAGTTTATTTATGTATGTGTATATGTGTATGTATGTATGTTTGCATGTATGTATGTGTATATGTGCATGTATGTATGTTGGCATGTATGTATGTATGTTGTCATGTATGTTGTCGTCATGTATGTATGTGTATATGTGCATGTATGTTTGTATGTATGTATGCTTGCATGTATGTTGGCATGTATGTATATGTGTGCATGTATGGTTGCTTGTATGTATGTTTGCATGTATGTATATTTGCATGTATGTATGTTGGCATGTATGTATATATGTGCATGTTAGTATATATGTGCATGTTAGTATGTATGTTGTCATGTATGTATGTGTATATGTGCATGTATGTTTGCATGTATGTATGTTGGCATGTATGTATGTTGTTATGTATGTATGTATGTATGTATGTATGTATGTGTGTTGTCATGTATGTGTATATGTGCATGTATGTATGTTGTCATGTATGTATGTATGTGTATATGTGCATGTATGCTTGCATGTATGTTGGCATGTATGTATATGTGTGCATGTATGTTTGCATGTATGTATGGTTGTATGTATGTTGTCATGTATGTATGTATGTATGTTGTCATGTATGTATATATGTGCATGTATGTGTGGATGTTTGCATGTATGTATATATGTGCATGTTAGTATATATGTGCATGTTAGTATGTATGTATGTATGTATGTATGTATGTATGTATGTATGTACAGTGAAGGAAATAAGTATTTGATCCCTTGCTGATTTTGTAAGTTTGCCCACTGTCAAAGACATGAACAGTCTAGAATTTTTAGGCTAGGTTACTTTTACCAGTGAGAGATAGATTATATATATAAAAAAAAAAAAAGAAAATCACATAGTCAAAATTATATATATTTATTTGCATTGTGCACAGAGAAATAAGTATTTGATCCCCTACCAACCATTAAGAGTTCAGCCTCCTCCAGACCAGTTACACGCTCCAAATCAACTTGGTGCCTGCATTAAAGACAGCTGTCTTAAATGGTCACCTGTATAAAAGACTCCTGTCCACAGACTCAATTAATCAGTCTGACTCTAACCTCTAAAACATGGGCAAGACCAAAGAGCTTTCTAAGGATGTCAGGGACAAGATCATAGACCTGCAAAAGGCTGGAATGGGCTACAAAACCATAAGTAAGACGCTGGGTGAGAAGGAGACAATTGGTGCAATAGTAAGAAAATGGAAGACATACAAAATGACTGTCAATCGACATCGATCTGGGGCTCCATGCAAAATCTCACCTCGTGGGGTATCCTTGATCCTGAGGAAGGTGAGAGCTCAGCCGAAAACTACACGGGGGGAACTTGTTAATGATCTCAAGGTAGCTGGGACAACAGTCACCAAGAAAACCATTGGTAACACATTACGCCGTAATGGATTAAAATCCTGCAGTGCCCGCAAGGTCCCCCTGCTCAAGAAGGCATGTATGAAGTTTGCAAATGAACATCTGGATGATTCTGAGAGTGATTGGGAGAAGGTGCTGTGGTCAGATGAGACTAAAATTGAGCTCTTTGGCATTAACTCAACTCGCCTTGTTTGGAGGAAGAGAAATGCTGTCTATGACCCAAAGAACACCGTCCCCACTGTCAAGCATGGAGGTGGAAACATTATGTTTTGGGGGTGTTTCTCTGCTAAGGGCACAGGACTACTTCACCACATCAATGGGAGAATGGATGGAGCCATGTACTGTCAAATCCTGAGTGACAACCTCCTTCCCTCCACCAGGACATTAAAAATGGCTCGTGGTTGGGTCTTCCAGCACGACAATGACCCGAAACATACAGCCAAGGCAACAAAGGAGTGGCTCAAAAAGAAGCACATTAAGGTGGCCTAGCCAGTCTCCAGACCTTAATCCCATCGAAAACGTATGGAGGGAGCTGAAGATCCGAGTTGCCAAGCGACAGCCTCGAAATCTTAAGGATTTACAGATGATCTGCAAAGAGGAGTGGGCCAAAATTCCATCTAACATGTGTGCAAACCTCATCATCAACTACAAAAAACGTCTGACTGCTGTGCTTGCCAACAAGGGTTTTGCCAACAAGTATTAAAGGCATGGTGTTGACCTAAAAACATGTTTTTTTTTTAAAAATTAAACATTTAGTGTGTAGGTGATTAAAGATTGTACAAATTTTTTTTATTTTTTTCGCGAGTCAGGAAATATTATAAATTTTTTCTAATTTATAATACTACCCATTTTTGGTCACTAGATGGAGCTAGTTCCCAAAATTGCAGCATTGCAACATTGGGTTAAAAGCCCTCGCTCTAGTGAGCTCTCAGCATCCCCCCCTCCTTTATCCTGGCTAGTGCCGGGATAAACGAGGGGTTTGAAAGGTTTAACCTCCTACACTGTGTGTCGCCATTTTTTGAGGTAACCCACAGTGTAGTAGGTTTACATACAGTAGTAAACACACACAAACACTAACATACATTGAAATCTCTTACCTGCTCCTGCCGCCGCGGCTCCCTCCGGCCCGTCCGCTCCCTTTGCTGCCGCTGTTCCATGTGCACAAGTCCGGTAGCCGCGACCGGAAGTAGTAATATTACAGTCCGGCCGCGACTTCCGGTCCACAGGAAAATGGCGCCGGACGGCGCCAATTTCGAATAGGACTGTGCGGGAGCGGCGCATGCGCAGTTCCCACACAGACGCCGTACACGGACGTGAATGGGACGGGAGCCGTTCACAGTCCCTATGGGACTGTGGCTGCCGTACTCCATGTCTGTGTGTGTCGTTAATCGACACACTTAGAAATGGAACAAAAAATGGCAGCCCCCATAGGGAAGAAAAAGTGTAAAAATAAGAAACAGTAAAACACAAACACACAAATGAATATAAACGTTTTTATTACAGCACTAACATCTTTAACATATAAAAAAATTATTTGCCATGACACTGTTCCTTTAAGTCTTGTTTGCCAAAGGGATCAAATACTTATTTCTCTGTGCACAATGCAAATAAATATATATAATTTTGACAATGTGATTTTCTGTGTTTTTTTTAAAATATAATCTATCTCTCACTGGTAAAAGTAACCTAGCCTAAAAAATCTAGACTGTTCATGTCTTTGACAGTGGGCAAACTTACAAAATCAGCAAGGGATCAAATACTTATTTCCTTCACTGTATGTTGTCATGTATGTATGTTGTCAAGTATGTATGTCTGTATGTTGTCATGTATGTATGTTGTCATGTATGTATGTTGTCATGTATGTATATATGTGCATGTTAGTATGTATGTTTGCATGTATGTATGTTTGCATGTATATATGTGCATGCTTGTATATATGTATGTATGTTTGTAGTGTATGTTTGTTTGTATATATGTCTGTATGGCCATGTATGATACTGTCTGCTGGCGCCCTGTATCTAAGTCAACTTCATGGCAGGCTTCTATACATGATATAACAGTCAGTATCACACATGAAACTGAAACTAAGCCTAAGACATGTTTTATTTCTTTTATTTATAGATTTTTTTTTACAGGTTTGGTGTTTGGACTACGTCGGTTTCGAGGACTACTTAGATGACGTTTTTTTTTCTACAATAAAATGGTTAATGAGGGTTGTGTTGGGGGTGCTTTATTTCCATAAAATATTTTATGTATATCTTTGTCTTTTCTTTTCAAGTTTTATTACTACCACTTTAGTAATGGCCGCGGTCTGAGTGACAACGTCCATTACTAAGGGGAGGCTTAATGTTAGCCGGTGCAGAGGCTAACACTAACCACCATTATTACCCCGGTACCCACCACGACCAGGGGTGCCGGGAAGAGCCAGGTACGATCCAGTACTCGACCATCTGTTGTGATGATCGGGCTCTGGGGCGGCCGCAGGCTGGTATTATGAGGCTGGGAAGGGCCAAAAACAGTGGACCTTCACACCCTTATAATGCTAGGCTGCTGCTGCTGTGTTGTGTCTGGCTTGTTATAAAAGTGGGGGGGACCCCACGTCATTTTTTTTAATGATTTTTTATTTTTATTTTTTTTAAAAAGATATGGGGTTCCACCCAATTTATCATAACCAGCCACAAACAACACAGTGTTATTAGCCTGGGAATGTACTAAACCAGTGGCCCCTCCCACCCGTGTAATGCCAGGCTGCTGCGGCCTTGTATATGGCTGGTTATTAAAAATGTGGGGGACCCCCACGTCGTTTTTTTTTTAAATTTAACAATAGACGTTGGGTCCCCCACATTTTTAATAACCAGCCCGATACAACACAGCAGCAGCAGCCTAGCATTACAAGGGTGGGAAGGTCCACTGTTTTTGGCCCTTCCCAGCCTCATAATACCACCCTGCGGCCGCCCCAGTGCCCGACAATCACAACAGATGGTCGGGTACTGGATCGTACCAAGCTCTTCCCGGCACCCCTGGTGGTGGTGGGTACCGGGGTAATAATGGGTGGTTAGTGCTAGCCTCTGCATCGGCTAACACTAAGTACCGCCTTAATAATGGACGCTGTCAATCAGCCAACTGCCATTATCTAGGCACTAATAAAGTTTGAAAAAAAATAAAAAATACAATTTTTTTTATTGAAATAAGAAACTCCCAACAAAACCCTCGTTAACCATTTTATTAAAATTTGCAAAAAACTTAGATCTACGCAGTAGTCCAAAGAATCGAAGACGTAGTCCAATTGGTACATCAAAATCTGCAACAACATAAAAAAAAAGTTATCAATGTGAACAATACCAATACTTATACTCACCTACACACACACAAACAACCACACACAAACAACCACACACAAACATATAAACACACACCCATATATTACACAAACTCAAACATAAACACACAAACACATACACACACAAACATATACACAAACACACACAAACACACCCATATATACACAAACACACCCATATATACACAAACACACATATACACAAACACACATATACAAAAACACACAAACATATACACACAAACATATACACATATGCACAAACACACCCATATACACACACAAACACACACACACACACATATACACACAAACATATACACAAACACATGTACACAAACACACCCATATATACACAAACACACAAACACTCATATACAAAAACACACACACAAACATACACACAAACATACACAAACACACCTATATATACACAAACACACCCATATATACACAAACACACACATATACAAAAACACACACAAACATATACACATATGCACAAACACACCCATATATACACACAAACACATAAACACACAAACACACACACACATATACACACACAAACATATACACAAACACATGTACACAAACACACCCATATATACACAAACAACACACACAAACACACACATATACAAAAACACACACACACACACACAAACAAACATATACACACAAACATATACACAAACACACCCATATATACACAATCACATACACAAACACACACATATACAAAAACACACACAAACATATACACATATGCACAAACACACCCTTATATACACAAACACACACACATAAACACACAAAAAAAACACACATATACACAAACACACCCATATATACACAAATACACAAACACACACATATACAAAAACACACACAAACATATACATACAAACATATACACATATGCACAAACACACCCATATATACACAAACACACACACATATACACAAACACACAGATATACACAAACACACACACACACAAATATACAGCTGAAAGGGGTTAATGACAACTCCCAATGACTTTTAAAAAATTAGGCCCCTCGTCAATATTTTCTCCCCAAATTTTACAGACACCTACACCCCAGACAAAAAAATTTCAATTGACGAATCCCTGGTGCACTTCAAGGGCAGGCTGAAGTATCTCCAATATTTGCTTGATCAGGGGTACAACTTGTACAACTGGTACACAAGTGTACCCCTGTTCAAAACGTACAAGAGAATGTTTGAAAATATTGTCAGGTCATGTATTACCGCATGGTGGCAGTTCAAGGGGTTAAAACTACCTGACAGATTCCCATTAAATATACAATGTTTTGAGAACAATTCCATCTGCCTTGCAATTTTGTTATTATAAATATATCCTATATAAACTACAGATCCAGAACCAAGCTCTGACATATATACAGTACCACAACCAAGCTCAGTACCACAACCAAGATCAGTACATAAATACAGCACTAGAACCAAGCTACGTACATATAGACAGCACCAGAACCAAGCTCAGTACATAAATACAGCACTAGAACCAAGCTATGACATATATACAGCACCAGAACCAAGCTCAGTACATATATACAACACCAGGACAAATACAACTCAATTTAGTGCAACCCCTGCCGTATATGTTTGTACGGCGTAAAACTACAGGTCCCAGCATGGCCCGAACAATGGTGAGGATATGCTGGGAGATGCTGTTTCACAAAAAAAAAAAATTATACCACCCATCATCTCGCTGCAGATCATACAGTGACTACAGTGCTGATTAGAGGCACAATAAACATTTAAATTAAGTGACTCACCGGTGACGTCTCAGATTCTAGTTCTTTTCTTCTATGATGATTCCAGACATCTATGATGGATTTCTACCGGCCATGACTCATTTTTGCAGTTTTCCGCTCAGATGTCTTCAGCCTCTCACTTTTAAAACATTTCTGCACCTATAAACAAAGTTACAATTCTCAACACCTCTTGCACCTCTAACTATAATAGCGCCATACACTGTGTCCCTGATTATAATAGTACCATACACTGTCACACACACACACACACACACACACACACACACACACACACACACCATGCCCCCTGTAGATAGTGCCCCCATAGCCACCGTACTACCCTACATATAGCTTCCCCTATAAGTAGTGCTCCATGTATAGCCCACCTCTGTAGACAGTGCCCTACATACAGCCACCCTGTTTTTAGTGCCCCACAGGTAACCCACCCCTGTATATAGTGTCCCACATATAGCCCACCCCTATAGAAAGTGCCCTAAAAATAGCTTCCCTATAGATAGTGCTCTACATATAGCCCCCCCTGTATAGTGTCTCACATATAGCTCCCCCTGTATATAGTGCCCTACATATAGACCACCCCGTAGATAGTGGCCCACATATAGACCCCATCTTATATAGATGCCCACATCCCCACATATAGACCCCCCTGTAGATTGTGCCCCACATCCCCACATACAGACCACCCCTGTAGTTAGTGCCCCACATCTCCACATATCGACCCCCCCCTGTATATAGTAGTCCACATATAGACACCCCCCTGTAGATAGAGCCCCCACTATAGATAATGCCAGTTTTATGAGATAGAAAAAACCCAAAAACTTTACATACTCACATGATCCCGTTCCTGTTCAGTGGCGATGCAGATCTACTCTCTTCTGAGCAGGTCTGCAGGAGCTGAACGAGCGTCGTTCAATGACGCTGATTGGTGGGGCAGAATGACTTGCCCTGTCAATCAGGGCTTTTCAAGCACGGAAGCGGCGCGATGACTTCATCGCGCCGCTAGCCAATCAGCGTCATTGTAAGGAGCTGAATGGTCAGGTACGGAACATGCCCGGCCATTCAGCGCTAGTGCATGTATTTGGCTGTCGCTAGCACCGGGGCCCCCTCCGGTGTTAGCGACACCTACAGGCATGAGAGAGCCTGTGTTGCACGGCCCATACTTGTTGGAGGCTCGGCGCCACGGGCACCATAGCAGCGGCGCTAGTGCTGTAGCAGCCATAACGGCTGCTAGCGGCTCCACCGGGCATATGGGGGGCGTGTCGGCTGGCGGCACGGGTCTCCTCTCAAGCCGTGGGCGGCTGCTACCGCGGTAGTTACGCCACTGATTTTTATGTTTTTAATTTTTACAGATGAATTCCAATATATTTAGCGAAAAACCTGTGTGGTCAAAATGCTATCTATACCCCTAGATAAATTCCTTGAGGGTATAGTTTCCAAAATGGGGTAACTTATGGGGTGTTTCCACTGTTTTGGCACCACAAGACCTCTTCAAACCTAACCAGGTGCCTAAAATATATTCTAAAAAAAAGGAGGCCCAAAATCCACTGGGTGCTCCTTTGCTTCTGAGGCCTGTGTTTCTGTCCATTAGCGCACTAGGGCCACATGTGGGATATTTCTAAAAACTGCAGAATCTGGGCAATAAAATATTGAGTTGCATTTCTCAGGTAAAACCTTGTGTGTTACAAAAAAAAATGTATTAGCAATGAATTTCGGCAAAAAAAATAACATTTGTAAATTTCACCTCTACATTGCTTTAATTCCTGTGAAACGCCTAAAGGTTTAAAACACTTTGTGAATGCTGACTAGAATACCTTGAGGGGTACAGTTTTCAAAATAGGGTGACTTCTGGGGATTTTCTAATATGTAAGGCCCTCAAAGCCACTTCAGAACTGATCTGGTCCCTGCAAAAATGGCACTTTGGAATTTTCTTTAAAATATGAGAAATTGCTGCTAAAGTTCTAAGCCTTGTAACGTCCTAGAAAAATAAAAGAACGTTCAAAAAACAATGCAAACATAAATTAGACATATGGGAAATGTTAACTAGTAACTATTTTGCATGGTATTACTATCTGTTTTACAAGCAGATACGTTTAAATTTAGAAAAATTTTTGCAAATATTTTCTAAATTTTGGTGTTTTTCAGAAATAAATACCTGAATTATCGACCACATTTTTTCACTAACATAAAGTACAACATGTCATGAGAAACAATCTCAGAATCGCTTAGATAGGTAAAAGCATTCCGATGTTATTACCACATAAACGTAACACATGTCCGATTTGAAAAATCGGCTGTGGCCTGAAGGCCAAAACAGGCTGGGTCCTGAAGGGGTTAAAGACTACAATAGATAGGGCCAAAGAATACACACACGCTTATGTATATGGCAAAAAACTCTATAGACACAGAAGATATAATAAAGCGTATAAATTTATTGACAAAGAATACTTCACAAAAACATGATAAAAACACTAAAAAAGCAGATGGCTGCTATAACTGGTTCAAACTGGGAGATGCCGCCATAATAAGCAGCCCAATACAAACTCCCCTAGAAAAGAATCTACCTCGATACCCCTCACGTAATGATAAAGGTATGGACACAGGTAAAAAGAATATTGCAGACCATGTGAATAAATAAGTCCTAAGGCATAATGAAGTGTCCAAACAGAGGGGTTGTGAAGGTATAGAGCGCCCCACGTGTATCGCCACAACGTGGCTTCCACAGGGGTACTGAGATAGTGAAGTGGGGAGTATTATATAGGGCAGGGTTCTCAAACTCGGCCAGGCAAGTGGGCCACATACATAAAAAATGGGAAGTTGACGGGCCGCATTACTTTCAAATTTGATACAATACAAAATTATTGTTAATCAATTAGTGATTTGAACTACTATAAAACTATATTACCATAATAATAATAATACTACATTACTATAATAATACAAATATAATGGTGGTTTCTCTTGGCTCAAATACCCACAATATCTCTCTCAGACCGGAGCAGGCAAAACTAAATTGCATATGATCCAACAAATACCCTAAATGGCATATATAAAGTACAGTTAAGTTTACCGCTCAGACGGCACTGGTAACAGTCCAATATCATTTAGTATGGACACTCTCTCCCAGAAAAATGCAGTGAACAATCCGCAATCCAATGAGGGTGTGGATGGTAATTCTTATCCTTGTAGTTCCACCGAGCTCCTTATCGTCTCTCTCCACATTCAAAGAACTCCTGGTAGGAAAAGGATCTTATGTCTCTAATAGATGGAAAAAAGAAGACACATAGTGCAACACCCTCTGAAAAAAGATTGCTCCACGCATCAAGGTAAGTAAAAATCTTTAAAATTTCTAGGCGGCACGCCAAACACTCTCGCCCGACCCTGGGGTTCGTCCTTCCGGCTTCCTCTGGGGCATGTGTGACGTGTCTAATTAACAAGTTTATATAGCCGCATAACATTTAAATTCATATAAATTTACATACATAAAAAATGGTTAAAAAACATATACAACCAATGATCTCTGCAATGTATAGAGATAATTTGATCTTATCATCATAATCGTATACATATATATACACTTCTAAATATTATTCTTTTTATTTAAATACATAATCTCTTTAAAAAGTAAAATAATATATTATGCTAAACAAGCCTATTCACCACCTTTATAATTGGTTAGATTGCACATATCATCCCATATCCATTATATTGATTTTTATTTATATTTTATCAGTTGTTTTATATTTTCTGTCTCTATTTTCCCACTTAGTCTGATCTATTTATATTATTTATATTTTATCAGTTGTTTTATATTTTCTTTCCCTATTTTTCCACTTAGGCCTCATTTACACGAGCGTGTGCGTTTTGCGCACGCAAAAAAATGCAGCATTTTGCGTGCGCAAAAGGCACTTGCCAGCTCCGTGTGTCATCAGTGTATGATGCGCGGCTGCGTGATTTTCGCGCAGCCGCCATCATAGAGATGAGGCTAGTCGACGTCAGTCATTGTCCAGGGTGCTGAAAGAGTTAACTGATCGGCAGTAACTCTTTCAGCACCCTCGACAGTGAATTCCGATCACCATATCGAGTAACCTGTTTAAAAAAAAAAAGAGGTTCGTACTTACCGAGAACTTCCCGGCCGTTGCCTTGGTGACGCGTCCTTGGTGACGCGCCTCTCTTGACATCTGGCCCCACCTCCCTGGATGACGCGGCAGTCCATGTGACCGCTGCAGCCTGTGCCTGGCTTGTGATTGGCTGCAGCTCTCACTTGGACTGAATTGTCATCCCGGGAGGTCAGACTGGAGGAAGAAGCCGGGAGTTATCGGTAAGTCAGAACTTTTTTTTTTTTTACACGTTCACGTATATTGGGATCGGAAGTCACTGTCCAGGGTGCTGAACCAGTTTAACTCTTTCAGCACCCTGGACAGTGACTGTCTCCTGCCGGGTTCGGTCAAAACGAGTTCGGCCGAACCCGGTGAAGTTCGGTTCGCTCATCTCTAAGACACTCCGTTTGGATGTTTGTAAACAGAAAAGCACGTGGTGCTTTTCTGTTTACATTCAGTTTGACAGCTCTTGCGCGAATCACGCAGTTCGCACGGAAGTGCTTCCGTGCGACCTTCGTGGTTTTCACGCACCCATTGACTTCAATGGGTGCGTGATGCGCGAAAAACGCAGAATTTTAGAACATGTCGTGAGTTTTTTTCAGCGCACTCAGGCTGAGCAAAACTCACGGACTCTCTGCATGCCCCCATAGACTTGTATAGGTCCGTGCGACCCGCGTGAAAAGCACGCGAGTCGCACGGACGTATATCACGTTCGTGTAAATGAGGCCTAAGGCCGGATTCACACGAGCGTGTACGTTTTGCGTGATGCGCGAAATATGCACAAAGAACGGACATGTCGTGAGTTTTTCGTAGCGGACTCACGCTGCGTAAAAATCACGCAACTGTCTGCATGGCCCCATAGACTAATATAGGTCCGTGCGACGCGCGTGAAAATCACACGCGTTGCACGGACGTAATTCCCGTTCGTCTGAATAAGCCCTAAGTACAAAAATAGAGAAAGAAAATATAAAACAACTGATTTAATATAAACAATATAAATAGATCAGACTAAGTGGAAAAATAGAGACAGAAAATATAAAACAACTGATAAAATATAAATAAAAATCAATATAATGGATATGGGATGATATGTGGAATCTAACCAATTATAAAGGTGGTGAATAGGTTATGTATTTAAATAAAAAGAATAATATTTAGAAGTGTATATATATGTATACGATTATGATGATAAGATCAGATTATCTCTATACATTGCAGAGATCATTGGTTGTATATGTTTTTTAACCACTTTTTATGTATGTAAATTTATATGAATTTAAATGTTATGCGGCTATATAAACTTGTTAATTAGACACGTCACACATGCCCCAGAGGAAGCCGGAAGGGCGAAAACCAGGGTTAGGCGAGAGTGTTTGGCGTGCCGCCTAGAAATTGTAAAGATTTTTACTTACCTTGATGTTTTTATTTCTTGTTACTTCTGTGAGTATGGATTAAACTTGGCGTGGAGCAATCTTTTTTCAGAGGGTGTTGCACTATGTGTCTTCCTTTTTCCATCTATTAGAGACATAAAATCCTTTAGGAGTTCTTTGAATGTGGAGAGAGACGATAAGGAACTCGCTGGAACTACAAGGATAAGGGTATGTTCATACGGCAGCCTCCGTTACGGCTGAAATTACGGAGCTGTTTTCAGGAGAAAACAGCTCCGGAATTTCAGACGTAATGGCAAGTGCAGGCGCTTTTCGCAGCGTCTATTACAAACGTAATTGGAGCTGTTTTTCCATTTCAGACGTAATTCGAGGCTAAAACACCCGAATTACGTCCGTAAATAGGGTGTGTGAACCCAGACTCAGAATTACCATCCACACCCACATTGGATTGCGGATTGTCCACTATAAAAATAGCGCTAGATTTAAAATTTGAGAGATTTCTTCACGTGCTTATTTCAACAATCCATTTTTCCAGTTTAAGTGTCGCTAAATGCAGTCTGGCGGCTCAGTTGGCAGACACACGTCAAGATTGGGCAGCCCCTTTTTAGATAATTCCACAGAGTCCTCTGTAGATGCTGCCACAGTGCCCTCTGTAGATACTGCCACAGTGCCCTCTGTAGATACTGCCACAGTGCCCTCTGTAGATACTGCCACAGTGCCCTCTGTAGATAATGCCACACTGCCCTCTGTAGATACTGCCACAGTGCCCTCTGTAGATGCTGCCACACACCCACTTGTAGATAATGCCACAGTGCTCTCTGTAGATGCTGCCACAGTGCCCTCTGTAGATGCTGCCACAAAGCCCTCTGTAGATACTGCCACAGTGCCCTCTGTAGATGCTGCCACAGTGCCCTCTGTAAATGTTGCCACAGTGCCCTCTGTAGATGCTGCCACAGTGCCCTCTGTAGATGCTGCCACAATGCCCTCTGTAAATGCTGCCACAGTGCCATCTGTAGATAATGCCAGTGTCCTCTGTAGATAGTGCCACACTGCCCTCTGTAGATAGTGCCACACTGCCCTCTGTAGATAATGCCACACTGCCCTCTGTAGATAATGCCACACTGCCCTCTGTAGATAGTGTCACACACTGCCCTCTGTAGATAATGCCACACCCTGCCCTCTGTAGATAATGCCACACCCTGCCCTCTGTAGATAATGTCACACACTGCCCTCTGTAGATAGTGTCACACACTGCCCTCTGTAGATAGGAAAAATTTTATATATAACTTTTACATTCATATTTGTACATTTTTCACTGTATTTAATTAATTAAGTAATTATTTTATTTTTATTATAATCTATTCCCTGTGGGTTATCCTTGAAAATATCCACAAGAGGGCGTCTGTACATAGTTTATTTTACATCCACACATTACACTGTAATTTGTTACAAATATCTATTTATTTTGATCTTTTAAAACTTATCATTTAAAATGAAGTGGGGATACATACACTATATTCATGTCTTGCACCGTGACTGGGGTTGTGCCTGTGCAGTGATGGGGGATACGGACTTCCTCCGTCGGCCGTCAGTTATCGCTTTATGCGCATGCGCCGTCTCCCCGGTGACGCGTCCTGGGATTCGCGCATGCGCTGTATGGCGATGATGCCCGACGATGGGGACCTCGCGCTCTCCTCCAAAATCACGCACAGGCGCCGTGATGACCGGCACGGATTGCTTACAACTGACCACATGATCACCAGGGTTTATTACTTAAACTAGACATGGACACTAGAATGGCACCCCTTGAAAAAGCTACACGTGAAACGCGCGTCAGGGCGCTACCTTATTCTCTGGGTCACCACTACACTACGGAAATATGGGTAAGCACACTACGGAGGCTATGTTAGGTTATTTGGACCTTATCCACGTTGTTTATGCTTATTTGGTATAGACTTCAACTACCTTGTTTGCTGTACCTGACAGATAGTTTCTATATTTGCATACCTGCTGGCTTAAAATATATATGGATGTACTCTTTGCTATAATATACAGTGTTTACCTATATCTGATATACTGTGATCCAGTTAGAAAGATCTGTTTTAGATTCTCATGTTTTTGATTTTGTAATAAAGATTTTCTATTTTTCAAACTTTTTTGATATTTATGGACTTCTTGTTTCTCTTGTTTATATACCTCTGTAGATAATGTCACACACTGCCCTCTGTAGATAATGCCACACACTGCCCTCTGTAGGTAATGCCACACACTGCCCTCTGTAGATAATGCCACAGTGCCCTCTGTAGATAGTGTCACACACTGCCCTCTGTAGTGTTACACACAGCCCCCTGTAGACACTGCCACACACTGCCCTCTGTAGATAGTGTCACAGTGCATTCTGTAGATAGTGTCACAGTGCCCTCTGTAGATACTGCCACACACTGCCCTCTGTAGATACTGCCACAGTGCCCTCTGTAGATAATGCCACACTGCCCTCTTTAGATACTGCCACAGTGCCCTCTGTAGATGCTGCCACACACCCACTTGTAGATAATGTCACAGTGCCCTCTGTAGATGCTGCCACAGTGCCCGCTGTAGATGCTGCCACAAAGCCCTCTGTAGATACTGCCACAGTGCCCTCTGTAGATGCTGCCACAGTGCCCTCTGTAGATGCTGCCACAGTGCCCTCTGTAGATGCTGCCACAGTGCCCTCTGTAGATGCTGCCACAGTGCCCTCTGTAGATGCTGCCACAGTGCCCTCTGTAGATGCTGCCACAGTGCCCTCTGTAGATAGTGCCACACTGCCCTCTGTAGATAGTGCCACACTGCCCTCTGTAGATAATGCCACACTGCCCTCTGTAGATAGTGTCACACACTGCCCTCTGTAGATAATGCCACACCCTGCCCTCTGTAGATGTCACACACTGCTCTCTGTAGATAGTGTCACACACTGCCCTCTGTAAATAATGCCACACACTGCCCTCTGTAGGTAATGCCACACACTGCCCTCTGTAGATAATGCCACACCCTGCCCTCTGTAGATAATGTCACACACTGCTCTCTGTAGATAGTGTCACACACTGCCCTCTGTAAATAATGCCACACACTGCCCTCTGTAGGTAATGCCACACACTGCCCTCTGTAGATAATGCCACAGTGCCCTCTGTAGATAGTGTCACACACTGCCCTCTGTAGTGTTACACACAGCCCCCTGTAGACACTGCCACACACTGGCCTCTGTAGATAGTGTCACAGTGCATTCTGTAGATAGTGTCACAGTGCCCTCTGTAGATACTGCCACACACTGCCCTCTGTAGATACTGCCACAGTGCCCTCTGTAGATGTTGCCACAGTGCCCTCTGTAAATGTTGCCACAGTGCCCTCTGTAGATGCTGCCACAGTGCTCTCTGTAAATGCTGCCAGTGTCCTCTGTAGATAGTGCCACACTGCCCTCTGTAGATAGTGCCACACTGCCCTCTGTAGATAATGCCACACTGCCCTCTGTAGATAGTGTCACACACTGCCCTCTGTAGATAATGCCACACCCTGCCCTCTGTAGATAATGTCACACACTGCTCTCTGTAGATAGTGTCACACACTGCCCTCTGTAAATAATGCCACACAGTGCCCTCTGTAGGTAATGCCACACACTGCCCTCTGTAGATGTTGCCACAGTGCCCTCTGTAAATGTTGCCACAGTGCCCTCTGTAGATGCTGCCACAGTGCTCTCTGTAAATGCTGCCAGTGTCCTCTGTAGATAGTGCCACACTGCCCTCTGTAGATAGTGCCACACTGCCCTCTGTAGATAATGCCACACTGCCCTCTGTAGATAGTGTCACACACTGCCCTCTGTAGATAATGCCACACCCTGCCCTCTGTAGATAATGTCACACACTGCTCTCTGTAGATAGTGTCACACACTGCCCTCTGTAAATAATGCCACACAGTGCCCTCTGTAGGTAATGCCACACACTGCCCTCTGTAGGTAATGCCACACACTGCCCTCTGTAGGTAATGCAACACACTGCCCTCTGTAGATAATGCCACAGTGCCCTCTGTAGATAGTGTCACACACTGCCCTCTGTAGTGCCACACTGCCCTCTGTAGATACTGCCACACACTGCCCTCTGTAGATAGTGCCACACGCTTCCCTCTGTAGACAGTGCCACAAACCACTGTAGATCATCACCCCCCTATGGATAGTACCACATCCCCCTATAGGAGTGGAATCCCAAGCCAGAGCATGCCGATGCACTGGCCTGGAATTCCTTTGCTGTAGAATGGGCCCAACACACCCCACCCTGCTAACAGCGCCATACGCCCCCTCCATGTAGGTAGCTCCATTGAGACTCCCTCCTCGACCGGGGTGGGTAGTGCTGTCAAAAGTGGGGTGTGTGGGGCGCTACTACAGGGGGTTTCCACTACATGGGATTGTCGGGCCACTACTCACCAATGCGTTCGCAGTGCGGGAGGACTGACGTCGTGAAGGAGCGCTCCTCAATCCGACCGCTCTATCCTCTCCCCGCGGGCTCACCAATGTGTTCCCATCGCCAGAGGACTGACGTCATGAAGGAGCGATCCTCCTTCCAAACGCTCTCTCCTCTCCCCGCGGGTCGCGGGCCACAGATAACAGCCTCAGGGGCCGCATGTGGCCTGTGGGTTGCGTGCTTGAGACCCCTGATATAGGGTAATATTATAATTGTAATGATGGTAAGCTGTGTGCAAAAAAGGAGGGGGGCGCACACACTTACCTCTTCCTCCTCGCTGCCATTAACGGAACCCATTTGAATAGATGGGCCACCGTCAGAGCACCGTGCGCATGCGTCGGAGACTGGTGCCATATTGTATGACGTGGGACTCCGCGCATGCCCAGTGCTGATGGAAATCTCCACACTGCCCGTACACGATGCGCATGCGCTAGGGCCACGAGATCTCGGCCCCCCGCGCTTGCCCAGAGCAACGGACAAGGGAAGGACCTAAGACCACAGCGACCGTACTCACTGCGCACGCACCGGGGCCGACACCAAGCGTCGCTCCCCACGCATGCGCAGTAAGACGGGCGCTGCAAGATGCCGGTCCAGAGATGGATAAATTAATTGGCCCTGAAAAAGATGAATGTGTGTGGTAGTGTGTATGATATGAGCAGCATGTATACCATTAATAATAAGTGATAATTTTTATGCACAATTTATCATTATGTCATAATAAAATATACCAATATAATTAATAAAGAAGATAGAGATAAATATCCTTAGCTGTCAGTGTTATATTGAAATATGTGAGAAATAAAGAATACAGTGAGATAGAATAAATAAATATAAATATACAAACTTTTTTTAAGTACCAGTTCAGTTCTAAAGTGGCTTTGAGGGGCCTATATATTAGAAACCCCCATAAAACATCTCATTTTAGAAACTAGACCCCTCAAAGTATTCAAAACAGCATTTAGAAAGTTTATTAACCCTTTAGGTGTTTCACAGGAATTTACAGCAGATTAGAGGTGAAATTTACAATTTGGCAAACTACACCCCTCAAGGAATTTATCGAGGGGTACAGTGGACATTTAGACCATAAGGTTGTTTTACTGCATTTTGTGGAATAAGGCTGTGAAATTGAAAATCACATATTTTTCAGATAAAAGTTACAAAATTTTAATTTTCACAAGGAATACAAGAAAAAAAAGACCCCAACATTTGAAAAGCAATTTCTCCCGATTACGGCAATACCCCACATGTGGTCATAAACGGCTGGCATGTAGACTTTGCTGGATTGGTTTCTGGGTGCCATGTCGCATTTGCAGAGCTTCTGAGGTACCAGTACAGGGGAAACCCCTTAAAAGTGACCCCATTTTGGAAACTAGACCCCTTGAGGAATTCAGTGTTGTTTTCATGGGGTTCATGCGGCTTTTTGATGAGCATTGATTCTATTTTTTAAGAGGCATGGTGACCAACAAACAGCAATTCTACTATGGTTTTTTATTCCTTTCCTTTTACAGCGTTCACCGTGCGCTATAAATAACATATTCACTTTATTCTGAGGGGCAATACGATTACGGTGATACCATATGTTTATATTTTTTTTTATGTCTTATGAGCGTTTGCAAGATAAAATACTTTTTATAAAAAATAATTTTTTGTGTTGCCATATTCTAAGAGCCATATCTTTTTTATTTTTCTGTCAAGAAAGCGGTGTCAGGGCTTGTTTTTTGCGTAACAAACTGTAGTTTCGTACCATTTTTAGGTACATGTGACTTTTTGATCTCTTTTAATTCCATTTTTTTGGAAGGTCAAGTGACCAAAAAATTGTGATTCTGGTATGATTTATTATTTTTTTTTACGGCGTTCACAGTGCGGGATAAATAATGAAATACTTTTGTATGCAGAGATACCAATTATGTATAGTTTATTTATTTTATTTATATTTTTAATAAAAAGTGACTGCTAAGGGAAAAGGGGGATTTCTACTTACTTTAAAACTTTTATTTTTATACAACTTATTATTACTTTGTCTCACTAGGGGACTTGTTGGCAAGTGGCCCTGATCGCAATTTTAATACATTGCACTACATACATAGTGTAGTGTATTACAGTTGTCAGCTACTCGATGACAGCAAGCATAGTGGGTCCTGACTTTATCTATTTAAAGCTGTACCCGAGGAAGGATATAAATGAGACAGGATATGCTTTCAACTAGAGCCATGAATGAAATATGTATGTTTCTTGATGAAAGAAGCTTTCTACATTTACTGGGATTGTGCAAATTCATATTTTGTAATGAATTAAGTGTTCACTTTTGGATTCAAGAAGTTACAGAAACGATGTCCAGCCAAAAACACTATTGTTAAATAAGAAAAATTACATTTTGGTTAGAGGAAAACAATACTATGGATCACATTATATTTTAATCACATTTTAATTATATTCTGCATAATAATAATAATAATAATAATAATAATAACAACAACAACATTTTGCTTTTAGATTTGAACCCCTTCCCGCTGCAGCCACTTTTGACCTTCCTAACAGAGCCTCATTTTTCAAATCTGACATGTGTCACTTTATGTTGTATTAACTTTGAAATGGTTTTACCTATCCGAGCAATTCGGAGAATGTTTTCGTGAGACATATTGTACTTAATGTCAGAGGTAAAATTTGGTCGATACATTTCAGTGTTTATTTGTGAAAAACACAAAAATTTTGAGAAAATTAGCAAAGATTAGCAGTTTTCTAAATTTAAATGTATCTGCTCATAAGACAGATAGTTAGACCACACAAAATAGTAACTAATTAACATTTCCCATATGTCTACTTTATGTTGGAATTGTTTTTTTTAACATCCGCTTTTATTTCTAGCACGTTGCAAGGCTTAGGGTATGTGCACACACACTAATTACGTCCGTGATTACAGTACGGGACAGTTGTCCTGCAGCGAGGCAGGGCTCCTAGCATCATACATAAGTATGATGCTAGGAGCCCGGCTCCCTGCACTGTGTTCCGTCCGGTACTTGCGGCCGAAATACGTCCGTCAATTACGGACGTAATTAGTGTGTGTGCACATACAGGGGCGTAGCTAAAGGCTCATGGGCCCCGATGCAAAAATTCTTACTGCCCCCCCCCCCCCGCAAACTTCTCACGGCCGACGGTCCGCAGCTTTCAGCTGCATCGCTGTGTCTCCTAAGTGACCCAACAATGCAGCACTAGCAGCCGGCGGCGTCACTAAGGCTGGGTTCACACACCCTATTTACGGACGTAATTTGGGCGTTTTAGCATTGAATTACGTCCGAAAATGCGTCTCAAAAGCGTTGGCAAACATCTGCCCATTCATTTGAATGGGTCTTACGATGTTCTGTGCCGACGGTCATTTTTTTTACGCGCCGCTGTCAAAAGGCGGCGCGTAAAAAAGACGCCCGCGTCAAAGAAGTGCCTGTCACTTCTTTAGACGTAAATGGAGCCGTTTTCCATGGACTCCATAGAAAAACAGCTCCAATTACGTCCGTAATGGACGCAGCGAAAGACGCCTGCACATGCCGTTACGGCTGAAATTACGGTGCTGTTTTCTCCTAAAAACAGCACCGTAATTTCAGCCTTAACGGACGCTGCCGTGTGAACATACCCTCAGGGCTTAAAATGTCCGCCCAAAAAAAAGTGTGTATATGAGACAGCAAAGCATATCTATAGCACTACGACCCAATAAACTATGGATAGGATTAGATACATTGGCTCAGCAGACAGTATCACACATGATAGGATTAGATACAATGACTCAGCAGACAGTATCACACATGATAGGATTAGATACAGTGGCCCAGCAGACAGTATCACACATGATAGGATTAGATACACTGGCTCAGAAGGCAGTATCACACATGATAGGATTAGATACAGTGGCTCAGCAGACAGTACCACACATGATAGGATTAGATACAGTGGCTCAGAAGGCAGTATCACACATGATAGGATTAGATACAGTGGCTCAGCAGACAGTATCACACATGATAGGATTAGATACAGTGGCCCAGCAGACAGTATCACACATGATCGGATTAGATATAGGGCCCAGCAGACAGTATCACACATGATTGGATTAGATACACAGCTCAGCAGACAGTATCACACATGATTGGATTAGATACAGGGCGCAGCTCGCTGACATTGCGGCTCCAGCGCTGGACCCAGGATAGGTAAGAATAATAATTTTGCTTCTTTATGTGTTACTGATTATTATTGTGTGTTTGTGTTTTTTGACAGGTTCGGTCGTTGGACTTCGGATTCGAGGACTTCAATGACGGCGTTTTTTTTATTCTCAATAAAAAGGTTAATGAGGGTTGTGTTTTTTTATTTCAATAAAATATTTTTTCTATGTGCTTGTATCTTTTTAAACTTTATTATCACCGCCTTAGTAATGGCCGCTGGCTGATTGACAACCTCCATTACTAAGGCGAGGCTTAATATTAGCCGGTGCAGAGGCTACACTAACCCCCATTATTACCCCGGTACCCACCGCCACCAGGAGTACTGGGAAGAGCCGGGTACGAACCAGTACCCGACCATCTGTAGTGACGGGCAGGCACCGGGGTGGCCGCAGGCTGGTAGTATTAGGCTGGGGAAGGCCAAAAACAGTGGCCCCTACCCTGGTAATGCTGCCTGCTGCTGTGTTGTATCTGGCTGGTTATGAAAATTGGGGGGGACCCCACATCGTTCTTTCCAATTATTTTTTATTGAATTTTTTTTTAAATGACGTGGGGTCCCCCCCATTTTTCATAACCAGCCAGATACAATAAAGCAGCAGCAGCCTAGCATTACCAGGGTGGGAAGGGCCACTGTTTTTGGCCTTTCCCCTCCTGATAATACCAGCCTGCGGCCACCCCAGTGGCCGACCATCACTACAGATGGTCAGGTACTGGATCGTACCCGGCTCTTCCCAGCACCCCTGGTGGCGGTGGGTACCGGGGTAATAAAGGGAGTTAGTGTTAGCCTCTGCATTGGCTAACACTAAGCCCCGCCTTAGCAATGGATGCTGTCAATCAGCCGGCGGCCATTACTAAGGCGGTAGTAATATAGTTTAAAAAAAACCACAAAGACATAGAAAAAATATTTGATTGAAATAAAAAACCCACACAGCCCTCATTAACCATTTTATTGATAATAAAAAAAAAGCTGTCGTCCGAAGTAGTCCTGGAATCCGACGTAGTCCAACGACCGAACCTGTAAGAAAACACAAAAGAAAAACGATTAGTAACACATGTGTTAGGCTTAGATACAGGGCCCATGTGTGATACTGTCTGTGGGACCCTGTATCTAAGCCTACCACAACGTAGGCTTAGATACAGGGTCCAGCAAACAGTAATCTTATACAGTATAAGATTACTGTGTGCTGGACCCTGTATCTAAACCTACAGTGTGGTAGGCTTATATACAGGGCCCATCAGACAGGATCACACATGGGCCATGTATCTAAGCCTACCATGTGATTGGCTTAGATACAGGGCCCAGCAGACAGGATCACGCATGGGCCATGTATCTAAGCCTACCATGTGATTGGCTTAGATACAGGGCCCAGCAGACAGGATCACACAATCTGTGATCCTGTCTCATGGGCCCCCTAAGCCTGCTACATCGTAGGCTTAGGGGTTGTACAGTCCCTAAACATTGATAGCCTATCCTCAGGATAGGCCATCAATAGCTGATGTGTCTCTCGGGACCCGCAAATCAGCTGTTTTGAAGGGGCCGCAGCACTCATATGAGAGCTGCTTCCCCTTCATTTCACTACTTGCTCACACTGTGAATCGCCGACATGGATTCACAGTGTGACCGGAATGAAGTGACCGGAATGAAGGGGAGCAGCTCTCGTACGAGTGCTGCGGCCCCTTCAAAACAGCTGATTGGCGGGTCCCGGGAGTCGGACCCCGCCAGTCAGGGCTAACCTTACCTTCCTCTTCGGCCGCGGCGGGAGTTCTGTCGTCTCGATGCTGTGTGCGGCGCATAGCGCTGTGACATCATGCGCTGCGCACAGCGCTTGACGTCAGGACCTCCGCTGCGATCCGGAACCAGGAAGGTAAGTAAAGTATTTTACTATAGTAACAGGGGCCCGCGGCCCGAGTTACTATAGTAACTTTTTATTGATGTGGTGCGGGGGGCCGTGGGCCCCCCTGGCTTCGGGGCCCGGTCGCAATTGCGACCGCTGCGACCACTATAGCTACGCCAGTGTGCACATACCCTTAGACCGTTAGCATCAATTTCTCACATTTTCAAGAAAATTTCAAAAGCCTATTTTTTTTAGGGACCCATTCAGTTCTGTAGTGGCTTTGAGGGCTCTATATATTACAACCCCCCTATAAACCACCCCATTTTAAAAATTTTCTCTAGTCAAAATATTCAAAACAGCATTTAGAAAGTTTCTTATCCCTTTAGGCGTTTCACAGGAATTAAAGCATAGTGGAGGTGAAATGTACCATTTTTTTTTATTTTTTTTTTGCAGAAAATCTGTTTTAATCCATTTGTTTCTGTAACACAGAAGGTTTTAACAGAGAAACGCCACTCAATATTTAATGCCCGGATTATGAAGTTTTTAGAAATATCCCACATGTGGTGCTAGTGTGCTACTGGACTGAAGCACAGGCCTCAGAAGCAAAGGCGCACCTAGTAGATTTTGGGGCCTCCTCTTTATTAGAATATATTTTAGGCACCATGTCAGGTTTGAAGAGGTCTTGTGGGGCCAAAACAGTGGAAACAGCCCCAAAAAGACACCATTTGGCAAACTACACCCCTCAAGGAATTTATCAAGTGAGCATTTTAAGCCCACCGTTTTGTTTTGTTGTTTTGCTGAATTTTGTGGAATGAGGCCATGAAAATGAAAATCTAAATTTTTTTCTAATAAAAACATAGAAATTTTACATTTTTACAAGGCATAAAGGAGAAATGGCCCCCAACATTTGAAAATAAATGTCTCCAGATTACAGAAATACCCCATATGTGGTAATAAACTTCAGGGCTCAGAAGGGAAGGAGCGTCCTTTTGCTTTTGTAGCTCAAGTTTTGCTGGAATGGTTTTCGGGTGCCATGTCGCATTTGCAAAGCCCCTGTTGGGGTAACAGTGGAAAACCACGAAAGTGACCCCAGTTTTTAAAATACACCCCTCAAGGAATTTATCAAAGTGTATAGTGAGCATTTTGATCCCACCTTTTTTTTTGCTGACTTTAGTGGAATTAGGCAGTGAAAATGAAAATCTAAGTTTTTTCTAATAAAATTTAGTTTTAGCTCAGATTTTTCCATTGTAAACCAATTTCTCCCGAGTACGGCAATACCCCACATGTGGTCATTAACAGCTGTTTGGACACACGGCAGGGCTCAAAATGGAAGGAGCGCCATTTGGCTTTGGAGCTCAAATTTAGCTGGAATGGTTTTCGGGTGCCATGTCGCATTTGCAAAGCCACCCCATTTGTAAAATGACACCCATTTGTAAAATGACACCCCTTAAGGAATCTAGGTGTATAGTGAGGATTTAACCCACAGGTCTTTTGATAAAATTTATTAGAATTAGGCCGTAAAAATGAATATCAAATTTTTTTTCCACTGAAAAGTACATTTTTTTTATTTTCATAAGGGATAAAGGATAAAAATCCCCCCAACATTTATAAAGCAATTTCTCCCGAGTACGGCAATAGCCCTTATGCAGGGGCATAGCTAGGAGGGGGCAGGCGGGGCATGTGCCCCGGGCGCAACTAGGTGGTAGGGAAGGGGGGCGCCGCAGAGCAGCTGAATGAGGCTGATTGGCGCCCTGTATGTCGGACACCTGCAGCAGCGATCAGCTTCAGGAAGAGCCAGGAGATCACGCAGCGGCGTTCTGACTCTGGTCCACTCCCGTGCTGCACCCTCCCAGCATGTCGGGGGCGCCACTTGGCTTTGCGTCTACTATGTTACAGTGTGTTTATGTGTGTGTGTGTGTGTGTCTGTGTATATGTGTGTATATACAGTATGTTTCTCTGTGTATACAGTATGTTTCTCTCTGTTTGTATGTGTATATGTGTGTGGCACTATCTACAAGAGAAGGGCTGTATGTTGCATTATCTACAAGGAGCTGTGTGTGACACCTCATTGATTGGTAGAGAAAGCAAACATGGCGAGGGGGAAGGAGATGTCGGGAAATAAGTTGGGGGGGGGGGCGCCAATCTGAATCTTTGCCCCGGGTGCAGGAGAACCTAGCTACGTCTCTGCCTTATGTGGTCATAAACTGCTGTTTGGACACACGGCTGGGCTCAGAAAGGCAGAAGAGCTTTATCACATGCAGATTTTGCTGGTTTGGTTTTTGGGCGCCATGTCGCAATTGTAAAATCCCTGAGGTACCAGAGTACAGTGGAAGCCCCGAGAAGTGACCCTATGTTGGAAACTACACCCCTCATGGCATTTATCATTTGCCTGGACATATGACAGGACTCAGAACTGAAGAGCACAATGCGCATTTGACGTCTATTTTGGTGATTTTGGCCCACAATTGCAAGGGTTCTGAGGTCAAATAATAAAACAAACCCCTAAGACGTGACCCTGATTTTGGAAACTACACCCCTTAGGGCATTTTAAGGGGTTTTTCTGAGCATTTTATTCGCCCCCACAGAAGTTTTTTCATTAGAAATTAATGCGCAGCAGATGATGCAAAGTGAAAATTGCAATTTTCCACTGATATGCCATTTTAGTGCACAATATGTTGGGTCCAGTTTGTGCCACTGAAGACAAATACCTCATAAAATGTTAAGTGGGTCCTCCCCGGTATGGCGATACCATATATGTGGATATAAACAGCTGTTTGGGCATGCTATATGGTTCAGAAAGGAAGGGAGCGCCATTTGGCTTTTGGAGCGCAGATTTTGCTAGGTATTAGTTCTGTTTGGGGGTTTACTGGTATTTCAGTTTATAATGTGGGGGCATATGTAAGCTGTGCGGAGTACATCAGGGCATAATAAGAGGGTATAATAATGGGGTAAATAAATAATAATACTACACAGATTTGTGGCCAGTGTAGCCCTGATAAATGGGGCCCGATCTTATCCACTTTTGGAAGACATACTGCATATTTTGCGTTGCCATATTCTGAGGGCCAGAACTTTTTTATTTTTTCGTTTATCACCAACAGAGCTGTTAGATAGTCTTATTTGTTGTGGGACAATCTGTAGTTTTCATTGGTACCATTTTGGGGTACGTGCATTTTTTTGATCACTTTATATTCATCTTTTTTTGCAGGCAAGGTGACCAAAAAAGTAATTCTGACAATGTTTTTTTGCTTTTGTGTTTTCTACAGTGTTCACCATGGGCTATAAATGACATTTTTACTTTATTCTGCAGGTCGATAAGATTACGGCGATACCAAATGTATATTTTTTTTTATGTTTTGCAGAGTTTGCACAATAAAATGACTTTTTTTTTTAGAAAAAAATAATTTTTGTGTCATATTCTGAGAGCCACAAGTTTTTTCTTTTTTAGTCAAAAAGGCTGTGTAAGGGCTTATTTATTGTAGTACTATTTTGGGGTACATGCAACTTTTTGATCACTTTTTATTCTATGTTTTGGGAGGATTGGTGACCCAAAAAATTATGATTCTGCCATTGTTTTTTATTTTATTTTTTTGCGGTGTATACCGTGTGGGAAATATAACATTATAGCTTTATCGTTTGGGTTGTTACGAATGCGGTGATACCAAATATGTGTACTTTTTTTAACGGTTTCATTTTTTTCCTATATTAACCCCTTAATGACTGCCTATACGTGTTTTCACGGCGGTCATTAAGGGTACTTATGCCAGAGCACCGCTTTTTCACATCTTTTGGCAAAAGATAGCGCTTTGGCATAAGAGGCAATTAAACTCAGTGGACTCAGCTACGGAGGTAACTGAGGCCTCGGAGCACAGACCGAGGACCGTTTCGTCCGGTCCCCGGTCACATGATCGCCGTTATTCACCGAATAACGGGGATCACTGTAAAAACAGTGGCAGTTAGTTCTCTTTTCTCTCACAGAATATATTCATTTCATTTAAAAAATAAGGGCCAGCTGTTAAGGATCTGCCAGGCACAGCTTCTGTATCCACGCCCATAGGTAATCAGTCTGCACCTGCTTCTATGTCTGTGAGACTGACTCAATCTTCCACCACTCAGGATGGCAGGCTTAGGAGTGGGAGAGCCTATCACAGCCTGGCCAGACGGAGCTAGCTCCCGCCCTCTGTCTATTTATACCTGCCTTTCCTGTTCCTCCTTGCTTGTGATTCTTCTCGTTTTGTTTCCTGGCCCTGCTGCAGCTTCTTGAACCATTTGACCCTGCTTCATATTGACCCTGGCTTACTGACTACTCTCCTGCTCTGCGTTTGGTACCTCGTACACTCCTGGTTTGACTCGGCTTGTTCACTACTCTCCTGCTCTGCGTTTGGTACCTCGTACACTCCTGGTTTGACTCGGCTCGTTCAGCACTCTTGTTGCTCACGGTGTTGCCGTGGGCAACTGCCCCTTTTCCCTTGCTTCTGTGTACCCTTGTCTGTTTGTCTGTCGTGCACTTATTGAGCGTAGGGACCGTCACCCAGTTGTACCCCGTCGCCTAGGGCGGGTCGTTGCAAGTAGGCAGGGACTGAGTGGCGGGTAGATTAGGGCTCACTTGTCTGTTTCCTACCCCCATCATTACACCAGCACCCCCTATTACATCCCTGATCAACCCCCCGCCCGCCCCCCGTCCCTGATAATTAAAATGGCGCACGCATGCGCCGTTAGCACATTGCCAATGCTGCCTATAGCAGCATATGGCAAATAGTAACAGGCAGGGACCAATCTGAGTGGTCCCTGCTGACATAGTCACTGTGATTTACCTATCACAGTGATCTATGTTATTATATTTATAAAATACAGCCAGGACATGGGCTGGGTCTTCCTCTCCCCTCACTGTAGTTGATCTGTGAGAGGAGAGAGAAACACTATACCAAATCCTGAGCTGTAATTGTGAAGTGAATTGAAAAATTACACAAACTTCAAGTCTGTGGCCCCTGATCACCCTGTTTGTGCCCCCTGATCACCCCATTTGTGCCCCCTCATCCCCTGTGTGAGCACAAGTAATCTGTATGTTTTCTGGCAGCGTCAGGTTATATTACCTGTTGTTAACCGGTTTACGTAATTTTTCCTGCGCTGCTTTTAGTAATCTATTTATCTACCTAGTGATAGGCAGGGTATCCTTTTTTCCTTTCTTAGTTTGAAAAAAAAAATGTAAAAAAAATAAAAAAAAATTACAGGTTAACGGTTACAGTTCAACCTAAATAATGGATCGGAGAATGTTTACTGCGGAGAGAGCGTACACCTTGCTGTGCTCCAGCAGTTCAGGTAGTGACACCGACTTGCTTCAGAGGTAGAACTTTTTTCACACAGTGACGACTCAAGTTCTACCTCTACCTCTGGACCCCATAGCCCTATGGTGGTGGAGTCAGTCGTCGCTGTCGAATCCCCAGGTGCAGGACCTAGTGGTGCAGGGGCTAGTGGTGCAGTCCCTCCCGTGTTCTGGGATCCTGCAATTTCATTTTCACCCCAGGTCCCGCAACTGTCAGCAACCCCAGGAATAAAAGTGGATGTTACTAATTATACCCCTTTGGACTTCTTCCACATATTTGTCAGTGACCAAGTCCTTGAGTTGATTGACCAACAGACAAATATATATGCAAGACAATTCATTGCACATAAACCCACATCCATGTACTCATCATGGACTCCCACTAGTGTCCCTGAGCTTATTTTTTTTTAGGCCTAACGCTTTATATGGGGTTGGTCAAAAAATCAACTGTTCGCTCCTACTAAGCATCAAGAGCAGTCCACGCTACCCCTGTATTTGCAGCAGTTATGTCCCGACACCGATATGAATCTATAATATGCTTCATGAATTATACAGATAACTCCCAAGTCCCCCAAAGAAATCGCCTAGGTCACAATTGCCTTAATAAATTGGGGCCGTTAATTTCCCTCCTACAAGAATCTTTCTTCAAATCCTACACTCCAGATCAAAGTTTATCGGTGGATGAATCCCTGATGAGCTACAAAGGCCGTCTTTCGTTCCGGCAGTTCATCCCCTCCAAACGTGCCAAATACGACGTTAAAATATATAAAGTGTGCGAGAGCACCACAGGGTACACCTGTGGTTTCTTGATCTATGAAGGTAAAGACCGCCAAATTAATCCCACAGGCTGCCCAGACACAATTGGCACATCCGGAAAAATTGTGTGGGACCTAATGGTGCCATTCTTGCACCAAGGGTACCACGTCTACACTGATAACTTTTATAGCGGTGTCCCCCTTTTTAAATCCCTCCATGCTGCAAATACAAGGGCCTGCGGGACAGTCCGTAAAAACAGGGTGGGATTCCCAAAGCAATTGGTGTCCAGACGTGTGGAAAGGGGGGCGTCATTCGCACTGGCAAGCGAGCAGTTACTTGCAGTAAAGTGGAATGACAAGAAGGACGTCTATATGTTGTCCACTCAGCATCCAGACACCATGGTGGCACTTAGAGAAAGGGGGGCCACCATGGAAAAGCTTTAAGCCTGTCTGTGTGACAGACTACAATAAATTCATGGGGGGTTTAGATCTATCGGACAAGGTGCTTCAACCGTATTTGGTGAAGCGGAAGACCAGGGCCTGGTACAAAAAGGTAGCAATCTACCTAATTCAGATTGCTACATATAATGGGTTTGTTCTTTATAAAAACCCATCTCAACCAGGACTCTGCTACTACCTCTGTTTTGAATCGTTCCACACAGTTTCCAATTATTAATTTTATTTAAGGAATGATCTTTTTTTTTTTATTTGGAGGATCACTAATAATCGAGCTGTTCCTAATCAGTACACTATAGGCTTTACTACATTCGAGTTTTCGCAGGACCTCTTGCACCCGCCAATGCTTCTGCAAATACTGACATCAATTTGGGGATTAGTGATCCTTTACTATTCCTATAGATGGTTTTGGAGACTGCCCCTTTATATATATATACTTTAACCGATTGGTTGTTTTGTGCACATAGCGGTTCCTACCTTGCCGGGCAGGGGCCTGTTATGATGTACCGCGTCACTTGGCACGTTTGTCCCTCATAAGGATTGATGGAGCTAATGAGACGTTGTACAAGCAGTCACTTAAATAAAAAAAAAAGCTTGTCATGGCAGCCCTGCAGGTGTTCTTCTATCTAGTGAACAGACTCGAGTTTGCAACATAGTTGGATACATTTTCCTCCATTTTTTTTTTTTACAATATTGCTCTTCACTCCAGTACAGTTTATTTTTTCCTCTCTGACTGATTTTATATTAGGACAGAATTCTGTCCACAATGACATCATAATGGCACAGATGAGGGACAACTGCTTCTTCAGCAAGACATAGTCATAAGTACAGGCAAATACGTATATAGCGAGATGCATCCGTTATGAATACACGGCTTCACTTCTCTTTTGTATGCCGCACAAATTTATTAATGTGGCATATTTCTAACAAAATAACCTTCTACCACGTCTCCTCTATTTCATGTGGAAATGTAAGAAGAATTTGAAGAAAACATTATATACCCATAGTGTCTGAAATAATACCCATTATTTCCTCCTTTAAAATATTTTTGATCAGCATGCCCACTACACCAGTAAATGAATAACATTAGGGGTCTGGTTTTTAAAATGGGGTCATTTATGGGTGTTTTTTGTTTTTGTTTAGACAGCTCAATGTCTAAATGCATGATATGGGGCCTATAATTTATTCAATTGTGCCCTGAAAGCCAAAGGGTGCTCCCACTTTTGGCTCAGCCACACGTCTAATAAGCAGATTGGGGCAACAATGGGGGTATTTTTGAAAACAGGAGAAACAGGGTGATAGATTTTCGGGTGTGTTTCTTCATTCTCATGTTTGCTTTACAAAGAAATCGGTCTTTAAAATGACACATTTGTGAAAAAATTTTAATTATATTTTTTTACGCCTGATTTGCATGAATTCTTACAACAAAACTGTCAGGTCAAAATACTTACAACAGCCCTTAATAAATACCTTAAGGGGTGTAGTTTTCAAAATTGGGTCACTTGTGGGGGTTTCCATCATTCTGACACCTATGAGCCATGGCTTGGTGCAGGAAAACAAAATGTACTTCAAAATTTATAAAATTATTATTAAATTTGTAAGTCTTCTAAACTGCTCAAAAATTATTTATTTTTTCAAAAGTGCTGCCAAAATAGAGTAAAGAGATGTAAATATATATTTAATAAAAAAAATTGTACAGTATCTATTTACATATGTGACATATTGCAGTTAAAAATAAGGCCAATTTTTTAATTTTACAAAATGTCTTACATTTTTGTATTTTTTTTAATTCAAATCATATCTGTCTACTTTTACCACTAAAATAAAGTACAACCTGTGACGAAAAAACAGTGTCAGAATTACTTGGATATTCAAAACTTTCGCAGTTATTCTCTGATAAAGTCAGACATGGCTTGGTCATTAAGGTTTAAACAAGCTTAGTCATTAAGGGGTTAAAAGACTTGCTCTAGGAAAAAAGGCAGTTTTTGTTTTTTTCAACTTATAACTTTTATTTTTATACTTTTGTACATTTTTATTAACTTTTTTTTTTTATCCACTAGGGGACTTGAAGGCCTGCACCTCTGATATTTATTATAATATAATGCACTACCCAAGTAGTTTTTGGCAAAATCGCCCAGCCCTACCAAAAGGGTACTCACTTTAAGGTAAACATGAACCAAAGAAAAGTACCGGAGTACTATTCTGAATGAGGGCTGATGAACGCATCTTGGTTTCTTACACTCCTCTGCATTTCTCTCTGGGGCAAGTAGGTGGTAAAAGAAGGTGGGTTCTCTCTTGACAGGTCTGGGAGGGTAGGCCATTCTGGAGCTGGAATCATAGGTAGCCCAAGAGCAGCAGAAAAGATCAGTAGCTCATTCGGGTCTTGAAGGACATATGTTCTCCCCAGGGGCGTAGCTAAAGGCTCATGGGCCCCGATGCAAAAGTTCTTATTGGGCCTCCCCCCCCCCGCAAACTTCTCATGGCCGACGGTCCGCAGCTTTCAGCTGCATCGCTGGGTCTAAGTGACCCAACAATGCAGCACTAGCAGCCGGGGCGTCACTAAGCGCTTAAAATGTCAGGGGAAATAGCCCTAATACATGTGCCTGCCCAAAAAAATGTGTGTATAGGAGACCGCATAGCATATCTATAGCACTACGACCCTATAAATTATGGATAGGATTAGATACAATGACTCAGCAGACAGTATCACACATGATAGGATTAGAGATAGGGCCCAGCAGACAGTATCACACATGATAGGATTAGATACACAGCTCAGCAGACAGTATCACACATGATAGGATTAGATACACGGCCCAGCAGACAGTATCACACATGATAGGATTAGAGATAGGGCCCAGCAGACAGTATCACACATGATAAGATTAGATACAGTGGCTCAGCAGACAGTATCACACATGATAGGATTAGATACAGTGGCTGAGCAGACAGTATCACACATGATAGGATTAGATACAGTGGCTCAGCAGACCGTATCACACATGATTGGATTAGATACACAGCTCAGCAGACAGTATCACACATGATAGGAGTAGATACAGTGGCTCAGAAGGAAGTATCACACATGATAGTATTAGATACACAGCTCAGCAGACAGTATCACACATGAGAGGATTAGATACACAGCTCAGCAGACAGTATCACACATGATAGGATTAGATACACAGCTCAGCAGACAGTATCACACATGATAGGATTAGATACACAGCTCAGCAGACAGTATCACACATGATAGGATTAGATACACAGCTCAGCAGACAGTATCGCACATGATAGGATTAGATACAGTGGCTCAGCAGACAGTATCACACATGATAGGATTAGATACACAGCTCAGCAGACAGTATCACACATGATAGGATTAGATACAGTGGCTCAGAAGACAGTATCACACATGATTGGATTAGATATAGGGCCCAGCAGACAGTATCACACATGATCGGATTAGATACAGGACTCAGCAGACAGTATCACACATGATAGGATTAGATATAGGGCCCAGCAGACAGTATCACACATGAACCCGATTAGATACAGGGCTCAGCTCGCTGACATTGCATCTACAGCGCTGGACCCAGGAAAGGTAAGAAAAATAATTTTGCTTCTTTATGTGTTACTGATTATTTTTGTGTGTTTGTGTTTTTTTATAGGTTCGGTTGTTGGACTTCGGATTCGAGGACGACTTCAATGACGGCGTTTTTTATTCTCAATAAAATGGTTAATGAGGGTTGTGTTTTTTAATTTCAGTCAAATATTTTTATATGTGCTTGTATCTTTTTAAACTTTATTATCACCGCCTTAGTAATGGCCGCTGGCTGATTGACAACATCCATTACTAAGGCGAGGCTTAATGTTAGCAGGTGCAGAGGCCAACACTAACCCCCATTATTACCCCGGTACCCACCGCCACCAGGGGTGCTGGGAAGAGCCGGGTACGAACCAGTACCCAACCATCTGTAGTGACGGGCAGGCACCGGGGTGGCCGCAGGCTGGTATTAGGCTGGGGAAGGCCAAAAACAGTGGCACCTACCACCCTGGTAATGCTGCCTGCTGCTGCTGTGTTGTATGTGGCTGGTTATGAAAATTGGGGAGGGACCCCACATCGTTCTTTCCAATTATTTTATTTTTATTTTTTTATTTTAAATGACGTGAGTTCCCCCCCCATTTTTCATAACCAGCCAGATACAATAAAGCAGCAGCAGCCTAGCATCACCAGGGTGGGAAGGGCCACTGTTTTTGGCCTTTCCCCTCCTGATAATACCAGCCTGCGGCCACCCCAGTGGCCGACCATCACTACAGATGGTCAGGTACTGGATCGTACCCGGCTCTTCCCAGCACCCCTGGTGGCGGTGGGTACCGGGGTAATAAAGGGGGTTAGTGTTCGCCTCTGCACCGGGTAACACTAAGCCCCGCCTTAGCAATGGATACTGTCAATCAGTCGGCGGCCATTACTAAGGCGGTAGTAATATAGTTTAAAAAAAAAACACAAAGACATAGAAAAAATATTTTATTCAAATTAAAAAAAAAAAACCCACACAACCCTCATTAACCATTTTATTGATAATATAAAAAGCCGTCATCGAAGTAGTCCTGGAATCCGCCGTAGTCCAACGACCGAACCTGTAAGAAAACACACAAAAAAACCGATTAGTAAAACATGTGTTAGGCTTAGATACAGGGCCCATGTGTGATACTGTCTGTGGGACCCTGTATCTAAGCCTACCACAAGGTAGGCTTAGATACAGGGTCCAGCAGACAGTAATCTTATACAGTATAAGATTACTGTGTGCTGGGGCCCTGTATCTAAACCGACAGTGTAGTAGGCTTAGATACAGGGTCCCACAGACAGGATCACACATGGGCCATGTATCTAAGCCTACCATGTGATTGGCTTAGATACAGGGCCCAGCAGACAGGATCACGCATGGGCCATGTATCTAAGCCTACCATGTGATTGGCTTAGATACAGGGCCCAGCAGACAGGATCACACAATCTGTGATCCTGTCTCATGGGCCCTCTAAGCCTGCTACATCGTAGGCTTAAAGGGGTTGTGCAGTCCCTAAACATTGATGGCCTGTCCTCAGGATAGGCCATCAATAGCTGATGTGTCTGGGTCCGACTCCCGGGACCTTCCTGGTTCCGGATCGCAGCGGAGGTCCTGACGTCACAGCGCTATGCGCCGCGCACAACATCGAGAGGACAGAACTTCCGCCGCGGCTGAAGAGGAAGGTAAGATTAGTTGCCCTGACTGGCGGGGTCCGACTCCCGGGACCCGCCAATCAGCTGTTTTGAAGGGGCCGCAGCACTTGTACGAGAGTTGCTTCCCCTTCATTTCACTACTCGCTCACACTGTGAATCGCCGACACCGATTCACAGTGTGACCGTAATTAAGGGGAAGCAGCTCTCGTACGAGTGCTGCGGCCCCTTCAAAACAGCTGATTGGCGGGTCCCGGGAGTCGGACCCCGCCAGTCAGGGCAACTAATCTTACCTTCCTCTTCAGCCGCAGCGGAAGTTCTGTCCTCTCGATGTTGTGCGCGGCGCATAGCGCTGTGACGTCAGGACCTCCGCTGCGATCCGGAACCAGGAAGGTAAGGTCAGTCTGTTTCTATAGTAACAGGGGCCCGCGGGCCGAGTTACTATAGTAACTTTTTATTGATGTGGTGCGGGGGGCTGTGGGCCCCCTGGCTTCGGGGCCCGTTCGCAATTGCGACTGCTGCGACCCCTATAGCTACGCCAGTGTAGATATGAGATAAATAAATAGATAGATAGATAGATAGATAGATGAGGGATAGATAGATAGATAGATAGATGAGGGATAGATAGATAGATAGATAGATAGATAGATAGATAGAGACAAGGAACGGAGGTAGGATCCAGCGCTGGATAGCGTTAAAATGGAAGACTGTTTTCCAAGTTTAATGGTGTAGATTTAAAAGGAAGTCCAGTAGTATTAGGTCCTGGGTGTGTACGAAGTGGAGGGATGGAGTCCTCTTAGGCCTACGCGTTTCGGACGACAACTGCGCAGTTGTCGTCCGAAACGCGTAGGCCTAAGAGGACACCATCCCTCCACTTCGTACACACCCAGGACCTAATACTACTGGACTTCCTTTTAAATCTACACCATTAAACTTGGAAAACAGTCTTCCATTTTAACGCTATCCAGCGCTGGATCCTACCTCCGTTCCTTGTCTCTACTTGTTATCCGTGTGCCGACACGAGGATCCGGGCGCTATCTACGACACACCGGAGTGTGTCAGGTGAGCTGGAGGATTTCTCCCCATGTTCTTTTTTGTTAGATAGATAGATAGATAGATAGATAGATAGATAGATAGATAGATAGATAGATACTTTGTCTGTTATGCTAAACGGTCAGCCCTGAGGTGTGACTGCTCAGCATGACAGACATACATACACACAGTGAAGGGGTTAAGAGCTGGATTACTAGTTGCTACTTACATCTGCTGTGGGGTCAGAGAGCAGCTCGTACTGCAGGGGAGCAGCAGACACGCACACCATCTTCTTGCTGTAGCCATTCCTTTCCCTCTGAACAGGTCACGAGGAAGAGGGAAACAGCAAGAAGTGAGCTGATTGGGTGGACAGTACAGTCGGTGGGCCTGGGTCTCGTAAGATGAGTGTATTCATCTATCATTCATTTTCCACCCTCTTGTTCCCCCTCCACGCAATGACTCTCTGACAGCTGAGCTGCCACCAATGCTTTAAGCTACATTACTGGGTCTCTTTTGTACCACAGCAGGGACCCAGCAATGTAGAGCAATCATTGCAGCGCTAGTGTGGTGAGGGGGGCCTGCGGGCCCCCCTAGCTACGGGGCCCGGTCGCAGTTGCGACGGCTGCAACCCCTATAGCTACGCCACTGGTTCTCCCGGATTGGTGAACCTGCTGGCGGATGGGGAATCACCACACGTAGGACAGATCATGGAGTTGGAGCTTTTCCAGTAATGGGCGATGTGCACGCCTTTTTTGTAGAGTGAGGTGAGAGAAGTCTGTCAGCAATTGTAGCAATTGTAAAAGCCTTCCATGAAAGTCAATTTGTCTCACCTCTTTAGCCTTAGACATAATGGCTTCCTTGATTTGGTATTTATGTATACGACATATATCCCCTGGACGGTTAGGATATGTGGATTTAGGCCAAAGAGATTTGTGAGCTCTGTCAAGTTCCAGAGGTGTCTCTGGGAGAGGTACTGCCGGGAGGGTATTATAGATGGAGCCGAGTGCGTCATGTAAAAATGCCAGATTTTTTTTATTTTACTTTTGCTTATATTGGTTCTCTGAATTACTAATAAAGACACAAAGCAGAAAATTTCAAGAAAACTGCTGGTAATTTGTGAGAACACATCAGTTTACTACAATAAGATTGTTTATAGTGTTAAAAGGGTTCTCCAGGGCGTGGCCTGAGCGAGCATGTAGAGAGACGCACGTTTTAGAGCTCCTGCACAAAAACCTGATATTTATCCGGAAACTTTACCCGAGGTGACTAATTTCACTTACTTGAGCCAGCATGCTATTTCTACCTGTCTCCTGCTGTACCGGTTGAACCTGGAGAGTACAGAAATTACCAGAAGCAAGGCAAAGTTCTCTCAAAAGGCAGCCGAGAGGGACACCCAAACTTGCTAAGCTACCATTGGAGCCTTTAATCATAGTGGCTACCAGGCTGGAGCAATTTGCACGCACTCCTGGTGTGCATCAACCAGCAACTCTGGATTTACATGTCTCAGACTCCGGGGCTTCGGATCAGGAGATAGTGGACGCCGAGATTTCCCGCCATGCTAAGAATCCTGTTGCTGCAGCACTGGAAGGGCCATCTGCCATAAGACCACATCAGTCACCTACGGGTGAGAGCCGGGGAGATGAATCCACGCTACGAGATATTTTCTCGGCTATTACATATTGTAAGTCTACTCTGTCTACCATGAATATGAAAGTTGGTGCTATGAAAGGAGATATAGCCATTATACGACATGACTTGCAAAAAGTTGACAAATGGATGGGTGTTGTGGCTGGACGGGTCTCGGACCTAGAAGATCAAATGCTATCTACTGTAAAGGAGTCGAATAAATAGACTCAGGATATTGTAGCCTTACTTAATAAAATGGACAACCTAGAGAATAGGTCTATTCACGTACCGATACCCTATATGGGCAGGTTGGCTATAGCACGTCTACTTTATATAGCGAGAAAATAAATGGCACTGCATTGGATACAGGGTGCCCTGTCGACTACGAGAGCGTTCATTGCTAAAGTAAATAAAATTATTGTATTGGAGAGGTCTGTGTATGTCAAACGAAATACCCTTAATAGATTTGAATCCATATGGAGACAATGGTTAAATGTACCGGAACTGACACTGTTGTTGTAAATGAGATAGTGAGATGTTATACTTAATGTGGGAAGTCTTCCTGTTAAATTGCCTTCTATAGCATTTTACAGCATACCTACTGCTGTAAGTTACTGTCCTTGTATTTAAAGGGGTTATCCGGGGACCAAATATTGCATTGCATTAATATTTTTATGTAATAAGAAGTCACTTACTAATGTACTTTAATTAAAAATTCGGTACTAAATTGTGCAATTCAAACCCAGCAAATTGTTCCCGGAAGTCCTGTAGCTTTTCTAATATTGATGAGGTGCCGACACGGTCCCACATGACTGAGTGCTAGCTTCCTGTGCTGTTCGTGTTGGCGTGAAATCAATGGCATGACTGCAATGGGCTGTCACACTGCCTATTCATGGAGTCCCCGAGCAGAGCATCAGCCAGCGCTTTGCTCGGGACTCCAGCACTGCTCCCGACATTCGATCAGTTACTTCAGGGGTTTCCTATCACTGGAGTTCCCGAGCAGAGCATTACGCAGTGCTTTTAGGCGTATTTCGGGGCATTTACGCCTCGAAAAAGTCTGAAAAAAACGGAAGCTGAATGCCTACAAACATCTGCCCATTGAAATCAATGGGAAAGGGGGGCGTGGCTTAGGCATGGCGGTGTGAGGACGTGTGCAGCTGCAGCTCCGGACTCACCCCGCCGAATATCGCCTGACAGGGCTCACTAAACAGCCGCAGGACTGACCATGACCAGGGGGAAGCACCGTCGGAACCTCCCGGACACCTCGGGCACCTCCAATATCGCCCGGTTCCTCCGATCCGCGCCGGAAAAAACCCCGCAACGGGCCTCCTCATCCCCTCCAACAGGCCGCAGCCAGCCTTCCGGGTTGCAGCAGGGGCACAGCCCGCCTTCCTCTCACGCCGACCAGCTATAGCCCGGCGCCGACACCGCAGGGCCTGAAGGAGAGATACAGCCGGCAGACAGAGGTCAGTGTGGGGCAGAAAGCACAGGGCCCCTTCCACTGGCCCAGACAGAGACCTCACCCCTCCTGTGTAATCACCACCAGCCCGCTATCAGTCCCGGGCCCCCTGACATGGCACCCACATGCGGGACACTGGAGACACCACTAACACCACCGGCCCAGCGGCCCCTACCCGGGCCAAGCAGTCAGCAGAGCCAGGGGTTACCGGTCATCTTACGGGAGCCCCTCTCCCCCACCTCACCAGGGCAAACAGGAGACCAATACACCGGCCTGTCCTCGGGCCCCCCGCTCTCCATGGAACGGACACTGGCAGAACTCTGGGAGATGGTCAAGGTACTGCCCACTAAAACGGATTTAGACCTCCGCCTCGCACGACTGGAGGAGAAACACGACAGGGCCATAGGCGAGATCACCCAGGAGGTACGTGCCCTAGCCGTGAGAGTGGACACCCTAGAACGCCAGCACTCCGTCGACTCCCTGGACATATCGGTCCTCTCCCAGTCCTTGGCTACCCAAGCTACGCAGCTCCGAGACCTCTCTCTACACTTAGATGATGTCGAGAACAGGGGAAGGCGGAACAACTTGAAACTGAGGGGATTGCCCGAGTCTGTACCCCCAGATGGACTTTACGACGCTGTGACCCACATTTTCAACAAGCTCCTGGAGCGTCTGCGAGATATGCCCATAGAGATGGACAGAGTTCACAGACTGGCAGGTCCCAGGAATGGAGACGGCAATAGATCCAGGGATGTTATCTGTAGAGTTAATTTCTACAAGCAAAAAGAGGAGATTGCCCGAAGAGCATGGGAAAAAGGGGCTGTCCCATACAATGGCGCCGATATCACCGTCCTGCCAGATGTATCTAGATTGACACTCTCCATGCGCAGAACGGTCCGCCCGTTATTGGAAGCAACAAGGGCAGCAGGCGCAACATACAGGTGGGGACACCCTTTCCACATCATCCTTCGCAAGCAGGGAATGTCTTTTGCTGTCCGCTCTCCGGACGACCTAGAGGAAGCATTCCGATTCTTGGAGACCACGCCGGTGCGGTTACCAGACTGGACCGAACCGCCTACGCCATTTGCTCCCAGAGGAGGCCCATACCCGGATTTTGGGTCTCGTCAGCCAATCCGACCTGGAGCAGAGCCATCCGATCTCCGTGCCATGGAACGTCGACCTCCACGCAGAAACCGAGGGTCGGGGCCAGATGACCTCCATCCCCCTGGACGACGATCGCCGCGGAGGGACTGAATGTCCACAGACTCCTGTATTGTAGACATTTTCCTGCTCTGCATTTTGCATTTTCCTTCTCTCTTTTCCCATAGGGTTCCTGGAGGACTGTCAGGAACACTTTGCTGGAACTGCCATATAGCTGGTTGTATCATTGTGGGTTGAGGGGGCGGGCGGGTCCACACCTGTCGGGGAAGGTTTTATCTGGTTCACCTGCTTTTTTTTTTTTTTTTCAGAATTTGGATTTTTATTGTAAAGTTTACAAACACACAAGAACAAGAACAGAGTGCGTGAATACTTTCGTAATCGATCATAACATATCATATCAACACATATCATATCATAAAATAAATCCTATATACAGGGCATACATGCTGCATCATCTGGCACAAATTATGTATATCATCCCTTATAACTTACGACTGTACTCCCAAAATATATTGCACCAAAAAGAAGAACCAAGGAGTCTCTAAGTCAAAAATTACATAATCTTTTTATTAGACAATATTGCACTGTTTGAACAGTGCAATATTGTCTAATAAAAAGATTATGTAATTTTTGACTTAGAGACTCCTTGGTTCTTCTTTTTGGTGCAACATATCATATCATATAGATAGAAGCGAACGCTTATGTACATCAATATCCTTGTTACTCCGGGGCGGTTGTCACCTGCATTTAGAAAAATATACAGTCGGGCACATGGCATATGAGGTAGAGAATGCCCCTCTATATTTGCAAGGCACATAATTCCTGACTGGACACACATTATGAAAAGTGACCAATACCCCCCCCCCCCCCCCTGAACAGGTAAGAAGAGGAAAGATTGAGACAAACCAAAAGAAGACAAAAAGAAAAGGAAGGAGAAGACGGACAAAAGAAGAGCAAGGGAAGTAAAATGAGGAATATTAATGAGTGCTAGGAGCAGAGACATTACCACAAGAGGAATATTGTACCGCCTCAATTTCCGATGAAGCCCAATCAGGACCTGGCTATATAGACCACCATATGGAATTCTCTAGCTCAACCAGTCTGCGAAATGAGGACCAGATTTGAAGGATGACCATGTGTTCCAAATAGAAAGAACCGCGTCATAGCAGCCTCTGTCTTCTGCAAGAAGAGACTCCATTCTACACAGTAGGTCCATTTCCACCACCCATTCACCAATCGTAGGCACAGCAGAAGTCTTCCAGTATCTAGGAATAACTGTCCGTGCTGCTGTCAGAAAATGCCTGAGTAGGCCCTTTTTTATGCCTGACAGAGGACCCGGAATCAAGGATAACAGAGCCATCTGAGGAGTGGGTATGATAGGAGCACACTCCATCAATGCATAGATGTCGAACACCGCTTTCCAAAAAGTCTGCAACACTGGGCATGACCACCAAATGTGCAACATCGTGCCAGTCTCGTTGCCACACCGCCAACAGACATCTGATACTTCTGGGTACATTTTATGCAAAATCTGTGGGCAACGGTACCATCTGGTCAATATTTTAAAAATTTTCTCCTGAGCGTGGCAACCCTGTCCCAATCAAGCAGAGATATGGAGAAACCTAGGTCCTCCTACCATGCGCTAACATATGCAGGGGGCTGATTGACAGAAGTCTCCAATAGGATGGTATACATCTTGGAGATCACATGAGTAGGTGGCTCTTGTAAAAGCAACAACGATTCAAAGGACGTGGTTCACCTGCTTTAACTGTTTAATTTGCCTAACCTGAGTTATCACGCAGGGGAAGGTGAACACTAGAAATGTTAACTGTTAATAGGGTGAGTCCGGGGCTCTCAAGCACTTTGGTTACTTGAATTTTCTAGTTGGCAGTTTAACTGTTGTTGCGCTGTCTTTGCACTCCGGTCTTTCCTTGTTCCCACATAGGGTTCCGTGTAGCTGTGTCGTGTTTGAAGGTTTCCTGCGGGCAGCACAGCTCGCGTTGAGTAGTGGAGAGGTATTGTACTCCGACTTTAGAGAGCTTGCTCTGAATATATTCGTTCTTCTTTCCCTCTTTTTCTCCCTCATCTTTCTCTCCCCTTCCCTCGCTGTCCACCCCTGACATTTACGCTGCCATGACTGACATTACCGTTGTCTCCCTAAACGCACAGGGTCTGAATGTTCCGGAAAAGAGGTCCTCCATTCTCCGTCTCCTGTGGAAACGAAAAGCACACGTGGCCTTCCTGCAAGAAACTCACTTCCGGGCAGATAGCATCCCGAAACTTACGGACACCAACTACCCCGCAGGGTATCATAGTGCGTCCCCCGACTCCAAGACCAAGGGAGTCTCCATTCTAGTCTCTCGTTCCCTACACTGGGAACACGTGGACACCTGCGCAGATGAAGCGGGACGGTACCTCTTCGTAAAGGGTAAGTTGGATAATGCACTGTACACACTGGCCTCATACTATCTCCCTAACTCTGGTCAGGTGGCCTACCTGGACAGAGTTTTGACAGCTCTGGATGGCTTTCTGGAAGGTACCCTAGTCATGGGGGGGGATTTAAATGTCACCCTAGACCCCGTTTTAGACACATCACGAGGGCACTCCTCCCTACCCAGGGCAGCACATCGTCGTATACGGCGATTGCTGCACGACCATCAACTAGTTGACACGTGGCGGGTTATGCATCCTTCAGTCAAAGACTACACATACTACTCGGCACCTCACAACTCCTATTCCAGGTTGGACTATTTTTTCTTGCGTCACGCACATCTCCCTAGCCTTACATCAGCCACAATAGATGACATAACGTTATCTGACCATGCCCTTATTACCATCACCCTAGCACGCCCATTGGCCCATCCTCCCTCCTGGCAGTGGCGACTGAATGAGTCGCTCCTACAGGATACGTTGGTGGTCTCTGAAGTACGTCGTGACTTGGTGCAATACTTTGATAGAAATAACACACCAGGGATGGACCCATTCTGTATATGGGAGGCACATAAATGAGTGGTGCGCGGTTCCCTTATACGACTGGGAGCCAAACTCAAAAAGGAGCGAACGGCACATCTCAGAGACCTACTGTTACGCATCCACCGACTGGAACAGTCCCATAAAGTATCATAGAACCGGTTATTAGGGGCAGAATTGGGGCAATTGAGGGAGCAGGTACGCTCACTCTGTCTGGCCAAGGCGAAGGCCACCCTAGTCAAATGTAGAAGACACTTTTATGAATTCAGTAATAAACCCAGTAGGACCTTGGCCCGCGCCCTCCGGAAAACCAGATCGCGTACATACGTCCCACACATCATAGGTACTCATAATAAAATACTTCAACTTCCACATGACATCTCTGAGACCTTCCGTGCCTATTACCACTCTCTCTACAATCTCCCAAAGGCACCCTCCTCACGGGATGGCGGCAGCCACCTAGAGAGGATCGAGGAGTACCTTCGATCCTCTGGGATGAAATCCATCCCACTTGATGATCTTGCGGCCTTAGAGGCCCCCATCACCCCAGAAGAGTGGTCATGGGCACTGAAGGACTCCCCTACGGGGAAGGCCCCGGGACCGGATGGCCTGTCTCTGCCATACTATAAAACCTATTCAGAAGTGCTCGCACCCCACTTCATCCGGGCCTTTAATTCACTCACCGAAGGGGGTTCTATTCCCAGGGACACGCTGAGGGCTCACATTACGGTCATACCCAAGGAAGGGAAGGACCCATCCCTATGCCAGAGTTATAGTCCTATTTCTCTGCTGGACGTAGACTTGAAACTATTTGCAAAGATTCTGGCATATCAGTTGTCTCCGCTCCTTCAAACCGTGATACATACTGACCAAGTGGGTTTTATGCCCTTACGGGAAGCGAGAGATAACACCACACGGGCAATTAATTTAATGTACCAAGCGGCGGTCACGTCACTCCCCACTTGTTTTTTGTCAACGGACGCGGAAAAGGCCTTCGACAGGGTCAGTTGGGACTTTATGTTGGCCACCCTTCGACATATAGGAATAGGGACTCATATGATGTCATGGATCTCTGGTCTCTACTCCTCCCCGTCAGCACAGGTCAAGGTCAATGGGCAACTCTCATCCTCCTTTACGATTACTAACGGCACACGCCAAGGCTGCCCTCTATCACCACTGATTTTTATTTTATGCCTGGAGCCCATGCTGTGTCACATCCGCTCCAACCCGGACATTACAGTCGTGGACTTGGGAGGCAGACAACATAAGGTTGCCGCTTACGCGGATGACCTGCTGTTCTTCCTCACAGCCCCTAGAATTTCCTTGCCTAACCTGATGGCGGAGCTGGGTAGATACTCGAGATTATCCAACTTTAAAATAAACTACCAGAAGTCAGAGGCCCTTAATATCTCGTTACCACAGGCTCTGGTCACTGAACTGTCGGAGTCCTTTTCCTTCAAATGGGCAAGAGATTCGCTAAAATACCTGGGAGTCCGACTTCCCGGGGATCTTTCTCGCCTTTATGCGGTGAACTTCCCTTTGCTTCTTCAACGTATAAAGGCGAACCTGGACTCTTGGACGTCGGGCACTTTTACCTGGTTCGGTAGGTGTGCGATTTTTAAAATGAACATCTTGCCATGGATTCTGTATCTCCTACAGGCCCTACCGATCCATATCCCACGCCCGTTCTTTCAGTCCCTGCTATCCCTGATGCACAAATTCATATGGGCAGGGAAACAAGCACGTATCGCCCGATCTTTGCTCTTTCGTGTAGAGGGGGAGGGGGGCATTGGTCTTCCGGACTTTGTCTCCTATCATCACGCCTCCCACTTGACACGAATCTTAGACTGGTTCCGGCACGGCGGGACGAAAGAATGGGTGTCTATAGAACAGGCGTTCATGTCTATCCCATTGCAGGCTATGCCGTGGTTGGGCAGACATGTTCCCAGGGTCGCGCGGTTACACCCGACAATCGGCCCCACTCTGGCAGTCGCAGCGCGGGTGTTTACTCGGGCAGAGATCTCGCCGTCCCCCTCCCCGCTATTCCCGATCTTGGGCAACCCTGCCTTTCCACCGGGACTGGATAGCGGTCCATTCCAAGTATGGTTGCGGGCGGGTAAGGGGCAGGCCCGACAATTTCAGCAGGAGGGAAGGTGGATGAAGAGCGATCAAATTCAAGCCCTGGCGGACTCTGTCCCCTTCTCGACATGGCAGGTTAACCAGTTGCGACATTTCCTAACGTCCCTAGAAAATCCTGGAGAGCAATTGCAAGACTGCTCCGCGTTTGAACTCTTGTGCACAGGCACGATCCGACATGCTTTATCCAGAATCTATGCGTTCTTGATCTCGCCCACCAACCTGCCGCCACCTCCGTACTTGCTCAGCTGGGAGAGGGATCTGGGCGAAACACTTACACCTGAACAACAAGACCGTATGTTCGCCATGACACATAAGTCCTCCATGGCCAGTAGATTCCAAGAGGCAGGGTTTAAGATATTGTCCCGTTGGTACAGGGTGCCTTCCAGATTGCATGCTATGTTCCCGGCGGTCTCGCCATTATGCTGGAGATGTGGGGACCATGTGGGTACGATCCTGCATATTTTCTGGGACTGCCCACTCCTGACTGGGTTCTGGTCCGAGGTGTGGCGCATTTCCTCAAAGTTTACGGATTACCCTCTGCCGAAATCCCCGGGCCTTTTCCTGCTTCATCTGTGTGAGGTCCCACTGCCAGTGTATAGACGTTGGGAAGTTAGACACCTGGTAAACGCGGCTAGGGCATGTGTTCCTGCACTGTGGAGACAGTCCTGTCCGCCGACGGTGGGCATGTGGTTCGGCAAGATCCAGGAAATCATGAGAATGGAGGACCTCACGGCATCAATGAAGGGGACTCATGCCTCCTTCCTAAAAACATGGCGTGAATGGATTCGTTTCCAAACGACCGAGGAATATAAAATCATCATGGCCTCGTGAATTCCTGTCCAGACCCGGAATGTCAGGTCAGCTCCCTCCCTCCCCCCACTTCCCTTCTGGTTTTCTCACTCCCCATTTTCTATTCTTTCTTTCCTTACTAATTGGCCTCTCCTTCTTTCTGTCTCTGTTGCTCTCTTTAATGCTCTTATGCACATTTAGGACATATCATGCACGGCTGCGGGTACAGGGTGCATACCGGAGTTTTCTTACATAAGTGTTTTCAGTGACATGGTACTCTCAGGTGAACTCATGTGTTGATGTGAGGTAGATAACTGTCCTGTGATCGGTTGCATGATTTTCAATGCCATTTTTGCACTATGTTGTGTATATTATTTGTACGATTTGTGATATAAAATAACAAAATGACAAATAAAAGAATTTATAAAAAAGAAATCAATGGGAAAAACAGCATTTAGTTCATACGGGGCGTCTTTTTACGCCGTTTTAAAAAACGGAGCGTAAAAAGACGCTCCGTAAAAAGAAGTAGCATGTCACTTCTTGAGGCGTTTTTTGGAGCTGATTTTCCATTGAACACTATGAAAAACGCCTCAAAAAGCGCATCAAAAGAAGCCTGAAAAGAAGCCCCAAATTAAAAGAAGCTTCATTTTCAGCTTCAAAAACGCCTGAAAATCAGAGGCTGTTTTCTCTGAAAACAGCTCCGTATTTTCAGACATTTTTTGCGAAGTTTGTGAACATACCCTAAGGGTATGTTCACACGTGAACTGTCTTTTACATCTGAAAAGACAGACTGTTTTCAGGAGAAAACAGCTGCCTCGTTTCAGACGTAAAAGCTCCTCCTCGCATTATGCGAGGCGTCTGTGACGCTCGTAAATCTTGAGCTGCTCTTCATTGACTTCAATGAAGAACGGCTCAAATTACGTTGCAAAGAAGTGCCCTGCACTTCTTTGCAGAGGCAGTCAATTTACGCGTCGTCGTTTGACAGCTGTCTAACGACGACGCGTAAATGACAGGTCGTCTGCACAGTACGTCGGCAAACCCATTCAAATGAAGCCCTATTTTCAGGAGTAAATCGAGGCATAATACGCCTCGTTTACGCCTGAAAATAGATTGTGTGAACCCAGCCTTATAGTGGATGATGTTAAGGCTGGGTTCACACGACCTATTCTCAGGCGTAAACGAGGCGTATTATGCCTCGATTTACGCCTGAAAATAGGGCTACAATACGTCGGCAAACATCTGCCCATTCATTTGAATGGGTTTGCCGACGTACTGTGTAGACGACCTGTAATTTACGCGTCGTCGTTTGACAGCTGTCAAACGACGACGCGTAAATTGACTGCCTTGGCAAAGAAGTGCAGGGCACTTCTTTGCAACGTAATTTGAGCCGTTCTTCATTGAAGTCAATGAAGAGCAGCTCAAGATTTACGAGCATCACAGACGCCTCGCATAATGCGAGGAGGAGCTTTTACGTCTGAAACGAGGCAGCTGTTTTCTCCTGAAAACAGTCTGTCTTTTCAGACGTAAAAGCCTCTCATCGTGTGCACATACCCTAAGACCCAATAGAGCTGTCAGGGTATGTTCACACGAGGGCGTCCGTAACATCTGAAATTACGGGGATGTTTCAGCCTGAAAACATCCCCGTAATTTCAGCCGTAACGGCATGTGAAGGCGCTTGAACGCCGCGTCAATTACGTACGTAATTGGCGCTGCTATTCATTGGAGTCAATGAATAACGGCTCCAATTACGGCCAAAGAAGTGACAGGGCGTCTATTTACGCGCCGTCATTTGACAGCGGCGCGTAAATTACGCCTCGTGTGAACAGACAAACGTCTGCCCATTGCTTTCAATGGGCAGATGTTTGTCAGCGCTATTGAGGCGCTATTTTCGGACGTAATTCGGGGCAAAAACGCACGAATTACGTCCGTAATTAGTGCGTGTGAACATACCCTTAGGGTCAGTACAGGCGGGAATTGCCCCACAAAGGGGAGATGGTCCCCCGCTGAAAAGGGCATATATAAATATATAGAGTTTTATGCAAAAGTTTTAGGCAGTTGTGAAAAATGCTGCAAAGTAAGAATGCTTTCAAAAATAGAAGTGTTAATAGTTTTCTTTGGGATCAATTAATAGAATACAAAGTGAATGAACAGAAGAGAAATATAAATCAAAACAATATTTGGAGTGACCACCCTTGGCCTTAAAAACAGCATAAATTCTTTAAGGGTATGTTCACACACACTATTTACGGACGTAATTCGGGCGTTTTACACCTCGAATTACATCCGAAAATGCGCCTCGATAGCGTTGGCAAACATCTGCCCATTGAAAGCAATGGGCTGACGTTTGTCTGTTCACACGAGGCGTATATTTACGCGCCGCTGTCAAAAGACGGCGCGTAAATAGACGCCCGCGTCAAAGAAGTGACAGGTCACTTCTTGGGGCGTAATTGGAGCCGTTATTCATTGACTCCAATGAAAAGCAGCGCCAATTACGACTGTAATAGACGCGGCGTTCAAGCGCCTGCACATGCCGTTACGGCTGAAATGACGGGGCTGTTTTCTCCTGAAAACAGGCCCATAATTTCAGCCGTTACGGATGCTGTCGTGTGAACATACCCTTAGGTATACTGGCACACAGTTTTTGAAGGAACTCGGCAGGGAGGCTGTTTTAAACATCTTGGAAAACTAATCACAGATCTTCTGTGGATGTAGGCTTCCTTAAATCCTTCGGTCTCTTTATGTAATCCAAAACAGAATCGATGATGTTGAAATCAGGGCTCTATGGGGGCCATATAATCACTTCCAGGACTCCTTGTTCTTTTTTACACTGAAGATAGATGGCTGTATGTTTGGGGTTGTTGTTGCAGAATAAATTTGGAGCCAAATCAGACACCTCCCTAATGGCATTGCATGATAGATAAGTATCTATCTGTATTTCACAGAATTGAGGACACCATTAATCCTGACCAAATCTCAAACTACATTTGCTGAAATGCAGCCCAAAACTTGCACCACGCTTCACTGTTGCCTGCAAACACACAGTGCCATTCCCTCTCAAGAGTATGAGGAATTGTAATATATTATTGTACCGCTCTCCACCCCTTTGGTGAACAAACTGCCTACTGTTACAGCCAAATATTAAAAATGTTGACTCATCAGTCTAGAGCACCTGCTGCCATTTTTCTGCACCACAGTTCCTAAGTTTTCATGCACAGTTGAGACGCTCGGCCTTGTTTCCACGTCGAAGGTATAGCCTTTTGTCCACAACACTTCCATGAGGAGCTCTTCTGGGCAGATTTTTCCTAACAGTAGATGGGTGTACCTGGGTCCCACTGGTTCTGCCATTTCTGAGCTGATGGCACTGCTGGACGTTGTCACGTAGGGTGTGTGGACCCACTGGGCCGTACCGCCTTAATGGTATGGCAGCTGGCCAACAGGACACAGGTCAAAGTCTATAGTTCATATAGGTGTACCTGTGGTTGCTTCAGACAGTAGCGAGGCAGGCTCGGATAGGACTTTGGCAGCAGGCGGACACCAGGCGTGGTGTAACAGGACAGGCGTGGTACACAGCACAGCACGACTCCAACTCAATATGGCACTTGACCAGGAAAGCACGGGATACAGGTTACAGGTAGCAGAAACGGGAAACACTGGGAACTGGAAGACACTAGGAGACCATTTGCAGAGACAAACTAGGGTAACGACAACAATGCTCAGGCAATTTAGGAAGGCGCTGGGCCCTTCTTATAGTCCAGGGTGCTCATAGGCTAATTTGGCACTTTAACTCAGGTGCGCACGCTGGCCCCTTAAGAGCGGGCATGAGCGTGCGCGCACACCCTACGGATCCCGGCCGAGTGAAGCAGAAGTGAGCGCTGGCATCTCCTGAGCAGGAGTTGCGGGCCAGCACTTACTGACACATGGCTGCGGCCGTTAGGAGGTGATTAAACCTGACGGCCCACGGCCATGGGCATTACAGACGTCTTCTGATTTCGAAGGGAAAAAAGCATGAGGTGTCTGATCTTATGCACTGTTTCCTTGGTGGTCCACTGCATCTACGGTCCTCAACGTTGCCCGTTTCTTTGTTCTTCTATTCATTATATTATGTTAATTGCTAAAAAAAAATATTAATAATAAAAAAACTATTAACACTTCTATTTTTGAAAGCATTTTTCCACAACTGATGAAAAACTTTTGTATAGTACTTTATATACCCAGCAGCAGGGCCAGATTAAGGGTGTCTTACATAAGAAGCAGTTAATTTATATGGGGCCCCCCTACTAACTTGGGGACCTTCACCAACTCCAGACAAAAATAATAACGTTACTTACACATTTTAAGCTGTATGGTTGACAATATAAATTGTAGCTTAAATCACATATCCCTTATCTTACACTAGAAATTTGCACAATAAAAACACCATTAACAACCTGGCTCCTACCTGCTACACTTTGCTTTTTTCCTTCAGCACAATATCACTGTTACCAGACAGGGACATATTTACATCTCTGGCTGGGTTCACACCTCTGTCAGGTGATTCCATTGTTCTGCTCGAACAGAGAAGCAGAACAAGGAAATACCGGAAGCAACGGTTCCATTGCACCAAGGACACCACCGATGGCCGACGGAACCAGTTGACTTTAATGGTTTCCATCGGCTTTCTGTAGGGGTGTCCATGGTTTTACTGGAAACAATAGCGATACGGAGGCTCCTAACAGCCTCCAATGCATATGTGAACCGAGCCTAATGCCGTCAAAAGTATTATGACTGAATACATCCTCATGTACTCAATTTGCTCTACGTTTTACTACAATATTATATAGAAATAATAATCCCATACAATACCAACATAATAACAAACATAATAATACATTTCAATGTGCAAATAATACCTATACAATGCCTAAAAATAGTGTACTACAGCATCTATATAACACTGTCTAAAAGCAAGTGATGCTGACCTAATACCTACAGTACTCAAATAATACCCCCATACAAAGTCCAAATAATATCACCGTGTCATGTATGAAAAATACCCCCATACAGTCCTCCTAACAGAACATATAATACACAAAGGACTTCTTTTAATTACATGCACAGGACAACACGGTACTATACTCTCTCTTAGCACTGCCATCTCCTGTTGTTGTCTTGCACCTGACTTTTTTTAATTATTGCTTTCAAAAACATACAAATAGAAAAGTGCAAATATAAACCCAACTCCACCCCACTGACCTGTGGTCCACCCACAGCCACAAAGAGAGAAGTATTTTTCCATAAACCCACATATGAAAACGTTTCTCTTCCAACACCCTCAATCTATAAATATTTTCCTCATATAATACAATTTCATTTATCGGCGGTCTTCATTTATAGACAGATGGACATCGGACTCCCCCTGACATCTTATTACGACTATATTCCAGACTACTGTATTGTTGCTCAGCCTAAGTGCTGTATACTTTATATCAAAAACAGATTGATAACCCATCAGAGGTATGCAGGACAGCCTTTCTCAAAACTTTTAATTTGGGGGGGTTTTCCGGATTTCTTATTAGGGCATGTTCAGACTTATCAGATTTACTACGGAATTCCTTTGTGGCTAGGTAGCGGCGAATTTACGCCAAGTCTAAACATGCCCTTATGGGGTCTGATCAGTTCTGTGGTGATCTGTGTAGAACCGTGTGACATAATACAGACCCTAAACTGCACTAACAGACAGAATTCATACCTATTACATTCAGTGACTAACAGGTGAAGTTTTTTTTTAAGGCATTCTCTTTACTTTTATTCTTCATCCGGTCCAGGACGCTGTGACGTTGTCTCCTGATGACTGCAGAGTTTGCGGCCGAGACATCTTTCACCCAGCACTTCTGCAAAATTAAATCCGACCCCAAAACTGGACCACTAATTTAATCCCAGACTAGACTTAGAGGACCTGTCACCATGTTGTAACATCAAACTCACATATATTACGTTTAGCCTGCTCCCTCCCTGTTTCCAACGCTGTTTTTCTTTTTGTTCTGCTCCCTCCTGTTCCTGAGTAATGATGCTCCGTACTTTAGGCGCCGGGTATGGTAATTCTCTGTAGTTAGCCAACAAGGTGTGAACTACAGTGAATCTCCCTGGGTGGAGCCATCTTCACAGCCTCTGACGCTGTCCAATCAGCGCGAAGTAGCTTATGACAAGCCTTGTCCAGTGACAGGGAGATGTCTTCTAATCAAACTTATTTGTTCTAAATTGCCTCGCGCTGGAAACAGGGAGGAAACAGGGTAAATTAAATACATCTAAATTAGATGTTAGGACCCGGTGACAGGTCCTCCTTAAAAAACTTAAATCTGTCCCCTAAATAAATTCATATACCGCCTCCTCACACACTGCTCCCCATGTACACCCCTCCTCACACACTGCTTCCCATGTACCCCCTGCTCACACACTGCTCCGCATGTACCCCTCACCTCACATACACTGCTCCCATGTATCCCCCTCCTCACATACACTGCTCCCATGTATCCCCTCCTCACATACACTGCTCCCATGTACACCCTCCTCACATACACTGCTCCCCGTGTACACCGCTCATCACATACACTGCTTTCCGTGTAACCCCATCCTCACATACACTGCTCTTCATTTACCCCGCTCCTCACATATACTGCTCCCATGTACCCCGCTCCTCACATACTCTGCTCCCCACATACCCCCTCCTCGCATACACTGCTCCCATGTTCCCCTCTCCTCACACACACTGCTCCCATGTACACCCCTCCTCACATAAACTGCTCCAATGTACCCCCTCCTCACACACACTGCTCCCATGTACCCCCTTCCTCACATACATTGCTCATATGTACCCCCCTCCTCACATACACTGCTCTATCTCCTTTTCAGACCACTCATTACCTTCTACCTCTCTGCAGCATCCTTGTATCTTTTCTCCCTGCATAGAGATGCATTAGGAGTAATACCCCCCCTTCCTGAGGTCACCTGACCTCCACTCTACCTTCTATCACTTTACTATCCTCCTCAGTGGTTTAGAACCTTTGTCATGTGACTATGGTCTCACCAAAGGTCCTACTCCTCTCCTAGTTGCCGGTTTGCAGTGATTTGCGCAAAATCGCGGCAAAAACGCAGCTGTTTTTTTTTTTTTTGGTAGATGCATAGAGACATTTAGAGACAATGTAGTTATGCACAAATCCTGCTAAATTTGCAGCAGTTTTGAAGTAAAGATGCAAAAATATAAAAAAAAATATGCCTGGGGGCCCCCCTGATCCAATCAGAGGCTGGGGCCTGGGGCATGTACTCCAGGAGCACCAATGATAATCCGGCCCTGCCCAGCAGCTCTCTTTTCTAACAGACGTTTTTGATCTACAGCCGTGTCCCATTTCAATTATTTTCTGTTGTAATGTCAAGACATATTACAAATGTCAAAAATACATGATTTACATCTTCCCCTATAGAAAGGCACATCAATCAATGGTCAGGATATGGAGACATTTTTGTACAATTTAGTGTACCAGGCTATCTCTATCTCCTGACTCTTGATGCACACTACAGTTGGCCCCTTTGGTTGTCCTGTTGACTATACGCAAATTAGTGGCTACTTTTGTGATTTGGCATTCCCGGCAACTAACTCCCCACACTGAACATAATTTTTCTGCCACATTGTCATAGATCCTCCCCTACAGGCACTAATATTTTGTTTTAGATTTTATTAAACAGAACGACTGAGAACCTTGAGTAGTCTCAACAGGAGGAAGGGAATGAGACTATCTCTCCTCACACAGCACCACACAATCACCATCAGAGCCCACAGTTAAAGAACCTTTCACCTGCCCATACATATGCAGCTGAGCACAGCATGTAATGGATAGGGCTGCACAAACCCTGGGACACTTTACATTTTGTTTCTACCCTCCTCCGTTATTTAGATATCGGTGCCGTTATATTTGGCGCCCAATATTTAAATAACCCCCTGAACTGTCAATGGGGTGTGTAATAGCAAGGGGGCGTGTTACTATGGCTGTGACACTGTCCAATCAGCTACGGATAGTGTTACAGCAAGAGCTGGAGAGAGCAGAGTGTGTGCGCGCGCACGCTCACACTCTTCAGCTTTCGGCAGACATGGACACGTGAAAGTAAGAAACAAACTGAAAAACATGTAAACAGAAGATCGGCAGGGGTGCAGGGAGTCGGAGACCCACCGATTTAATATTAATGGTACATACGTGTACATGTGTGTATATAAGATCAAATTGCCCTGAAGTCTTCATTGTCAGACAAACCCCGTCTTCTCCAAGGTAGAATCTCTACACGATCTTTCCAGTGTTCACTCTGACAGTGGGCGACTCTACGACCGTCCATTCTATTTGTAACTCACTCTACAACGGCTTACATTAGTTAGACATAAAACATACAGACAAAAAGGTAAGTATATTTTCTTTCTCTTAAAAAAACCCCTATATAAACACACATATAGACACACACACACACACACATTGTATGTATATATATATATATATATATATATATACACAGGGGAATTTCACTTAAATTCCGCTGCGGACACTCCGCAGCGTTAATCCGCAGCGGAGCCGTTTGTCCATTGACTTACACTTTAATTTAGCAGTGTTCGTTTAGACGAGGCGTAAAATTCCGCTGCGGAGCATAGGCTGCGGAGCGGAATTTGGTGTCCGCAGCATGCTCTGTCTGTTGCGGAGCAGTGGCGGACTCATGGCGGAATTTCTCCATTGACTTCAATGGAGATTCTAAATTCCGCAATGAAGTCCGCAGCTGTCATGTACATGTTATGTGTGCTGCGGATCCGTCTTGCTTTTTTAACTTGACATTTCTTCATTCTGGCTGGACCTATGTATTTCTAGGTCTACAGCCAGACTGAGGAAGTCAATGGGGCTCCCGTAATGACGGGAGCGTTGCTAGGAGACGTCTGTAAATAGTCACTGTCCAGGGTGCTGAAAGAGTTAAGCGATCGGCAGTAACTGTTTCTGCACCCGGGACAGTGACTACCGATCTCAATATACATGTATCTGTAAAAAAAAATGAAGTTCATACTTACCGAGAACTCCCTGCTTCTGTCTCCAGTCCGGCCTCCCAGGATGACGTTTCAGTCTAAGTGACGGCTGCAGCCAATCACAGGCTAATAACAGGCTGCAGCGGTCACATGGACTGCCGCGTCATCCAGGGAGATCGGGCTGGATGCCGAAGGAGGGACGCGTCACCAAGACAACGGGCGGTAAGTATGAATTTCTTTGACTTTCACAAGGGAAAGTGCTGTCCCTTCTCTCTATCCTGCACTGATAGGGAGAAGGGAAGTACTTTTACCGCAGTCCGCAGCAGCTAGTCCGCATCAATTTACTGCACATTTTGTGCAGATCCGCAGCAGAATCTGCAACGCAGATTCTGTGCGGCATTGATGCGGACAGTTGCGGAGGAAATCCGCCACGTGTGGTCATGCCCTTAAATGGTCACCTGTATAAAAGACTCCTGTCCACAGACTCAATTAATCAGTCTGACTCTAAGGGTATGTGCACACGTAGTGACCAAAAACGTCTGAAAATCCAGAGCTGTTTTCAAGGGAAAACAGACCCTGCTTTTCAGACGTTTTTTGACCAACTCACAGTTTTCGCTGCGTTTTTCGCGCCGTTTTCGCGGCATTTTTTACGTCCCTTTTTGGAGCTGTTTTCATTGGAGTCTATGAGAAAACAGCTCCAAAAACGTCCAAATAAATATAATTTTGACAATGTGATTTTCTTATTTTTTTTTAATATAATCTATCTCTCACTGGTAAAATTAACCTAGCCTAAAAATTCTAGACTGCTCATGTCTTTGACAGTGGGCAAACTTACAAAATCAGCAAGGGATCAAATACTTATTTCCTTCACTGTATACATATGACCTATCCTGTGGATAGGTCATCAGTATAAAAAACAATTCTCAGCCTGAACAACTCGTTTAGGTTAGAATTTGTTAAAGTTGTATTACCAGAATAGATAATTATCACCTATTCACATGATAGGTGATACTGAAAGTGTCTGATCGCTCAGGGCGCAGCCTCTGGGAGCCCCACCAATCACTAGAACGTTGGTCCCGAACTTTCCGGGAGGAATGTTGATAACTTCCGCTGGTGCCACTGACAAAATACAACTAGGATCAATGATAAATTAAGGTTCAGGATATTAATCATATGAATCAAAAGAGCGAGATAATGCGTCTCCCTTTACGTACTTGTCAGCACGATGATAATGGAGGAAGAAGTTAAATCTTGAGAAGAATGAGGTCCAATGAGCTTGACGAGGATTTAGACAGTGTGCCGTCTGTAAATACAACTTCTTTAGGTCAGTAAAAAAAAAAAAAAGGAGAAGATTGCCTAGATTCCCCAGTATGATTATTATAGGCAAATTCTGCCCACGGAAGGAGATTGGTTCAATCATCTTGTAAGGGAGAGACAAAATTTCTGAGAAAGTTCTCCAATACCTGGTTGATCCACTCCACTTGTCTATTGATTTGAGGATTATAGGCAGAATAAAAATCCATCTTGACTTCAGGTAAGCTGCAAAGTCCCCTCTAAAATCTTGAAGTGAATGAACTGTACTCCTCTGTCATATACTATATGATTAGGTAATCTGTGCAAGCGGAAAATGTGTTTAACCCCTTCAGGACTAAGCCTGTTTTGGACCTGTGGACACAGACGATTTTTTCAAATCTGACATGTGTTACTTTATGTGGTAATAACTTGGGAATGTTTTTACCTATCCAAGCGATTCTGAGTCTGTTCTCTTGTGAAATATTGTACTTTATGTTAGTGAAAAACTTTGGTCGATAAATTCAATATTTATTTGTGGAAAATAGCAAAATTTTTAGAAAATTTGCAAAAAATTTTCTAAATTTTAATATATCTACTTGTAAAACAGATAGTAATACCACACAAAATAGTTACTAATTAACATTTCCCATATGTCTACTTTATGTTGGCATCGTTTTTTGAACATCCTTTTATTTTTCTAGGATGTTACAAGACTTAGAACTTTAGCAGCAATTTCTCACATTTCAAGCAAATTTCAAAAGGCAATTTTTTCAGGGACCAGTTCAGTTGTGAAGTGGCTTTGAAGGGCCTATATACTAGAAACCCCCCACAACTCACCCCATTTTAAAAACTGCACCCATGAACGTATTTAAAACAGTATTACGAAAGTTTCATAACCCTTTAGGTGTTCCACAGGAATTAAAGCAAAGTAAAAGGTGAAATTTCCAAATTTCATTTTTTTTGCTGAAATGCATTTGTAATAAAAAAAAATAATCTGTAACACAGAAGGTTTTACCAGAGAAACACAACTCAATATTTATTGCCCAGATTTTTAGAGATATCCCACATGGGGCCCTAGTGTGGCAATGGACTGAAGAATCGGCCTCAGAAGCAAAGATGCACCTAGAGGATTTTGGTGCACTCTTTTTTTAGAATATATTTTAGTCACCAGAGGTCTTGTGGTGCCAAAACAGCTTTTCCAGTTTAGTTTTTAACTCCCCGCCTTCCAAGAGCCATAACGTTTTTATTTTTCTGTCAATAGAGTGGTGTGAGAGCTTATTTTTTGCAGGAGGAGTTGTAGATTCTATTGACACCATTTAAATTACCATATAATGTACTGGGAAACTGAAAATAAAATTCTTTGCGGGCTGAAACTGGAAAAAACTGTGATTCCCCCATTGCTTTTTGGGTTTCGTTTTTATGGCTTTCACCGTGCGGTAAAAACTCAAAGTATTCAAAGCAGCATTTAAAAAGTTTCTTAACCCTTTCGGTGTTTCCCAGGAATTAAGGTAAAGTGGAGGTGAAATTTGCAAATTTCATTTTTCTTGCAGAAATTCAATTTTAATCCATTTTTTTCTGTAACACAGAAGGTTTTACCAAAGAAACACCACTAAATATGTATTGGCCAGATTCTTCAGTTTTTAGAAATGTCCCACATGTGGCTCTAGTATACTAGTGGACCAAAACACAAGCCCCCTAGGTTTTTGATAACCACCTCTTGAAATTCCAGGAAAGTTCCCCTCTGGCCTGCACATCGATGTAGCATGTAGGTATTGTACAATACCATCTGTATATGTGCACGGCCTGCTTCTTGTACCACACACTCTATTTCCTCATGGCACTGTAGGGCTTCAGGACTTGATCTGACAAGTCCGCCCCTCCCATGTACCGGTTATAGTCCAGGATGCAATCTGGTTTGGGGGTCTCAGTACTAGTACCTCTTACTGGTACATGGGTACTGGTGTAGCCATGTATTGTTGTCAATACAAGGACATCTCTCTTGTCCTTGTACTTGACACACAATATGTTGCTGCTGGATTGTGCCCTACTCTCACCCCTTCTGAGTGTTTGCCCAAGCAGAGACTTAGGGAGGCCTCTCAGTTTTTTTCTAGCAGTGCCGCATGCCACAGTACTTCTGGAAGTGAGGCACTTGAAGAGTGGGAAGCTGGTATAAAAATTATCCAGGTAGAGGTGGTAACCCTGGTCCAGCAGTGGGTGCACCAAATCCAACACAATTTTTGTGTTAACTCCCAGTAAGTGGGGGGGGGGGGGGTTTCTGGGGGCTGAATACTAGTGTCCTTCCCTTCATATACCCTCAATTTGTAAGTATACCCTGATGCACTCTCGCACAGCTTATACATCTTCATGCCATACCTTGCCCTCTTACTCAGCAGGTACTGGCGGAATTGAAACCTCCCTTTAAAATGTACCAGGGACTCATCAATAGAAAAAACACTTCTCAGGAGTGTATGCTTGGGCAAAACGGGCACTGAAATGGTCTAATAGGGGTCTCAGTTTATACAAACGATCAAAACTGGGGTCATCTCGGGGTGGGCACTGCTCATTATCAGCATAATGTAAGAAGCAAAGTATTGTCTCATAACGCATCCTGGACATGACCATGCGGTATATCACGGTGTGGTATAAGATGTCTGTGCTCCAGTAGGTCCTAATGGATGGCTTTTTCAGAAGCCCCATGTTCAAGTGAAGTCCCGAGAACTTGCCCAGCTCTGCTGCGTCTACAGGGGTCCACCTGTGGGATTGGGCAAAAAATGATGTGGGGTTCTTAGTAATATACTGTTGGGCATATAAATTTGTCTGAGAGACCATAAGCTCTATAAAGTCATCAGTTAAAAAGAACTTGAAAAAGTCCATCTCACGGAGCCCTGCCGTGTTAAATTTGATCCCCAGACTACCCATATATTTGGGGATTTGGGGCTCATAATTGCCTGGTGTGGGGGTCCGTATGGGGTCACTTGGCTCGGGGGTTTCAACTGCGATTGGGGTCACTTCTCTTGGGGGTTTCAACTGTGGTGGTGGTCCTGGGACGTCTCCTAGGTGGTCCCTCCTCTTCATCACTTGATGAGGAGGTTGACAAATAAAAAAAAGAGAGTCTCACCATCTGACGAGTGTCACCTAGGTTTCGTGGACCCACTGGGCCGTACCGCCTTGGCGGTATGGCAGCTGGCCAACAGGACGCAGGTCAGAGTCTATAGTTCATATAGGGTTCCCTTGGCAGCTCGGACAGTAGCAAGGCAGGCTTGGCAGGAACTAGGCAGCAGGTAGATGTCAGGCGTGGAGAAGCAGGACAGGCGTGGTATGCAGCTGGGAGAAGGAAACACTAGGGGACCATTTGCAAGACAGGCTTGGAATCCAACAACAAAGCTCAGGTGTGGGAGGATGGAGCTGGGACCTTTTTATAGCCCAGGGTGCTCTGGAGCAATTAGCTCAATCTCCAACATGCGTGCACTCTGGCTTCTTAAGTCTGGACTGAGCTCGTGAGCGCACCTTGGTGGTCACTGTGGAGCAGGATGGCCATATGTGCAGACATCTCTTGAGAGAAGGGCGTTGACTGGATGGAAGGAGTTCGTGGTCAGCATTACAGTATCCCCCCTCTTACGCCCCCTCCTCTTGGGACTAGAATGAGAGAGAAACCTCTTAATGAGGGTAGGAGCGTTGAGATTCTCTGGCTCCCAGGACCTCTCTTCTTGACCAAACCCCTTCCAACCTACTAAATAAAAGGTTCTTCCTCTTACTTTTTTAATGTCCAAGATCTCCTTAACCTCGAAGGTGTCTCAAGGGCCACTGGAGGCAACCGCAGGGCTTGGAGTCTTGGTAAAGCGGTTCAGAACCACTGGCTTCAGGAGAGAAACATGGAAGGAGTTGGGGATTTTGAGGGTAGGAGGCATCCGAAGCTTGTAGGCGACAGGGTTGATCTGCTGCAGGATCTCGAAGGGATCGAGGAACCTGGGAGAAAATTTGTACGACGGCACCCTCAGTCGAATATTCCTGGAGGACAGCCAGACTTTCGTGCCAGGAAGAAACTGAGGGGGTTCTCTTCTCCTTGTGTCCGCCTTCCGCCTCATGCGGTCGACCGCCAGCAGGATAGAGGATCGAGTCTGCTGCCAGATCTGTAGAAAGTCCTCAAAGGCCGTGTCAGCAGCCGGCACCTCGGACGTAACAGGGACCGGGAGAGGAATTAGTGGGTGCTGGCCATAGACAATAAGGAGTGGTGTCTTCTGTGTGGACTCGCTGGTATGATTGTTGTAAGAGAACTCAGCCCACGGAAGCAGCTGCACCCAGTCATCATGCTGCTTGGGGATGAAGTGGCGTAGGTAGTTCTCAAAGATCTGATTGATCCTCTCGACCTGATCATTGGACTGAGGATGGTAGGCCGAGGAAAAGTCCGACTTTATACCTAGGAGTCCGCAGAGGGCTCTCCAGAACTTCGAGGTGAACTGAACCCCCCGATCAGACACAATATGCTGCGGCAAGCCGTGCAGGCGGAAGATGTGTTGGATGAACAGGAGCAGAAGGAAGACCGGTCAGAGGAACGAAGTGGGTCATCTTTGAAAATCGATCCACCACCACCCAGACAGTACTGCATCCGGCAGAGAGAGGCTGGTCCGTAATAAAGTCCATAGCTATATGCTGTCAGGGGGCATTAGGCACAAGCCAAGGCAGGTGCAGACCAGCAGGTCTGGAGTGAGCGACCTTGTTGGCTGCACATACAGAACAGGAAGAAACGTAGTCCATAATATCTTTGGGCAGCGTGGGCCACCAGAAATGACGAGCAATCAGATCCAGAGTCTTACGGGTTCCCGCGTGACCTGCCAGTCTAGAGGAGTGTCCCCAGCGGAGGATTCTTCCGTGGTCAGCCAGGCGCAAAAAAGTCCTCCCTGGAGGAATGTCCCCAACTTGCAGGGGATTGACAGAGACAATGCAAGACAGACCAATGATGTTCTGTGAAATCTCCATGGTGTCTTCTGTCTCGAAAGACCTGGACAAGGCATCAGCCCTCACATTCTTGTCGGCCGGGCGATAATGGAGCTCAAACTGGAACCTGGTAAAGAACAATGACCACCTGGCCTGACGAGGGTTCAGCCGTTGGGCCATCTGAAGATAGGGGAGTTTCTTATGGTCCGTAAAAATCAGGAAAGGATGAGCTGCACCCTCTAGTAGATGTCTCCACTCCTCCAGGGCCTATTTGATCGCCAGTAACTCCTGATCCGCAATCGAGTAGTTGCGTTCTGTGGAAGAGAAGAGCTTAGAAAAATATCCACATACGATTGACTTGCCCTTGGAGCCTCTCTGGAACAGGAGTGCACCAGCACCGACAGAGGATGCATCAACCTCCAATGAGAACTGTAGAGAGACATCTGGATGATGGAGGATAGAGGCTGACGTGAAGGCACTCTTCAGGCTATTGAATGCGGATTCTGCCTCAGGAGTTCACGCCTTGGCATTCATGCCCTTCTTAGTGAGGTTAGAGATAGGAGAAGTCAGTGAGGAGACGTTTGGAATAAACTGTCTGTAAATATTGGCGAATCCCAGAAAGCGCTGTATGGCCCTCAAGCCTTGAGGGCGTAGCCATTCCAGGACAGACTTTACCTTTTCAGGATCCATCTCGAGACCTCGATTCGAGACGATATAGCCCAGGAAGCGTAGAGCATCTTTTTCAAACACACACTTATCCAACTTACCATACAGATGATTCTCCCTTAACCGCAGCAAAACTTGACGGACATGTCTCTGATGCGTCATAGGATCTGGAGAAAAAAAATCAAGATATCATCAAGGTAGACTACTACACAAACATAGAGGAGGTCACGGAAAACGTCATTAACAAACTCCTAGAAGACCACGGGAGCATTACACAAGCCGAAGGGCATTACTAGAGATATTCATAGTGTCCATCACGGGTGTTAAATGCAGTCTTCCATTCATTACCCAGGCAAATCCGGACTAGCTTGTAAGCCCCACGCAGGTCTAGTTTGGAAAAAATCTTGGCACCACGTACACGATTAAACAGTTCTGAGATCAGTGGCAACGGATATTTATTTTTCACCGTGATCTGTTTGAGACCTCGGTAGTCAATGCAAGGACGAAGAGAACCATCCTTCTGTTTGACGAAGAAGAATCCTTCCGTATGAAGCCCCTCCCCAAGTTCTCTTTCATATAGGCGGACATGGACAGAGGATCTGGCAAGGAGAGAGGATATACCCTACCACGGGGAAGGGATGCACCAGGAATCAGCTCGATAGGGCAGTCATACGCCCGGTGTGGAGGCAATGTCTCCGCCTCCCCCTTGCTGAAGACGTCCGTATATACAGCATAATGACCCGGCAATCCTCCCAATGACCGATGCAGCGAAGGCTGAGCCGAACGAATATGCACCAGGCATCGGCTTTGACACTCAGGGCCCCACTGAAGAACCTCTCCAGAATTCCAGTCCAGGACTGGGGCATTATAGTCGGAGCCAAGGCAGGCCCAACAACACAGGGTTAACGGCTTTGGATAGGACATAGACCGACAGGAGAACGGTGTGAAGAGCTCCCACTTCGAGCCTCAGTGGCTTGGTCACAGCTATAACTGGGTCTGGCAGAGGTAGTCCATTTACTGATCCAACGGTCAATGGCCTCTCCAGGGGGTGGTGGGTAATTGAAAAAGATCCACCAGGTCTCTACGGATGAAATTAGCAGCGGATCCAGAGTCCAGATACGCAGAGACCTGATGCGTTCTCTCGCCGGACACTATGGTTACTGGTATGGACAATTTAGACAGAAGGCCTTTCTTACCCAAGGTTGTCACTCCTAGCAACCCTAGGCTTTGGGATTTTTGGGGACACAGGCGCACAAGATGGCCACCAAGGCCGCAATATAGTCAGAGACCCGGAGTGCGTCTGCGTTGTCACTCCTGGGTGGATAGCTTACACTGGTCCATCATCACAGACTCCTTAGGAGGATCGACATCTGAGGACAGCAGGGGTTGCTGCAAAGTAGGGACCAGACTAGGAAGGTCTCCCTCCCGACGAACCTCTTGGAGGCGTTCTCGGATCCGCATATCCATCCGGGCAGACAGAAGGATGAGGTCATCCAGGGTAGATGGCAGGTCTCGAGCGGCAAGTTCGTCCTTAGTTTTAGGAGACAGTCCATGTCAGAATGCAGCCACCAGGGCCTCATTGTTCCATAACAGTTCTCCCGCCAGGGTGCGGAAGTGGATGGCGTACTCGTTCACGGAGGTGTCTCCTTGGTGTAGGTTAATCAAGGAAGCCGCTGCAGATGAGACCCGTCCAGGCTCCTCAAACTCCATGCGAAAAGTCCGGAGGAAGCCCTGGAAGTCACAGGTGCTTGTCTCTCCCAGATAGGGTTCGCCCATGCAAGAGCCTTGCCGGTGAGGAGAGAAATGATGAATGCAACCCTTGCGCCGTCAGACGAAAATGTCTTAGTATACAGGCTGAAGTGGATCTGGCACTGGTTCAAAAATCCACGACAGGTACCTGCATCTCAATCATAGCGGTCCGGAAGTAGCAAAGAAAAACGCGGGTCAACACTGCCAGGAGGTGTAGTCTGAGGATCAACACTGCCAGGAGGTGTAGTAGGAGGAACGGCAGCTTGTGCCTCCAGCCGACGTACGAAAATGTTCAAGGCATGGAGGAGTTGGTCCTGTCGAGACCAGAGGTCTAGCATATCCGCCCGCATCTCTTGTGATGTCGTCATGGTCTTGGATCGACCAGCAGGGTCCATGGCCTGAACTTACTGTCACGTAGGGTTTGTTGACCCACTGGGCCGTACCACCTTAGCGGTATGGCAGCTGGCCAACAGGGCGCAGGTCAGAGTCTATAGTTCATATAGGGTACCTGTGGCAGCTCGGACTGTAGCAAGGTAGGCTAGGCAGGAACTAGGCAGCAGGTAGACGTCAGGCGTGGAGAAGCAGGACAGGCGTGGTATACAGCACAGCACGGCTACAGCTCAGCATGGCACTAGATCAGGATACAAGAACAGGGAACACTGGGAGCAGGAAACACTAGGGGACCATTTGCAAGACAAACTTGAAATATGACAACAAAGCTCAGGCGTGCGAGGATGGGGCTCAGACCTTCTTATAGCCCAGGGTGCTCTGGGAGCAATTAGCTCAATCTCAAACATGCGTGCGCTCTAACTTCTTAAGTCTGGACTGAGCTCGCGAGCGCACCCTGGTGGTCACTGTGGAGCATCCTGCCATATGTGCAGACATCTCTTGAGAGAAGGGCGTCGACTGGATGGAAGGAGTTCGTGGTCAGCGACCACGGACGTTACAATCTGCTTGTAAGACAGAGGGTATACCACCCAAAATAGTTACTAGTTCGCATTTCCCATGTGTCTACTATATGTTGGCATCATTATTTGAACATTCTTGTTTTTCCTACGACGTTACAAGGCTTAGAACATAAGCAGCAATTTCTCATATTTTTAGGTACCAGTTCAGTTCTGAACTGGCGTTGAGGGGTCTATATATTAGAAACACCTATGAAATGCCCCATTTTAGAAATTAGACCCCTCAAAGTATTCAAAACAGCATTTAGAACGTTTATTAACCTTTTATGTGTTTCACAGGAATTTAACGCAAAGTAGAGGTGAAATTTACCATTTTCATTTTTTTGTAAGAAAATCCTGTTTATTCCATTTTTTTCTGTAAAACAGAAGGTTTTACCAGAGAAACGCAACTCAATCCTTATTGCCCAGATTCTTCAGTTTTGAGAAATATCCCACATGTGGCCCTAGTACGCTAATTTTGATTTTGAGGCCTCCTTTTTAATAGGCACCATTTGAAGGTCTTGTAGTGCCAAAACAGTGGAAACCCTTTAAAAGTGACCCTATTTGGCAAACTACACCCCTCAAGGAACTTTTCGAGGGGTATAGTGGGCATTTAGATCCCACAGGTTTTTTTGCTGCATTTTGTTGAATTTTTAATTTTGACAAGGAATAAAAGGAGAAAAAGCACCCCAACATTTGTAAAGCAATTTCTCCCGATTATGGCAATACCCCATATGTGATCATAAACTGCTGGTTGGACAAACGTCAGGGCTCAGAAAGGCAGGAGTGCTATTTGGCATGTAGTTTTTTGCTGGATTGGTTTCTGGGCACCATGTCGCATTTGCAGAGCTTCTGAGGTACCAGTACAGGGGAAACCCCTTAAAAAAGACCCCATCTTGGAAACTAGACCACTTGAGGAATTAATTGTAGTTTTCCTGGTGTGCATGCGACTTTTTGATCAGTTTTTATTCAATTTTTAAAAACAGCAATTCTAATATTGTTTTTTTATAAAAAATATTTAAAACAGAGTTCACCGTGCACTATAAATGACATATTCACTTCATTTTGCGGGTCGATACGATTACGGCGATACCATGTTTATAGTTTTTTTTATGTCTTATGGTGTTTGCACAATAAAATACTTTTTATAAAAAAACATTTACTTTTTGCGTTGGCTTATTTTAAGAGTCATAACTTTTTTATTTTTCCATCAAGAAAGCGGTATGAGGGCTTGTTTTTTGCGTAACGAACTGTAGTTTTGATCAGTACCATTATTAGGTACATGCGACTTTTTGATCTCTTTTTATTCTATTATTTTGGAGGTGAAGTGACAAAAAAATTTGATTCTGGTGTGGTTTATTATTATTTTCTTTTATGGCGTTCACCGTGCTTTTGTAGTTCAGACCGTTACGGACGCGGCGATACGAATTATGTATAGTTTGTTTATTTATTTAATTTTTTTATTTTTGCACAACTTTTCTTTTACTTTTTTTTACTTTATTACTTTGTCCCACTAGGGGACTTGAGGGCAGGGGGCCCTGATCGCTTTTCTAATACACAGCACTACATGCGTAGTGCAGTGTATTAGATCTGACAGCTACTCACTGACAGCAAGCATAGTGAGTCCTGACAAAAGTCAGGACCCACTAGGCTTCCGTAGATGGCATTGCCGGACACCATTATTAGGCCATTATTACAATTTGGCACGGTTTTCTCTCAATTTGTACAGTTTCTGCGCTTTAATGCGGCGACGTGTGTGACGGTCAATGGGCTGACTTCTCCCCTTATAGATATATTTAAGTGCACCAAACAGGGCTGCCCACTTTCCCCTTTTTTTCCCTACTTTTTAAACTTTCCATCGATCCTTTGTTACGTCATCTAATGCAAACTCCGGTTTTTAGGGGGCTTGAATCACACAATATAGAATTAAAGCTAGCCGAATTCGCGGATGATATCTTGTTAGTGGTGTCGGATCCCAAGCAGGTGCTGGCCCCACTCCTTGAGGACATGGATAGGGTGGGAAGATTGTCCAGCTAGGTGTTGAATGTAGAGAAAGCGGAATCTCTTTTACTAAAGGGACCTTCTGTGCCGCTGTGGTCCTCGGCTTTCCCGTTCCGGTGGCAATCTTCAGCGTTATATTTGGGGGTACAAATCTCCAAACACCCGGGTAAATTATATAGGCTTAAAGGAACAGTGTCATCACAAATTATTTTTTTATATGTTAAAGATGTTAGTGCTTTATTAAAAACGTTTATATTTATTTGTGTGTTTGTGTTTTACTTTTTCTTATTTTTACACTTTTTCTTCCCTATGGGGGCTGCCATTTTTTGTTCCATTTCTGTATGTGTCGATTAACGACACATACAGACATGGAATACGGCAGCCACAGTCCCATAGGGACTGCGAACGGCTCCCGTCCCATTCACTTGTGTGTACGGCGTCTGTGTGGGAACTGCGCATGTCCAATTTGAAATTGGCGCCGTCCGGCGCCATTTTCCTGTGGACCGGAAGTCGCGGCCGGACAGTAATATTACTACTTCCGGTCGCGGCTTCCGGACTAGTGCACTTGGACCAGCGGCAGCAGACGGAGCGGACGGGCCGGAGGGAGCCGCGGCGGCAGGAGCAGGTAAGAGATTTCAATGTATGTTCCGTGTTTGTGTGTGTGTTTACTACTGTATGTAAACCTACTACACTGTGTTAGCTCAAAAAATGGCGACACACAGTGTAGGAGGTTACACCGTTCAAACCCCTCGTTTATCCCGGCACTAGCCAGGATAAAGGAGGGGGGGATGCTGAGAGCTCATTAGAGCGAGGGCTTTTCACCCAATGTTGCAATGCTGCAATTTTGGGAATAGCTCCATCTAGTGACCAGAAATGGGAAATACTATAAATTAGAATTAATTTATAATATTTCCTGACTCGTGAAAAAAATAAAAAAAATTTGAACAATGTTTAATCACCCACACACTAAATGTTTAATTAAAAAAACAAAAACATGTTTTTCTGGCAACACATTGCCTTTAACATGTCTCAATATATCTCCCAATTAGAGTAGAGATTAAGCACTTGGAAACACTTTACTCTCTCCTATCTGATTAAGATGTCAGAATTTCCTAGACTCCTACACACGCTTGCAATTTACCTTACACCAGTGGATGAAAAACGGATTAAATTCCTTTTATAGGACTTTTATATGGGGAGGGAAAAAGTCACATATAGCCTTCCACATCCTGCAGCAGCCGAGGGCTAATGGGGGGGGATTAATTTCCCCAATATCAAACAATATAACCTGGCGGCACTGCTTCGCTTTGTCTCTGACTGGCTCCATGGCACCTCATGTTACACATTTACCCCTCTTGACTCTAGTCTCTTTCCGGGCCGGGCACTTGCAGCTCTTCTACACCTTCCTTACAATCAGTTATCCATTGACACTAGAAACAACTCTTTAACAACTGGTGGGCATGGTAAAAAATCAGAACGCATTTTCACCTCTACCCTTCGCTGTCTCTCCACCTGCCATTGATATGTAACCCTAACTTCCAGGATGGCAACCCTCATGGTATCTTTCGTAGGTGGCCTGCATTGGGTCTAACCTCAATAAAACACTTTGTTCACATATTGGAGAGGAGGATGCTTACGCTGTCTGAGATGGGGTTGAAGTTCCCAACCGTACCCATTGATCCCTTGCATTATAAACAAGCCAAAAGCTATATCACCAATGTCTTGAAACAATTGCCAGAGCGGGAATGGAACCCTTATCTTCTCCAAGGCTTCTCTAGACAAAACATCCTCAAAGGTCAAATAACCAGGAACTACCAGTTCTTACACATACCACTAGACTATGCCGTAACTCAAACAACACTGATTAAATGGCAGATTGATGATCAGTTACTCACTTAATCCGTTATTTTGAGAGCTTTGGACCAAGCTCATAAATTTCTACCTTTGGCTCGATTTTTAGAGATGAGACTTAAAATAGCACACAGATCCTATCTAACTCCACCTATAGGCCACAGAATAGGTTTATATCCCACCTCCCAATGCTTTAAATGCTGCACCATGGAGACCAATCTCCATCATTGTCTCTGGGCCTGCCCGAATATTCAGAATTTTTGGTACCGCATTCGATCCTACACAACTCAGAACCTTACGAACTACACTCCTGACACAGAACCCTGGGCAATTTTTGGCTACATGGACCCGGACACGCACCGAAGTTCCCAGGGGGCATATAGATTATTAAATTATGTGGAAGCAGAAGGTGCGAAGGCAATTTTACAAACCTGGCTGTATGACCAGGCCCCACCATTTAAGCTTTACTTGGATAAACTCTCATATTTATTTAAGATGGATTGGATGGAGGCGTCTCTCCATAAAGAACTCCAAGTGGAGCAGTTCTTTGCCACATGGGAAACCTTCATCTCCCTACTTCCACATAGAGTTAGGATGGATATTGGGAACTGCTTTCAGCACACTATCTGGTTTCAGGAACATATACTTCTAGGAAACACACCAGTGTGAGGGTGTACAGGATTCTGGAGGGATTGAGGTGTTGGTGGGAGTCGTGCGCTCAGTTGGCGTGTCCTTTTCTCTCGGACACCACTGCGGCATTTACGGTGATGTTTATAGAGATGGGTGTATGGCTGGTCCCCGTCCCCCCTCTTTGTCCATGGTTGCATTAAGCCTTGATTAAGAGGAGGGGCATGCTTTCTACTCCTATATGACATTAATGCAGCTGTAATGGCAGGGGGTAGGGAGACGGACAAGTGAGCCCTAATCTACCCGCCACTCTGTCCCTGCCTACTTGCAACGACCCGCCCTAGGCGACGGGGTACAACTGTGCGGCGGTCCCTGCGCTCAGTAAGTGCACGACAAACATACAAAGGAACACAAGCAAGGAAAAGGGGCCGTTGCCCACGGCAACACCGTGAGCAACCAGAGTGGTGAACGAGCCGAGTCAAGCCAGGAGTGTGCGAGGTACAAAACGAAAAGCAGAAGAGTAGTCGGTAAGCCAGGGTCTGTATGGAGCAAGATCAAAAATAGCAGGAGCTGTAGCTGGGCCAGGAAACCACAAGGAAAGAATCACAAGCACCGAGGGACAGGAAGTGCAGGCTTAAATAGACCGAGGGCGGGAGCTAGCTGAGTCTGGCCAGGTTACGATAGGCTCTCCCACTCCTAAGCCTGCCAGCCTGAATGGTGGAAGCAGGAGTCAGTCTCAGGGATGTATTCTCAGGTGCTGACTGATTAGTTCTGGGAGTTAACCCCGAAGCTGTGCCTGGCAGATCCTTTACAGCAGTAGTAGATTTTGCTCTGCAGACAGGCTGACTTGTTTGTTTGTCGTCCCCCCTTCCCCTGACTAATAATACGAGATATCCTTATTGGTTGCTGTGTGTTCTAGAATATCTGTAATCTCTTGTAACCACTTTTGCTTCTGGGGATTCCCCTCCCCCTCTCTTATTTTTGTATGTTTTTATTTTCCCTCCCTCTTTTTATTCCTGTACCCAATATTCAAAAAGTTTAATAAACAAATTTTGAAGAAAAAAAAAACATACACCACCGGACATCCACCACGGATGACGCCAGCTCTGGCATATAAGGGGTTAATGGCAGGGATCGGAGCTAACTTAGATTCCCGCCATTACAGCAGGGTGCCAGCTGTAACATACAGCTGACACCCAAGGATGGTGGCACAGACTCAGCCTCTTGAGCCTGTATCCACCATTTGTCGTATGGATTCGGTAAATTGCAGGAAGCACTTGCTTTCCATGACGTATCCATACGACAAATAGGGTTAAAGAATGATCATAATGTGATGGTCAGAAACGTTAGGCATGTGCAAGAAATCTGGACATATGTGGGTTCTCATAACTGACACTATAGAGCGCGTGCTCATATCTAGGACAATTCTTGACACGTGAGATATGGCACCTTTCCAAAACACGTTAAGGGCGGATTTACACGAACGTGTAATACGTCCGTGCAACACGCATGTTTTTCACGCGCGTCGCACGGACCTATGCTAGTCTATGGGGCAGTGCAGACTGTCAGTGATTTTTGTGCAGTGTGAGTCCGCTGCGTAAAACTCACGACAGGTCCTATATGTTTGCGTTTTCCGCACACCACGCACCCATTGAAGTCAATGGGTGGGTGAAAATCATGCGCACCACACGGAAGCACTTCCGTGGGACGCGCGTTATTCGCACAACAGCAGTCAAAAGTATGTTTGGAAACAGAAAAGCACCACGTGCTTTTCCGTTTACAAACATCCAAACAGAGTGTCATAATGATGGCGGCTGCGCGAAAATCACACAGCCGCACTTCCTATGTGATGACACACGGAGCTGTTAAGTGCCTTTTGCCCCCCCACATGCCGCGTTTTTTGCGTGCGCAAAACGCACACGCTCGTGTAAATCCCCCCTTACAATGTTGATGGTCATATTCTTAACTCCTAGGCGCACCACGACGCAACTGTACATCCACGTGGCCAGTGTCTTAGCGCACGGGGACGTACAGTTACTGCGCAGTTCCTGGTGCACACTGTCGGCGATATTGTGCAACGGGAACCGGGAGGTCAGCTGTCCCTGACAGCTTAATTGCGGTGATTGATTGCAATCGCCGAAATTTAGGGGTTTCTAATGAAATCGTGAGGTTTGCAGATGGCCAGCATGGCGACCGGAGGCCAAGTAATGCCAGTCATAGGACGTCACTGCTGTTCGCGATGCACACTGTCGGCGACAGTGTCTGTGACAGTGTGTATCGGGAACCGGGACGTTAGCTGTCCCTGACAGCTGACACTCCACTGTTCCCGATTAGCGTCTCATTGCCGCTGATTTCAGCAATTAACCCGATAAATGCGGAGCTCGATTGTGATCTCCGCATGTAGGGGGTTTCTAGCACATCAGCAGCCCCCATGCAATTGTGGGGGCTGCTGATGCTTGTGATGGCACCCAGGGACCAGACAACGGCCTCCGGGTCTGCCATGTATGGAAGCCTCTGCTGGTCCTCGTAGACTAACTTTCAGAGTGACTTTGGCATCACTACTTAGGTAGTGTAATGTATTCTAGCAGCGATCAGAGCTGCAGGTAAAAAAAGAAAGTGTAAAAAGAAAAAAGTAAAAAAAAGTTAATAAAAATGTTTTCCAAAGATTTTTTTTTCCTATAATAAGTCTAGTGCCTAGTGACAAATACGGGCCTGGATACAGGGTCCAGCAAACAGCATCACACAATGTGTAATACTGTCTGATGGTCCCTTTATCTAAGCCTACTACATGGTAGGCTTAGATACATAGCCCATGCGTAATACTGTCTCTTGGACCAACAAGCGTGATCCGGTCTGCTAGGCCCTGTATCTAAGCCTACCACATGATAGGCTTAGATACATGGCCCATGTGTGATACTCTATGTGTGATCCAAGGTAGGCTTAGATACAGGGCCCAGCAGACAGGATCACATTACTTATTACATAGGCCCCAGTTACTATAGTAACTTTTATTAGACGTGGTTCAGGGGGCCGTGGGCCTCCTGGCTCCAGACTCTAGTTACAATTGCGACTGATGCGACCCCTATAGCTACCCCACTGGCTGCGGGATACCTTATACCTTCACACCTCCATGAGGAGATTTCCTCTCCATGTAGTTTCAGCAATGCCAAGTCTTGAAATGGATGTTCTGGCCAAAAAATTTCATTTACATACAGACACTGCCCCATATGGCAAACTGATGCCATGAAAAAAATCTCAATCCCAAATTTCGAGGAATGTCTGGAAAAGCCACTGTGCTAAGCTTTAAATCTGCCAAACAGAGGCCACTATTTCTACAATAGTAAAGTGCAAGTGCATGAATAACTAGGCAAACCTGGAAAAGATGGGTAACAATCTCTGCGGTTTGTAATAGATGACATATTGGTTATATAAAATACATACATTGCTGCTATGATATATTGTGTGGATCTATCATATAGTTTGAGGGCAACATAGTCTGTGGTCACCATTGCAGTTCCAGTGTTGTCACCCAACTTTTCCAGGACCCTAAACGGCAAGTCTGTCTAACTACGTGGGGGGGGGGGGGATTTATCACTAAGTAACTAAGGAAATTTGTATTGAGCAGTCTGGGGAACAATCTCTGCACAATGTAATGGAGGCCACACTCGGGAGATACATTCTGTACATAATACATACATACATTTAGTATCAGGGCAACAGTATAATGACTCTCAACGTAAACCTCAAATGGCAGGCATAGGGAATTATCTACAGGGGGATCTTTGTAGGGCACTATCTACAGGGGGGTCTATGTAGGGCACTATCTACAGGAGGATCTATGTAGGGCACTATCTACAGGGGGATCTATGTAGGGCACTATCTACAGGGGGTCTATGTAGGGCACTATCTACAGGGGGGTCTATGTAAGACACTATCTACAGGGGGATCTATGTAGGACACTATCTACAGGGGATCTATGTAGGGCACTATCTACAGGGGGCTCTATGGTGGCACTACATACAATAAGCACTGTGTGTGTGGGGCACAGTATATAGTGCTATTATAATCAGGGACACAGAGCATGGTGCTATTATAATCAGGGACACGGTGTATGGTGCTATTATAATTAGAGGTGCAGTGTATGGAACTATTATATTTAGGGGGATAGTGTGTGGCACCATTAGAATTTTATCTTCTGGACCGAAAGGAGAAGAAAAGAGAAAAAGAACAACTAGAATCTGAAAATACGTCACCGGTGAGTCACTTAATGTAAATGTTTATTCTGCCTCCAATCATTTCTGTAGTCACAGTATGATCTGCAGCGAGATGATGGGCGGTATGATTTATTTTTTTTTGTGAAACAGCAACTCTCAGAATATCCTTACCATTGTTCGGGTCATGCTGGGTGCTGTAGTTTTCCGCCGTACAAACCTATACGGCAAATTGAGCTGTATTTGTGCTGGTGTTGTATTTATGTGCTGAGCTTTGTTCTGGTGCTGTATATATGTACTGAGCTTGGTTCTGGAGCTGTATATACAGTATGTACTGAGCTTGGTTCTGGTGCTGTATTTATGTAATGAGTCGGGTTCTGGGGCTATATATATATATATATATATGTGCTGAGCTTGGTTCTGGAGCTGTATATATGAATTGAGCTTGGTTCTTGTGTTGTATATATGTACTGAGCTTGTTTCTGGAGCTGTATATATATATATAAAGAGCTTTGTTCTGGTGCTGTATATATGTACTAAGCTTGGTTCTGGTGCTGTGTATATGTATGGAGTGTTGGGTACGTGCAGCCACGGGGCCAAACCGCCTTAACGGTATGGTAGCTAGCCAACAGGACACAGGTCAAAGTCTATCGTTAGTATAGGTGTACCTGTGGTAGCTTCAGACAGTACTGAGGCAGGCTCGGAAGGCTGTATATATGTGCTGAGCTTGGTTCTGGAGCTGTATATATGTACAGAGCTTGGTTCTGGAGCTGTATATATGTACTAAGTTTGGTTTTGGGGTTGTATATATGTATGAGCTTTGTTCTGGTGCTGTATATATGTACTGAGTTTTGTTCTGGTGCTGAATATATGTATTGAACTTGGTTCTGGTACTGTATATATGTACTGAGCTTGTTCTGGTGTTGTATATATGTACTAAGCTTGGTTCTGGTACCGTGTATATGTATTGAGTGTCACATTGGGTACGTGGACCCACTGGGCCATACCGCCTTAACGGTATGGCAGCTGGCCAACAGGAAACAGGTCAAAGTCTATAGTTCATATAGGTGTACCTGTGGTAGCTTCAGACAGTAGCAAGGCAGGCTCAGAAGTGACTTTGGCCGCAGGCGGACACCAAGCGTGGTGTAACAGGACAGTCGGGGTACACAGCACAGCACGACTCCAACTCAATACGGCACTTGACCAAGATAACAGGGGATACACGTTACATGTAGCAGGAAAGGGAAACACTGAGAACTGGAAGACTCTAGGAGACCATTTGCAGAGACAAACTAGGGTAACGACAACAAAGCTCAGGCAAGGTAGGAAGGGGCTGGGCCACTCTTATAGTCCAAGGTGCTCATGGGCTAATTTGTCACTTTAACTCAGGTTACATAGTTACATAGTTACATACATAGTTTGTACGGTTGAAAAAAGACACATGTCCATCAAGTTCAACCGTGGGATAGGAAAGGGGAAGTAAAAAGTGTCTACACATAGCAGTTAATATTTTTTTGTTCTAGGAAATTATCTAAGCCTTTTTTAAAGCCATCTACTGTCCCTGCAGTGACCAGCTCCTGCGGTAGGCTATTCCATAGATTCACAGTTCTCACAGTAAAGAAGGCTTGTCGCCTCTGCAGGTTGAACCTTTTTTTCTCCAGACGGAGGGAGTGCCCCCTTGTTTTTTGAGGGGGTTTTACATGGAACAGGATTTCACCATATTTTTTGTATGCGCCATTCATATATTTATATAAGTTAATCATGTCCCCCCTTAGTCGTCTTTTCTCAAGGCTAAATAGGTTTAGTTCTTTTAATCTTTCCTCATAACTTAGATTCTCCATGCCCCTTATTAGCTTCGTTGCTCTTCTTTGTATTTTTTCCAACTCCAGGGCATCCTTTCTATGAACTGGAGCCCAGAACTGGACTGCATATTCTAGATGAGGCCTCACTAATGCTTTGTAAAGTGGTAATATTACATCCCTGTCCCGCGAGTCCATGCCTCTTTTGATACACGACAATATTTTGCTGGCCTTTGAAGCAGCTGATTGACACTGCATGCTGAAATTTAGTTTATGATTTACAAGTACACCCAGATCCTTCTCAACAATTGACTCCCCCAGTGTAGCTCCCCCTAGGACATATGATGCTTGCAGGTTTTTCGTACCCAGATGCATAACTTTACATTTATCTACATTAAACTTCATTTGCCAAGTGGACGCCCAAACACTTAGTTTGTTTAAATCTGCCTGCAATTCACAAACATCTTCCATAGTCTGAACTATATTGCATAGCTTGGTGTCATCTGCAAAAATAGAAATAGTGCTATTAATCCCCTCCTCTATATCATTAATAAATAAGTTGAATAATAGTGGTCCCAGCACTGAACCCTGGGGTACACCACTTATTACCGGTGACCATTCAGAGAAGGAATCATTGACCACAACTCTCTGGATACGGTCCTTGAGCCAATTCTCAATCCAATTACAAACTATACTTTCTAAACCTATAGTCCTTAATTTACCCATTAGATGTCTATGAGGGACAGTGTCAAATGCCTTTGCAAAGTCCAAAAACACAGTATCCACAGCGGCCCCTCTGTCTAGGCTTCTGCTTACCTCTTCATAAAAACAAATCAGGTTGGTTTGACAGCTTCTGTCCTTTGTAAAACCATGCGCCCTTAAGAGCGGGCACGAGCGAGCGCTCCCACCCTACGGGACCCGGCCGAGAGAAGCGGAAGTGAGCGCTGTCGTCTCCTGAGGAGGAGATGGGAACCAGCGTTCACAGATCTATGGCTGCAGCCGTTAGGAGGTGAGTGAGCCTGACGGCCCGCGGCCATAGGCATGACACTGAGCTCTGTTCTGGTGCTGTATATATGTGTTGAGCTTGGTTCTGGTGCTGTATATATGTACTGAGCTTGGTTCTGGAGCCGTATATGTCAGAGTTTGGTTCTGATTATTGACAATATTTCCAAATATTCCCCTGTACGTTCTCAGATGCAGCAAAATCTATGAAATCAACTTTTAAAACGGTGTGTGCTGTATGCTAATTGCTCATTAAAGGGTGATGGGGCGGTGCTGCTATCCTGAAGCAGAGGCGTAGCTAGGTTCACCAGCACCCAGGGCAAAGATTCAGTTTGGCGCCCCCCCCCCACCTCTTTCCCGACATCTCCTTCCCCCTCGCCATGTTCTTTTCCTCTACCAATCAATGACGTATCATTTCTTTTCCACATTTTTTTTAATGTAACTCGAGCATAAAAGCATTTGTACATGTTCTATACACAACACCAGAACCAAGCTCATTACATATATACAGCACCTGAACCAAGCTCAGTACATATATACAGCATCAGAACCAATCTCTGTACATATATACAGCATCAGAACCAATCTCTGTACATATATACAGCACCAGAACAAAGCTCATACAGCACCAGAACACAGCTCATCACATATATACAGCTCCAGAACCAAGATCATTACATAAATAAAGCTCCAGAACCAAGCGCAGTACATAAATAAAGCTCCAGAACCAAGCTCAGTACATAAATACAGCCCCAGAACCAAGCTCAGTACATATATATAGTACCAGAACAAAGCTCAGTACAAATATACAGCACCAGAACCCAGCTCATTACATATATACAACACCAGCACAAATACAGCTCAATTCAGTGCAACCCCTGCCGTATAGGTTTACACTAAATTGTTTCCAGCTCCCAGCATGGCCTGAACAATGGTGACGATATGCTGGGAGTTGCTGTTTCACAAAAAAAATCATATCATAATCATACCACCCATCATCTCGCTGCAGATCATACAGTCACTGCATTACTGATTAGAGGCAGAATAAACATTTACATTAAGTGGCTCACCGGTGACATCTCAGATTCTAGTTCTTTTTCTCCATCTGGTCCAGACCTCGATGATGACTTCTCCCGGTCACAGTCCATTTCAGCAGTTTGCCGCTCAGATGTCTTCAGCTTATCACTTTTCAAACATTTCTACACATATAAACAAAGATAAAGTTCTCATTATACCACACACTACGCCCTTAAATATAATAGTACCATACACTGCACCTCTAATTATAATAGCACCATAAACTGTGTCCCACACACACACACACACACACACACACACACACACACAGTGCCCCCTGTAGATAGTGCCCCCCATAGATAGTGCCCCCATATAGCCCACCCCACAGTGCCCATGTAGATAGAGCCCCTATATAGTGCCACAGTTTCCATGTTGATAGTGCGACCCCCCTGTAGGTTGCACTACCCCCACCCTGTAGATAGCGTCATTGGGACTCCCTCTAGGTGTGGAATATCCAGCCAGAGCATAGGCCGGGGATTCTGTTCCCAGAGGGAAGCCCTGATGTCACTGTCTATATATGGACAGTGACGTCAGTGGCTACTTCTTGAGCGAATCCCCGTTGCCGACTTTGGCCGGGGATTCCGCTTCAGGAGGAGCCACTGACGTCAATGTCCATATATGGACATTGACCTCAGGGTTTCCTCTAGGAATGGAATCCCCGTACTCTATGCTCTGGCTGGGGATTCCACTCCTAGAGGGAGTCCCAATGACGTCTCAAGGAGTAGCCACTAATTCTGAAGCAGGGAATTATCAGCTCCCTGCTTCAGAATAGATAGATAGATAGATATGGGAAAGATATATTTGGGATAGATAGATAGATAAGTAGATAGAAAAAGGAAGAGCAGCACATATAAAATGCAAAGTATGCATAGTTGCGTGTGCACAAATCTTAGGACCTCAGACTCCAGTCCCACATATATATTTCCAAACGAATAGGCAGCACAACACAGGTTCCAATTCAGTGAAAAAAGGTTTATTCACCCATACGTCACTGCAACGTTTCAGCCTACATGGGCCTTTCTCAATCATGCTTGGGCGAATAAACCTTTTTTCACTGAATTGGAACCTGTGTTGTGCTGCCTATTCGTTTGGAAATAGATAGATAGATATGTTTAATGGAGAAATGTATTTTTTTTATTACCACTATTACTATTCTCCCTCTCCTGCCAGGAGAGGGAGATGTTACAGCAGTCCCGAGAGGGGGGGGGGGGGGCGCGAGCCGCAAAAAGAACGTGCCTGGAGACACAAGAGTCTCTAAAATCATAAAATAATGTCATTTATTTTATGATTTTAGAAACGCTAGTGTCCCTAGGCACTAGATTGTTTAAACTGTGTACTCACCACTGTCCTGTGGCTTCTTTTGCTCGGCAGTGCTCCGCTCCGGTGTGTCTGCTCCCTCGCTCCAGGCAGACTTCTGCGTCATGGACGGTGCGGCCCTGGCGCCCCCTTCTAAGTTGCGCCCGGGGCACATGCCCCGCCTGCCCCTCCCTAGCTACGCCCCTGCCTGAAGAGTCACATAGTCCTGCCTCCACACCCACCTTTCCTTCCCCCTGCCTGTTATACATCACTACCAGTCTCCTCCAACTTTCTCGGATGCACCATTGCCTTGTACTACTTCGGCACGGACCGTGCAGCGAGGTGTACTTTGCCGGCTACAGCGCGCATGCCAGTACAAGTCAACGGCGCATCTACAAGAGTTGGAGGAGGCTGCTAGTGATGTAGAACAGTCAGGGGGATGTCAATCAAAATCTGGGGGGCGCCATTTACATTTTCGCCTCAGCCAGCAGAAAAGCTAGAATCGGCCCCGATGTCGGGAGCTTCCCAACTTATATGTTAAACGTATATGTGACGGATGCCATACTGTAGAGATGGTGATGTCTATGCGGAGGTTGCAGTATCCGGAGATGGGGATGTCTATGCTGAGGTTGCAGAGGGTGGTCGGACACTGGTCAAGAGTGTTGGAAGAGCAGAGGAAAAGGAAGTGGTGCACACCGTTAGTTCAGGTGAGAAGGCAGATATTGGATTCAGGATCTTGCTCGAAAGAGCACAAAGACAGGGAAACAGCAGAGAGTCTGTCTATCGGAGAGATTGGATACTTGAAGCTATCAGCCCGGGGCCGTTGTAGGAACACAGAAAAGGAAGCTAGCCTGCATGGATGGAACCAGCAAAGGACCTATTCATAGTGAGTTCTGGAATACCGTTTGGGCAAAGAATCATAGTAAAAGCCCAAGGAGAATTTATAAGGAAAGGGCCCCCAGAGTATGGAACAAGTGAGAAGTCACAAGAGGGTTGAATATCACCATAAGCGGAGCTGAATACTGTGGTGCGTCATAACAGGACTGATATAGTAAACATCAACACAGCTCCGGAATATTCCTAAAGAAGTTATAGACTGCTGTGTGCATTCAAAATCAAGGCCGCATGTTTGTCAGTATTACAATGCTCTTTTAATTTGTTTGCAACTTCTGCCTAAGGCCTCATGCACACGGGCGTGTCCGATTCACGCGCGTGACAAACGCGCGTGAATCGGGTCCGTGTGTGTGTGGCGTTATGCATCAGTGTGCTTTGCGAGTGGCATGAGTTATTCACGCACTCGCAAAGCACATCTTTTTTTTCTTATTTTCAACTGAATTGATGCGTACATCACGCACCGAACACGCATGTGCATGCGTTTGCGGTGCGTGGTTTTCACGCACCCATTGACTTCAATGGGCGCATAGGTGCGTAACGCACCAATATAGGACATGCAGTATCTTACACGCAGCGGACTCTCGCTGCGTGAAAAATCACGCATGTGTGAATGGCCCCATTGAAATCAATGGGTCCGTGTTCTGTGCGTTGTTTCAACGCACAGCACACGGACGTGATTCACACTGGTGTGAAGGGGGCCTAAGACCACTGCCAATACTTTCTGGTATGCTGTAAGTGCAGTGAAACGCGTAGGAGAGTTTCATTAGCGGGACATTAACCGCATCCCGACCGCCCACTGTAAATTCACGTTGGCCCTTGCTGGGCTCTGTGCAGTGCAGTGCCGACGTGAATTCACGCTGGGTGTTAACAGCACGATCGGGTATATCAGAGTAGTGCTGACACCCGGATCGCGCTGTTAACACCGGCCTCTGATCCCGGATTGGTTCAGCTCCCGATCATGTGATCACAGGGAAAGTTTGTTGTAGCTGTTGGTTGTCATGGCAAAACCGGAGGCCATACAACGGCCTCCGGGCCTGCCATGCAAAATCGGAGGCCATACAACGGCTTCCGGGTGTGCCATGCACGGAAGCTGGTCCTGATAGGCTTCCTGTCAGTGTGAATCTCATCGTTACACAGACAGTTTATAATACAATACACTACCTAGGTAGTGTAATGTATTACAGCAGCTATCAGTGCTGCAGATCTTCAAGTAGAAGAAGTAAAAAGTAATAAAAAAAAAGGTAAGAAAAATGCTTATAAAAGTGTAAAAATAAGTTAGTTACAAAAACAAAAAATGCTTTTTTTCCTATAAGTATTTTATTTGAAACCGTTAAAAAAAATACACATATTTGGTATCACGGCGTCCGTAACGACCCAAACTATAAAACTATAATATTATTTTCCCTGCATGGTGAACCCCGCAACAAAAATAAGTAAAAAACAATGCCATATTTACACATTTTTTGGTCACCACCCCTCCCAAAATATAGAATAAAAAGTGATCAAAAAGTCACATGTACCCCAAAATAGTACCAATAAAAACTACAACCTGTTCCACAAAAAACAAGCCCTTACACAGCTTTTTTGACTGAAAAATAAAGTCATTTTATTGCGCAAATGTTACACAACATAAAAAAAACGATATACATATGGTATCGCCGTAATCGTATCAACCCGCATAATAAAGTAAAATTTAATTTATAGCGCATGGTGAACACTGTAAAAAAAAAAAAAAGGACAAAAAAACGTTGTCATAATTCGTTTTTTTGTCACCTTGCTTGCCAAAAAATGGAATAGAAGTTGATCAACAAAAAAAAAAATCGCATGTACCCTAAAATGGTACAGATGAAAACTACAGATTGTCCCACAACAAACAAGTACCGTTGGAGAAGCACCCTAACAGCACCGTTGAAGAAAAAATAGAAAAGTTCTGGCTCTCAGAATATAGCGACAGAAAATGTGCATTTCAAAGCAGATAAGATGGGGCGCCATTTATCAGTGCGACACTGGCCACATATCTATGAATGATTTTTTATTTACTGCATTATTATACCCTCTTATTATGCCCTGATGTACTCCGCACAGCTTACCTATGTACCCACGTTATAAACTGAAATACCAGTAAGGGTATGTTCACACGGCTTATTTTCGTCCGTTTTTCGGGCCGTAAACGGCCGAAAATTCGGAAGCAGAACGCCTCCATGTCACAGAAATTATACTTGGTGCATATCATGCCACTTTTCACATTAAAAAGACTTCTATGTGTGAATGAGCCTTGATTTGACTCTAGATTGGATAGTTGGTGCGTTTTTACATCCACATCCCTGCCTTACCTGCCTGAACACAAACGCCGGTAGTATCATCTCACAATATTACCCACTGCGTCCTTCCACACAATAAGGGTATGCTCACACGGCAGTTTTTCGGGACATACAACGGCCGAAAAACGGATGAAAAATCGTAAGCAGAACGCCTCCAAACATCTGCCCATTGATTTCAATGGGAAAAACGGCGTTCTGTCCCGACGGGCCGTTATTTTACGCGGCCGTTTTAAAAAACAGCCGCATAAAAAACGGCCGTGAAAAAGGAGTGAATGTCACTTCTTGAGCCGTTTTTGGAGCTGTTTCTCATTGACTTTATAGAAAAACAGTTCCAAAAACAGCCGTAAAAAACGCAGCGAAAACACGAGTTGCTAAAAAAATGCCTGAAAACCAGGAGCTGTTTTCCCTTAAAAACAGCTCTGTATTTTCAGACGTTTTTTGATAAGCGTGTGAACATACCCTAAAACACCGAACAGAACAACTACCAAGCAAAATCTGCACTCTGAAAGCCAAATGGAGCTCCCTTCGTTCTGAATCCCACAGCGTACCAAAACACCAGTTTACGTCCATATATGTTATTTTATACCCGGGAGAACCCGCTCAACAGTGTATGAGGTATTTGTCTTCAGTGGCACAAACTGGGCACAACATATTGTGCACTAAAATGGCATATCAGAGGAAAATTTTAATTTTCACTTTGCACCATCTGCATTCACCCCTTCGCGTACCACGACTTAATAGCATGTCGTGGTGCATGGGGTTATATATGGAGTGGGCTCATGCGCTGAGCTCACTCCATATGCTGCATGTGTCAGTTGTGTATTACAGTTGACACCCGGGGCTAACGGACAGGAACAGCGATCGCGCTGTTACAGGAGCCTGTAAAAATCACATACTGCAATACATTAGTATTGCAGTGTAGTGTACCAGTGATCTAATGATCGTTGGTTCAAGTCTCCTAGGGGATCTAATACAATGTGTAAAATAAAAAGCAAATAAAGTCAATATTAGTGAAAAAAATATAGAATATATTTAAAGTTTAAAAAAAAAACCCTTTCCCATCGCTTCATCCATAAAAGTCCGAACTATTACAATATACCATTATTTAACTCGCACGGCCGTAAAAAAACAAAGCGTTTAAAACGCCAAAAATCGCTGTTTTTTGGTCACCTTAGCTTTTAAAAAAAAATTAATAAAAGTGATCAAAAAGTTGTATGTACCAAAAAAATAGTACCTAGAAAAACTACAGCTCGTCCTGCAAAAAAATAAGCCCTCACACCGCTCTCGGAATGTGGTGAAACAAAACGTTTTTTTTTTAACAAATAGTTTTTACTTTGTAAAAGTAGTCAAATATAAAAAAAATAAAAAAAAAACTGTAGAAATTTGGTATCACCTTAATCGTATTAAGTCTCAGAAAAAAAATAATTCATTTTTACCGCACGGAAACCCAAAAAACAATGGAGGAATCGCTGCTTTTTCCAATTTCAGCCTGCAAAGAATTTTATTTTCAGTTTCCCAGTACATTAAATGGTACTTTAAATGGTGTCACTAGAAACTACAACTCTTCCCGCAAAAATAAGCCCTCACACCACTCTACTGACGGAAAAAGAAAAAACTTTATGGCTCTTGGAAAGCGGGGAGGGAAAAACTAAAATAAAAAAGCAAAAAAATGGATCAGTCCTGAAAGGGTTAATTAATTTCGAATGAAAAAACTTTTATGACCACGTGGGGTATTGCCGTACTCGGGAGAAATTGATTTACAAATGTTGGGGTGCTTTTACTCCTTTATCCTTTGTGAAAATGAAAAAATTAAACATTTTCACGGCCTAATTCTAATAAATTCTGCAGAAGACCTGTGGTGTTTAAATGCAAACTATACCCCTAGAAAGATTCCTTAAGGTGTGTAGTTTCCCAATGGGTCACTTTTGTGGTGTTCCACTGTTTTGGTACCTCAGGGGCTTTACAAATGCGACATGACACCCAAAAACTATTCCAGCTAAATTTGAGTTCCAAAAGCCAAATATTGCTCCTTCCCTTCTGGGTCCTGCCGTGGGTCCAAATAGCAGTTTATTACCACATATGGTGTATTGCCGTAATCAGGAGAAATTGCATTACAAATTTTGGGGTTCTTTTTCTCCTTTATGCATTGTAAAAATTTCTATGTTTTTCAGGAAAAAAAAAGTAGATTTTCATTTTCACGGCCTAATTCCATTATTTCAACAAAAAAAACTGTGGCGTCAAAATGCTAACTATACCCCTAGAAAAAGTCTCTGAGGGGTGTAGTTTACAAATTGGGTCACTTTTGGGAGGATTCCATTGTTTTGGTACCTCCAGGGCGTTGCAAACGTGACATGGCACTTAAAGAGGCTCTGTCACCAGATTTTGCAACCCCTATCTGCTATTGCAGCAGATAGGCGCTGCAATGTAGATTACAGTAACGTTTTTATTTTTAAAAAACGAGCATTTTTGGCCAAGTTATGGCCATTTTTGTATTTATGCAAATGAGGCTTGCAAAAGTACAACTGGGCGTGTTGAAAAGTAAAAGTACAACTGGGCGTGTATTATGTGCGTACATCGGGGCGTGTTTACTACTTTTACTAGCTGGGCGTTCTGATGAGAAGTATCATCCACTTCTCTTCAGAACGCCCAGCTTCTGGCAGTGCAGATCTGTGACGTCACTCACAGGTCCTGCATCGTGTCGGCCACATCGGCACCAGAGGCTACAGTTGATTCTGCAGCAGCATCAGCGTTTGCAGGTAAGTAGCTACATCGATTTACCTGCAAACGCCGATGCTGCTGCAGAATCATCTGTAGCCTCTGGTGCCGATGTGTCCTCGCTCGTCTGACACGATGCAGGACCTGGGGAAGTGACGTCACAGCGTGATCTCTCGAGAACACGGCTGTGTCTGCACTGCCAGAAGCTGGGCGTTCTGAAGAGAAGTGGATGATACTTCTCGTCAGAAAGCCCAGCTAGTAACAGTAGTAAACACGCCCCGATGTACGCACATAATACACGCCCAGTTGTACTTATACTTTTCAACACGCCCAGTTGTACTTTTGCAAGCCTCATTTGCATAAATACAAAAATGGTCATAACTTGGCCAAAAATGCTAGTTTTTTAAAAATAAAAACGTTACTGTAATCTACATTGCAGCGCCTATCTGCTGCAATAGCAGATAGGGGTTGCAAAATCTGGTGACAGAGCCTCTTTAAAACCAATCCAGCAAAATCTGCGCTCCAAAATCCAAATGGCGCTCCTTCCTTTCTGAGCCCTGCCGTGGGTCCAAACAGCAGTTTATTACCACATATGGGGTATTGCCGTAATCGGGAGAAATAGCTTTACAAGTTTTGGGGTGGTTTTTATTCTTTATTTCTTGTAAAAATGTCTATGTTTTTTCAGAAAAAAAGTAGATTTTCATTTTCACATACTAATTCCAATAAATTTTGCAAAAGGCCTGTGGAGTCAAGATGCTAACTATACCCCTAGAGAAATTTCTTGAGGTGTGTAGTTTCCAAAACATTGTCACTTTTGTGGAGTTTCCACTGTTTTAGCACCACAAGATCTTCAAACCTGACATGGTGCCTAAAATATATTCCTCTAGGTGTTCCTTTGCTTCTGAGGCCGGTGTTTCAGTCCATTAGCGCAGTAGGGCCACATGTGGGATATTTCTAAAAACGGCATAATCTGGGAAATAAATATTGAGTTGCGTTTCTCTGGTAAAACCTTCTGTGTTACAGAAACAATTGTATTACAAATTAATTTTGTCAAAAAATAAATAATTCCTGTGAAACGCCTAAAGGGTTAAGAAACTTTCTGATTGCGGTTTTGAATACTTTGATGGGTGCAGTTTTTAAAATGCGGTGATTTATGGGGTCTATCTAGAACATAAGTTCCTCAAAGCCGCTTCAGAACTGAGCTGGTCCTTGAAAAATAGCCTTTTGAAACTTTCTTGACATGTGAGAAATTGCTGCTAAAGTTCTAAGCCTTGTAACGTCCTAGAAAAATAAAAGAATGTTCAGAAAATTATGCAAACATAAAGTAGACATATGGAATATGTGACATAGCAATTATTTTGTGTTGAATTACTATATGTTTTACAAGCAGATATGTTTAAAATGAGAAAAATCATAATTTTTGCAAATTTTCTTACAATTTGTGTTTTTCACAAATCAGCAATGAATTTATTGAGCAAAGTTTTCCACTAACAAAGTACAAAATGTCTACAATCTCAGAATCGCTTGGATAGGTAAAATGACTTTTATGCTAATGACATTCTGAAACGCACGACATGTCCTTTATTTGGCTGTGTTTCGCGCCGCACGTACCCATTGAAGTCAATGGGTGCGTGCAAATCGCGCTCGGCACACGGAAGCACTTCCGGGTGCCGCGCGTGATTCGCGCAACAGTAGTAAAATGAATGAATGAATGAAAACAGAAAAGCACCACGTGCTTTTCTGTTTGTGAACATAAAACCAGAGTGTCATAATGATGCCGGCTGCGCGAAAATCACGCAGCCGCGCACCATATGCTGATGACACACGGACCTTTTGCGCGCGCAAAACGGCACGATTTTTCGCGCGCAAAACCCACATGCTCGTGTGAATCCGGCCTAAGGGTATGTTCACACGCTTAGCAAAAAACATCTGAAAACGCCTGCGTTTTTTACGGATCCAAAAACGTCCCATGAATTGACATGCACTTCTTTTTACGTGCCATTTTTGGAAAACGAGGCGTAAAAAAACGCCCCGTCGGAACAGACCGTCGTTTTTCCCCATTGAAATCAATGGGCAGATGTTTGGTGGCGTTCTGCTTCCGATTTTTCCGAAAAACGGCCGAAAATAAGCCGTGTGAACATGCCCTTATAAGGCTGGGTTCACACGACCTATTTTCAGACGTAAACAAGGCGTATTATGCCTCGTATTATGTCTGAAAATAGGGCTACAATACGTCGGCAAAAATCTGCTCATTCATTTGAATGGGTTTGCCGACGTACTGTGCCGACAACCTGTCATTTACGCGTCGTCGTTTGACAGCTGTCAAACGACGACGCGTAAAAATACAGCCTCGTCAAAAGAAGTGCAGGGCACTTTCAGACGTAATTTGAGCCGTTCTTCATTGAACTCAATGAAGCACAGCTCAAAATTTACGGCAGTCAGAGAAAATGCGAGGAGGAGCATTTACGGCTAAAACGAGGCAGCTGTTTTCTCCTGAAAACAGTCTGTCTTTTCAGACGTAAAAGCCTGCTACCGTGTGCACATACCCTTAGGGTATGTTCACACGGCAGCGTCCGTAACGGCTGAAATTACGGGGATGTTTTCTCCTGAAATTTCAGCCGTAACAGCATGTGCAGGCGCTTTAACGCCGCGTCCATTACGGACGTAATTGGCGCTGCTTTTCATTGGAGTCAATGAATAACGGCTCCAATTACGCCCCAAGAAGGGACAGGTCACTTCTTTGACGCGGGCGTCTATTTACGCGCCGTCATTTGGCAGCGGCGCGTAAATATACGCCTCGTGTAAACAGACAAACGTCAGCCCATTGCTTTCAATGGGCAGATGTTTGTCAACGCTATTGAGGTGCATTTTTCGGACGTAATTCGGGGCAAAAACGCCCGAAATACGTCCGTAATTAGTGTGTGTGAACATACCCTTAGGGTATGTGCACACGGTAGCAGGCTTTTACGTCAGAAAAGACAAACTGTTTTCAGGAGAAAACAGCTGCCTCGTTCCAGACCATAGGGTATGTTCACACGGCAGCGTCCGTAACGGCTGAAATTACGGGGATGTTTTCAGGAGGAAACATCACCGTAATTTCAGCCGTAACGGCATGTGCAGGCGCTTGAACGCCGCGTCAGTTACGGACATAATTAGTGCTGCTATTCATTGGAGTCAATGAATAACGGCTCCAATTACGGCCAAAGAAGTGACAGGTCACTTCTTTGACGCGGGCGTCTATTTACGCGCCGTCATTTGACAGTGGCGCGTAAATTACGCCTCGTGTGAACAGACAAACGTCTGCCCATTGCTTTCAATGGGCAGATGTTTGTCAGCGCTATTTTCGGACGTAATTCGGGCCAAAAACGCCCGAATTATGTCCGCAATTAGTGCGTGTGAACATACCCTTACGTGTGAAACGAGGCAGCTGTTTTCTCTTGAAAGCAGTCTGTCTTTTCACACGTAAATGACAGCTAGCGTGTGAACATACCCGCACAGATTCGTTTCTGATTCTACACATACATGGAAATATTCCGGGTGTCCACCTGGCGGCGCTGTGTGCACATCTGCTTGGGACGGGGGCGGAGTGCTGTAGCATTCTAGGTGGGTATAGGGGCTGGGATAGATGTAGCTAGCACCTCTCCCAATACTGGCCTCTCTCCGAGGCAGTGAGAGGAAGTACGGGCTCTCCCATTCATTCACACGCTCCCTGGGTAGAGGAGCTGCAGGATACGGACTGTTATCTCTATGTTCCCATCCTGTCAGGAGTGGCTGGACGCAATCTCTCTACTTTATCCTTGTGGATTATAGTCGCAGGGAAGTGAAGCGATTGGTTTAGACTAGAAGACGCGGACACATCACTGTAAGGTATAACCTATAATAAACGGACATTGGGTCCTCAGTAACTTGTGTAACTTCTGTGACTGGGTGGTACGGTGCACGTGTCTCTGGGCTGTAATGAGCGTCTGCCTGGCATGGACTGGACAATAGGAGTCCGCACCCGGGCTCTGTGCTGGACATGAACCCTGTACACGCCGAGACCGTCACTTTTTATTGTGCATGATCTGTGTTCTTATCCTGAGCCTTTGTTTCCAGCGCAGAGACCTGAATCCAGCCTGGGATGAAGGGTGCGATCCAGTGTGAGCCCCTCTGGCCAGAACAAATGATAAACCCCCCCCCATACCCCAATGTTAATTTTAGACAGCCAGTCACTCCATAGATGCTCCAGTACAAACATATTGGGGCGAAATGTTCCACCTATTTTTAGTTTGTTATTCCCCTAAGTAACGTCCAATCCCCATTTGTTTTGCCGATCGTATGCCAGCCGTCACCATGTGCGTGATCCGGGGTTGTCATCAGAACGTTATACAAATCTAGACTTTTTAGGTAGAGACTTTCTGTAGTACCAATAGGCTGCCCATAGACATTACCGGTTTTAGGGAGTGTCTCGGCAACAATTGCGACAAGATTCTTGTGGTGCAAATGGTCTGTATGTGGTTAAAGAATGGTCAGAAACGTTCGTCTCGTGCAGGAAATCTGGACATACGTGGGGTCTCATACCTGACACTATAGAGCGCGCTCATATCTAGGACAACTCCTGACACGTGAGATATGGCACCTTTCCAATGTTGGTGGTCATATTGTGAACCGATAGATACATTGCTGGTTACCTGGACACGACGTTACGCCGGAATCTAGAAGTATTCCACGGTGCGTGTGGCGGCGCCGCTGCCGCGGGAGACCTTCTACCTTCACAGCTCCATGAGGTGATTTCTTCTCGGTGTAGTTTCAGCAATGTCGAGTCTTCAAATGGATGTTCTGGCCAAAACATGCCCGTTACATACAGACACTGTCCCATATGGCAAACTGATTCCATGACAAAAATCTTAATCCCAAATTTCAAGGAATGTCTGGAAAAGCCACTAAACTGTGAACCACCAGCCGCTTCCGGCCAGAGAAGAACCTCCGTGTCTTCTATTCATATCAGGCGTGTTTCTAATTCGCTTCCAGGAGGAGTGTGGGGGGTACAGCGATTTCTCTGAGGAAAGATCTGGGTAAACTCTAACTATTAAACACTTAAAAAAAAAAAAATGTAAGCTCTTTCTGCCAAAACCAGCTGGACAGAAAACCGCCTAGATCGCTTCTAATATCCGTTTATTAGTCTGTGTAGAAATAGGAACCATGCTTCCAGTTCCACTTATTAGAATATAGCTTTCATGTAATATTCATTATCCAAGATACTGTCATTGTATTATGTACAATTATGAGGGAAAGAAAAAGAATGGCGCACACTAAATTATCGCACTTTGTATTATTGTCCTTGAAGTGGAGTCTTCATAAAACTGTGTGTACCGTTCCTTGTTATATCAGTAAACTTTATCTGGATCTTTCCGGGGACCCTTTATTAACCCCTTCCTCCTTTGGCCACTTTTTGACCTTCCTGACAGCCTCATTTTTCAAATCTGACATGTCACTTTATGTGGTAATAACTTCGGAATGCTTTTACCTATCCAAGCGATTCTGAGATTGTTTTCTCGTGACAAATTGGACTTTATGTTACTGGCAAAATTTGCTCGATACATTCAGTATTTAATTGTGAAAAAGACCAAACTTTAGCGAAAAATTACGAAAATTAGCATTTTTCTAAATGTAAATGAATCTGCTTGTAAGACACACAATTGTTGCTAATTAACATCACCCATATGTCTACTTTAGATTGGCATCGTTTTTTGAACATCCTTTTATTTTTCTATGACATCACAAGGCTTAGAACTTTAGCAGCAATTTCTCACATTTTCAAGAAAATTTCAAAAGGCCATTTTTACAGGGGCCAGTTCAGTTGTGAAGTGGCTTTGAGGGCCTTATATATTAGAAACCCCCAATAAATCACCCCATTTTAAAAACTTCACCCCTCAAAGTATTCAAAACAGGATTTAGTAAGTTTCTTAACCCTTTAGACGTTTCACAGGAATTAAAGAAAAGTAGATGTGAAATTTACAAATTTAATTTTTTTTTTTTTTTTTGCAGAAATGAATTTTGAATCCATTTTTCTTGTAACACAAAGTTTTACCAGAAAAATGCAACTCAATATTTATTGCCCAGATTCTGCCGATTTAGGAAATATCCCACATGTGGCCCTAGTGTGATAATAGATTGAAGCACCGGCCTCAGAAGCAAAGGAGCACCTGGAGAATTTTGGGGCCTTCTTTTTATTAGAACATATTTTAGGCACCATGTCAGGTTTGGTGGGCTCTTGCGGTGCCAAAAGAGTGGAAATCCCCCAAAAGTGACCCCATTTGGGAAACTACACACGTCAAGGAAATTATCTAGGGGTACAGTGAGCATTTTGACCCCACAGGTTTATTGCAGAAATTATTGGAAGTAGGCCGTACAAATTAAAATCTATTTTTTTTTTTTTCAAAGAAAAAGTAAAACAATACCCCACATGTGGTCATAAACTGCTGTTTGGACACACGGCAGGGCTCAGAAGGGAATGAGCGCTACTTGGCTTTTGGAGATCACATTTAGGAGGAATGGTTTGCGGAGGCCATGTCGCATTTGAAGAGCCCCTGAGGGGGAAAAACAATGAAAACGCCCAAAAAGTGACTCCATTTAGGAAACTACACCCCTTGAGGAATCCATCTAGGGGTGTAGTGAGCATTTTGACCCCACAGGTGTTTCATACAATTTATTAGAATTGGGGAGTGAAAATAAAAACAATCCCTTTTCTTCAATAAGACGTAGCTTTAGCTCCAAATTTTTCATTTTCTCAACAAACATAGGAAAAAAAGAACCCCAACATTTGTAAAGCAACTTCTCCCGAGTACGGCAATACCCCATATGTGGTCATAAACGGCTGTTTGGGCACACAGTAGGGCTCAGAAGGGAAGGAGTGCAATTTGGCTTTTGGAGTGCAGGTATTGCTGGATTGGTTTCTGGGCGCTATGTCGCATTTGCAAAGCCCCTGTGGGACCAAAACAGTTGAAACACCCCAGAAGTGACCACATTTTGGAAACTACACCCCTCAAGGTATTCAGCTAGGGGTGTAGTGGGCATGTTAAACCCTGCAGGTGTTTTGCAGAAATTAGTGTGCACTCGATGTTGCAGAATGAAAATGGGATTTTTTCCCATATATATGCCAATATGTGGTGCCCAGCTTGTGCCACCATAACAAGACAGGTCTCTAATTATTATTCTGTGTTTCCCGGTTTTAGAATAACCCTACATGTGGCCCTAATCTTTTGCCTGGACATTTGACAGGGCGCAGGAGTGAAGGAATACCATGCGAAATTGAGGCATAATTTGGCGATTTACAAAGTATTGGTTCACAATTGCAGGGCTCGGATGTAAAATAATAAAAGAAACCCCTGAACTGACCCCATTTTGGAAACTGCACCCCTCAAGACATTTATTAAGGGGTGTAATGAGCATTTTCACCCTACAGGACTTTTCCATAAATGATTGCGCTGCGGATGGTGCAAAGTAAAAATGTAAATTTTTCCCTAGATATGCTATTTCAGTGTCAAATATGTTGTGCCCAGGTTATGCCACTGGAGACAAACACCCCAAAAATTGTTAAATGGGTTCTCCTGGGTATGGCGATGCCATATATGTGGAAGTGAACAGCTGTTTGGGCGCGCTGTAGAGTTCAGAGGGGAGGGAGCGCCATTTGGCTTTTGGAGTTTGGATTTGTTTGAGTATTGCTGGTATTTCCGTTTATAATGTGGGGGGAAATGTAAGCTGGGCAGAGTACATTAGGGGCATAGTCAGGTGGTATAATAATTGGGTTAAAAAAAAAAACAGTAAAATAATCCATAGATGTGTGTTACGCTGTGATCGATCCTTTCTCCACAGGCCGGTGTCTCACTGATTAATGTCCTTCCTTATCCCCCTTCTGGTCCACACTTCGTACCTTTTGCAGTTTGGGGAATTTTGCTGGGAAAGTGTTGTCCTGGTATAATACGGGCACCCTCGGTTTACGCCGTTCACTGCATGGCATAAATATCATAATATTTTTATAGTTTAGGCAGTTACGGACACGGCGATAGCAAATATGTATGGTTTGTTTATTTTTTTCACTAATAAAGGACTTGTTAAGGGAAAAGGACGATTTTGTTTTTTTATTTTATTACTTGAAATTTTTATTATATGTTTTCCAACTTTTTTTTTTTTTTTGACACTTTGTCTTTTCAAGTCCCAGTAGGGGACTTGAAGGTCCAACTGTCAGATTTATTTATTTTTCCTAATAAATTTCACTACCTATAAGGGTATGTGCACACACACTAATTACGTCCGTAATTGACGGACGTATTTCGGCCGCAAGTCCCGGACCAAACACAGTGCAAGGAGCCGGGCTCCTAGCATCATACTTATGTACGATGCTAGGAGTCCCTGCCTCTCTGTAGGACAACTGTCCCGTACTGTAATCATGTTTACAGTACGGGACAGTTGTCCTGCAGCGAGGCAGGGACTTCTAGCATCGTACATAAGTATGATGCTAGGAGCCCGGCTCCCTGCACTGTGTTCGGTCCGGGACTTGCGGCCGAAATACGTCCGTCAATTACGGACGTAATTAGTGTGTGTGCACATACCCTTAGGGATGTTACGATACCAGAATTTGGACTTCGATACCGATACTTCGTTTAGTATTGCGATTTCGATACCAATTTCGATACTTTGCCAACAGTAATAAATAAAAAAAAATGCTTCCGTTTTCTGATGTGAGGCGCGACGTGTGATGAATTTTGAATGCGCCTCACATTAATAGTAATTAATCCCATCATGTTTCTCAGTCATAATGGGTTAATGTGCGAGGTACATGGGGTTAATTACTATTAATGTGAGGAACATGGAGGTTAAATTCATCGCACCTAGCGCCTCACATTAATAAGTGAATGAAAGCAGTGTTTCATTTTTTTACAGCGTACACATCATAAATGATGCAAAAAAATAGTTGTGAAGGTTATTACGGCCGCGCCAATACCAAATGTGTGAATATTTTATGTATTGAGACTTATTTTAATGTTTATTGTAAAAAAGGTGAATGTGTATTTTTTTTTTTAAATTTAACAATACTTTGTTTTTACTTTTATTTTTAAACTTTAACCCCTTCCCGACATTTGCCGTACATGTACGTCATGGAAAGCATTGACTTCCCGCATCTTGCCGTACATGTACGCCGAATGTTTGGGACCGGCTCAGAAGCTGAGCCGGTGCCATCATCACCGGATCTCAGCTGTATCTTACAGCTGACATCCGGCTGTAACGGCGGGGACCGAAATTAGCTTCGATCCCCGCCATTAACCCCTTAAGTGCAGCGCTCAAACGCGATCGCTGCACTTAAGGTGTTTGCAGCTCATCGGAACCCCAGTAATGAAATTGCCGGGGTTCCGATGGCTGCAATGGCAACCGGAGGCCTAATACTGGCCTCCCGGTCTGCCTAGCACCGAAGCCGGTCAAGATCGGCTTCCGTAGCTGCCGGAAAGATGGCGCCGGGTCAGGAGCTGATCCGGCGTCATCAGCGGTGGAAGTCAGCTGTACTGTACAGCTGACATCCACCTGTAACGGCAGGAACCGGAGCTAGCTCCGATCCCTGCCATTAACCCCTTCGATGCAGCAATCGAAAGCGATTGCTGCATCGTAGCGGTTACTAGCAGATCGCCAGCCCTGACAGGCAATCGGGACTGGCGACTGCTGTTATGGCAACAGGAAACACAATGGTCTCCTGCTCTGCCATTACGGAAGCCGATTTAGGCCCCGCCGGGAGGCGAAGCCTAATCGGCTTGCTGTCAGTGAATGACTGACAGATCTAATACATTGCACTACATAGGTAATGCAATGTATTAGAAAAAAAAAAATATGACCGTCGGACCTTCAAGTCCCCTAGTGGGACTTGAGAAAAAGTGTAAAAAAAGTATAAAAAAGTGTAAAAAAAAGTGCACAAAATAAAAGTTTGAAAACATTAAAAGTTTCAAGTAATCAAATAAAACACAATCCCCCTTTTACTCTTATCAAGTCCTTTATTATTGAAAAATAATAATAAACCATATGTATTTGGTATCGCCACGACCGTAACGACCGGAGGTATCAAAATGTTATATTATTTATTGCACGCGGTGTACAGCGTAAAAAAAAAACGTAAAAAACGTTATCAGAGTTTCTGTTTTATGGTCACTTTGCCCTACAAATATTAGAATAAAAAGTGATCAAAAAGTCGCATGTATCCAAAAATGGTACCTATAAAAACTATAGCTCGTCCCGCAAAAAATGGTTCTCACAACTTGGCGACAGACAAAATACATTCTTTTTACAAAAGTAATTTTATTGTGCAAAAAGTTGTAAAACATGAAAAAGTTCTATAAATTTGGTATCGCCGGAATCGTACTGACCCGCAGAATAAAGTTAACATGTAGTTTATAACGCGTGGTGAACGCTGTATAAAAAAAAACCGAAAAAAGCTGTGCCAGAATTGCGTTTTTTTGTTTACCCGGCATCCCAAAAAATAGGATAAAAGGTGATCAAAAAGTCACATGTACCCCAACATGGTACCAATAGTAACTACAGCTCGTCCCGCAACAAACCAGCCCTCATACCACTACGTCTATGAAAAATAAAATTAGTTATGGCTCCAATAAGTCAGGAAATAAAAAAATATGCAGTTGTGCCCGAGGAGAACATTTCTTCTGTTTGAAGAGGCGATTTTTCAAGGACCTAAAATTAGGGAACCAGGAAAGGGAGGGCCCAAACATATCTGCTGGAAGCGACGGTGCCCGTATTATACCAGGACAACACTTTCCCAGCAAAATTCCCCAAACTACAAAGGCGCTGAGTGTGGACCAAAAGGGGGATAAGAAATGACACCATTTATCAGTGCGACACCGGCCTGTGCAGAAAGGATTGCTTCACAGCGTAACACACATCTATGGATTATTTTATTGTTTTTTTTTACCCCGTTATTATTCATTTATGGAAAAGACCTGTGGGGTGAAAATGCTCACTACACCCCTTAATAAATGCCTTGAGGGGTGCAGTTTCCATAAAGGGGTTCACTTCCCAGGGGTTTATTTTTATTATTTCACATCTGAGCCTCTGCAGTTGTGAACCAATACTTTGTAAATCGCCAAATTAGGCCTCAATTTTACATGGTACGCTTTCACTCCTGAGCCTGGTCGACTGTCCAGGCAAGAGATTAGGGCCACATGTAGGGTGTTTCTAAAACCAGGAAACCCAGCATAATAATTAGAGGGCTGTCTTGTTATGGTGGCACAAGCCGGGCACCACATATTGGCATATCTATGGAAAAAATCCCATTTTCATTCTCCCACATCGTGTGCACACTAATTTCTACAAAACACCTGCAGGGTTAACATGCTCACTACACCCGTAGGTAAATGCATTGAGGGGTGTAGTTTCCAAAATTGGGTCACTTCTGGGGGGTTTCCACTGTTTTGGGCCCACAGGCGCCCAGAAACCAATCCAGCAACATCTGCACTCCAAATGGCGGTCCTTCCCTTCTGAGCCCTGCCGTGTGCCCAAACAGCAGTTTATGACCACATATGGGGTATTGCCGTACTCGGTAGAAATTGCTTTACAAATGTTGGGTTCTTTTTTTTCCTTTATTTGTTGCGAAAATGAAAAAATTTGCGCTAAAGCTACGTCTTAGGCCTCATGCACACGACCGTATTTTTTCCCACCCGTAAATACTGGCGTAAATACGGGTCCGGTGTCACACGTATTCCACCCGTTTTGCACCAGTATTTACGAACCCGTGCCCGTAAATATGGGTCTGGTGTCACACGTATTCCACCCGTATTTACGAGCACGTTTTTGTCGGCAAAATAGCACTGCACTAATCGGCAGCCCCTTCTCTCTATCAGTGCAGGATAGAGAGAAGGGACAGCCTTTTCTGTAATAAAAGTTAAAGAAATTCATACTTACCCGGCCGTTGTCTTGGTGACGCGTCCCTCTCTTCACATCCAGCCCGACATCCCTGGATGACGCGGCAGTCCATGTGACCGCTGCAGCCTGTGATTGACCTGTGATTGGCTGCAGCGATCACATGGCCTGAAACGTCATCCAGGACGTCGGGCCGGATGTCGAGAGGGACGCGTCACCAAGGCAACGGGCGGGAGACCGGACTGGAGGAAGCAGGAAGTTGTCGGTAAGTATGAACGTCTTTTATTTTTATATTTTACAGGTTTATACTGATCGGTAGTCACTGTCCAGGGTGCTGAAAGAGTTACTGCCGATCAGTTAACTCTTTCAGCTCCCTGGACAGTGACTATTTACTGACGTCGCTTAGCAACGCTGCCGTAATGACGGGTGCACACATGTAGCCACCCGTTATTACGAGAGCTCCATAGACTTCTATGGACTGTCCGTGCCGTTATTACGGCCTGAAATAGGACATGTTCTATCTTTTTCAACGGCACGGGCACCTTCCCGTGAGAAAACGGGAAGGCACCCGTCGCCAATAGAAGTCTATGAGCCCGTTATTACGGGTCGTGATTACGACCCGTAATAACGGGAGTTTTTACGGTCGTGTGCATGAGGCCTTATTGAAGAAAAAGGATTGTTTTTATTTTCACTGCCCAATTCTAATAAATTCTATGAAACATCTGTGGGGTCAAAATGCCTAGATGAATTCCTCAAGAGGTGTAGTTTCCTAAATGGTGTCACTTTTTGGGCGTTTTCATTGTTTTTTCCCCTCAGGGGCTTTGCAAATGTGACATGGCCGCCGCAAACCATTCCTGCTCAATGTGATCTCCAAAAGCCAAATAGCGCTCTTTCCCTTCTAAGCCAAGCCGTGTCTCCAAACAGCCGTTTATTACCACATGTGGGGCATTGTTTTACTCGGGAGAAATTGCTTTACAAATTTTGTGGTGCTTTTTCTCCTTCAGTCCTTGTGGAAATGAGTAAAAATAAGCTAAACCTACATTTTCTTTGAAGAAATGTTGATTTTTATTTTCAGGGCCTACTTCCAATAATTTCTGCAAAAAACCTGTGGGGTCAAACAGCTCACTATACCCCTAGATAATTTCCTCAATGGGTGTAGTCTCCAAAAAAATGGGGTCACTTGTGGGGGGTTTCCACTGTTTTGTCTTCTCAGGGTTTTCGTAAATGTGACATGGCCTCCGCAAACCATTCCTGCTAAACTTGAGCTCCAAAAGCCAAATAGCGCTCTTTCCCTTCTCAGCCACGCCGTGTCTCCAAACAACCGTTTATTACCACATGTGGGGTATTGTTTTACTCGGGAGAAATTGCTTTACAAATTTTACGGTGCTTTTTCTCCTTTAGTCCTTGTGGAAATGAGAAAAAAATCGCTAAACCTACATTTTCTTTGAAGAAATGTTGATTTTAATTTTCACGGCCTACTTCCAATAATTTCTGTAAAAAACCTGTGCGGTCAAAATGCTCACTGTACCCCTAGATAATTTCCTTGAGGTGTGTAGTTTCCCAGATGGGGTCACTTTTGGGGGATTTTGACTGTTTTGGCACCGCCAAGGGCCCTTCAAACCTGACATGGTGCCTAAAATTTATTCTAACAAAAATAAGGCCCCAAAATCCACTAGGTGTTCCTTTGCTTCTGAGGCCGATGCTTCAGTCCAGTAGCACGCTACGGCCACATGTGGGATATTTCCTAAAACTGCAGAAACTGGGCAACAAATATTGAGTTGCATTTCTCTGGTAAAACCTTCTGTGTTATAAAAAAAATTGTATTCAAAATTTATTTCTGCAAAAAAATATGACATTTGTAAATTTCACCTCTACTTTGCTTTAATTCCTGTGACATGTGTAAAGGGTTAAGACATTTTCTAAATGCTGTTTTGAATACTTTGAGGGGTGAAGTTTTTAAAATGGGGTGACTTTTTGGGGGTTTCTAATATATAAGGCACTCAAAGCCACTTCACAACTGAACTGGTACCTGTAAAAATGGCCTTTTGAAATTTTCTTGAAAATGTGAGAAATTGCTGCTAAAGTTCTAAGCCTTGTGATGTCATAGAAAAATAAAAGGATGTTCAAAAAACGATGCCAATCTAAAGTAGACATATGGGTGATGTTAAAGAGGCTCTGTCACCAGATTGTGCAACCCCTATCTGCTATTGCAGCAGATAGGCGCTGCAATGTAGATTACAGTAACGTTTTTATTTTTAAAAAACGAGCATTTTTGGCCAAGTTATGACCATTTTCGTATTTATGCAAATGAGGCTTGCAAAAGTACAACTGGGCGTGTTGAAAAGTAAAAGTACAACTGGGCGTGTATTATGTGCGTACATCGGGGCGTGTTTACTACTTTTACTAGCTGGGCGTTCTGATGAGAAGTATCATCCTCTTCTCTTCAGAACGCCCAGCTTGTGACAGTGCAGATCTGTGACGTCACTCACAGGTCCTGCATCGTGTCGGCACCAGAGGCTACAGTTGATTCTGCAGCAGCATCGGCGTTTGCAGGTAAGTAGCTACCTCTAAGATGCAGCGATTGCTTCCGATCGCTATATCTAAGGGGTTAATGGCAGGGGTCAGAGCTTGCTTCGGTTCCTGCCGTTACAGGTGGATGTCAGCTGTAATATACAGTTGACATCCACAGCCATTGCAGCCACCGAAACCCCTGCAATTTTATCGCAGGGGTTCCGATCAGCTGCAAACAACGTGAATGCAGCGATCGCATTTGACAGCGGCATTTAAGGGGTTAATGGCGGGGATCGGAGCAAACTTCGGTCCTTGCCATTAACCCAGGGTGTCTGCTATAAGATGCAGCCGAAACCCGGGGATGGTATGGATACGTCATGAAAAGCTAGTACTTCCCACATTTTGCCGTATCCATACGACAAATGTCGGGAAGGGATTAAACTAAAGTTGCGGCATATTATTAATCTTTAAAGTATGTTCAAATGGAGCTTTTTGGCGTTGATCCTGCTGCGGAAACCACGTCTGAATCGGGGCCAAAAAAAGTCAGGAATCGCGCTTTATTGATTTAAATGGGATGCAGGGGCTTTTGGCCGCTCACAGAAATAAAAAGCATCATGTCCTTTTTCGCTGCACTTTCTGCCTCTGACCTCCCATTGAATCAATGGGAAGCAGAAAAAACCTGCGGTGCTCATTTCCGAGCGTTTTTCATAGTTGTTTTTGTCCGCGGTTCTTGCGTTATCTTCAATGGCCATGGGTAGAAAAATGCAGTGAAAACCTGCAGGGGGGGGGGGGGGCGCATTCAGTTCAAAATCTTACTCAAAATTCGTGATGGAATTCTGGGTCAGATATTTTTTCTGCCTGCAAAAAAATCTCCATGTGAACAGGGACTTAGGCAACGTTCAGACTTGGCAGAATTTTTCCGCTGAAAATGTTGGTGCGGATTCGGAGCAATTACGCAATGAATCTGCAGCAACATTTGCATATTTGAAAGATAATTCAGACGTTGCAGATATCACAGCGGATTTGCCAGAGATTTCAGTTTTTGCACTGCAAAGGCTGAAATTCGCAGTGAAATTCCACTACTTCTCCACAATATAATGTGCGTGCTGCGGTGGTAAAATTCTGCACTGCAGCCTAATTTCTGCACCATTATTTTCCCGCAACGTCTGAACTAAGTTTCCTAAAAATGTATAGAAACAAATTAAAAAAACCGCTGCTGCGGAATTCCACTGCAGACTGTCCGCAGCGGAATTCCACTGCAGACTGTCCGCAGCGGAATTCAAAAGTAATTCCGCCACGTGTGAATGTGGCCTTCTAATGTTTTCTATAATTATGTGGGATTTCAGTTTGGTCCTGAAGGTTGCTGATAATGGCGCTCTGCTTATCTGTTTTGAATTGTTGCATGAGGGAACTAGGTGCAGGTATGGACCTTCAGTTATGTGTAGACTGGTTGGTTTTGTTGTTTCATGTTACAGAACATTTTGTATGTCTGATTCAATACTACAGATTATGTAGCCCTGACTAAACAAAGCAGAATTCCGTGTACGTTTTGCAACGCCTTGTGCAGTTGGATGAGGGCAGGATACTGCCAGAAAGGGCTTGGCATTCATTGTATTATGTACCTCTGGCAGAGGAGGGGCCGCACAACCGACAGTTTGCTGGAGGGGAATGTTTTTGGAAACATCTGACACTAATCTGTCCTTATTGTTTTCTTTCTTTTTACCCCTTACATGAGGATGTAAAATTGTACCTGTGGAAAGATTCCATGTCACCTTTTTAGCATTATGGTTACTACAGATATTAGGGTTGTTCCAAACATATTTCCTCATATCATTGTATTGATCCACTAGAAAATTGGGGGGCCCTCTGGTTTAGAGGGTGGTCCCAAGTAGGGGACTCTCCTCTATGATGTCCATTCGCCCTGATTGGAAATATAAAAATGCGTGTCTCGACAGTCCAGATATTTGGTGTTAGGCAATATTCACACAGGGCTGATACACTGCGTAAAAGCACACATCGTATCTGCCCATGGCGCCACAGTGAATTCCGGCTAAAAAACTGCACTAAATTGTGGTGCCGTTTTTCGGCTGGAATGTCTGCTGCGGAAAGCTGCACATAAAAAAAGGCATACTTTTGTAGCCATCGCGACGCGTCCCTCTGCTGTCCTGCAGGCTGGCCAACTGGGATGAAGTTTTATCCTATATGACGGCTGCAGCGGTCACATGGGATGAAAAGTCATCCTAGGGGGATGAAGAAGTGCAGAATTCTGCATTAGTATAATAAAAATATATATATAATTATTATTTTTTTTAATATTTCTGTTACGAGCTTTGTGGCGGAATCGCAGCTTTTCAGCTGCAAAAATCGCAACGTCTGCTATATGCTGCAGGTTTTGCCTCCCCATTGAACTTAATGGGAAAAACCCATAACAAAAAAGCAGCGAATACGCAAATTCAATCGACATGCTGTGGGTTAAAAAAAACTCACCGCATGTCAATTTGAGTGGTTTTTCCGCTCACCATTTTTTCAGAGTGTGAATGAGATTTGTTCAAGTCTTGTCCACTTTGCTGCTACTGTTTTATGCTGCGGATTTTCCGCAATGAAATCAGTTGCTGAAAATCCGCAGTATTTACACGGTGTGAAATTAGCCTTAGTCTATGGGATTATATGACTATCTCTACACACCTTGGAGCAGAATTACGAAGACTGGTGTTTCATACACCAGTCTTGGGCTGGGTTCACACGAGCACATTACGTCCGTAATTGACGGACGTATTTCGGCCGCAAGTCCCGGACCGAACACAGTGCAGGGAGCCGGGCTCCTAGCATCATACTTATGTACGACGCTAGGAGTCCCTGCCTCGCTGCAGGACAACTGTCCCGTACTGTAATCATGTTTAATGAGCCATTCTCAGTTTCACTGTACCGGCCGTGTGTACTTACACGTGCATGGCTTAATCTTTGAGACAAGCATATGCTACTGGTCAAAAAGTAAAACCCGCCCAGTTGGGCATTAAGAAACTCATTAGCATAAAGCTAAAATAGGCCGTAACTCCGTCAAAAATGATTGTTTTTCTAAATAAATAACACTGCTGTAATCTACATTACAGCTCCGATCACATGTACAATATAGGCCACTTATAATGTGGTGACAGAGCCTCTTTAAAAGCAGCGTACATTTTTTAAGTCACACGTTTTTGCGTAAATTTCTACTTTTGATGCATTTGTGACTATTCTACACCAAATAATTGGCGTAGAAAGGTTGTTAAACTTCTCCCTGGTGTTTTGGTTTACAGATTTTGAACGCCCATTGATAGCAATCTGTCTGTCTTGAAAATAGTGGGGCATTTAAAACACAAAGGGGCAGATTTATAAAAACTGTCCTTGTTGTCCATAGCAAACAATCAAAATTCCGCTTTCATTTCTTAAAGTGGATTTGTCACTAGTGTATTAATGCCCTATCTCCTAACTAATCGAATTGGCGCTATGATGCTGATAACTACAGTGTAAATTGTGTTTCATTTATTATTTGCAGTTATGTGCTTTTTTTTTTTTTTCTAAATATGCTAATGTGACTAATGACAGTCATCCTGGCACGGCTGGACCGTCTTCCTGAAGGAGCGCATAGTCCCTGTGTTGAAGGATCTGTGGCCTGAAGTTACAACACAGCCTGATCCCGCGATTAAGGGCTTATTCTGACAACCGTATAATACGTCCGTGCAACGCGCGTGATTTTTCACGCGCCTCGCACGGACCTATGTTAGTCAATGGGGTTGTTCAGACTGTCCGTGATTTTCACGCAGCGTATGTCCGCTGTGTAAAACTCATGACGTCATATATTTGCCCGTTTTTCACGCATCACGCACCCATTGAAGTCAATGGGTGCGTGAAAATCACGTGCAGCACACGGAAGCACTTCCGCGTGACTTGCGTGATTCGCACAACAGCAGTAAAAACTATGAATGAAAACCGAAAAGCACCACGTGCTTTTCTGTTTACAAACATAGAAACAGAGTGTCATAATGATGGCGGCTGCTCGAAAATCACGCAGCCATGGATCATACGCTGCTGACACACGGAGCTTTTATGGACCTTTTGCGTGCGCAAAACGCTGCATTTTTTGTGCGCGCAAAACACACGCTCGTGTGAATTTGGCCTAAAGCTGAGATCACACTGGGCTGGGAAGAGGAGAACTCTATGATGCTGATTACACTGTTTACAGAGAAAACAAAGTTACCTCCCGTTTGGCTAGAATAGCCACATTAGTATATTTAGAAAAAAGCTAATAACCTTGAAAATAATAATAAACGTTTTGGAACACAATTTACATTGTAGTTCTCAGCATGTCCGCGCCTATGAGATTAGTTAGGAGATAGGGAATTAATAAACTAGTGACAGATCCTCTTTAACATTTTCATGTTTTCCTCCCCGCCTTCCAAAAGCCATAACTGTTTATTTTTTAGTCGACATATCCTTGAGGTCTTGTGTTCTTTGTGTGACGAGTTGTAGTTTTTCGTGGCACCATTTATTGTACCGCATAATGTACTGGGAAGCTGAAAAAAAATTGTGTGGGGTGAAATGTGCAAAAATCAGCAATTACACAATTTTTGGGGGGTTTTGTTTCTACGGCGTCATCAGGCAGTTAAAACTACATGTTTACGTTATCTATGTGCTGATAAGATTACGGCAAAACAAAATGTATGTTTTTTTTGGTTTATGTTTTACCATTTTTAGAAAAAAAAAACTATTTGCTAAAAAAAAATGTTTTGTGTTGCCATAATCTGAGAGCCATAACTTTACTTTTCCGTCAATTGAGCGACGTCAGGACTTATTTTTGCGGGGTGAGCTGTAGTTTTAACCAATACCATTTTTGGGTATATGTGATTTTTGACCACTTTTTAGTCACATTTTTTTATGAGAACTAAGGTGACCAAAAACCAGCAATTTGCGTGTATATATAATATATATAATAATTTTTTTCTTTACGGCGTTCATAGAGCAAGTTAAACAATGCTATATTGTGATAGTTTGGACTTTTACGGACGCGGCGATACCAGTATGTAAACTTTTATTTAACATTGCTTTAAGGAAAAAATGTGAGGTTTAAATGCCGCAGTCGCGATTGACTGCAAATGCAGCTGTATCCCAAAAAGTGAAAAGGAATTTTTAATAAAAATGAATTATAAAGATGCACAAAACACACTGACCTTTTTATAATAAAAAAAAAATCCCTTTCAAAGGTGAACATAGCATTTAATGTACAATATAATTAACTGGGAAACTTTTAAAATTATTTTGTGGGGTGGAAAAAAACCAGCAATTCCTCCATTGTCTTCCAGGTTATGTATTTACAGCATTCACCGAACAATAAAAATGACATTCTGCAGGTCAATAGGAAGTGGAAAAAAGTATGCAAAAAACTCTCCTCCAGAAGGAAGGAAATGGTTTCTATAGTGCCACCTACAGGTGACTGCTCTGTAAGTCAACATCTAAATCCTTTTTTATAGGTGACTTGTTGTTTTTCTTGGCTCATGTCATATTTCAAGGTTCTATATGAGTACCCTTAACCCCTTCCCGTACCTTGACGTTAATGCACGTCAATGTGTGCAGTAAGTTCTCACACCTTGACGTGCAGTAACGTCTGTGCTTTGACAGTTAACCGCCGCGCGGCGCTACACCGCAGCGGCGGTTAACTGCAGGGTGTCTACCCTGCATACCCCGTTGCCGATCAGCGGCCAATCGCCACTGATTTCGGCAGTTAACTCCTTAATTGCGGCGTTCAATTTTGAACGCCACAATTAAGGTGTTTAGCGCCGATCGGCAGCCCCCATGTGAAATCACGGGGGCTGGCGATGGTACGCATGGCAGCCGGACGCCAGACAATGGCGTCCGGGCTGCCATGTACAGCCATACAGCTGCCATGTACAGAAGCCTATGAGGACCAGCCTCTGCTGGTCCTCCTAGGCTTCCTGTCAGTGTAACTGTGACGTCACAATGACAGTTGGAATGCATTACACTACGTGTGTAGTGTAATGTATTCCAGCAGCGATCAGAGCTGCAAGTCTAAGTGTCCCCTAGTGGGACAAGTGAAAAAAGAATAAACATTTTTGCTCTAAAGCAATGTAAAAAAATACACAAAATTGGTATCGCTGCGTCAGTAAAAGTCCAAGCTATTACAATATACCATTATTGAACTCGCACGGTGAACACAGTAAAATAAAGAATTTTAAACGGCAAAATCACAGTTTTTTGGTCACCTTCGCTCTAACAAAAAATGTAATAAAAAGTGTTCAAGTCTTATGCACCAATAAAAACTACAGCTCGTCCCGCAAAAAATAAGCCCCCACACCACTCTATTGACGGAAAAATAAAAAAGTTGTGGCTCTCGGAATGCGGGGAGGAAAAAAGAAAAAGCAAAACATGGATCAGTTCGGAAAGGGTTAATTACTTTCTAATGAAAAAGCATTTATGACCACATGTGGGGTATTGCCGTACTCGGGATAAATTGCTTTACAAATGTTGGGGTGCATTTTCTCCTTTATGAAATTGAAAAAATTCAAAATTTTAGTGGAAATAATGTTTATTAATTTGTCACGGCCTAATTCTAATAAATTCTGCAAAAGACGTGTGGGGCCTAAATGCTCACTATACCCCTAGATAGATTCCTTAAGTGGTGTAGTTTCTCAAATGGGGTTACTTTTGGGGGGCTTCCACTGTTTTGGTCTCTCAGTGGCTTTGCAAATTCGACATGACACCCAAAAACTATTCCAGCTAAATTTGAGCTCCAAAAGCCAAATAGCCCTCCTTCCCTTCTAAGTCCCGCTGTGGGTCCAAACAGCAGTTTATTACCACATATGGGGTATTTACGTAATCAGGAGAAATTGCTTTACAAATGCTGGGGGGCTATTTCTCCTTTATTCCTTGTAAAAATTAAAAATGTCTAAGTTCTTACAGAAAAAAGTAGATTTTTACCTTTACAGACTAATTCCAATGAATTCAGCAAAACAACTGTGGGGTCAAAATGCTAATTTTACCCCTAGAAAAATTCCTTGAGGGGTGTAGTTTCCAAAATGGGGTCACTATTGTGGGGTTTTCATCCCTCCGGTGCATTGCAAACGCGACACGGGACTGAAAACTATTCCAGCAAAATAAGAAATCCAAAATCCAAATGGTGCTCCTTCTCTTCTGAGGCCTGCTGTGGGTCCAAACAGCAGTTTATTACCACATATGGGGTATTGCTATAATCGGAAGAAATTGCTTTACATATGTTGGGGTGTTTTTTCTACTTTACTCCTTGCAAAAATTAAACATTTCTACGTTTTTTCATTAAAAAAAAGTAGATTTTCATCTTCATATACTAATTCAAATAAATTTAGCAAAAAAACTGTGGGTTCAAAATCCTAACTATACCCATAGATAAATTCCTTGAGGGGTATAGTTTCCAAAATAGGATCACTTTTGGGGGGTCTTTACTGTTTTGGTACCACAAGACCTATTCAAACCGGACATGGTGCCTAAAATATATTTAAAAAAAGGAGGCCCCAAAATCAGCTAGGTGCTCCTTTGCTTCTGAGGCCTGTGTTTCAGTCCATTACCGCACTAGGACCACATGTGAGATATTTCTAAAAACGGCATAATCTGGGCAATAAATATTGAGTTGCATTTCTTGGGTAAAACCTTCTGTGGTACAGAAAAAAATGTATTACAAATGAATTTTCGAAAAAATAATGAAATTTGTAAATTTCACCTCTACTTTGCTTTAATTCCTGTGAAACGCCTAAAGGGTTAAAACACTTTCTGAATGCTGTTTTGAATACTTTGAGGGGTGCAGTTTTCAAAATGGCGTGATTTATGGGATCTATCTAGTTTATAAGGCCCTCAAAGCCACTTCAGAACTGCACTGGTCCCTGAAAAAATAGGCTTTTGAAATTTTCTTGAAAATATGAGAAATTGCTGCTAAAGTTCTAAGCCTTGTAACGTCCTAGAAAAATAAAAGAATGTTCAAAAAAGGATGCAAACATAAAGTAGAGATATGGGAAATATAAACTAGCAAGTATTTTGTGTGGTATTACTAGCAAATTGATGCTAATTTTCTCTAAATCTTGGTGTTTTTTACAAATAAATACTGAATTTATTGACCAAATTTTTTCCCCTAACATAAAGTACAATATGTCACGAGAAAACAATCTCAGAATCACTTGGATAGGCAAAAGCATTCCGGAATTATTACCACATGAAGTGACACATGTCAGATTTGAAAAATCTGCTTCGTCCTGAAGGCCAAAACAGTTTCAGTCCTGAAGGGGTTAAACATAGCAGATTTGTTTTGGACTTTTCCACTGCAAATTCACATAAGAATCCGTGTGTTACGTACAGACTTCGCTCCTTCTACACTGAAAAGGGTAAAATCTGCTGTGAACAGCCGCAATAGAATGAGCATGCTGTATATTTAAACATCCACATCATGCTGTAATCTCTGTGCGGAAAATGTTCTGCAGCATTTGGATGAGATTTGTTCAACTCATCTACATGTGTTGGACGTTTTATCCGCTGCCAATTTGCACGGAAAATCTGCAGCATTTCCATCAAGTGTGGACCAGGACTAGAGGGTCGGACATTTACGTGCAGTGTAGTCACCTATAGGTGGCACTAGGGAGACAGTTTTCTTTCTTCTGGAGGAGAGTTATTTTACATATAGTCAGAAGATGTCTCCTGTAAAGTGTAGAAAAAAAATTGCTAGCTGCTGCTGCTAATGGGGCTGGAAAACACCTTAAATAAAAACCCAACAAAACAGGTTCAACAAGTTTCTATAAACTTTCTTTTAATTCAGTTGTGTTTCTGCCATACTAGTCACTATGGTCATCCGCCAGTTGTCATTGCAGCACATTACCGTGGCAGCCCATTGCTGCCTGCAGTGGTAATATCACTATGAATGATACATCACATCATCACACTGTAATGAAAACCGGAGATGGCAGGAGGTTGTTGGTGGTGTGGGAACAGTGAAAAGTTAAAAAAATAAGTGTTCGGGTAAGTTCACACGTAGCATAAATACTGTGGACTTTCCGCAATTGATTTAGTTGCGGAAAATCAGCAGCATTATACAGTAGCAGCAAAGTGGATGGCGTAATAGATTGCCTTTCAGTTTTAGGGCTTATTCAGACGAACGGGATATTTGTCCGTGCAACGCGCGGGATTTTCATGCGCGTCGCACGGACCTATATTAGTCTATGGGGCCGTGCAGACAGGTGCGTGATTTTTGCGCTGCGTGTGTCCGCAGCGGAAAAAGTCACGACATGTCCGTTCTTTGGGCATATTTCGCGCATCACGCACCCATTGAAGTCAATGGGTGTGTGAATATCACGCATTCCACACGGAAGCATTTCCGTGGGACAAGCGTGATTCGCGCAACAGCTGTGAAAAGGATGAATGAAAACAGAAAAGCACCACGTGCTTTTCTGTTTACAAACATCCAAACTTTGTATACCAAAGCATTATATAAGCGATCAAAAGAACGCATTGTAAAGTCCCCTAGTGGGACTAAAAAAAATTGTAAATAATGAGTTAAAATTATTAATAAAGGAGCAGAGTAAAATAAATAAATAAAAATTCCATTTAAAAATGGGTTCCTAGAGCACTGGGCTGACTTTACCGTAGTGATAATGGGAGATTTTAATTACCGATATTAATTGGTGTCATGGTTCGGCTTCAACTGCAAAGGGGAGACCTTTCCTCAACCTGTTGCAGGAAAATTTTATGGGCCAGTTTGTGGAAGACCCGACTAGAGGTGAAGCTCTGTTGGATCTGGTCATTTCTAATAATGCATAGCTTGTTGGGAACATCAATGTTCGTGAAAACCTTGGTAACTGTGATCACAATATAGTTACATTTTACCTATACTGTAAAAAACATACACAGGCTGGGAGGGCAAAAACACTTAGGCTGGGTTCACACGACCTATTTTTAGGCGTAAACGAGGCGTATTATGCCTCGTTTTACGCCTGAAAATAGGGCTACAATACGTCGGCAAACATCTGCCCATTCATTTGAATGGGTTTGCCGACGTATTGTGCAGACGACCTGTAATTTACGCGTCGTCGTTTGACAGCTGTCAAACGACAACGCGTAAATGGACTGCCTCGGCAAAGAAGTGCAGGACACTTCTTTGCCACGTAATTTGAGCTGTTCTTCATTGAACTCAATGAAGCACAGCAAGATTTACGAGCGTCTCAGCCGGCTCGCAAAATGCGAGGAGGAGCATTTACGTGTGAAACGAGGCAGCTGTTAACAGTCTGTCTTTTCACACGTAAATGCCTCTCATCGTGTGCGCATACCCTAAATCTTAAGGGTATGTTCACGCGGCCTATTTTCGGGCCGTAAACGCCCATTGATTTCAATGGGAAAACGGAGTTCTGGTCCTACGGAGCGGTGTTCGCAGCGTTTTTTTACGTGTAAAAAAATGGCCATGAAAAAGCAGTGCAGGACACTTCTTGGGACGTTTTTGAAGCCTATTTCCATAGACTATTGAAAAAAGCTCCAAGAAACACGTAAAAAACGCAGTGAAAATCGCGAGTGGCACAAAAAATTTCTGAAAATCAGGAGCTGTTTTCTCTTGAAAACAGCTCCGTATTTTGAGAAGTTTTTGACTCTGCGTGTGAATATACCCTAAGAAGGCCAATTTCCCCAGAATGAGGGCTGCAATTCAGGATATAGACTGGGAAGAACAAATGTCAAATAATGGTACAAATGATAAATGGGAGATTTTCAAATCTACTTTGGGTAATTATAGTGAACAATTTATTCCTATAGGTAACAAGTATAAACGACTAAAATTAAACCCCACATGACTTACACCTTCTGTAAAAAGGGCAATACATGACAAAAAAAGGGCATTTGAAAAATACAAATCTGAGGGTACAGCTGTAGCCTTTGTAAAATATAAAGAGCTTAATAAAATCTGTAAAATGGTAATAAAATTAGCAAAAATACAAAATGAAAGGCAGGTGGCCAAGGATAGTAAAACAAATCCCAAAAAGTTCTTCAAGTATATAAATGCAAAAAAGCCAAGGTCTGAACATGTAGGACTCCTAGATAGTGGTAATGGGGAGTTGGTCACAGGGGATCAAGAGAAGGCAGAGTTACTAAATGGGTTCTTTAGCTGTGTATATACAACAAAAGAAAGAGCAGCTGATGTAGCCGGTGCCAGTGCTGTTAATATATCAGTTGATATACTGAATTGGATGAATGTGGATATGGTCCAAGCTAAATTAAATAAAATAAATGTACACAAGGCCCCGGGACCAGATGGGTTACACCCTAGAGTTCTTAAGGAGCTTAGTTCAGTTATTTCAGTCCCCCTCTTCATAATATTCAGAGATTCTGTTCAGGACGAGATGTCTATTCACAATCCCGGCACTTCGTTAACGTTTCTGTGGTACTTACAGCAGAGCAAGCGTAATCTCGCGAGATCACGCTGTAAATGATCGGTTACAGGGAGATTACGCTTTGCTCTGCGGTTAGTACCACAGAAACGTTAACGAAGTGTCGGGATTGTGAATAGACATCCCGTCCTGGCTGGAAGGAATGTCTAGTCACTGTCTAAACACTTCAGTAACGTTAATGTGTCAGTATAAGGCCGGATTCACACGAGCATGTGCGTTTTGCGAGCGCAAACGGTCCACAAAAGGTCCGTGTGTCATCAGCATATGATGCGTGGCTGTGTGATTTTTGCGCAGCCGGCATCATTATAACACTCCGTTTTTATGTTTGTAAAAAGAAAAGCACGTGGTGCTTTTTTGCATTCATTCAATTTTACTACTGTTGCACGAATCGCACCCGGAAGTGCTTCTGTGTGCCAAGCGCGATTTCCATGCACCCATTTACTTCAATGGGTGCGTGCTGCGCAAAGCACGGCCAAATATAGGACATGTCGTGCGTTTCGCGCAGCGGACATACGCTGCGTGAAATTCACTGACAGTCGGAACGGCCCCATTCATTAACATAGGTCTGTGCGACGCGCGTGAAAAGCACGCACGTAGCACGGACGTATTATACGTTCGTCTGAATAAGCCCTAAGACAGCACATAGTTAATAACGCAGTGTCACTATGCGCTGACTAAATGAATGGAGAGGAGTGCATGATGCTGATTGGTCAGCGTCATACACTCCTCTGTACAACGCCCACTTGGTCTAAAGTAAAAACACGCCCACTTAGGCATTAAGAAATGAATTGGCATAAATCTAAAATCGCTCCTAACGTGGTTAAAATAGATTTTTTTTCTAAATATGTAGGAGATAGGGCACTTCTAATGTGGTGACAGAGTCTCTTTAACATCCATCGTGGGGAAAATGTTTGAGTGGCTATATACAGGATTATGTGTCAAAAAATAGTATAAGTGAAAGCCAGCATGGTTTTACTAAGGACAGAAGTTGTCAAACTAACCTGATCTGTTTTTATGAAGAGGTGATTAGAAGCCTAGACAGAGGGGCCGCTGTGGATATGGTATTTTTGGACTTTGCAAAGGCATTTGACACTGTCCCTCATAGACATCTAAGGCCTCATGCACACTTACGTCACCGTTTTCACGGCCGCTTTTGACTGGTCTGTGAACCCATTTTAGCGGTCGTGTGGTTTCCATGTGCACTCCGTGTTTCCGTTTCCGTGCGCCGAGCATGGTACTGTCCAGGGTGACAGTACCATGCTCGGCGCGTGGAAAATACAATTTTAATGTAATAAAATATTTTTTTTTTAAATAAGTTCATACTTACATTCCTCCTGTCCGGCCTCCAGTGATGACGTTCAATCCATGTCGCCGCTGCAGCCAATCACAGGCTGCCGCGGCCTCTGCAGCCAATCACAGGCTGCCGCGTCACAAAAGAAGGTCGGACTGGAGGAAGAAGAGGGACTTGTCACCAAGACAATGACGGGGTACGTATGAAATGCTTTTTATTTTATTTTTAATCAGCAGCCTCTTTTCTCTATCAGTTATTGATAGACAAGTGGCTGCCGATTAGTGTAATATTTTTCTAATGTTTTTCTGCCCGCCCAGCGGTTGCTAGGCAACGGCTCCGTCGCACACGGATGCCTTCCGTGTGCCTTCAGTTTTTTTGATGGCCCCATTGACTTGCATGGGCCTCACGTTCACGGAATCCCGGACCAAAGTAGGACATGCTCTACTTTGGATCGGAAAGGAGCAACGGACCGTCAAAAAAACTGAAGTGTGCATGGCCCCATTGAAATGAATGGGTTCAGGGTGCTATCAGTGACAAAAACGGATAGCACCCTGAAGGAAAATCTGAAGTGTGCATGAGGCCTTATGGGTAAATTCAGGACTATAGGTTTAGAAAGTATAGTTTGTAATTGGATTGAGAATTGGCTCCAGGACAGTATCCAGAGAGTTGTGGTCAATGATTCCTACTCTGAATGGTCCCCGGTAATAAGTGGTGTACCCCAGGGTTCAGTGCTGGGACCCCTATTATTCAACTTATTTATTAATGATATAGAGGATGGGATTAATAGCACTATTTCTATTTTTGCAGATGACACCAAGCAATGTAATATAGTTTAGTCTATGGTAGATGTTCATGAATTGCAAGCGGATTTAAACAAACTAAGGGCTTATTCAGTCGAACGGATAATCGCACGGACCTATGTTAGTCAATGGGGCCGTTCAGACTGTCAGTGATTTTCACGCAGCGTATGTCCGCTGCGTAAAACTCACGACGTCCTATATTTGCCAATTTTTTGCGCATCACGCACCCATTGAAGTCAATGGGTGCGTGAAAAACCACGCACGGCACACGGACGCACTTCCGTGTGCCGTGCGTGATGCGCGCTACAGTAGTCAAAACTATGAATGAAAACAGAAAAGCACCACATTCTTTTCTGTTTACAAACATAAAAACAGTGTACATATAGTCCACCCCTGTATATAGTGCTCCACTAGATAGTCCACCCCTGTATATAGTGCTCCACAGATAGCCCACCCCTGTATACAGGGGTGGGCTATCTTTGGAGCACTATATACAGGGGTGGACTATATGTACAGGGGGGCTATATACAGGGGTGGGCTTTCTGTGGAGCACTATAGGGGGAGCGATTTGTGGGATACTATCTACAGGGGTGGGCTATATCTACAGGGGTGGGCTATATCTACAGGGGTGGGCTATATACTATATACCCCCCCTGTAGCTATAGCCCACCCCTGTATATGGTGCTCCATAGATAGGCCACCCCCGTAGATAGACACCCCGTCCCCGTGCAGGCAAAGTCCCCCCCGTAGATAATGGCACACACATTTATTATTGCAGGTCTCCTGGTGGTTGAACGCAGCGTCTATGAAAGGCGCTGATTGGCTGGGCATGATGACTTTCCCTGTCAGTCAGTCAGCGCCTTTCATCGACGGAAGCTTCACTGGTACAAAAGGTATCAGTTGCTTCACTCGTGGAAAGGCTCTAGGGTTGATTTTGAGTAAAATCCTAATAGTGTTGCGTTACTATTGAATGATTGACACGTTGAAGTCCTATTCTTTTATTTCCCTTCATTGATAATCCCATAAGAATTTTTAGTTTTCCCTTCTTTAGGTATGCCCACCCATTCATTTACTATCCTTTTGTAATCTATGGCACGCTGTTTGCCCTTTTTTTCGTTTTGCTAATAATTCCTGCTTTCCGGTTCTTTTGAACTAATATGAGTCTATTATCCCACCTTCTGTGCATTATTATATTCTTTTAATGAAATTTTACTATAATAATTTTTTATATATGTATAACCTTTATAGTTCACATGTTCTTATACACAGAACGTTTAATATTATTTTAATAATGTAGTATTCTGTTTTATCATGTTCTTTGTCTAGTCCTACACGTGCTGACACTGCTCTTTTCTGCTCTAATTTATCTGCTGCTGCTCCATCTCACTAACATTTAATTCGATCACCCGTTGCACTCTTCTATTCCAAAAGCATGTCCAATACGTTCAGCTGGATCCCTAGCTGATCTCTTCTGGGTTAGCATCCAAATGGATGTCTTGTATGCATCTAAATGGACGCTGTCGCTCTTAGCATCCGAATGGATGTCACTTTGGCATCCAAATGGATGTTTTGCATTAATTCATGCATCCAAATGGATGTTTGGGTCCCTTAACATCTAAATGGATGTTTCTGTATTTAGCATCCTTTTGGATGACTTGTACGCCGCGTTAGTGTTTAAGTGAGTTTTATCACATTAATATGTCATTTTTTGCTAATATCTTATGCTTTTTTCTTTAGCATTGTAAGGTACTGTTGTTCTTTTTCTTATATGTATAACTACTCATTGTTTTTGCTTACATTTTATATTCTAAGTTCAAACCTTGACCTATGACGTCATTGGAGCACTCTGACCCCGGTCACATTGGCGTTTTTTTTTTCTAATGATACGTTTCTATTTAAGCAGTGAAGTTTGTATGTTTTCCCATGGCCTGATGAAGATGCCAGTGCGGCATTGAAACGCGTAGCCTTATTATATAAATAAACCTTTATATTATTTTCTCTCGTACGTGACTTATCATTACTTATGTATTGATGCGTTAAACTGAAGTGCAGCAGCGCCCTTGGAGACTCCTTTTTTTCTTGCATACCCAGCACATCTTATGCGGTTTTCCTTGGAACACCGGTTTTGAGTCCTGGCAGCAGCAGCATATACATTTCTTATTGCCTGTTATCATCCTATACCAGGTTAGTAGTATCTGTATCATTACACTACATCCTACCTGGGTAACCTGCACTATGTGGCGCCGTGTTTTCTGTTTCTCTATATCCCCCTGGGATCTAAATATAGTACTTTCTGCCATGACTGCTTTGGCATTTGAGCCATTAGAATCCATTTCTATTAAAATGCTCTCTTTTAAGATTACCTTTTTGCTGGCCATTACATCCGCACGTAGGATCAGTGAGTTGCAGGCACTTTCTGCCGTCTCTCCTTACACCATGGTCCTTGAGGATAGAGTTGTGAAAACCCTGCCACATTTTTTACCGAAAGTAGTGTCTAAGTTCCATAAGAATCAGAAGATTGTTCTTCCCTCTTTCTGTAATAATCCTAAGAACCCCAGGGTAATTAAATTTCATTGTTTAGACGTGAAGCGAAGCCTTATACATGATGTAGAAGTAAATAGTGTCTGGGTATCCTCTGAAAACCTAATACTACAATTCCAAGGTCCCAATAGAGGAGGAACTGCCAATAAATACACCATTGGCAGATGGATTAAACAGGCTATCTTCCTAGCTAAATACAATCAGGGTCTGGCATTGCCCGAGGTTTTTTGGTGGCACTTACCGCTATATATATATATATATATATATATATACATACATACATATATATACACTAATGTTCAAAAGTTTAGGGTCACTTAGAAATTTCTTTATTTTTTAAAGAAAAGCACAGTTTTTTTCAATGAAGATAACATTAAATTAATCAGAAATACACTCTATACATTGTTAATGTGCTAAATGACTATTCTAGCTGCAAACGTCTGGTTTTTAATGCAATATCTACATAGGTGTATAGAGGCCCATTTCCAGCAACCATCACTCCAGTGTTCTAATGGTACATTGTGTTTGCTAACTGTGTTAGAAGGCTAATGGATGATTAGACAACACTTGAAAACCCTTGTGCAATTATGTTAGCACCGCTGGAAACAGTTTTGCTGTTTAGAGGAGCTATAAAACTGACCTTCCTTTGAGCTAGTTGAGAATCTGGAGCATTACATTTGTGGGTTCGCTTAAACTCTCCGACAGTCTATTCTTGTTCTTAGAAATGAAGGCTATTCCATGCGAGAAATTGCCAAGAAACTGAAGATTTCTTACAACGGTGTGTACTACTCCCTTCAGAGGGCAGCACAAACAGGCTCTAACCAGAGTAGAAAGAAGTGGGAGGCCCCGCTGCACAACTGAGCAACAAGACAAGTACATTAGAGTCTCTAGTTTGAGAAATAGACTCCTCACAGGTCCTCAACTGGCAGCTTCATTAAAGAGTACCCGCAAAACTCCAGTGTCAACGTTTACAGTGAAGAGGCGACTCCGGGATGCTGGCCTTCAGGGCAGAGTGGCAAAGAGAGAGCCATATCTGAGACTGGCTAATAAAAGGAAAATATTAATATGGGCAAAAGCACACAGACATTGGACAGAGGAAGATTGGAAAAAAGTGTTATGGACAGATGAATCGAAGATTGAGGTGTTTGGATCACACAGAAAAACATTTGTGAGACGCAGAACTGAAAAGATGCTGGAAGAGTGCCTGACGCCATCTGTCAAGCATGGTGGAGGTAATGTGATGGTCTGGGGTTGCTTTGGTGCTGGTAAAGTGGGAGATTTGTACAAGGTAAAAGGGATTTTGAAAAAGGAGGGCTATCACTCCATTTTGCAACGCCATGCCATACCCTGTGGACAGCGCTTGATTGCAGCCAATTTCATCCTACAACTGGACAATGACCCAAAGCACACCTCCAAATTATGCAAGAACTATTTAGGGAAGAAGCAGGCAGCTAGTATTCTATCTGTAATGGAGTGGCCAGTGCAGCCACTAGATCTCAACCCCATAGAGCTGTTGTGGGAGCAGCTTGACCGTATGGTACGCAAGAAGTGCCCATCAAGCCAATCCAACTTGTGGGAGGGGCTTCTGGAAGCATGGGGTGAAATTTCTCCCGATTACCTCAGCAAATTAACAGCTAGAATGCCAAAGGTCTGCAATGCTGGAATTGCTGCAAATGGAGCATTCTTTGACGAAAGCAAAGTTTGAATGAGAAAATTATTATTTGAAATAAAAATCATTATTTCTAACCTTGTCAATGTCTTGACTATATTTTCTAGTCATTTTGCAACTCATTTGATAAATATAAGTGTGAGTTTTCATGGAAAACACAAAATTGTCTGGGTGACCCCAAACTTTTGAACGGTAGTATGTATGTATGTATGTGTGTATATATATATGTATATATATATGTATATATATATATATATATATATATATATATATATATATATAATATCCCATGGCGTGACTTCAGGAGTCCGTGTTTATTACAACCATTGTTGCAAAAATGCATGCCAGCATATGTAATGACAAAAAAAAGACAGTCTCTGTTCACATTAGGAGCCTCCATTGCAGATCCAGTCCAAAATGTCAGAAAAAATTGTGCAGCATGCTGCGCTATTTTGCCAGTAAGACTATAGACACCATGATAGAAAACCAGATGGAATCGCTTAGTCGCTGTTGGTGTTCGTCATTCGACGGATCCGGCACTTTCGTTTTGTTTTGTAGCCAAGCCACGCCCCCCAAAAATGAACGTTTTAAAAAAACCAACAAAAAAACCCCAAAAAAAACGTTACTGTTATCTACATTGCAGCGCCGATCCCATGCAATAGGAGATATGGATTTGAGAATCTGGTGACAGAGCCTCTTTAACGGGTTAAAGCGAAGTTCATGATCATAGTTGTCTGACTTCTGGTAGTCCCTGCAGTCAGTTGTTGTTTTGTGGGATGGCGCTGCAGGAAAAATGAAGAATAACACAGTACTCCTTGACACTTGAGGTTCACTTAAAGTGTAACTAAACGTTCAACAAACTGTTCACATTAGGAGCCTCCGTTGCAGATCCAGTCCAAAATGTCAGAAAAAATTGTGCAGCATGCTGCGCTATTTTGCCAGTAAGACGACCGACACCATGATAGAAAACCAGATGGAATCGCTTAGTCGCTGTTGGTGTTCGTTATGCGACGGATCCGGCACTTTCGTTTTTGTTTTTTTTTTATCTTGTAAACCATATAGTTATTAGGACATTCTTTTTTGTAGTGTTGTATTTGTTCTTTAGATTTTTTTATGTGAATGTCCACCTATTAACTTCGTCGTTTTTAGTCCCAAAATTCAGTTTTGATTATATTCTTAATAAATTCTTGAAAGCAATAGTTTTATTTATTTTGAAATGTGAAAGTAAAGATGCTGCATGAAATAAGTATAACCTGGCAGGACATGAGGTGCGTTTATCGATCTTACTATTGGAAAAGCATGCACAATTTTACCCATTGACCTGAGAGTCATTGGCTTATTTTGCCCTTTTGCTCTAGGTGAGTGACCTGAAGGGCAGATTTGCTTGTTGAACAACGGTTATCTTTGATGTCGGCCGTTGCTGGGGAGGTCCGCTGTCTATTTACAGCTGTGCTCCCCTGGGTGATGGCGCAGCACAGCACTTGTGCCTGTGTTCTCACTCTGCTGTACATAATGGGTCAGATTTATTAATACTGTCTAGGTTTTAGACCGTGTAAACTAGGGCTGGGCGATTAATTGAATTAATTTGATTAATTCGCCCTCAAGGACTCTCACGATTCTGTTTTTTTAACAGAATCATTGAATCAATTCTTTAGTGGTGTCGTGCTGCAGGAGAAAGCTCCGCCCTGCCGTCTCGTCACTTCTATCCCTGCTTCTCCATGAAACTGCTGTTCTGTACTGAACAAAATGATACAGTACCGTACAGCAGTTCCGCGGGGAAGCAGGGACTCCTCATATATAGCGATACCACCCCGCTGTAGAGAACACTTCCCTTGCGATCTACAAGGGGGGTGGGGGTGAGACCTACATGTGGGGTTGCGATCTACAAGGGAGGAGGTGTGCTACGTTCTACATGGGGGCGGGGGTGCTATCTGCAAGGTTGTGTGGCACAATCTACATGGGCACTGTGGCACTACATGTGGGCACTGTCACTGTGGGATCTGTCACTATATGTGGGCGCTGTGGCACTGACTATATGGGCACTGTGGGCACTATCTAAAGGGACATTGTGGCACTATCTGCATGGGCACAGCTGTTTTCAGGGGATTAAACAAAAACCCTGACAAATGAAATCCATCCTTTTTTTTGTTTTGTTTTTTAAACGGACGGTAAAAACGGACAGACTGACTGGAAATAGATGAGGATTTGGAGACACTGATGCAAAATGTACGTGAAAAAGCCGTCATTTGAGTTTTTAATGCCCCCTTTTTTTTTTTACCGGTCGTGTGACTAGCCTAAATATCTATGATGCCAGGAGTCCCGTCCACATGTACCGTGATCGGACTGGGAAATTATGCGGGCACACGGCCAATCACGGTCGTGTGAATCCGACCTTAATGTCATTTATTAAAACCCCATGGTGGGGCCGATACTGCACAGGGTCCTGCTCACACTTCAGACACTATAATGTAATCTCGCCCCAGAGAGTTTTATGGCGTTTTTTTTGCGCACTTTGTCACACTCCTTTCTGATAGACTACGCAGACGCAAAAAGTGTCAAAAACCAAAAAGAAATATGGCACACAGCATGTACACCAGGATTCTGGCTCCTTTTTAATCTAAAATCTGCAAATCTGCACCAGTGGAAGGGGGTGAAAATCTTAAACTTTGAGAGCTTGATAAAGTATATTACAAAATTTGTTTTAACTTTGGTGTAACAATGAACAAACTTTATTTTGCATAGACCACAAAAACCTTTGAGCATATAGCGGTGTTTTATGTATTTTACTGTAGGGCCCATGTGGTTTTTGTTTTTATTAACAACATATATTGGGTCTATTAAAACAAACAAACAAACAAACAGAAAAACCTCTTCAAGGTAGCAGCAATTTAAAACCATCTGGGCAACAGTCTTTGTCAAATTAATTTATAATCTATTGCTACTTGCTGTTTTCTTCAGAAATTGTGTTCTTGCCTAGTAGTCTCTGATGCAAGGATAGTCTTGCTTGAAACATCATTATATGTGCTAGAACAAAGAGTGCTTGAGTCTTTGTGAAGGATCCTGGCACTGACCCTAGAAATCCAGGATAGTCTGACTTTTATTTGTGTAAATCATGTTTTAGTTATATTGTGAATTAGAATTGTTTGTCATCTCCCAAGCTTTACTGAAGAAAACATTGGTGCTTGTACACCTAGCTCTTGCAGACACATGTTCGGCTCTGTTCACATCTGCGTTGGGGTCCCGTTCTGACGTTCCGTCAGAACGGGACCCTGAGCAGATACAAACTGAGTCCGTTTGTCTCTTTTGTGCACCAAACATGTCGTTTTGCAAGAAGCAATAGCGTAGACGGGTCCGGTGCACAACAGTCACAAACGGAATCCGTGGGCACCGGATCCGTCACTATTGATTCTCTGGTTTCCGTCGTGTCAGTTTGTGTCTACTCAGGGTCCCGTTCTGACGGAAACCTCTGACGGAACGTCAGAACGGGACCCCCAACGCAGATGTGAACGAAGCCTTAGATCAACAGAAGAATTACAGATTGTTTTAATACTCAATTATTGTATCAATCGTCTGTTTGCTTTGGCCACTTGTATATCTCTCTTGCTGACCGAAATACCATAAAGTCAAATTGTTTAGTGTGTAATTGTGAAATTTTGTTTTTGTTTTTTTTCTAGGGCACCATGGCTAAAATGGAGGGTAAGACCTCACTCCTGGACAACATGATAGGTGTGGGAGATATGGTGCTTTTAGAACCACTCGAGGAAGAATCCTTCATGAATAACCTCAAAAAACGTTTTGATCACAGTGAAATCTATGTAAGTACATATACATGTTTTATCATCCTAATGTGGGACTGGTCTAAAAGGAAACCTATGCGAGCACAGGGAGAACATACAAACTCCGTGCAGTTGCTGCTTGGATTTAAACCCAGGAGTCTAGCATTCTTGCCTTACAGCACTGACCACTGAACCAACTGATGTTTGAATTGCATACACGACAATAAAGCTATTGGTGAACAAATAGCATGGTATCGTAGTATAGGCATTTTTTTCAATAAGTGTATATGAATGTATAGAACAGATAAACCTCAGTGAGAAATGGTAGTGGGTTTCGGTGCACACATACAACAATAATTCAAATGCACCCAACATGCACACCTAGTGGTGCCTCCTACTCTCAACCCCACAAGCAATCCGAGCACCCATACATCAAAGCCTGAGGCTGGGTTCACACAACCTATTTTCAGACGTAAACGAGGCGTATTATGCCTCGTTTTACGTCTGAAAATTGGGCTACAATACGTCGGCAAACATCTGCCCATTCATTTGAATGGGTTTGCAAACGTACTGTGCAGACGACCTGTCATTTACACGTAAAATGACTGCCTCGGCAAAGAAGTGCAGGACACTTTGCAACGTAATTTGAGCCGTTCTTCATTGAAGTCAATGAAGAGCAGCTCAAGATTACAGGCGTCAAAGACGCCTCGCAAAATGCGAGGAGGAGCTTTTAGGTCTGAAACGACGCAGCTGTTTTCTGCTGAAAACAGTGTGTCTTTTCAAACGTAAAAGCCACTTATCGTGTGCACATACCCTAAATGCTCCCGTTTATGGAAATTTTCTCTAGCCAATATCTATTTATGTAAAGTATTTTAAGCCATAATTACTAGCTTTTTTGGCTCAAAAAAAGTACAATGCAAAAAAAAAGCACCCACACATTTTTGCAGAGTACTTATCTCATAATTGTTACAATCCTGGCTCCTATAATACCCAGAGAGAGAACCAACCAGAAGACACAACTTCACCTATAGCCACCCCCCTTTGCCACAAACTGGGTACGGGTCAGGTTTTTTGCTGTTACCAGGACGGCAGTGCCTCAGCTAACCCTGTGTTTGATTCTCTGGGTGACGTCAGTGGAAGGGATCTGCAGCATGCTCATATTATTGTGCTTCATTTTTCAGTTTGTGGGTTTTTACGTAACATCTAAACATACCATAATAGAGTGCTCACTTACCGCTGCATGTTTTTTATAGAACCCTGTTTGGGAAACACTGAGATAATTAGAAATCTGTAACAAAACAGTTGTCTTCCAACCGCTACATTGTCGCTACTGCTGCTATTCGATAATTGACAAACCGCAAATACAACATCAAATGTGAAAGTCTCATATACCTTTTGTGTAGGACACGTGAAATTATCGATTTCCACAGTGTATTTACAGGTAACGCAAGGGATTTGCTTTGATATTTGGCAACTAGCATTGTAGTATATTTCTTATCTGGTGCCAGATGGTCACCAACTTGTGGATGGTGAAATATTAATTGGACTCTGTTTTCGGTGACCATTAACTGCTCATCTTGGTAGTGTCTACTGTTTGTGGTCAAGAGGTTCATATATTACAGTTTCATAGCTCACTTACACAGGGGACTTGGTCTTACCAGCTGAGTAATAGCAGTGACCTGCTTTCCTCTTGGTATGGTGGAGGCTGGGTCGTCTGCTGGGCTTCAGTACATATTTGTGGCCAGATATTATGAACTTCCATTGTTTTAAATGGTGTGGTTTATTGGCTCCGGCACCGCATCCCCTTTAATGTTTACCTAGGCACAGTGCCGTACGTTTGTCTGTGACTGTGCCTGGTACTGCAACTCAGTCTAATTTAAGGGAATTCTTCTGCAGTACCAGTTACAGCCGCAACCAAATGTGCCTGGGGAAGCTAAGTTCGCTGGAGCAATGTGGCCCCTTTATTCTGCTGATCGGTTGGGGTGTGAGGAGTCAGACCCCCACTTAACAGATAATGATGGCCTATCCTAAGGCCATCAATATTACAGTCCCGGAAAACCCCTTTAAATGCTACCGCAATGCAAACTTATTTGGTAACCGTCACATGCTGTATTATCTATAATGGTGTAGTAGGAATAAAGTGTAAAGACATTTTTGGTCTCTAACAGAAGAAAATGTCTGCAATGCAGTTCTATAGCTTCTTTATATATACAATAAGATATTTTACAGAAATACATAGACCAATTATGACAGATCAGTTGAATGATAATATATAAAGATAAATCTCCTATGGATTTATAACTGCTAAATAAAAGCATAGAAAATATTTTGAACCTCAAAATTATAACTGCTGCACTTCTGGCGTCAGGGAGAAATTATTTTTACCATGGGAAAATTTCCTCCCATTTTCTAATTCTAGAGGATGAACTTGATGGGCATATGCCTTTGTTCCCCTCAGTTTTGTAATTGTATGAAATGTTTTACTGATTCGGTTTTCCCTCTACACACTGATCATTCCTTGGATCCTTTTAATTCTGCAATTCTCCAAATCACCCTAATTCAATTTCTATATGTTGTACTACCTGTATTTTACATTACGGAACGCTGCCAACCAAGACATCTGTTTGTAACCGCTCAGCTTGCATCTGTGTGGCTTCTAAATTTAAAATCTCATACGCCATAATTGTTGTAATATGTTTTAGTACTTTGTGGTATCTGTAGCTTTTTATGGTAAGTTGTATTTATGATCTTTTTGTGTCTTAAAGAGAATGAATTACCTATTCCTTTTTACGATTTAAAACCACATACTGAAACAGACTTTCTTTCTAATCCGTTCCATTTTCTAATTGTATATTTTAATTTAAAAAAGTTAACATTTAATATGGGGATAGGTGTCTTGCCTGAGCTTTGAAGAGTTTTACAGCAAACACTTGGGCATAAGAAACCTTAGGGCATGCTTTGTGACATGTGCAGAGCCTACTGCGCTGGGAAAGGGAGAAAGTAGGAGAGGCTGAGTTGTTTCCATCGCCTATTGTATCCTGGCAAGTGTCAGCCTTTTGTGAGGGCTGAAAATTGAAAGGAAAAAAAATAAACTTTTTTTTTTTTTTTGTTTGCAATTCATTTAACCTAAAAAGTTGATTGTAAAGCAGATCTGTCAGCTGAATATGCTGCCCTGGATGAGGACATAATATATGAAAAGATCCATCCTCCTATTAGCCAAAACGGCCCCCAAAAAATAAATATTATGCTGTTCAGCTAATAGTGATCAAAATTTTCAGGAGGGGTGCGCTCTGCCCACCTTCTGCTGCCCTCCTCACAGTGATTGACGGGCTGTTGTGTATGATATATAGCAGTCAATCACTACTGGGAGTGCTTCCCTCATGAATACACCGGACTCATGACTATGAGTCCGTTGTATTCTTTGATCGCTTCTATTATCTAAACGGCACAATATTATTTTGTTTGCCATTTTTTTCTTACAGGAGGATGCACCCGTCACTATTCCCTTACCTAGGGAATCCTATTCAGCTGACTAATCTGCTTTACACAATAGGTTATTACATTTTAATCTGTTGGTATTTTTTTTTAAAAAAAGTGGTTCCTGGGAATCTGGTATTTGGACAGCATCTGATTTAAAGGATAGAAATCTGTCTGCATCATAGAGGTCACCCAGAACACATACCCCTCTATTGGTCCAATAGGAGGAGTCAGGATGATTATAAAGGTTCGGAGTCCAGGTTCGGATTGTGCCATGTTCTGTGTAATCCGCTAGGAGGGTTTCTGAGTTCAGGAACACAACAGGAGAACGCCACGAGCGATGCAAGTAATCCCTCCCTGTCTGAAGCCATAATTATTTTTTATGATCCGATGGATCAGAGATATAAGCAGATTCCAGACGTTTATAGGCATCTACCAGCCGCACGTCCACCCTAGAAAGACTCCCGTTTTGCTGAATGAAATTGAGGACTGAAGACATTCACGCAGATAAGCATTGAGTGTGTCCCAAAATGCAGAATGGTTATCCAAGAGGGAATTATCAGCCAGAAATATCTATGACTAGTCTGGAATCCAATCGTGGCCTCCATAAAGGGTGATCCAAAATGGAGATATCCTCCTGGGTCCTCTAGTTAAAAATTACAAATTTAAAATAAGTGTGACTAGGATAGCCAAATGATTGAACATCGCCCGAGGCAAATGGGATATCGAGTTAAGCAATGAGGATGTCTTCAGATTGCCACAAGCGTAATAAATTCTGGAAAAGGGGTTTCTTCCTGGAGTGAAGAATGTGAATTCTCGACTATTGGCATTACGTAGTCTCCACATATCATGCCAGATGATTTCCTCTAAAAACCTAGACAGGGGAGTGTCCGTGAGGATATTAACTGGAGGGTCATGTGGGTAGAACCTATCCATGGCAGGGTTCAGAGAAAGATTGAAGTCTCCTATACATATACTGGCAGTAGGATATTGTGCTGCAGTGAGCTGCTTCATATAGGACAGTTATAAGTGCTGGAGGGGGAGGTACAGTCCTAATGACAAAAGATTGACCTTTTTATCCTGGCATGAATAGATCCAAACCTGCCCTCTTTCTGCACAATGTTCAGATCTGTGTATTAGGATTGTTACTCCACGGGAGTAGGACGTGTGTATAGAGCAAGCTGACCATTGTATCCAGGATCTATGCAAAACAAAAAGTGGAGGATTGTGTAAGATGGGACTCCTGTAGACATATCAGTTATGGGTTGTGATTGCGCATTGCGCAGGATAAAGAAAGTTAATCTCCTCCTTTTACGAGCTTCTCCCAGACCCTTTACATTAACAGACAAAATATTCAATGTCCTATAACTTCCGTACTGTTTTATTAAGAGAACATGAGAACGTAAATAACAAATCAAAGAAAAATATTTAATAAAGTTGAAATGTGTACACTTGCAGGTGCATTACAGAGGAGTAACCTCCAACACTAACTGAAGGCAGTGCTAGGCGGAAAGTATTGGCACGATTGTATGTAACAGTAGTTACATGAGCAGGTTCCACAATAGTGCAAAAGGACAAACGTGGCTGTGTAATTAAAATGGGACGTGGTCTATATATAAAATAGACAATGCAACTTACAATTAAGAAATATTATACCAGCCTTACATGTTCCTTCATATAGTGTGTATCCGGCTACAAAAAAAAGGAGGAAAATACATGCATTTAAGATCACAGGCCATCGAAAACAGGGAGAGGTCCCTCATAGAAAACCATAGGGATGGTAGACTATGAGCTCTAACGATTAAAATTGGAGTTCTCACGTATGGAATTCCCCTTGTAGGGTATTCAGAACTTCTAAGGCATCAGACAAATGAGACCATTATCAAACCCTACATAGACCTCCCATAAAAGGGATCTTACTAGAAAGTAGGTTCAGAAAAAAACGTTATGAGCACGAGGACCACTCATTATGGAAACTGGACCTACAGCAATATAACAAGTAAACAATGAAACCAGGTAAGATTATGGAACATATTACTCATCCGAGCAGATAAGTCTGCTTAAGAGTAGGATCAGTAGGTTAGGCAGTACAACATATAACCAGAACAGGTATGCTAGTGCAGTAGGTGTAAAAGAAGATTCCATAAGTCAATGAAATGGAGAACATCGAAGTTGATAGTCATCTGCTTCTACTGGGGAGTTAAACTGTTTTATCCGGATGACTCTAAGACGAGCGGGGAATGACATGGAGTAGGTGATCTGTAGTTCCCGAAGACTACTCTTAACTTGAATAAAGGAGGCGGAAAAGTCTGGAGACTATAGTATAGAGGCATTTTGGTAGCTTACTAGACATCGGTGCCATCACGTCTTCCAAGTGGGAGATGCGATCCTCTGTGTCCCTTACTCTGTCTTGGGTTGTGTAGATCTTGCCTGAGGAGGTCGACATCTGTCTTAACCTCCGCAATCCTCCCAGTCAATGATGAGGTAGACTGCCGGATCACATCCAAAAGCTTGGAGGATACCTGGGGGAGAGACTCCGCTTCGGATGCTGAAGCAGGTGACTGTACAGCACGCTCAGCACCAACTTAGAGAGCGACCCGTGCAAACTCCGGATTGTCGGGTACGGTTCATTTTTGGAGTCCCGTGATGGTGACGCCGTATGCAGCTTGGGAGAGGTATGTTTGCAGTAAATATAAACCAGGTAATAGCTGAAAAACGTAACTTAACGGAGCTCCTAAAGCATGCGTCAGACTAGGTCATCCGCTAGCTATGCCCCTAATAAGTTATTTTCTGGGGTTTTTTTTTGTTTTTTTTTAGATTTTCTTTAATATGTTTAAATCACACAAAATGTATGTTATCCCAAATGTAAATAAAATTTCCGTGACCATCCACCAATTTTTGGCTCTTCTACCGGAGTTCTATCTATGTGCAAATTCTGTGTATAATGGTAAATTCACGCGTTGCAGGTTTTCAGGGCAGAAAATGTGACAATTTACAGTGCAATGCATGTTGCTTTTAAAAACTTGATTCACATGTAGTGGATTTTTACCGCAGAATTTGCAGAGAACTCTGCAAATGTGATATACTATGCATACTTCCCATCTTCTTGAAGAAGACAACCCTCTAGAAGACTCTAAAAGGCCACTTTTCAATGGGGGGGTCATCTCAAAAAAGTTTTACTCAATATGCCAGAGGCATGGCCAAAGGCTGGGTTCCCACGTGTAAACGCAGAGGAATTTCTGCACCGAAATTCTGCAGTATTTACGTAGCAGCAAAGTGAATGCGATTCATGCACACGCTGCAGAAAACATTCTGCAGTGAAAACATTCATAAATTGACCTACAGTGCCATGTCAACTTATGCTGCGTATTCATTTCTTTGCTGTTGCGCTTTTTCCCTACTCAATTCAATGGAGATGTAAAACCCACAAAATATAGCCAAGTGTTTCGACTCTTGCAGGGGAAACGCTGCAATTTTGCTGCAAAAATCACAAATGACTAAATAAACTTTTTTAATAAAAAAACAACTTCTACTTGCCCTCGGCCATTGTCATAGCGATGTTTTCTTCTGTTGTTTGGTCAGGCCGGTCTCCTGGGATTACATTTTATCCCTTGTCACTACAGCAGCCAATCACAGGCTGCAGCATTATCCCAGGAGGCCGAACTGCATGGACAAGAGATGAATGCGTCGCCATGACAATGGCCTGGGGTAAGTATAGACTTTTTTCTTTTTTTTGTTTTCGAACGCTGGTTTCCGCAGCCAAGCTTCTCCTCGAAAAACGGCGCCAAAATGTGTTGCTTTTTTTTTTTTTTCAGGCCGAATTCCCTGCAGGTTTTATAGTGGATACGCTGCGTACTTTTACGCAGCATATCTGACCCGTGTCAGTGTATGCTTTGAAATACTAAGTATTCCAAAGCATCATACAAGCGATTTAAAGAATTGCTGCTTCAAGTCCTCAAGTAAGACAAAATTAAAGTACCCCCCAAAAAAATGAAACCATTTTTTGATTACGGAATATTAGATTTCTTTAAAAATGGGTCACTGTAAAAAAAGACAAAAAAAACAATTACATATTGGGTACCAGCGCAATTGTAACGAGACGTAAGACAAACATAACTTATTAGTTATACTGCACTCTGCGTGGTGTAAAAAAAAACGCACCAAAAACTTTGGCGGAATTACAGGTTTTTCTTGCTTCCCCCTCTCAAAAAAATTATAAAAGCTAATCAGTAAATTATAAAAAATACGGCTACATTAATGGACAAATTAAAGTTCTGGATCTCAGAATGTGGCGACACAAAAATGACTTTTTTCCATAGAATAGGTTTTATTGTGCTAGGGTGTAAAAAAAATTATGCATATTTGATATGGCCACATTCATACCGACCTGCAGAATAAACGTAACATGTTCTTTTTACCACACGGCGATAAAACCCTGCAAAAGACAATGGTAGAATTGTTGTTTTTTTATTTTGCATTCCTTTCCATAAATGAATGAAAGCTAAATCAATAAATATGTACCCCAAAAATGGTGCCATTAAAAAATACATCTCGCCCCACAAAAAAAAACCAACCCTGATTTAATTTAGGGGTTAAACACCTCCCTTAAGGCCTCAAGCACACATCCGTTGCAATTTGTACGGCCGTAAATCGCGGATCAGTGAAACACGGACCGCACACGGATGGCTTCCGTTTGCGGTCCGTTTTAACGGCCCAAATGAATAGTAAGGCAGAGACCGATCTGCGGAAAACGTACAGGGGTAGGACCTGTTATATTTTTTGCGGAATGAACGCACGGAACCGTTAAAATAACGGAAGTGTGCATGGCCCCATAGAAATGAATGGGTCACTGTTCTATCCGCTAACACTAAAGTGTTCTTGAGGCCTTATGGCTTGAGATTGTGTGGGGCAGAGCTTTTTTCTAGTAACCGAACGAAGGATTTTATTTTTAACAGTAAACCGTTATTTTTCACGGCGTCCATCAGGCAGTAAAAACGACATATTCACCTTCTCCTACAGGTTGATACGATGACGGCAATACAAAATGTTTGTTTTGCCACTTTTTTTTTTTTTTTTTTTAAAAAAAGAAAACTTTGCTAAAAAAAAAATGCTTTGTGTCGCCAAATTCTGAGAGCCATAACTTCTTTTTTTTTTTATCTTTCTATCAATTTAGTGGTGTAAGGGCTTAAATTTTGCGGGGCGTGCTGTAGTTTTCACCGTTACCATTTTGGGGTACATGCGACTTTATGATCACTCTTTATTCTATTCTTTAGTAGAGCTAACGTGGCCAAAACACAGTAATTTGCATATTTTATATATATATATATATATATATATATATATATATATCTATCTCTATCATACCTCCCAACTTTTGAATTCGGAAAAGAGGGACATTTTAAGCCACGCCCCCTAACCACGCCCAATATCTCGCATCAACACATCAAATCCCGGCCAGATCCTTCTGCAAATAACAAGCGCACATTGTCACTGCGGATCTCTAGACTGTCTGGATATCACAGATATTATGGATCCGGTTATGTCGTCTTTATGTTACTTTTCCTAACTCGGGTATAACATTTGCTCATCACGGCGGCAGCAGCAGGACAAACCAAAAGGCTGAGAACAATGAAAGTCAAGAGGGAGACCCTGTGGTTGATCACTATTTAATTGACAGGTAGCAGAGTTACATGATGGAGATTTTTTTTTTCCAGTTGTGTAACTCTGCTACCGGTCAATGGAAAAATCATCCACCAGAGCCCCCATGTAGATGGCTCCACACGCAGCCCCCCTGTAGATGGCTCCACACGCAGCCCCCCTGTAGATGGCTCCACACGCAGCCCCCCTGTAGATGGCTCCACACGCAGCCCCCCTGTAGATGGCTCCACACGCAGCCCCCCTGTAGATGGCTCCACACGCAGCCCCCCTGTAGATGGCTCCACACGCAGCCCCCCTGTAGATGGCTCCACACGCAGCCCCCCTGTAGATGGCTCCACACGCAGCCCCCCTGTAGATGGCTCCACACGCAGCCCCCCTGTAGATGGCTCCACACGCAGCCCCCCTGTAGATGGCTCCACACGCAGCCTCCCTGTAGATGGCTCCACACGCAGCCTCCCCTCTGTCGATGGCTCCACACGCAGCCTCCCCTCTGTCGATGGCTCCACACGCAGCCTCCCCTCTGTCGATGGCTCCACACGCAGCCTCCCCTCTGTCGATGGCTCCACACGCAGCCTCCCCTCTGTCGATGGCTCCACACGCAGCCTCCCCTCTGTCGATGGCTCCACACGCAGCCTCCCCTCTGTCGATGGCTCCACACGCAGCCTCCCCTCTGTCGATGGCTCCACACGCAGCCTCCCCTCTGTCGATGGCTCCACACGCAGCCTCCCCTCTGTCGATGGCTCCACACGCAGCCTCCCCTCTGTCGATGGCTCCACACGCAGCCTCCCCTCTGTCGATGGCTCCACACGCAGCCTCCCCTCTGTCGATGGCTCCACACGCAGCCTCCCCTCTGTCGATGGCTCCACACGCAGCCTCCCCTCTGTCGATGGCTCCACACGCAGCCTCCCCTCTGTCGATGGCTCCACACGCAGCCTCCCCTCTGTCGATGGCTCCACACGCAGCCTCCCCTCTGTCGATGGCTCCACACGCAGCCTCCCCTCTGTCGATGGCTCCACACGCAGCCTCCCCTCTGTCGATGGCTCCACACGCAGCCTCCCCTCTGTCGATGGCTCCACACGCAGCCTCCCCCCCTGTAGATGGCTCCACACGCAGCCTCCCCCCCTGTAGATGGCTCCACACGCAGCCTCCCCCCCTGTAGATGGCTCCACACGCAGCCTCCCCCCCTGTAGATGGCTCCACACGCAGCCTCCCCCCCCCCCTGTAGATGGCTCCACACGCAGCCTCCCCCCCCTGTAGATGGCTCCACACGCAGCCTCCCCCCCCCTGTAGATGGCTCCACACGCAGCCTCCCCCCCCCTGTAGATGGCTCCACACGCAGCCTCCCCCCCTGTAGATGGCTCCACACGCAGCCTCCCCCCCTGTAGATGGCTCCACACGCAGCCTCCCCCCCTGTAGATGGCTCCACACGCAGCCTCCCCCCCCCCTGTAGATGGCTCCACACGCAGCCTCCCCCCCCCCTGTGGATGGCTCCACACGCAGCCTCCCCCCCCCCTGTGGATGGCTCCACAGGCAGCCTCCCCCCCCCCCCTGTAGATGGCTCCACACGCAGCCTCCCCTCTGTCGATGGCTCCACACGCAGCCTCCCCCCCTGTAGATGGCTCCACACGCAGCCTCCCCCCCTGTAGATGGCTCCACACGCAGCCTCCCCCCCTGTAGATGGCTCCACACGCAGCCTCCCCCCCTGTAGATGGCTCCACACGCAGCCTCCCCCCCCCTGTAGATGGCTCCACACGCAGCCTCCCCCCCCCTGTAGATGGCTCCACACGCAGCCTCCCCCCCCTGTAGATGGCTCCACACGCAGCCTCCCCCCCCCTGTAGATGGCTCCACACGCAGCCTTCCCCCCCCCCCCCCTGTAGATGGCTCCACACGCAGCCTCCCCCCCCTGTAGATGGCTCCACACGCAGCCTCCCCCCCCCTGTAGAACAATGCAATATTGTGATAGGTCAGACTCTACGGGCACGGCGATACCAGTTATGTTAACTTTTTTTTATTCTTTTTTTTAACATTGCTTTAGGGGAAAAATGGGAAAAGGCTGTTTAACTTTTAATGCTTTTTTTTGGAACATAAAAAAACCTTTAAAGGGAATGTGTTGTTAGCAAAAAATGTTTTGTTTTTTTTTAGTTAAACAATTAGTGTGTAGGTGATTAAACATTGTTCTAATTTTTTTCACGAGTCAGGAAATATTATAAAATAGATTCTAATTTATAATATTTCCCAGCACTGGTCACTAGATGGAGCAATTCCCAAAATTGCAGCATTGCATGTGGTAAAGCAACCACATTGCTTTATGCTGCAAAATTGGGAAAAAATTCCTCGCTCTAGTGAGCTCTCAGAATCCCCCCTCCTTTATCCTGGCTAGTGCCGGGAGAAACGATGGGATTGAACAGTCTAACCTCCTACACTGTGTGTCGCCATTGTTTGAGCTAACACACAGTGTAGAAGGTTTACATACAGTAGTAAACACACTGAAACACGAACATACATAGAAATCACTTACCTGCTCCTGTCGCCGCCGGTCCGTCCGCTCCGTCTGCTCCGTCTGCTGCCGCTGCTCCAAGTGCACAAGTCCGGAAGCCGCGACCGGAAGTAGTAATCTTACTGTCCGGCCGCGACTTCCGGTCCACAGGAAAATGGCGCCGGACGGCGCGCAGTTCAACTTGGACTGTGTGGGAGCGGCGCATGCGCCGTTCCCACACAGACGGCGTACACCATAGTGGATGGAACAGGCCCCGTTCGCATTTACTATGGGACTGGGGCTGCCGTACTCCATGTCTGTATGTGTCGTTAATCGACACATACAGAAATGGAGTAAAAAATGGCAGCCCCCATAGGGAAGAAAAAGTGTAAAAAAAAAAAAAAGTAAAACACAAACACACAAATACATTTTTAATAAAAGACTAAAATCAAACTGATGTTAAAAAAAAAAAATTTCGTGACACTATTCCTTTTTAACTGTTTTTTTTCCTTTTTTTTTTTATTAGTCCCCCTAGGGGACATGAACCAGCAATCATTGGATCGCTTGAATGATATACTGCAATAAAAATGTATTGCAGTATATCGTGATTCTGACAGTCTCCTTTGAAGCCATTGTTAGTCCCCCAGGCTGCCATGGCAACCATTGTCACCAGCCGATCACGTTGCGGGGGGGGGGGGGGTGGCGCGATGGCGTGTTTAATCTAACAATTTAAATGTGATTGACCGTGGCATTTAAGGTGTTAAACGGGTGGAATCAAAGTGATATTTTATTCCGCCGTTGCAGTGAGGTGTCGGCTGTATAACACAGCTGTCACCCGCTAAGTATGGAGCAAGCTCAGCCCGTGAGCCCACTCCATACTTCCCCATAATGGCTGTCATGTACTAGTGTACACAAGTGAACAGCAGTGTTTTAGATGGCACTTTGGTGACCGTCTCAGAAATGCTTTCACTTGTAAATCCGTGAACTTAGGAAGTGTGCCAAGTACTATATTAACTTGTAGGAGGGTAGATGCCAAAATATAATTAAGGAATAACCAAGGAATAAAACTCTGTTGCTCTGGTTTCTTTATTAAAAGAACAGGAGAATGGCTGTAAAGTTGCTACGAAGGGGGTTTTTCGGTTTCAGCAAATTTAATGTTTTTGTGTAATGAAAATGTATAGAATTTCCAATATACTTTATCAATTCCTCACCTTTTTCAAGATCTCTGCTTGCAGTTATTTGATGGGGGCCTTTAATTTTTTTATTCAACGAGAATAAAATTGCGTCCTGGTCATGTGATTGACACGTGCTCGGTTCGTTAACGTGCAGTTGTCAGAACTCTTGTCTTGTAACGAGCAGTGCACATGTGTGTGCATCTTATGGGCATGAACAGGTTTTTATCTGCTGGGAATAAACCATGAAGGTTCCTATTGAATGACAGTAAGCAGGGGTACAGAGCATCGGTGTTGTACCTCCTTTCTTATTGTTGCAAAACTGGTTATTTTGCAGGTGCACCATATTCCTGTAATCAAGATGTCCTGCTACCCGAAAGAAAACACGTATTGATTGTATCTAGAATATCGATCCTTAATGCTACTTGTCTGTAGATCGAATGTTAAAGGAGTTTTCCAGCAAATAAAAATTGATTGCCTATCCTCAGGATAGGCCATCAATAGCCGATGGTTCGGGGTCCGACTCCCAGGACCCCTGCTGAACCGCTGTTTTGAAGGGGCCGCAGCGCTCGAACGAGCGCTTCTTCCCTTTCATTTCTTCTTGCTCGCTGTGAATCTTCGACACGCATTTAGCGGCTATTCACAGGTATTGCAGCCTTTACTCCCATTGAAGTGAATAGGAGAAAAGGCTGTAATACCTGTGAATCTCCGCTAAATGCGTGTTGAAGATTCACAGTGAGCAAGAGGAAATGAAGGGGAAGCCGCGCCCGTACGAGTTCTACGGCCCCTTCAAAACAGCTGATCGGCGGGGGTCCCGCGAGTGAGACCCCGTCCGATCAGACCCCGACCGATCAGCTATTGATGGCCTATCCTGAGGATAGGGCATCCATTTTTATTGGCTAGAACACCCCTTGAAGATCTCGCTATAAATAGCCTGTAACGTATTGTAAAATACATATTGCTGATGGAGCATTTGGTCATCAGTGTTAGGGTATGTGCACACGCTAGCTGTCATTTACGTGTGAAAAGACAGACTGTTTTCAGGAGAAAACAGCTGCCTCGTTTCATACGTAAATGCTCCTCCTCGCATTTTGCGAGCCGTCTGAGACGCTCGTAAATCTTGAGCTGTGCTTCATTGACTTCAATGAAGAACAGCTCAAATTACGTGGCAAAGAAGTGTCTTGCACTTCTTTGCTGAGGCAGTCCATTTACGCGTCGTCGTTTGACAGCTGTCAAACGACGACGCGTAAATTACAGGTCGTCTGCACAATACGTCGGCAAACCCATTCAAATGAATGGGCAGATGTTTGCCGACGTATTGGAGCCCTATTTTCAGACGTAAAACGAGGCATAATACGCCTCGTTTACATCTGAAAATAGGTCGTGTGAACCCAGCCTCAAAGTCCCAGAGAATCCCCATAAACGAAGTAACTTCAGCATATGTTTTGCTCATGTAGTACCTTCCCACACCTAACATGTACGCTTTATCCATAATCACTGAATTCAGGTGATTCATTCAGTCCCATTGCCACAGGTATATAAAACCAAGCACCCAGCCATGCAGTCGCCTTTACAAACGTTTATGAAAGAATGGGTCGTTCCAAAGAGGGAGGTTCAGATGTGAACCAAAATGTCGCTCACTCTGTGTGGTGAAATAAAACCAACTTCTCTCCAATGACCTGAAGTCCTGGTGCTGTTGCCTTTCTCTATATTTTCTTCTACTTCTCTTCAGTCAAGGAATTGATTCATCCTTTTTTGGTGAATGTGCACATGGCCTGATTTTCAGCTATTTTTGGTGTGCTGTGTATGTCCAATTTTTCTATTCTATCTATCTATCTATCTATCTATCTATCTATCTATCTATCTATCTATCTATCTATCTATCTATCTATCTATCTATCTATCTATCTATCTATCTATCTATCTATCTATCTATCTATCTATCTATCTATCTATCTATCTATCTATCTATCTATCTACAGGGTATCAAGCTCTGAATAAGAAAGACAGAGCTCCTATGCATCCGTGAATCCTGATTACACACGGATGCAGAACACTGCTAAGGATCCGTGGCTTTGCGACCCACAAAATCACTACGGTCATGTGCTTGAGGACTTAAACTAATCTGTGTATAGCTGATATATATCTACTTTGTAATTTTCTTACTGTTAAAATGTAGTTGTTTTATCTATGCAAATTCTGTGTGAAGTTACTGCCCTGCGCTGTCTCCATTCCTGTAATCTGATGTCCACCCCCTGTTGTCAAGCAAAGTCTGTGCCTGGTTACAGAGCAGAATTGACAGGCTGCAGAAGGAGGGGGTGTCACTTCACTGCCTGTCCATACAAGTCTATGGAGACAGCAGGAGGGGGCAGAGCGAGAGAGTGAGTCCGCAAAAGGCACATTGCATACAAGTCTATGGAGAGGGGAGGGTGAGCAGGGTGAATGACACAGGCTGCTGGTAAGATTTCTATGTCACCCCAGTCCTGGATTCTCAGCTACACTGGTATGTACTGCTGTGTAATCTTCACCATTCTGCAGTTTGTATATGTATGTATGTATGTAGGAGAGAGCAGGATTCTCCTCTTCTCTTTTTGCAGAGTATAGAAGACTGATGGCAGTTAAGTTCTGCCCACTACCTCTGAGAGAGCTGAGAATTGGAGCAAGAGCCTGCAGAGGGGAAAACTGCTAAATAATGCAGAATATGAGTCATATATTAGCTAGAAATAGTGTTATTCCTCATGTACACCCATATGACCGCTTATTCTGAAAACTTAGGTACGCGTTAAAGCCCCTGATCAGACAGTAGGTTATGTCTGACTGACTCGGACTCCCATTTGACAATTCCAGTAGTCTAGAGTCTCCACTTATTACTGTGCCTAATGCAGTAGTTAAATGGAGCAGCTGACATTGGAGAAAATGAATGGCAGGCAACCACTAACCATAGGTGTTGACTTTAAATATAATTAAGACCGCAGCTAGGCACCTGAGTCTGAGAGAGAAAATTAGCAGACACATTTTTATACTCCTCGTTGGTGCCTTGTATAATTTTAATGGGAAAGGTAGAAAAGTGAGTTCTATCCTTCTATATCTGTAATAAAATGTATCTCTTTACTTACAGACCTACATAGGCAGCGTGGTTATATCTGTAAACCCTTACAGGTCATTGCCCATTTACACACCAGACAAAGTGGAAGAATACAGAAATCGCAACTTTTATGAACTGAGTCCACATATGTGAGTATTGTTTGTAACTTCATTCATCTTCGATATGTTTAAAACCGGAATTGCTTGATGCTGTATTGTCAGTGATGACTTGTGATATTATTATTTTTTGCTATAAAGAAAGCGGGAGAAGCTGCTGCCAGACACATTCTATTTACCTTGGGTGTATGGCCAGCTTTAGCAGTGTTTTACAGTCACAGGTTTCAGACTAATATCAGTATTTGAATGTATAGTTTGAGTTGGCCGGTTCCACAGAGATTTTGTTTGGTAGAACCCATATTTTATAGGTAAGGTTCGTTTTTCCGTTTTTTTTCTGTTCAGTCATAAGAATAGACAAATGAGAAAAATAAAAAAAAGGCAAGTGCCGGCCGGATCTGTCACATGAAGGACAACAATGGTGCCCGACAGAACCCATTGACTTTAATGGGTTCCGTTGTGTTTCTGTAATGGTGTCTGTCGTTTTACTGGAAAATAGCGCAAAATCCTGTACTATCCTAGCGAAAAATCCTTTTTTTTCCCCGGTATTTTTGCCTGGATTATCAATGGATGCTCCTAACGAAACCACCAATGCAGATGTGGGCTTAGACTAAATTTGATTCTCGTATTTTATCACAGAAGAAAAGTGAAAGTATTAAACCATGGGTTAGAATATCGAAATAGCTTTTTATTAATCCAACATGATGCACAGGATATGCCATAAATGTCTGATAAATGCTGGACTCCACACCAATATAGAGAAGGCGAGTGTCCTGATCTGCGGGTATGTGGACCCATTATGCCGCACCGCCGTAGAGGTGAAGCAGCTGGCCAATCAAGTACCCAATCAATACAAAGTCCAGCACAAGGGTACCTGAATAGTCCAGACAGTCACAATGGCTAGGCACAGATGGAACTTCAGACGGCAGAGGATGCCACACGTGGCGAAGGGTATCAGGCGTGGCAGATGACAGAACACGACTTCAACACTCGATAGGGCTAGGAACCAACGCAGCACAGGATACAGGAACAGGTAGTAGGGCATGGGAACAGGAAAACACTAAGGGACCATTTGCTAAGACTAACATGGGAATTACGAACAGGCTCAGGCAGGGAGTGAAAGGGCAGAGCCCCTTTTATAGTCCAGAGTGATTAGGGCTAAATTGTAATATAATTTATGTGCGCGCGCTGGTCCTCTAAGGCCGGGCACGAGCATGCACGCACACCCTACGGGACACAGTCGAGCGTAGCGGAAGTGAGTGCTGGCGTCTCCCAGGAAGGAGATGCCGGCCAGCACTCAGAGATCCATGGCCCCGGCCGCCAAGATGTGAGTAGGAACGGCGGGCCTTGGACACTACAGCGAGTCCCTAGACTTTGTCCTTCCTGGTGAGGGGGCCACTCACTGTCGATTGCAGGTTATTCAGTCCAACAATTGCCTCGAGTGTGAACTGATCTCAGAGAAAATTGGCAACAGATGTTGCATATCCGACTAATTGCAGTGAAAACTTTTTCATTATGGAGATAATAGTATTTTCTGTCTCTCTGGAGATTTACGTAGGCTGAGTTTACACATTGCATATAAAAAAAACTAACGGAAACAGCCTTTTACAAACACTATAGAAATAGCCATCAAGTTCACTAATAATAGTACTCTTTATATAGCGCCAACATTTTCCATTTTTTAACACTGGAAATGCTGCAACAACCCTATTCCCGTACAAACACCGTAAAGTGTACTTGGAACCTCAAAGATCATTGGAAAACTTTGAGACAACGAAAAAGGATGGACACACTTTGGGCGCAGACCCCAGATAGATTGAAGCAGGACTTCACAGATTCTTATTCAGTCGACTTCAGTTTACTAGGTCTGATAGAAAGCAACACGTTTCGGGGGTTTCAAAGACCCCTTTCTCAAGGTACAGATACAAAACGATTGGTCATAGAAATTCATCTGCATTAAAACATACATACATTTTTTGGGGGGAGGTTCTAGGCAGAATGGACACATCAAATCTTGATAAATACATTCAGCACATAAAACACAAATGTAAATAAAACATTTGTGCCCCGATTATGGATTAAAAATATACCTTTGGCATATATCATTAAGAGTTATTTGTGTATTAGAGCAATATTCCGTGTCAGACAGCACCTGGATCGGCTAGGTTTCTATTTGGCTTGTAACTGTGGCACCAGTCAGCTATCAGAGCGGTGTGGATATCTACAACTGTTTAGGCCTCGTTCACATCTGCGCCTCGTTCACATCTGCGCCATAGCTTTCCGTTTCCATCACAATTGATTTAAATGGTGACGGATCTGGTGCCAATGGTTTCCGCTTGTCTCCGTTGTGCAAGGGTTCCGTAGTTTTGACGGAATCTATAGCGTTGTCCACTACTTATAACACACAAAAAAATGCATGTTACATTTGAATAACGCTGGTGTTTTTAAAAGCGTTTTTTGATTCAGCTTAATTGCCAGAAAAAAATCTGTGTGTGACGGAGGCCTTAAGCCCAATATTTCCTGTTACTGCTGTATGTTTAGATATAGATCAATATATATGTATCAAGTAGTATGGAAAGAAGTATCTATCTGTACTGTTTACTTTTGTTACTGCATGCACATATAACTGTAGCTGCTGCTGTCTCCCAGTCATTTCTGGAATGTAAGCACTTGACATTCAGTTATTGCAGCATCTGAGTAGAGCATTGGCCTTTCGGACAGTGGCCCGAAGCCACACGCGCTGGATTGTGTAACCACTAGCAGAATGTGACATGCTGCTCCTAAATTATTCCAATTCAGCATATTCACGTTCTTTTTTTAATAGTTTATTACAATGCTCTATGCACCAAAAAAATAGATTGAGATCTGTGACACAAGGAGGCATTGTCCCTGTGAAATACAAGCCTTTGCCTACATTCAAGCTACAAGATTGAGTTTGAAATACAAGAAATATGTTACAAAGTTTGTGTATTAATACATTTTCATTAAATACTTTTAATTTTATATGAAAAAGTGCAGACCTACTTATGTAAACAATATGAAGGTCCCTGACCTCTGGGACCCCCATACAATCCAGAAAATGAATGGGCCACAGCGCTTATTTAGAACTGCAGCCCCTTTACTGGTTTCATTTGCCACCAGCTGTGCAGGTAACCGCAGCATGGTCCCAATCAAGGAGCGCTGCTGCGCAGGTAAATCTTAGAAGGGAACGATTGCTAAATCATTGCTGCGGCCGCTTCATTCTCAGGATTGGTGGGGATACGAAGAGTCAGACCCCCACTGGTCATATAGTGATGGCATATCCTAGGGATCTAAAAATAATTGCAGATACCTTACTAATCATCTTGAGTAAAGGGGGTTTTACACGGGACGATTATCGTGCAGACGAGTGTTAGTATAATTTTTATATATTTATATATTTTTTTTTCTGGTAAGCTAAAATCTGCAGGAAGTTCTGTTGGCTTAGTATGTACCTATCAAAAAAAATAAAAAATCTTGACACATACCTGTGACCATATGAAAACTAATCTAAAAAGAAAAACATTGAAGACAGAGAAGGAAGTGCAAAGAAAAAGTAGAATAGCTGATACAGTACCAGTTAGGTTCAAACTATAAGTTGTGAGAATGCAAAAACTTCTGTTTATTGCTATTGGAAGGAAAGCAGGTGTTACTGCCAGGGCCGACCTTAGGGGTGTGCGACCTGTGCCTTCGCACAGGGCGCATCACTCCAGCAAGTGGAAGGGGGCGCTGCGCTGGCTCCCTTCCCCTACTTCCCCTACTCGCTAGCGGCGACACCGGGCTTGAGGGTGGTGGCGCCACTAGCAGCCGCTGCGGCTGCTACAGTGTTCGCGACGGCACTATAGCGGAGCAGGGAAGGATCTCCCTGCTCTGCTATCTACTAGCGCCACTGTAGCTCCCTGAAGGAGCGGAATCCCTGTGTGGCCGGGGATTCTGCTCCTGGAGCGCTCCGCTTGATGTCTCTGTCCATATGTGGACAGTGACATCAGGGGAAACTCCTGAAGTGGAATCCCCATCCACAGCATTGCAATGTATAAATCTTTATTGATTACAAATTAAAAAGACTAGTCCAAACGGCTTAAAAAATGCAAAGAACGACATTCTCAAAAATAGTACATTATAAGAAAACCCCATAAAGCTTACTAATGAGCAAACATATAGTATATCTGACATGGGCAACTAGGTATAAAAAAAAAAGGCCAAAAGTTTCTCATTAGTAAGCTTTATGGGGATTTCCTATAATGTACTATTTTTGAGAATGTCGTTGTTTGCTTTTTTTTTTTAAGCTGTTTGGACTCATGTCTCTTTAATTTGTAATCAATAAAGATTTATATATTTTTTTATATTGGCATTATCTACTGCAAATAACAGAGCAAGCTTGCTAGGCTGTTTCCATTACTGTATAAATCCCAGGAGGCAGGTATTCAATAAGCCTAGAAATTTGTCCTAAGTGCCTAATTTCTTGGTATGTTTTCTATTGAGGTCTCTAAATGTTCTTCTAAACTGGGAAACTGCAAAACGTCACACTGTCTCCTGGAGAAGTCTAACTGGCTACTTAAAGCGTACCGATCAGTCCAAAAATCAGGAAGCCGCAGTTGTATAATAAATACACTATAGCCAATAATTGTGCCCCTTACGTGTTTATTGGGGTCTTTTTCCATCCCTATACCAGCCTCTTAAAAATGCATGTTTTCTCTCCCCGTGCCTGCTAAGTGGGCACTCTTGTAGTGCTTTGTACTCTGAGCCTGGCAGATGTTTTTCCACTTCTGTTCCCCCTCCCCTTTTAACAGCATGCAGTCTGTCAGAGAGAGAGAGAAAAACTGCAGCTTCACCCCTCCTCCCTGCCTTCTAATTACTGTGAATTTTGGTGACTTATAATTTGTAGGTAACCTGCAGGCTACTGGAAGATGCCACGTCCCTCCATATAAGATATATTACAAAGTTCCATAAATCCACGCTTACTATTTATTAAAATAGATGTAACTTTAAGGGCCAGTTCACACTGAGTTTTTTTTGACACGGAAACCGCGCCAAAAATGCCTCCCATTGATTTCAATGGGAGGCAGAATCGTTTTTTTCCCGCGAGCGGAAAAACCGGCTTACGGGAAAAAGAAGGGACATGCCCTATCTTCGGGCGTTTACGCTTCTGACCTCCCATTGACATCACTGGGAGGCAGAGAAAGCGTATTTAGCTGCATTTTAAGCTCGCGGCGCTCAATGGCCGCAGGCGAAAAACCCTGCGAAAATCGGCGTGCAGGCAGAGGAAAATCGGGCTCAAAATCCCAAACTGAATTTTCAGGCAGGTTTTCCTCCTGCAAAAAACTCTGTGTAAACCCAGCCTAAGGCTATGTTCACACGGAGTATTTTGGGGAAGGAATATCTGCCTCAAAATTACGTTTGGAACTTTGAGGCAGATATTCCTCTCCCTGCACGCCGATTTTCGCGGCAATTATCGCGCCGTTTTTCGCCCGCGGCCATTGAGCTTTCTCCTGCCTCCCATTGAAGTCAATGGGAGGTCGGAGGCGGAAGCGCCCGAAGATAGGGCATGTCGCTTCTTTTTCCCGCGAGGCAGTTTTACTGCTCGCGGGAAAAAGACGCCGACGCCTCCCATTGAAATCAGTGGGAGGCGTTCTCGGGCCGTTTCTGCCGAGTTTTGCGACGCGGTTTCCGCGTCAAAAAACTCTGCAAAATACCCCGTGTGAACATAGCCTTACAGTAGGTGCACGGGAAGTCTATTTTGTTCAACCCTGTCCTCGCTTTAACTCCTTAACGCCGAAGGACGGATATATCCGTCCTCAGCAGCTGCTAGTTCGCGCAGGAGGACGGATATATCCGTCCTGTGATCGCGCGGGTACTGACAGCGTACCCATGCGATCAGCGGCAGGAGCACGGCTGTTATACTCAGCCTGGCTCCTGCTGCAACTGCCGGAATCGAAGCACGCTCCGATTCCGGCAGTTTAACCCATTAAATGCCGCTGTCAATAGTGACAGCGGCATCTAATGTGTTTGACAGAGGGAGGGAGCTCCCTCTGTCACCCGATCGGCGCCCCCGCAAACAAATCGCGGGTCGCCGTCGGGTTTCCATGACAGCCGGGGGTCTAACAAAGACCCCCAGGTCTGTCTTCAGCATCTGCCTGTTAGGCGATGCCAGAGGCATGACCTAATAGGTTGCCTGTCAGTTTTACACTGACAGGCAATAATGCTTCGGTATACTAAGTATACCAAAGCATTATATATGCGATCAACAGATCGCATAGTGAAGTTCCCTGATGGGACTTAAAAAAAAAATGACAATCAGTTAAATAAAGTTTGTGAAAAAAAAAAAAAAAAAAATTACAGTCAAAGTCAAATAAAACTACTTTTTTGGCCCAAAAAGTGGTTTTATTTAGTAAAACTGTCAAAACAAATCACACATACACATATATGGTATCCCCGCGATCGTAACAACTTGACCAATAAAATGAACACATTAATTAAACCGCCGGATGAACGGCGTCCAAAGAAAACGCAAAAAACAACGGCAAAATTTTCTCTTTTCTCCCATTCCCCCCCAAAAAAATAAAATAAAAGTTAATCTATAAGTCCTATGTACCCCAAAATAGTACTAATGAAAACTACACATTGTCCCGCAAAAATCAAGCCCACATACCGCCACATTGACGGAAAAATAAAAACGTTACGGCTCTTGGAATGCGGCGATGCAAAAACAAGTAATTTTTTTCTAAAAGGGTTTTTATTGTGCAAACGTAGAAAAAACATATAAAACCTTTACATATTTGGTATCCCCATAATCGTGCCGACCCATAGAATAAAGTTAACATGTTATTTACGCTGCATAGTAAACGGCGTAAATTTATAACGTGAAAATTAATGCTGGAATAGCTGCTTATTTTCAATTCTCTCCTAAAATAAAGTTAATAAAAGTTAATCAATACATTATAAGCATCTAAAAATGGTACAATTACAAAATACAACTCGTCCCGCAAAAAACAAGCCCTTATACGGCTATGTCGACGGAATAAAAAAAAAGTTACGACTCTTGGAATGCGACCGTGAAAAAACAAGAAATAATCCTTGGTCATTAACGTGCAAAATGGCCCGGTCATTAAGGGGTTAAAGGACAGTCATTAGTGTGTTTTTCCAAAGGATATGTTATGTTACTGTTAATATCTTGTGCTGTTATGGTAATGAAGTAATGTCAGAGGGATTATCCTCAAGGCAAGCAAGGAATGAGATACTAGAACATATGTTAAGAAAATTGCCAAATATTTTCCAGGTGATGTGATAAGGATTCTGTTTACTTCATAATTCATCAATTTGTAATTTGGCTTTCTTTTCTCTTCTCGCTTCTCATACATTTTGAGTGGTAAAGCCGTGCCATCTAAAAATTGTATTGTGCTGTAAGTACTAACACTGGCTTTTATTTCTAGCAGGTGCTTAGGAGGAAATAAAAAGAAAAAAAAAACAGCAGTTGGGGAATAGCATAACTTTGTAGCAAGCAAACAGGTTGACACATAACTAATTGGTAACTGGCTTTACACAGATGAGCAAACATAATCTTTAGCCTCAGGATGAAAATAAATATCCCGTACATTATCAGCCAGACGTTCAAATGGTTTAACTGATGGTACACCTAGAGATTCTGTAATTGTCCAGTCTCCTCAATCACTATCATGCCTCATGTTGGTCAGGGGGGCCATACACAAGTATATCCCACTGCTAATGGGCAGTCATCCATCAATAATTACAATTACACGCTGCAATACATGGAGGTAATCACATAGTAACAAGTTCCTTCTTTGCATAGAGACCACAGACTAAATGCCCTTTTAGACGGGCCAATTATCGGGCAAACGAGCATTAACAGAACGCCTCGTTCCCTGTCATTGCCCTGTGTAAACGGGGCAAGTATGAGCCGGTGAACAAGCAAACCCTTGATAGAATTGAGCGCTCATCCCCATACATAGCTCCTTGTGACAGAAGCAAACGAGCGCCGTTCATCAAGCGGTCTTGTTGATCGGCGCTCCTTTACACGGCCCACGTGGGGCTGTGTAAGAGGACCTGAATACATATACCTAATAAATGTTGTGAATGTTTCATATATAAATACCGTATGTACTTCATTGCCAGCAAATATCTAGGAAATAAAGGTGTAACAAGCAAAGGGGTAGCTTGAAAGTCTTGGGGTCCCAATGAAAAATCTGCAACAGGGCCCCTAACTATCAATCGTTATTTAAAGTACTGGTCTCCTTTTATGGGACAGAGGTAACTTTTGGGCACCCTCAGACTCCAGGGCCCTGGTGTGACCGCAAACCTATGCACCCTTTGTAGTTCCGCTCCCCTAGTGCAGTAATGAAAGATCACTGAGCATTAAAACGAGCCCAGTAAGCACGTGCACCCATCAAGTTGCTCTGTCACATCCTACGCTACTCCAGCCTTCATACAAGAAAAGGTATACGAACGTATACCAGCTTGACAGAGACCAAAAGGACACTCTGTCGGGCTAATGGAGCCCTATGAACACATTTATGCTGTACATTTGGAGCTTTCTCGACATACACAATAATCATAGGGCACAAATGCTATGTGAAGGGTGCCTTATAATGTCTCAATTATCGTTCTGATTTTGAACGATCCTGACTGATCGTAATGATGATTACCATGTGTAATAGCACACAATTATTGTTTAGTATTGATTTAAAACTATTCAAACATAAAAATCAGTTGTACATTGTCACTACGAGTGAACTTGCTTTAGAAAATGACGTAATATGTATGATAATTGTAATAATGCAAATGTCCATCAAATGCTTGTAATGATTTGATTTTTATCTTTTTTAACCACGGTCATCGGTGGTTTGAGCAATTGTAACCTGTAAATGGGCATTTAATCTGTTTCTCTGTTCTTATTTCAAGCATACCTCAAGCCAAAAGTAAAACTTGGCTGTTCTGAATCTTTAGATCCAGTCCCTGTGTGCAGTATTTATCCTGTTAGCTGTTTTGTGGGAGACAAGTTCTTCAGCCTGTGGGACAGTAATGAGCTGTGTGACAACTATCAATGCCAGCCACGTCGACTCATTGGAATATTTTTTCTGCCACTGAGAGACCCCCCCCGTCTTAAATCTCAAATGATTATTCGTATTGTCCACCATGATGTATCTGGCAGACCAGTGCCTTCACTCTGGTACTTATAGCTGGTGAGGTTTTCGGACACGTAATATTACATTTGCAGATAACGCACTGTGATGTCACAGTGGATCAGTTTATGCCTCGCTCCATTGATTGACCTCATAGCAGACTCTCAAGCTTCACGTCTCCCCTCCTCCCTTATCTAGCACAATATTCCCCTCGCAGCTGTCAGCTGTGTGAGTACACAGGGGCGTACATACTATATAGGCAAACCATGCAGATTCTTTGGGACCCTTGTAGAGAGGTGGCCCAGTCCTGGTTGGTCTCATCCTCTTTGCTACTGGGTGGACGGAATCTGTGCAGAACTCTCCAGAGGAACTGCATTGTTAGCAGGCGAGGCGAAATGGCCTGTAAGGAAGGGGCCCGAGGTGGTATGGGGCCCAGGTAGGATAGCCATGGAAAAGATGGTATGGAGACCAGTAGTAGTGACAAAACAAAGTCTATTCAGACCGATATAACTTCATACTAGAGCGAGTGCGTCTACCCCAAATTTGCAGCATAAAGCAATGAGGTTGCTTTACCACATTAACCATTCTGCAATTTTGGGAACTGCTCCCTCTAGTGACCAGCACATGGAAATGTTATAAATTAGAATCTAATTTTATAATATTTCCTGACTTGTGAAAAAATTAAAAAAATTAATGTGTAATTACTTAAATAATAATTGTTTAACGAAAAAAAATATTTCTAGCGACACATTCCCTTTAAATATATACAAAAAGAACAAGGAGACGTACTACTTATTGTTGAAAGAAAATAAATATAAATTTTTATTACACATCATAGAAATAAACCGCATAAAATACAAATGAGAGCTCAACAAGAATTGCTGTAATTAGGGTACAAAAAAACGGACAGATATTGAAGTATCACAAAAGTGCATTTGTTACACATATATCAGTGTAGATTACCCATAAAGACAGTGTTGGATAACCATAAGAACTAGTGCATGACCACTAGTTGTAGGGCCCACAGTATAATAAGTTGTCGAAAAAAGACGGTCTACAAAAAGAGGGGCACAAAACGTATAGCTGTGAATACTGCATCAAAAAGGAGAAACCAGCCAGCATGCATCCAACGCGGCTGCTGCTAAACACACGGTCACTATCTAGAGCAACGAAGGCCACCAATAATGATATGCAGCGGAAGTAAATCCAAGTAGGTATCTAAAGCGAGTATCTTACTTGCATGAGAGAGGTCCTATTGCAGGACTGAAATGTTGCATTGTCTGATATTGCCTGAATAAACTACAATTCTTTTATCACCTATTTGGGTGCTGCAAGATCTTCTTTTGAATATTTTTTTTTATATAGTCCAAGGATCAGGACTACTTGCTGGGCACCCTGACATTTATTATCCTGTTGTGCTGCTGCTCTACTTTTTTTTTTACGTGTGTGTGTGTGTGTGTGTGTGTGTTATATATATTTAACCCCGGCTTGATATGAGGCTCCAATTTTATCTGTACAGAATATTCGTATCATATGGGTTGTGTATTAAAAGGCATAATGTATCCCCTATTGTAGTAGAATGAAGAATACCTAATCCATGTAGTTTCTATGGCCCTGGAACCGGTCCAGTGCCAGGTATAAAGATGAGAGTTCCCAGAATGCCAAAAGCTGAGCAAACTTTGTGCAGATATTGAGTCAGCAAGGAATGCTGGGAATTTTGTCTCTAAAGCCAGCATAGTTGTGACTGCAGCTACATACTATAATGCAGGATCGGTACAGGATAAGCAAAGCATTTTCAACATTACTCCACTTTCTTTTGAATATTAATTATATACAGTATGTAAAATGGTGTTTTAAGATAAAAAATAAAATAGTCTCTAAGGTCTACTTCTCATCAACTTCCCAGTGAATACATTGTAGATTTTTTTCTTCCTCCCTCCCCCTTTTTCTATTGCTAGATCCTGTTTCATGGACTTAGTTTTATTTTCCCTTGGAGTTTGAACATCTGGCTTTAGTTTTTATAAAGCCCTTGAGAATCTGTAACTGAAATAGACCCTTGCTCTCTTTCCCACAAACTTAAAAACATGGAAGACTGTAGTAATACTGGTTTTGTGGTATGTGACTTACACTGTGCATTCAGTGAATTCCAGTGCAGGAAGGGGTTAATGACCTTCCTCGTTTATTATTCTTTGTGATACAGAACCAAGAGGGGTGGTCAACACTGGATTTTATTTATTGCAACAAAGTTAATTTATTACGCAAGTGCATACCTCCCAACCGTCCCGGATTCAGCAGGACAGTCCCGGATTCCGGGCGGTGTCCCGCTTTCCCGTGCGTCCGTGGGTATGTCCGGTGTCAACTGTATCTTCATCCGCAGTTACAGTTGATCCTAATGCTGAAGCAGGGAACAGTCAATACCCTGCAGCAGCATTAGTACAGAGTACTCCCCGGGCACGGCGATATGCTGGCACGCGTCTGGACAGAACTTGACTATCGCCTAGACATCGGCCGTGTCACCGATGGAAATCACTTTGAACTTTTGTAGTGTATAGATAAAACTTGGATGGTGTGTCTTTTCATGTTAATAAATTTGTGTTCTGATCTCGCGCTTATGAATACCGAGGCTCTAATTTTGCATCATCGTTTTTGAATCACCCGGTCTATTACAAAACAGTATGATTTCCTATTTTATAAATTAATTAATTAAAAAAATAATATCCAGACAGCCCCTTAACGCACCTTGACGTAAGTGCACATCAAGGTGCAGGGGGAGAAGTATGGAGCAAGCTCCATACACTGCAGGTGTCCGCTGTGTTTTTGCAGCTGACACCCGACACTAACAGCCAGGTGTTCCTGGGCGTTTAACCCCTCAAATGCTGCAGTCAATCGCGACCGCAGCATCTGAGGCGTTAAAAAGAGGGGACGGCCCCCTCTGACAGCTCAGCGGTGCCCCCGCAACGTGATAGTGAGGGGTCGATGGTTGTCATGGCAGCCTAGGGGCCTAATGAAGGTCTCCAGAACTGCTTTCCCTCTGCTTCTGTTAAGTGGCAGGATTTAACAGTAATCGATAAAAATGACTATACACTGCACTACATTAGTATTGCAGTGTATTGTACCAGCGATCCAACGATAGCTGGTTCAAGTCCCCTAGGGGGACTAATAGAATGTGTGTAAAAAAAAAAAAAAAACTTACGTTTTTAGTATTGAAAAGAAATGTAAAGATCCTAAAACACCCCTTTTCCAATCTTTCCTCTGAAGTAATGTAATAAATAAACAAAATTGGTATCGCTAAAAGACCGAGCGATTACAATATGCGGTGAACGCCATAAGAATCCAAAAAATATGAAACACCAGAATCGCTGTTTTTTGGTCAACTTATGTAATGTAATATAAGGTGATCAAAAAGTTGTATGTACTAAAAAGTGGTACTAATAAAAACCACCGCTCGTACCCCAAAAAATAAGCCCTCATACCGCTCAATCGCAAAATAAATATATGCCTTTCAGAATATGGAAAAAGACACTATTTTTTCTAACAAATAGTTTTTTTCTTAGTAAAAGGAGTAAAACATTAAAAAAACCTATATAAATCTGGTATCGGCGTAATCGTATTGACCAGCAAAATAAAGTGATTTTGTCGTTTTTACCGCATGTTTTAAGACATAAAAATGAAACCCGAAAGAAAATGGAGGAAACCATTTTTCCCAATTCCACCCCACATAAAAAAAAAAAAACAGTTTCCTAGTACACTATATGGTACTTTAAATGGTGCCAGTAGTAACTGTAACTCCTCCCGCAAAAAGCCTTCATACCAAGCCATTAAAGGGAATGTGTTGCCAGAAAAACATGTTTTTTTTTTAAAAATTAAACATTTAGTGTGTGGGTGATTAAACATTGTTCAAATTTTTTTTATTTTTTTGCACGAGTCCATGTAATATTATAAATTATTTCTAATTTATAATACTACCCATTTTTGGTCACTAGATGGAGCTGTTCCCAAAATTGCAGCATTGCAACATTGGGTTAAAAGCCCTCGCTCTAGTGAGCTCTCAGCATCCCCCCCTCCTTTATCCTGGCTAGTGCCGGGATAAACGAGGGGTTTGAAAGGTTTAACCTCCTACACTGTGTGTCGCCATTTTTTGAGGTAACCCACAGTGTAGTAGGTTTACATACAGTAGTAAACACACACAAACACTAACATACATTGAAATCTCTTACCTGCTCCTGCCGCCGCGGCTCCCTCCGGCCCGTCCGCTCCCTTTGCTGCCGCTGAAAAAAAGTTTTATGGCTCGTAAAAGGCAGGGAGTGAAATACTAAAATTGGAAAAAAATAATGGCTTGGACTGTAAGGGGTTAATTATGTGTTGCCCCACTCCTATTATTGACGCCCATTGCACTAGACCATTCCGTCATGCCTTATGCTTTTGTATTGTGAGTAGATTATCACAATAGGATTATGGGAAGGTGATTGTGACTCCAGGTAATAGGTTATGCTTTTAGATTTCAGATCACCTGTCTCGAAAGAATATAAAGCCCTGCAATAAAAATTATTTATGTAACCATTGTTTGGTTACATGAAACCAAAACAAGAGACAATAACTGTATTATTGTATGCAAGAAAACTTTTTTCTTTTATGCATTATTAATGCATTAGTAGCCCACACATACATACACGTGTCTATGAATTCTATGCACATCATAAGCACTTCATGTATGAAGCTGAACACTAGTTAGCATGAAACTTCCTGTCCCCTTTTCCCTGTGGGCAGATGAATATATGGTCGCACTGAGTCCGTCTAATAGGAAATCTTCACATTTACATTATAGGTACAGTGATGTTGTACAGCAATACGTTCTAAATCTGTACATAAATGTATAACCTAGAATATCTGTGCCGACCAGATCTTCTTAAAAAATAAAAAGACCAAAAAAGATTATTTTTTTAAATTTTTTATTCTAGCAGATCAATTTAGTCTACAGGAGTCTATTATTCTATGCTAAGAAATCTTGAGATCCAGCAGTCATTCGTAGAACAGTGATGTGTGCTGAGTAGATGCGTGAAGTCGGCTTGTACTCTACACTGATGCCTTTGCATTTCTATGGTTTATAATTATATTACAGTGACAAAAATATCTGCAAAGGAAGGTATATTGGTGCCTTCACTAAACTCTGTCACGGTTTGTGGGTACGTGGACTAGGGATGTCACGATACCAGAATTTGGACCTCCAAGAGAAGGTGTATGGGCAGCACAGTAGAACAAAAACCTCCAGGGCATAAGGGTGCAAGCCTCCAGGGATCCGACTTGTAAATCCTCAATGGTATACAAATGTAAGGAGAAAGAGGCAGCGCTCCAAGGTTCAAAAAAGTAGGTAGTTTATTCATCCATCAGTGAAAAAAGTGCAACGTTTCAGCTGCTCAATGCAGCCTTTGTCAAGCTTGGCATATATCTGTTACAGTACATTAGCCTGTGTACTGATAGTACACAGGCAGTTGTTAGGACATACCTAAGTATCCACTAACAGGAAATATGGTAAGACAGCCCTGGGGTCCTTCAATGAACCCTGGGCTGTCTGCCCATATATGGTATGTCCCTCAATCGCATCACAGGAATTCTCTGCGATCCAAGGGGCATCCCCCATCTAATTTTCCCCTGAATGCTGCAGTCAGCTTTGATCGCAGCATTCACGGGAATAACATCGGAGATGAGGTTTCTCTGATCTCTGCCGTTCTAGAGCAGGGCTCCGGCTGTGTAATACAGTCATTGCCCCGCTCCTGACGGGAAGTGCGTGCGTGGTGAGCATGAGGAGATGCGGCAGGCGCTGCACTAAGGAGCGCAGGCACTGAAGACAGAACATGGGTGTGTATTGTAGTGCGTCTGCCATGGTCTGCTTTCAGTGCTGCCGCTCATTTGTGCAGCGCCGGCCGCATCGCATCATCCTTACCCCGCACACTTGTTATCAGGACTCAGGAGCGCGGCAATGACTGTATTCCACGGGATGTCTATTCACAATCTCTGCACTTCGTTACTCTGTCTGTGGTAGTTATAGCAGAGGACGTGTACTCTTGTGAGATTACGCGGTAAATGACAGGTTACAACTAGATCACGCCTCCTCTGCTGTAACTACCATAGAAACGAAGGGCAGAGATTGTGAATAGACATTCCGTGGAATGTCTATTCACTGTCTAAACACTTCAGTATTGTTAATGTGTTAGTATAATATAGCACATAATGATCTAACAGGATCCCTATGCGCTGTGTAAATGAATGGAGAGGAGTGCATGATGCTGATTGGTCAGCGTCATACACTCCCCTGTACAACGCCCATTTGGTCTAAAGTAAAAATACGCCCACTTGGGCATTAAAGGGGTTTTCCGGAAGTAAAAAATTACTTTTAATTAAACTAAAGAATAAAAAACATTTAACTTTGTAATGTACTTACGTTTGATTAGCTGGATGTATCGTCGTATCCACTCTTCCGTCACGTGACCGCTTGTCCATGTAAAATTTGCACTTCCTGTGCATACCCGTCCATTCGCGCCTAACTTCCGGTTTGCGGTTTCCGGTTTTCACAGTGTACGGTTACGTCATAAATGACGTAACTATACCACGTGTTTTCCCCATCTGCTTAGAGCATGCGTGGTTGACACTACCACGCATGCTCTTTTAAATGATATGGCTGTGTCTTCAGCAGCAGTGTTTCATTGCGCATGCGCAAGTTCTAATATGTGGTGTCGGTGTGCACTGTGACGGCCGTGTCTGCCGTAGCTCGCTCTCTCCTCCTCCTCACAGTCCGAAGCGCATGTGAGGAGGAGGAGGTGGGTTGTTTATTTGCTCACTGTAGGAGCGGAATCCCCAAGCCCGGGATTGGGGATTCCGCTCCAGGAGAAGTCACAGACTTCACTGTGTCCATATATGGACACAGTGACTTCTGAAGCGGAATCACCGGCGAATTGGCCGGGGATTCTGCTCCAAGAGAAGTCACAGACTTCACTGTGTCCATATATGGACAGTGACGTCAGGGACTTCTGAAGCAGAATCCCCGCCGATGTGGCCGGGGATTCCGTTCCAGGAGAAGTACCTCACTTCACTGTTCATATATGGACAGTGAAGTGAGGGATTTCTCCAGAGCCGTCCCCTACAGGAAAGTAGGGGGGGTAGCATTGCCTACAGGGGGGGGGACGCTATGTGACATTACCTACAGGGGGGGGCTATGTGGCATTACCTACAGGGGGGCTATGTGGCATTAACTACAGGGGGGGGGCTATGTGGCATTACCTACGGGGGGTGGGGGGGGGGGCTATGTGGCATTACCTACAGGGGGGGGGGCTATGTGGCATTACTTACAGGGGGCTGTGTGGCATTACCTACAGGGGGGCTGTGTGGCTTTACGTACAGGGGGGCTGTGTGGCTTTACGTACAGGGGGGCTGTGTGGCTTTACGTACAGGGGGGCTGTGTGGCTTTACGTACAGGGGGGCTGTGTGGCTTTACGTACAGGGGGGCTGTGTGGTTTACGTACAGGGGGGCTGTGTGGTTTACGTACAGGGGGGCTGTGTGGTATTACGTACAGGGGGGCTGTGTGGTATTACCTACAGGGGGGCTGTGTGGCATTACCTACAGGGGGCTGTGTGGCATTACCTACAGGGGGGCTGTGGCAGTATCTATAGAAGGTAGTGTGTGGCATTATCTACAGGGGGCAGTGTGTGGCAGGAAATTGACGAATGAAATTCATCAGTTTTTAAAACGGACAAGGAAAAAAATGGGTGCAAAACGGGTTCAAAACGAAAGCATGGCCCGGAACGGAACAGATGCAAAACGGACCAAAACCGCTGTTTTTTATAGGCCGACACTCAGACCCTCTCGTGTGAATAGAGCCTAAAGGTAGTTGATGACGTCTTTACACAGTCGAAAGTGCTGTCTTAGCAAAGACACGGAGCGTCATCAATCATAGAACACGCCCCCTCCTCTGACGATCTCGTCGTCCACACCTTCTCATCCTTCTTCACACTTGTAGTTCCCACACTGTGTGTATATATGTGTGTTTTTATATATATATATATATAATTTTGTGTATGTATATGCGTGTGTGTGTGTGTGTGTATGTATATATATATATATATATATATATATATATATATATATATATATATAATTTGTATGTGTGTGTGTGTGTGTATATATGTGTGTGTGTGTATATATATGTGTGTGTGTGTGTGTGTATATATATGTGTGTGTGTGTGTGTGTGTGTGTGTATATATATATATATATATATATGTATATATATATATATACACACACATTTTATATATATATATATATATATATATATATATACACACACACACAAAATTTTATATATAAAAATATGTATAAATAGTGAGACACACTAAGGCCTCATGCACACGACCGTAGCCATGTGCACGGCCGTGATCTTCGGGTCGGCCTGCCCCGGAGTGTCACCCGCGAGCCACCCGCAAATCGCGGGCCGTGCACATGGCCGCGTCCATTATTTTCTATGAGCCTGGACCGCAGAACACGGCCGTACTAAGAAATGTCCGTTCTTTCCGCGGTCCAGGGTCCTGGGCCATGCACGGACCTTGGAAACCACGGTCTTTTGCATGGGCACATAGAAGTGAATGGGGCCGCAATGCTCTCGTGGATTTTCGGGGGAATTGCGCCCACAAAAGCACGTTAGTGTGTATGGGGCCTTACATACATTTATAGTAAATTATGTAAAAAAAAAAAAAAAAAAAAAAGAAACGTTTTACCATTGTTTGGAGTAGTGTTTGGTGTTTGCTTCACTGTAAGGCCCTGTTCACACAGTTATTTGCACGCAGAAAATTCTGCCTCAAAATTTTGCTTGAATTTTCAGGCAGATTTTGATCTGCCTCCACACAGTTTGCCACGATTTTCGCCCGCGGGCATTGAGCGCAACGGGCAAAAACGCTGCGAAAAACGCTTTCTCTGCCTCCCATAGATGTCAGAGGAGTAAACGCCCGAAGATAGGGCATGCCGCTTCTTTTTCCCTCAAGGGCCACGGGCAAAAAACGTGGCAAACGGCGTGCAGGCAGGTCAAAATCTGCCTCCAAATTCAAGACAGAATCTTGATGCAGAATTTTCTGCCAGCAAAAAAACTGTGAACAGGGCCTAATACAGGATCTATTGGAACAGATCCAGCAGCAGGTGAGGTAAATGTGCTGACTGGATTGTGTGTACCAAGATGTCTGACTTGGGTGGAGTCGGCAGACTTAGGGCATGTTCACACGGCCTATTTTCGTCCGTTTTTCGGGCCGTAAACTCCCGAAAAATCAGAAGCAGAACGCCTCCAAACATCTGCCCATTGATTTCAATGGGAAAACGGCGTTCTGTTCCGAAGGAGCGTTTTTTTATGTGTTTTTTTACACATAAAAAAACGACCGCGAAAAAGAAGTGCAGGAAGCCTCTTGAGACGTTTTTGAAGCCATTTTCCATAGACTGTAGTGAAAAAAGCTCCAAAAACGGGCGTAAAAAACGCAGCGAAAATCGCGATTTGCACAAAAAACTTCTGAAAATCAGGAGCTGTTTTCTCTTGAAAACGGCTCCGTATTTTGAGACGTCTTTGCCTGTGAACATACCCTGACATTTATCAGGCTGTGGAAGGGGCGGGGGAGGGAGACGGGTGCCTGTACTTAGATCAGGGATAGATGGAGGCACAAAGGATAATGATGATTATTACTGTGTAAGGGCTTATTCAGACGAACGTGTAATACGTCCGTGCAACGCGCGTGATTTTCACGCGCCTCGCACAGACCTATATTAGTCTATGGGGCCGTGCAGACTGTGAGTTTCATGCAGCGTGTGTCCGCTGCGTAAAACTCACGACATGTCCGATATTTGTGTGTTGTTCGCGCATCACGCACCCATTGAAGTCAATGGGTGCATGAAAATCAATCGCAGCACACGGAAGCACTTCCGTGGTACGCGCGTGATTCGTGCAACAGCAGTAAAAAGTATGAATGAAAACAGAAAAGCACCACGTGCTTTTCTGTTTACAAACATATAAACAGTGTCATAATGATGGCGGGGGCGCGAAAATCACGCAGCCACGCATCATACGGGGCTGACACACTGAGCTGTTATGTACCTTTTGCGCGCACAAAACGATGTGTTTTTTGCGCAAGCAAAAGGCACACGCTGGTGTAATCCGACCTCAGACAGTGTGCAGGGAGGGAGCGTCTGCCTGTAATCTGTAATTAGAGTAGGGAAGGACCATGTGACCATAGAGGGGCGTGGCAGTATGCAAATAGCTGAGGTGCTTTGGAGGAAGGGGGAGGATGCAACTGTCTCCTCAGATGCAGCAGGGGATCATGGGTATAGTGGGTTACAAGACAGGAAACAGCCAGTAAGGGATGTAAACAAACAGCAAGGGATGTAAACAAACAGAAAAAGCAGCAGTGACGATGGAAATCAAACAGAAACTGGTTAGAAGTTTAATAGGGGGTATTAGGGAAGGCAAATCAAGGCTGGGGGATATTTTTTAGAATTTTTTTTTTTTCCTGGACAACCCCTTTAAGCAACTCATTAGCATAAATCTAAAAACGCTAATAAAGTTGTAAAAATAGATAGTTTTTTAAATAAAAAGCACTGCTGTCACCTACATTATAGCGCCGATCTCCTTATGTAGGAGATGGGGCACTTATAATGTGGTGACAGAGTCTCTTTAAGCTACAGAAAGCGCTTTGTGGAGGTAATTACTGCTAAAGGGGCATCTACAGGTTATAAAATGCAAGGGTTCACTTACTTTTCTCCCTGCACTGTGGATGTTTACCCAGTGAGCGTAATAAAAGACATGAACCGTACAACTGGCTGTGTTCTTGCTGTAGTTTAAATTGTGATCCAAGTCACAATTATAGACAAAAACAATTAGATCCCATTTTAATAGTAATCAATGCAGAAATCTAGGTAATCACTTTTTTGAAAAAATTGTTTGCAGCTGTATGCTCATACAATTGCATATGTCTGCCATAAAAAAAAAAAGTTTACTTGTATACAGTTGTATTGAAAAACAGAGTAAACTATGCTTCACAGTTGGGGCTGCGAGATCCCAACTGGCCATACATATGTGAGATACTGATTCAGTTACTACATTTCCTATTTCCCATCTGTGGGTGTTCACAGTAACTGATGTCTTGGACCCTGGCGTTGTCATTTGGATCTGTTGGTTTTAATAGCCATGGGATTTGACAGTCCTATAATAAGTAGATGTGTAATTACAGGAAAGCCTGTGTAACCTAGTATTTCTGAGTGCAGGAATTCTGTTACTAAGAGGTACTGTATTTTACATTTCCAACCAATGGCTTGTATATACTGAAAATAATTATTGCATGGCGCTCCAGACTCTAGACCAATTCTAGTTACAGTTTTAGGAATAAAACTGCTAGAAAACACTGTTTTGGGCGTACATGTTAGTGGATGGAACGGGCCCCGTTCGCAGTCCCTATGGGACTGGAGCTGCCGTATTCCATGTCTGTATGTGTCGTTAATCGACACATACAGAAATGGAAAAAAAAATGGCAGCCCCCATAGGGAAGAAAAAGTAACACAAAAACACACAAATTATTCCAAACGTTTTTAATAAAGCACTAACATCTTTAACATATTAAAAAAAAATTTGTGGTAACACTGTTCCTTTAAAGAATTTTGAGGTAGATTTTGACCTGCCCACACTATCTTGCCGCGTTTTTTTGCTGCGTTTTTTGCCCGCGGCGATTGAGGACAGCAGCCAAAAAACGCAGCGAAAAATGCATTTTCTGCCTCCCATTGATTTCGATGGGAGGTCAGAGGCGGAACAGCGAAAAGAAAGGACTTGCTGCTTTTTCTTTTTTCCGTGACTGGCTCCTATTAATTTCAGATTAAATCAATGGGAGGCGGTTTTGGAAGTTGTTTGGTGCTGATTCTGACGCAGTGTCCGAGTCAATATCAAGGCCCAAAAACTCTGTGAACTGGGCCTTTATTGTTAGGGCTTATTCAGACGAACGTGTAATACATCCGTGCAACGCGCGTGATTTTCACGCGCCTCGCATGGACCTATGTTACTCTATGGGGCCGTGTAGACTGTCAGTGAGTTTCATGCAGCGTGTGTCCGCTGCGTAAAACTCACGACATGTCCTATATTTGTGCATTGTTCGCGCATCACGCACCCATTGAAGTCAATGGGTGCGTGAATATCACGCCCAGCACTCCCGCAGCAGTATAAACTATGAACCCCGCAACGGAAAGTGAAAGTGACAGCACAGCTTCCGTTTCAGTCACCATTGATCTCAATGGTGACGGAAACATCGCTAATGGATTCCGTTCGTCACCATTCCGGCTGGTTTTCGGACGGAATCAATAGCGTAGTCGACTGCACTAATGGTGACGGAAACGGAAGCTGTGCTGTCACTTCCACTTTCCGTTGCGGGGTTCACCCGACGGAAACCTCAGACGGAACCCCGGAACGGAAGCGAACGGTGATGTGAACAGGCCCTAACACAAAAGTTTTGTATTTTTTTAATCTGGTTCACAAAAAAAAATAATTCCAAATTCTACTAGACCAACTGCCTATTTAGAGACAGGCAGCAGCTCCAGGAGCGACATCATAAGGGACACACTAGGCGGATATGCTGAGTAAAACTACACAGTTTATCCGCCCCGGTAGCCGCAGGGAATTCTGCCAGCAAAACCGCACCAAATAGTGGCGCAGGTTTCGTGAGGCATGTCCGCTGCGGGAATCCTGCAGGGAAAAAAAAGTTAAGACTTGCCCCGGCCGTAATTTAGGTGACGCATCTCTCTTTCCTGGGATGACGCTGTAGACCATGTGACCACTGCAGCAGTCACATGGGATGAATAGAGGATCGCGTCACCAGGACTACGGCCGGGGCAAGTCTAAACTTTATCAATTTAAAAAAGTACCTTTTTTTTTTCTCATTTGTGATTTTTGCGGCAGAACCGCAGCATTTCCGCAACAGAGGAGCAGCGATCCCACAGCATAAATTGACATGCTGCGGCTTAAAAACCCACACTGCAGGTCCATTTTTTTTGCAGCGTGTGGATGAGATTTGTTCAAATCTCATCCACTCTGCTGCGACTGTAATACGCTGCGGATTGTCCACAATAAAATGTGTCGCATAAAATCCGCAGTGTTCATGCCTAGTGTGTTCCTACCCTAAGGCCGGATTCACACAAGCATGTGCTTTTTGCGCGCGCAAAAAACGTGGCATTTTGCGCATGCAAAAGGTCCATAACAGCTCGGTGTGTCAGCAGCGTATGATGCGTGGCTGCGTGATTTTCGCGCAGCCACCATCATTATGACACTCTCTTTGTAGCACGTGGTGCTTTTCTGTTTTCATTCATAGTTTATACTGCTGCGGAAGTGCTGGGCGTGATTTTCACGCACCCATTGACTTCAATGGGTGCGTGATGCGCGCACAATGCACAAATATAGGACATGTCGTGAGTTTTACGCAGCGGACGGACAGTCTGCACGGCCCCATAGAGTAACATAGGTCCGTGCGAGGCGCGTGAAAATCACGCGCGTTGCACGGATGTATTACACGTTCGTCTGAATAAGCCCTAACTATAAGGCCCAGTTCACAGAGTTTTTGGGCCTTGATATTGACTCGGACACTGCGTCAGAATCAGCACCAAACAACTTCCATTGATTTAATCTGAAATCAATAGGAGCCAGAAAAAAGAAATAGCAGCACGTCCTTTCTTTCCGCTGTTCCGCCTCTAACCTCCCATCGAAATCAATTGGAGGCAGAAAATGCATTTTTTGCTGCATTTTTTGTCTGCTGTCCTCAATCGCCGCGGGCAAAAAACGCAGCAAAAAACGCGGCAAGATAGTGTGGGCAGGTCAAAATCTGCATCAAAATTCGGTGCGTGGTTCCAGTCGGTCGCCGGTGCGCGGGCGGGCGGTCACGGGTGCGTGCGGGTGCACGCTCGCGGATGCATGCTCTGTCGGTCGCGGGTGCGTTCGGTCGCCGGTGCGCGCTCGCAAGTGCGCACGCACGGGACTTCGCGAGAGCGCACGCGTGGGAATTTGCGGGTGCGCGCGATCGGTCGCGCGGGCGGTGTTTGACGGCCCCCATGACGAGAAGGGGGGCCCCCACAGCTCACGACATTCTTTTGGTGAAAAAAACGGGCCCCATTGCAGGGGCCTGTTTTTTTTCTACCAAAGGCAAGTCCCCTTTCAATTAGGTTTGGCCAGGCCCCTCACATCAGTACCCCTAATACCCCGATGATGGCGGCTCTGGGTAGCATGATAGTGCTGGACGGAGTACCGTTAACAGGCGGTGCCACGGTAGGGGGGCCCAGAAAATTTAGCTGTATGGGGCCCTGAAATTCCTGATGGCGGCCCGGACCATAAATAACTAACATGTTAACTTAATTCTATAAGTCGGTACAATTATGGTTAAAGCATGTTTTATATAGAAAAAAAACAACAAATTTTTTTGGTGCTACTTCCTAAGAACCATAGCTTTAAAAAATTTCCATCAACGCAGCCGTATGGAGCTTAATTTTTGCAGGACAAAATCTTTTTTTTTTTTTTTTTGTATCATGGGTTATCTTTTTTCTACGGGTCATTAAGATTGTGGCGATACCTTATATCAATTATACAAACATTTTTTTTACTATTTTTAAGTAAAATATTAAGGAAAAAAATGTTCTCTTTTTGGAGGGGACTATTTTATCTTTACCTATTTTTTATTTATTTTTTTCCATTTGTCCCACTAGGGGACTAGAAGCAGGGATCCACTGATCGCTTATAAAATGCTTTGGAATACTTACTACTCCAAAGCATTATTGCCTGTCAGTATAAGGCTGGGTTCACGCAACGTATTTTCAGAAGTAATGGAGGCGTTTTACGCCTCGAATTACGTCTGAAAAAACTTCTCCAATACGTCGGCAAACATCTGCCCATTACTTTCAATGGGCTATACGATGTACTGTGCCGACGACCTGTCATTTTACGCGTCGTTGTCAAGACGGCCCGTAAAATTACAGCCTCGTCAAAAAAAGTGCAGGACACTTCTTGGGACCTAATTGGAGCCGTTTTTCATTGACTCCAATGAAGAACAACTCCAAATTACGTCCGTAAAAGATTCCCCTCAAAACGTGAGTACATGCAATTACGTCTGAAATTCAGGAGCTGTTTTCTCCTGAAAACAGCTCCGTAATTTCAGACGTAATTGCAGTTATCGTGTGCACAATACCCTTAAAGGGAAACTCTGGTATGGCCTGATAGGCATATGCTTCTGGTAATCCAGGGTGTCTTTGTCAAGCCCACTGCTGCAATTAAGTCATCGTCACGCCGCAATCGCGGCCCCTATGGTAGATGACCCCTCCCTCTGTCAAACGCAGATGCTGCAGATACACCCACCCTGCTAATTTCCCGACCATGTGTCTGTATTTGAGGCAGGAAGTGAGGTGAGAGAGAGGGAGCCCCGGGAACCGCTTCCCATGTTTCCCTCAGATAGGGTTGCATAGGAGACCTGGCAGAGCTGCTTTAAATAAAAGGGATTATTCGTTTAAAATAAAAAAAACATATATCTAACCGCTTCCCCAAAGAAATTGGAATATCTACTGCTAATGAACTATTATTGCTTTTAACCCTTTCCCGACATCCGCCATATATATACGGCGCACGCCGGGTGGGGGAATATGGAGCGGGTTCACGGGCGGAGTCCGCTCCATAGAGCGAATGTGTCGGCTGTGTGTTACAGCCGACACTTCCGGGTTACAAGGGGGATCCCGTTTTAGCGCGATCCCGCTTGTTTAACCCGTTAAATGCCGCTTTCAATAGAGATCGCGGCATTTAAATTACTAAAAACAGGGGGGGTAACCCCCTGTAACGTCCCAACGGCCCCCCACGGCGAGCCGTTGGTTGGCACGGCTGCTTGGGGGCCTGACTAAGTCCCCCAGGTCCGCCATCTTTGTACTCCTATGAAGCTCTGCCTCCGGCAGGGCTTAATAGGTGCCTGTCAGAATGACGATATACTGCAATACATTAGTATTGCAGTATATCGTGCAAGCGATCTAACGATCGTTGGTTGAAGTCCCCTAGGGAGACTAATAAAAAAAGTAAAAATTAGTTAAAGTTGGTTTTTTTTGTGTAAAAAGTTAAAAAAACCATATATCATTATTTAACCCGTGCGGTGAACGCCATAAAAAAAAATAAATAAAATTGTGAACGCTAGAATCTCTATTTTTTGGTCACCTAATCTCCCACAAAAAATTAGATAAAAAGTGATCAAACCATCGCATGTACACCAAAATGGTGGTATTAAAAACTACAGCTTATCCCGCAAAAAATAAGCCCTCATACCACTTAATTGACGGAAAAATAAAAAAGTTACGGCTCTCGGAATTTGGCGAGACAAAATAAATTTTCTTTTTTACACTTAGGTTTTTACTTGTAAAAGTAGTAAAATATAGAAAAAACTACATATATATTTGGTATCGGCGTAATCGTATTGACCCACAGAATAAAGTTAACATGTTTTTTTAATTGCACAGTGAATTCCGTAAAAATTGCGCGCAAAAAAACATGGAAGAATCGCTGTTTTTTTCATTTTCTACCCCACAAATAATTTTTTTACCGTTTCCTAGTACATTATATGGCAAAGTAAATGGTGCTACGAAAAACTACAACTCGTCCCGCAAAAATCAAGCCCTCATAGAATATTGACGGAAAAATAAAGAAGTTATGGCTTTTGGAATGTGGGGAGGAAATTCGAAAATTAAAATCTGAAAAAGGGCTGCGGCGTGAAGGGGTTAATAAACTGACAGTACCTGGCAACGTTTAAAACTTTCCTCTTTTGGGACCAAAATATACTGACATCCTCTCGTCTATAAAATACACTGTTAATTGAGCGTTGCCTAGAAACCCATCATTCTTTTAATTCCTAGGGTAAATTTACACACTGAAGTTGTTTACAGTACAATACATGTGGATGATGTTTTCAAACTCGCATCCACACGTAGCGTGAATATTTTTTTCTGCAGTATGTAAGTTCTGTTTTAGATTTGCAATGCATAGGGTGAAATCTGCATCAAGATCTGCATGTAAAACTTTTCATAGCGATCCATCTATATCATGTTTGCAGAATGATGCATTTTAATTTTTATCTATGGATGTGATTTTCACAGTATTTCTGTTTTTATGTTGCAGTTATGCGCTTTCTGATGAAGCATATCGTTCCCTAAGAGATCAAGATAAGGATCAGTGTATTCTCATCACTGGTGAAAGTGGAGCAGGAAAAACAGGTACTGAATAAAAATCTCCCCCTCCCTCTTTTTTTTTTTTTTTTGTCTCAAAAATGCATGACTTGTCAGAAGATTTAAGGCCCCATGCACACGACCGTAGCTGTGTGCACGGCCGTGATTTTCGGGTCGGCCGGCTGCGGACTGTCAGCCGCGGGCCGCCCGCAAATCGTAGGACATGCACATGGCCGCCGTCATTGTTTTCAATGAGCCCGGACCACAGAAGATGTCCGTAATAGGATATGCCCGTTCTTTCTGCGGTGCGGGTTCCCGGGCCATGCACGGACTGTAAAAAATACGGTCGTGTGCATGGCCCCATAGAAAAGAATGGGGCCGCAATTCTCCCATGGATTTTCGGGGGAATTGCGGCCGCAAAAACACGTTTGTGTGCTTGGGGCCTTAGGCTATATTCACACGAGCGTATCAGATTCAGGTCCGTGATTCAGGTCCGTGTGTGTTGCGTTATGCATCAGTGTGCTTTGCAAGTGGCATGCTTTATTCATGCACTCACAAAGGACATCATTATTTTTTTTTTTTGCATTATTATTTTCAATTGAATTGATGTGCAAATCACGCACCGCACATGGATGTGCATCTGTGTGTGGTACGTGGTTTCCACGCACCCATTGACTTCAATGGGTGCGTAGGTGCGTGAAAACGCACCAATATAGGACATGCAGTGAGTTTCACGCAACAGACTTTCGCTGCGTGAAAACTCCTGCACGTGTGAGCGGCCCATTGAAATCAATGGGACCGTGCGCTGCGCGTGACTTCCATGCGCAGCACACGGACGTTATTCCCTTACGTCTGAATTAACCCTTAGGTGGGGACTCCGACCTGGGACTAGCAGTGATTCCAGAATAGGCCGCTTTGCTTTTCGGGGCACAAGAATCTTATCCCAAGAGGAGTACAAAGAACGCATAGATAACAACATTTTAAAACACATTCATTTTTTAGGTGTTGTAGTTTTGGCACTGTGGTCATTGAAGATTGACATTGAAGATATTTTACATTTTAGCCACTTAGTCTTAAACACTGTACATGTATTTTAAATTATTTTTCCGGTATATACTTTGAAGTTTAGTACCTTACTATTTTCAACATCTCTGTTTGCAGTCAGGAAATGGGGACTTTATTTCTTACATCCAAAAGACTAGAAACCTGTACAGACCAACTTCTCACAATGTTTGCTACAGTCGTTGCAGTAGCTCACAGAGGATTGCCTTGCCTGGATACGTTGTAAATTAAACTCTGATCAGTCTGTCCAGGTTTTCGGTTTTTTGATGTAAATTATAATGTTCTCAAACACACCGTATATTAGAAAGCTTTATAACTTTTAAATGTTAAAACTATTAATACTTATTTACATTTACAAGTTGTTGTCTCAGAAGTTCTTACAATAACTTGAATAATATTTAACTGGTTGACGACGCTGGATGTCTATGCTCATCATGAGCGGCTAGACGTTGCTGCATCATGACTAGCAAGTGTGCCCGCACGATCAGATATGTACTATATAGCCGCAGCCCCGCTCTAACGGTCGAGATCCAAGAAATATCATTAAAGGACCCAGGGCTGTCTGATCCTATTTCCAGGCAAGTACTGGTGTATAAATATATAGGAGTACATTGAATTAAAAAAAATAAAAATAAATTTAAAATCCTCCCATGGGATTAAAAAAATAAAATAAAAAATTATGTTTAATGGGACCTAAATAAACTTTATTAGATAGAAATCCCAAAACACACAAAAATATACACACATTTGGTATCGACAGGACCGTGACAAAATGCACAACAAATTTATAGCTTAGTTTATGATGATCTGTGTGTTGTAAAAAAATAAATAAATGACAACTGCAGCAGAACTGTGTTTTTTGGCAATATAAAATTATAGACTAAATGATAATGTAAATGTGCCACAAAAATGGCACCTACGTAAAGTACAACTTTGTCCCACAAAAAATAAAGCCTCATACAGCTACGTCAAATACAAAATGGAAAAAAAATCATTGCTCTACCCCAATTATTTTGGCCACGCTCACAATATATTGAAGAGGTTGTCTGCTTTGGACAATCCCTTGCTATGTAACCTATGTATTTTAAGCTAGTACGGGATGGTCCCTCTGCTAGGACCTTCTTGTATAGGCTAAAATGGAAGGGGTACGACTGGGCTTGAGATCTGTACCCCGTAATGCTTTCTTTTTCCTAAAGAAACACGTATTTAAATTGTGGTCCCCCTATAACCTCCGCTGTTCCCTGTGGCAGTACCCCTTATCCCTGGGAAATCTGGTGTTTGTTCAAAGTAGAAACCCCTTCACGACATTTGCCGTATGGATACGTCATGGAAAGCTAGTGCTTCCCGCGTTTTGCCGTATCCATATGACAAATGCATGGCTGAGTCGATGCCATCATCGCCGGATGTCAGCGGTGTATTACAGCTGACATTCGTCTGTAATGACGGGGACCGAAATTAGCTTCCCATCATTAACCCAAAAAGTGACTCCATTTAGGAAACTGAATACCTTGAGGGGTGTCGTTTCCAAATTGTGGTCACTTCTGGGCGGTTTCCACTGTTTTGGTCCCACAGGGACCTTAGCGCTCAGAAACCAATCCAGCAAAATCTGCACTCCAAAATCCAAATGCCGCACCTTTCCTTCTGAGCCCTGCCGTGTGCCCAAACAGCAGTTTATGACCACATATGGGGTATTGCCGTACTCGGGAGAAATTGCTTTGCAAATGTTGTGGTTCTTTTCTTCCATTATTTGTTGAGAAAATGAAAAATTTTGAGCTAAAGCTTTGTCTTATTGAAGAAAAGGGATTGTTTTTATTTTCACTGCACAATTATACAAAACATGTGGGGTCAAAATGTTCACTATACCCCTAGATTAATTCCTCAAGGGGTGCAGTTTCCTAAATGGAGTAAATTTTTGGGCGTTTTCATTGTTTTGTCCCCTCAGGGGCTTTGCAAATGTGACATTGCTTCCGCAAACCTTTCCTGCTAAATGTGTTTTCCAAAAGCCAAATGGCTCTCTTTCCCTGCCGTGTGTCCAAACAGCTGTTTATGACCACATGTGGGGTATTGTTTTACTCTGGAGAAATTGCCTTACAAATTTTGCGGTGCTTTTTCTTTTTTAGTCCTTGTGGAAATTAGAAAAAATTAGCTAAACCTACATTTTCTTTGAAAAAAATGTAGATTTTAATTTTTCACGGCCTACTTCCAATAATTTCTGCAATAAACCTGTGGGGTAAAAAAATGCTCACTATACCCCTAGATAATTTCCTTGAGGTGTGTAGTTTCCCAAATAGGGTCACTTTTGGGCGATTTCCACTGTTTTGGCACCGCAAGAGCCCTTCAAACCTGACATGGTTCCGAAAATATGTTCTAATAAAAAGAAGGCCCTAAAATCCTCTAGGTGCTCCTTTGCTTGTGAGGCCTGTGCTTCAGTACATTACCACACTAGGGCCACATGTGGGATATTTCCTAAATCTGCAGAACTTGGGCAATAAATATTGAGTTGCATTTCGCCAGCAAAACTTTCTGTTAAATAAAAAAATTGATTAAAAATGAATTTCTGCAAAAAAAAAATTTAATTTGTAAATTTCACCTCTACTTTGCTTTAATTCCTGTGAAATGTCTAAAGGGTTATGAAACTTTCTAAATGCGGTCTTGAATACTTTGAGGGGTGAAGTTTTTAAAATGGGGTGATTTATTTGGGGTTTCTAATGTAAGACCCTCAAAGCCACTTCACAACTGAACTGGCCCCTGTAAAAATAGCCTTTTGACATTTTCTGGAAAATGCTAGAAATTGCTGCTAAAGTTCTAAGCCTTGTAACGTCCCGAGGCTCTGTCAGGAAGGTCAAAAGTGGCCAAAGAGGGAAGGGTTTAAAATCCTTATTCTTCAAATGATGCTGCATTTGTAGGATTAATTATACAGTATAATATACAATAATTATGATCTACAAGTTGCAGTTTAGTTTTTATTTTAACCCCTTCAGGACATTTGACGTATCCATACGTCCTAGCCGGGTTGGGGAAGTATGGAACGGGCTCACGGAGTGAACCCGTTCTATATGATGTGGGTGTTGGCTGTATGTTACAGACGTCACTTCACAGTAACGAGCGGAATCGTTTAACTCGTTATATGCCGCGGTCAACAGCATTTAAATCGTTAGAAGGGAGGGGCGAACCCCTCTAGCAGCTCATCGCGTCCCACCACAATGCAATCGCGGGGTGGCTATGGATGCCTGGGGCCTAATGAAGGCCCCCAGGTCCACCATCTTTGTTCTCCTACTAAGCTCTGGCTTAACCCATTAGTGACCGGCCCATCGTGTTTCTACGTCGGTCACTAACGGGCCTTATTCCGATGCCATAGACTTTTTACGTCGCGGCATCGGAATAAGTTTACAGAGCAGGGAGCTGTCAAATTTCCCTGCTCTCAGCTGCTAGAGGCAGCTGAGGGCTGGGGGCGTCCCTGCTCTGCCGGGTGAGATCGATAGAAGTATCGATCTCACCCGTTTAACCCCTCAGATGCGATGCGCAATAGCGAGCACCGCATCTGAGTGGTTTTGGAGAGAGGGACGGAGCTCCCTCTTTCCCCCACCGACACCCGGCGATACGATCGCCGAGTGTCTGTGTCTCCAATGGCAGCCAGGGGTCTAATAAAGGCCCCCAGGTTTGCCTGGAGTGAATGCCTGCTAGATCATGCCGCAGGCATGACCTAGCAGATGCCTGTCCGTGTTAAACGGACAGGCAGTAATACACTGCAATACAAAAGTATTGCAGTGTATTATAAATGCGATTGCAGAATCGCATATTATAGTCCCCTAATGGGACTAGTAAAAAAGTGAAAAAAAAGTTTAATAAAGTTAATTTAAAAAAAAAATTGAAAAAAAATGAAAAACCCAGCTTTTCACCTCACAAAATGCTTTACTATTAAAAAAACAAAATAAAGTTAAAAAGTTACACATATTTGGTATCGCCGCGTCCGTAACGACCTCGACTATAAATCTATTACATTATTTAACCCGCACGGTGAACGCCGTAAAAAATGTAATAAAAAACTATGGAAAAATTGCTGTTTTCTGTGAATACTGACTTTAAAAAAATGTGGTAAAAAGTAATCAAAAAGTCGCATCTACTCCAAAATGGTACCAATAAAAACTACAAGTCTTCCCGCAAAAAAAAAACCCTCATACAACCGCATCGGCGAAAAAATAAAAACTTTACGGCTCTTCAAATATGGAGACACAAAAACAAATAATTTTGAAAAAAAGCGTTTTCAGGGCAGATTCAGACGAACTTTGCGTTTTTGCGCGCGCAAAAAAACGCGGCGTTTTGCGCGCGCAAAAACCACTTGACAGCTGCGTATGTCATCCATGTATGATGCGCGGCTGCGTGATTTTCGCGCAGCCGCCATCATAGAGATGAGGCTAGTCGACGCCCGTCACTGTCCAAGGTGCTGAAAGAGCTAACTGATCGGCAGTAACTCTTTCAGCACCCTCGACAGTGAATGCCGAACACAATATCGAGAAACCTGTTAAAAAAAAAAAGGTTCGTACTTACCGAGAACTTCCCTCCCGGCCGTTGCCTTGGTGACGCGTCCTTGGTGACGCGCCTCTCTTGACATCGGGCCCCACCTCCCTGGATGATGCGGCAGTCCATGTGACCGCTGCAGCCTGTGCTTGGCCTGTGATTGGCTGCAGCTGTCACTTGGACTGAATTGTCATCCCGGGAGGTCAGACTGGAGGAAGAAGCCGGGAGTTATCGGTAAGTCAGAACTTCGTTTTTTTTTTTTACAGGTTCATGTATATTGGGATCGGAAGTCACTGTCCATGGTGCTGAAACAGTTAAACTCTTTCAGCACCCTGGACAGTGACTATCTCCTGACGTCGCGTACCGGAAATTTTTTTGCCGGGTTCGGCCAAAACTAGTTCGGCCGAACCCGGTGAAGTTCGGTTCGGTTGTCCGGGTTCGCTCATCTCAAAGACACTCCGTTTGGATGTTTGGAAACAGAAAAGCACGTGGTGCTTTTCTGTTTACATTCATCCTTTTGACAGCTGGTGCGCTGTTTCAGTCGGTTCGCACGGAAGTGCTTCCGTGCGACCTGCGTGGTTTTCACGCACCCATTGACTTCAATGGGTGCGTGATGCGCGAAATACGCGGAGATATTGAGCATGTCGCGCTTTTTGCGCAGCTGACAAACGCTGCGCAAAAAGCACGGACTGTCTGTACTGCCCCATAGACTTGTATTGGTCTGTGCGTGGCGCGTGAAAATCACGCGGCCCGCACGGACCCAATACACGCTCGTGTGAATCCCCCCTTACTGTGTAAAAGTAGTAAAACATACAAAAACTATACAAATTTGGTATCGTTGCAATCGTAACAACCCGCTGAATAAAGTTATTGTGTTATTTATATCACACGGTAAACGGCGTAGATTTAAGACGCGAAAGAGTGACGAAATTTCAGGTTTTTTTCTATTTCCCCCCAAATAAAAGTTAATAAAAGTTAATCAATAAATATTATGTCCCCCAAAATGGTGCTATTGAAAAGTACAACTTGTCCCGCAAAAAACAAGACCTTATACAGCTATGTCGACGCAAAAATAAAAACGTTATAGCTCTTGGAATGCGACGATGGAAAAACTTAAAAAATGGCCTTGTCATTAAGGTCCAAAATAGGCTGGTCATTAAGGGGTTAATAGAAGCCTGTCAGAAAGACTATATACTGCAATGCATTGGTATTTCATTATATTGTGCAAGTGATCGCTGTTTGAAGTCCCCTTGGGGGACTAATAAAAATTTGTAAGAAAGTTGTTTTCTTATGTAAAGAAAAAATGTAAATTAAATGTTAAAAAAAAAAAACTTTTCTGATTTCCCCCCCTAGAGCATAGTAAAAATAAATAAATAAACATAATTGGTATCGCCGCATCAATAAAAGTCTGAACTATTATAATATATCGTTATTTAACTCAGCCGGTGAACGCCGTAAAAAAAATAAATTTGTAAACGCCAGAATCGCTATTTGTTGGTCATCACATCTCCCATATAAAATGGAATAAAAAGTGATCAAAAAGTCGCTTGAACCCCAAAATGGTGTAATTAAAAACTACAGCTTATCCCGCAAAAAAATAAGCCCTCATACCACTTAATCAATGGAAAAATAAAAAACTGATGGCTCTCAGAATTTGGCGACACAAATAGTTTTTACTTGTAAAAGTAGTAAAATATAGAAAAATAAGATATATATTTAGGTATCACCGTAATCGTAATGACCCGCAGAATAAAGTTAACAAGTTGTTTTAATTGCACAGTGAATTCCACAAAAATGCAGCGCAAAAAACAATGGAGGAATTGCAGTTTTTTTTTCATTTTCTACCCCACAAATCATTTTTTTTTCCCGCTTCCTAGTACATTATATGGCATAATAGTTGGTGCTACGAAAAACTAAAACTCGTATCGCAAAAATCAAGCCCTCATAGGACTATATCGACGGAAAAATTAAAAAAGTTATGGTTTTTGGAAGGTGGGGAGGAAAAAACTAAAATTCTGAATGTTGGTTATGACGGGAAGGGGTTAATGTTTTGTTTACCAGTTCGTATTTAGCATAGTACACAGGAATGTCAACTTCACTAGCTTTGATCGGAGTTAGAAAGTTTTCAATATGTATTTAAGTATTTTGCGTTGTTTCTTACAGAGTTTGATGAATATCTGCAATTAGGTTGTAATAAGAAGTTTAATAGACATTAAAAAGTTGGTAATTCATTAAAATGGATATGAAGGAAAGTCGTGGTAATTGGGCATGGAAGAATAATCTGTCTTTGCCTTGTAAGGAAGAAAGTCCCAGCAATTTTATTAGCAGCATCTTTATTTCATTAGCATAATTGAAGCCATGATGTGAAGAGGAGACAGTTATTTCCTGTGGCTGTGGAAAAGGGAGTTTTCACAGTTGCATTAAGTTGTTATAAATGCAAATGGTTATGGCATCATTTACTGAATAAGATGTGTTTCCAGCTTGATGCTACTTGTTCCGATGTATAGCACAGACATTATAAAACATATAAACCCAACTTTTAAACAAATTCTTTCTAATGGTGGGTATTTATTCCCATTACTTTCTGCCTTGTCCCTTTTAGTTTATGTACTGTAACAAATAACACTAGTCTCTTAAAGTCTTGTCTATCTACCAGGTTAAGCAAATCTAATACTTCTATTCATATTTGTTTTATGCCGAGGCTAATGTATATATGTGATATTGTACAGTCCTGGTCAAAAATTTTGATACTGACACAAATTTTGGTTTTCAAAGTTTGCTGCTTCAGTTTTTATAGTGGCAATTTACATTAAAGAGGCTCTGTCACCAGATTTTGCAACCCCTATCTGCTATTGCAGCAGATAGACGCTGCAATGTAGATTACAGTAACGTTTTTATTTTTAAAAAACTAGCATTTTTGGCCAAGTTATGACCATTTTTGTATTTATGCAAATGAGGCTTGCAAAAGTCCAACTGGGCGTGTATTATGTGCGTACATCGGGGCGTGTTTACTTCTTTTACTAGCTGGGCGTTCTGATGAGAAGTATCATCCACTTCTCTTCACAACGCCCAGCTTCTGGCAGTGCACAGACACAGCGTGTTCTCGAGAGATCACGCTGTGACGTCACTCACTTCCTGCCCCAGGTCCTGCATCGTGTCAGACGAGCGAGGACACATCGGCACCACAGGCTACAGTTGATTCTGCAGCAGCATCGGCGTTTGCAGGTAAGTCGATGTAGCTACTTACCTGCAAACGCTGATGCTGCTGCAGAATCAACTGTAGCCTCTGGTGCCGATGTGGCCAACACGATGCAGGACCTGGGGCAGGAAGTGAGTGACGTCATAGCGTGATCTCTCGAACACGCTGTGTTTCTGCACTGCCAGAAGCTGGGCGTTGTGAAGAGAAGTGGATGATACTTCTCGTCAGAACGCCCAGCTAGTAAAAGAAGTAAACACGCCCAGATGAAACACACATAATACACGCCCAGTTGGACTTTTGCAAGCCTCATTTGCATAAATACAAAAATGGTCATAACTTGGCCAAAAATGCTCGTTTTTAAAAATAAAAACGTTACTGTAATCTACATTGCAGCGCCTATCTGCTGCAATAGCAGATAGGGGTTGCAAAATCTGGTGACAGAGCCTCTTTAACTCTAGATTGTCATGAAGAGTGATCAGATGAATTGCAATTAATTGCAGTGTCTTTTTTTGCCTTTGCCATTAAAATGAGCTTAATCACAAAAAATTATTTCCACTGCATTTCAACCCTGCCACAAAATTACCTGCTAACATAATTTGTGATCGTCTCGTTAGCTCATGAGAAAATGTTAACAAGGACAATGCAGCTGTTATCACTCTGTCATGCTGATTGAATTATAAGAGCAGACTGGTTGCTTTAAAAGGAGAGTGGTGCTTGAAATCATTGTCTTCTTCTGTTAACCATGGTTACCTCCAAGGAAACATGTGCAGTCATCATTGCTTTGCATCAAAAGGGCTTTAGAGGCAAAGACATTGCTGCTTGTAAGATTGCCCCAATTAAATCATTTATCGGATCATCGAGAACTTCAAGGATAGAGGTTCAATTGCTGTGAAGAAGGCTTCAGGGCGCCCAAAGTCCAGCAAGTGCTAGGACCGTCTCCCAAAGAGGATTCCGCTACGGATCGGTTAAACCCTAGTGCAGTACTTGCAAACGAATGGCAGCAGGCAGGTATCCGTGCATTTGCACTCCATGTGGGGCATAGGCTTTTGTAGACTGACCTGGTGTCAATAATGGCAGCAAAGAAACCACTTCTCTCTCAAAAAAAAACAACATCAAGAACAGACTGACATTCTGCAGGTAGTACAGGGATTCTCACAATGATCCAGGAGCAATTTATTGATGAACAATGCTTTTTCCAGCACGATGGTGGTTCGGTGAACAAAACAATGAATTTTTGGGTCCATGGCCAGGAAACTCCCCAGATCTCAATCCTATTGAGAACCTGTGGTCAGTCCTCAAAAAGCGGATGGACAAACAAAAATACAAATTGTGATAAACTTCATGCACTAATTAGGCGAGAATGGGTTGCGGTCATTCAGGATTTGGTCAAGAAGTTGCCCAGCATGCCAGGGCAAATTGGAGAATTCTTTAAAAAGAAGGGTCAACACTGTAAATATTGAGTCTTTGCATAAACTTGATGTATTTGTCAAAAGTTTAAAAACTTTTGAAATGCTTATAATTGTTGTTCTGTTTACCAAAGAAACATCTGACTAAAAGATCTAAAAACACTGAAGCAGCAAACTTTGTGAAAACCCAAATTTGCGTCAGTCTCAAAACTTTTGGCCAGGACTGTACTATATCGGGTGTATTTCTTGTGAACAGATCCAGGGAGTTTTATCTGCCTTCTTTTCTAATTTGCTATCATTTTTGCTCTGAATTTGTGGCCAGGTTTCCCCAAAGTCCAGGGCGGGACCACACCAATCTTCACCAAAAAAAACTTGTTTGGTACAAAAATTAACGGCCATGAGCCGTTTCAGAGCTCCACTTATGGGCAGCATGTTATAGGGATTAGTTGCCTGTGCTATTAGCCTAAATGGCTAAATTAGCCTTTTGGCTAATATCACTTTCAATTCAGCGGACACATTGGTTCACTTCGCCTCTCTCACCAGTGACTGATGGCTACCGTGTATCTGCTTTTGTACATGGTAGCCCTCAGTTACTATTGATGAGGTGGGAAGGGTACTTCCCTCCATGAATACAGTAGGCTCATAACTATGAGTACACTGTATTATTTGTTAGGTGCAATTGGTCGAATGGCAAAAATGTTTTTGTGCCTTTTGGGAAAATATTACAGTGGACCTGTCCCCATAATATGCTGCTCTTAAAGTAGATCTGTCACCATGCTATGCTGCCCTCTTAACCCCTTAGTGACCAACAATACGCCTTTTCACGTTCGTCACTAATGGGCCTTAGGCTAGGCTGACGCCTTTTCACGTGAGCCTAGTCTAAGTCCTGCACGGGACTCCCGTGCAGGCTAGAGCCGGTGCTCTGCTGTCTGATGACAGCTGGGCTCCTGCTCCAACACCCGCGATCGAAGTTTACTTCGATCGCGGCCGTTTAACCCGTTAAATGCCGCCGTCAATAGCGACCGCTGCATTTAACTTGTTTACAGAGGGAGTGAGCTCCCTCTGTCACCCATCGGCGGCCCGCAAATGCAATCGCGGGTCTCCGATGGGTTGTCATGGCAGCCGGGGGCTTGATAAAAGCCCCCAGGTCTGCCCTGGACATATGCCTGTTAGGACGTGCCAGAGGCACGTCCTAATAGATTGCCTGTCAGATTTACACGGACAGGCAATAATGCTCTGGTATACAAAGTATACCAAAGCATTATAGCAGCGATCTGAAGATCGCACAGTAAAGTCCCCTAGTGGGACTAATGAAATAAATAATAAATGTGAAATAAAGATTATTAATAAAAATTACAGTAAAAAAATAAATCTATTTTTTTCCATAAAACGTGGTTTTATTTAGTAAAAGTGTAAAAAATAAATTAAAGTACACATATATGGTATCGCCGCGACCGTAATGACTCCATTAATAAAGTTAATATGTAATTTAAACCGCAAGGTGAACACCGTAAAAAAAAAAATCGCAAAAAACAATGGCGAAATTGCAATTTTTTTCCATTGCCGCCTAAAAAAGTCATAATAAAAATGAATCAATAAGTCCCATGCGCCCCAAAACAGTACCAATCAAAACTACGTCTCGTCCCGCCGAAAACGAGCCCAAAAACTCACTACATTGATGGAAATAAGTTACGGCACTTGGAAAGCAACGATGCAAAAACAAATAATTTTAGTTCAAAAGTGTTTTTATTGTGCAAAAGTCGTAAAACATAAAAAAAAACTCTACATATGTGGTATCGCCGTAATCGTACCGACCCATAGAATAAAGGTAACATGTTATTTACGCCGCACAGTGAAGGGCGTCAATTTAAAAACGCATAGAACAATGGTGGAATTTCTGTTTTTTTTTTTTATAATCCCCCCCAAAAAAGTTAATAAAAGTTAATAAAAAAATTATATGTACCCTAAAATGGTGCTATGATAAAGTACAACGAATCCCGCAAAAAACAAGTCCTCATACACCTATGTAGACGAAAAAATAAAAAAGTTATAGCTCTTTGAATGCGACTATAGAAAAACGAATAAAATAGCTTGGTCATTAGGGCCTAAAATGGGCTGGTAACTAAGGGGTTAAGCTGATTTGACATGGCCATAATACAGCCACCAAATATTTGTTGTAAATAAAAGGATTGGATCTTTTGATTGATTTAGGAAGGTATTTCCTACAAAATTCTATGTATTCTACGTATGTCTCTTACTCCATGTATCTCCAGATCTGTCTAATCAGCTTGCTGTCAGTGAATGACTGACAGATCTAATACATTGCACTACATATGTAGTGCAATGTATTAGAAAAAATATATGATATTTGGACCTTCAAGTCCCCCAGTGGCACTGACAAAAAAGTGAAAACAAAAGTTGTAAAAAATATAATAAAAGTTTCAAGTCATAAAATAAAACACAATTGCCCTTTTTCGCTTATGAAGTCCTTTATAATTGACAAAAATAAATAAACCGTACATATTTGACGATCGTAATGCCCTAAACTATAAAAATATTATGTTATTTATTCCACACGGTGAATGGCATAAAAAAAAATACCGTAAAAAACATTGTCAGAATTTCTGTTTTTTGGTTACTTTGCCCTGTAAAAGTGATCAAAAATTCGCATGTATCCAAAAATGGTACCTATAAAAACGATAGCTCGTCTCGCAAAAAACAAGCCCTCATACAACTCCGTCGACGAAAAAATTTAAGTTATGGTTCTCACAACGTTGCGACAGAAAAAATACATTATTTTTACAAAGGTAATTTTATTGTGCAAAAAGTTGTAAAACATAAAAAAGTACTATAAATTAGGTATCGCCGGAATCGTACTGGCCCGCAGAGAAAAGTTAACATGTAATTTATAATGCATGGTGAACGCTGTACAGTGAAGGAAATAAGTATTTGATCCCTTGCTGATTTTGTAAGTTTGCCCACTGTCAAAGACATGAACAGTCTAGAATTTTTAGGCTAGGTTAATTTTACAAGTGAGAGATAGATTATATAAAAAAAAAACAATCACATTGTCAAAATTATATATATTTATTTGCATCGTGCACAGAGAAATAAGTATTTGATCCCTTTGGCAAACAAGACTTAATACTTGGTGGCAAAACCCTTGTTGGCAAACACAGCAGTCAGACGTTTTTTGTAGTTGATGATGAGGTTTGCACACATGTTAGATGGAATTTTGGCCCACTCCTCTTTGCAGATCATCTGTAAATCATTACGATTTCGAGGCTGTTGCTTGACAACTCGGATCTTCAGCTCCCTCCATAAGTTTTTAATGGGATTAAGGTCTGGAGACTGGCTAGGCCACTCCATGACCTTAATGTGCTTCTTTTTGAGCCACTCCTTTGTTGCCTTGGCTGTATGTTTCGGGTCATTGTCTTGCTGGAAGACCCAGCCACGAGCCATTTTTAATGTCCTGGTGGAGGGAAGGAGGTTGTCACTCAGGATTTGACGGTACATGGCTCCATCCATTCTCCCATTGATGCGGTGAAGTAGTCCTGTGCCCTTAGCAGAGAAACACCCCCAAAACATAATGTTTCCACATCCATGCTTGACAGTGGGGACAGTGTTCTTTGGGTCATAGACAGCATTTCTCTTCCTCCAAAAACGGCGAGTTGAGTTAATGCCAAAGAGCTCAATTTTAGACTCATCTGACCACAGCACCTTCTCCCAATCACTCTCAGAATCATCCAGATGTTCATTTGCAAACTTCAGACGGGCCTGTACATATGCCTTCTTGAGCAGGGGGACCTTGCGGGCACTGCAGGATTTTAATCCATTACGGCGTAATGTGTTACCAATGGTTTTCTTGGTGTCTGTGGTCCCAGCTGCCTTGAGATCATTAACAAGTTCCCCCCGTGTAGTTTTTGGCTGAGCTCTCACCTTCCTCAGGATCAAGGATACCCCACGAGTTGAGATTTTGCATGGAGCCCCAGATCGATGTCGATTGACAGTCATTTTGTATGTCTTCCATTTTCTTACTATTGCACCAACAGTTGTCTCCTCCTCACCCAGCGTCTTACTTATGGTTTTGTAGCCCATTCCAGCAGGTCTATGATCTTGTCCCTGACATCCTTAGAAAGCTCTTTGGTCTTGCCCATGTTGTAGAGGTTAGAGTCAGACTGATTAATTGAGTCTGTGGACAGGAGTCTTTTATACAGGTGACCATTTAGGACAGCTGTCTTTAATGCAGGCACCAAGTTAATTTGGAGCGTGTAACTGGTCTGTAGGAGGCTGAACTCTTAATGGTTGGTAGGGGATTAAATACTTATTTCTCTGTGCACAATGCAAATAAATATATATAATTTTGACAATGTGATTTTCTGTTTTTTTTTTTAATATAATCTATCTCTCACTGGTAAAATTAACCTAGCCTAAAAATTCTAGACTGTTCATGTCTTTGACAGTGGGCAAACTTACAAAATCAGCAAGGGATCAAATACTTATTTCCTTCACTGTATAAAAAAAATTATGCCAGAATTGCTGTTTTTTGGTCACCTTGCTTCCCAAAAATATGATAAAAAGTGATCACAAAGTCGCATGTACCCCAAAATGGAACCAATAATAACTACGGTTCGTCCCGCAAAAACACTGCCTTCATGCCATGACGTCTGTGTAAAAATAAAATTAGTTAAGGCTCCAATAAGTCAGGAACAAAAATATGCAGTTGTGCAGGCCCTCCTATTTCAAGAGGCACTTTATCGAGGCCCTAAATTTTGAGAACCAGGAAGGGGGGGCTCAAACATATGTGCTTGAAGCGAGGGTGCCCGTATCATACCCAGACAATGCTTTCCCAGCAAAATTACCCAAACTGCAAAGGCGCAGAGCGTGTACCAGAAGGGTGATCAGAAAGAACATCATTTATCAGTGCAACACTGGCCTGTGCATGAAGTATTGCTTCACAGCGTAACAAACATCTATGGATTATTATTTTTTTTACCCCATTCTTATACAACCTGAGTATGCCCCTGAGTGTGCCCATGATGTGCTCTCCCCAGCTTACATGTGCCCTCACATTATAAACTGAAATACCAGTAAAACTCCAAACAAAACTACTACCAAGCAAAATCTACGCTTCAAAAGCCAAATGGTACTCCCTCCCTTCTGAGCCCTACAGCGTGCCCAAACAACAGTTTACTTCCACATATATGGCATCACCATACCCGGGAGAACCCTTTTACCAATTTTTGGGGTGTGTGTCTCCAGTGGTACCATCTGGGCACAACATATTTGCCACTGTAATGGCATATCTGGGAAAAACTTGAAATTTTTACTTTGCACCATCCGCAGCACAATCCTTTATGAAAAAGACCTGTGGGGTGAAAATGCGCACTACACCCCTTAATAAATGCCTTGAGGGGTGTAGTTTCTAAAATGGGGTCGCTTCTCAGGGATTTCTTTTATTATTTCACATCATAGACCTGCAATTGTGAACCAATACTTTTTAAATCGCCAGATTAGGCATCAATTTCGCATGGTGCTTTTTCAATCCTGAGCCCTGTCGAATGTCCAGGCAAAAGATTAGTGCCCCATGTAGGGTGATTCTAATACAGGGAACCACAGCATTAGAGAGCTGTCTTGTTATGGTGGCACAAGCTGGGCACCACATATTGGCATATCTATGGAAGAAATCCCATTTTCACTCTGCAACATTGAGGGCACACTAATTTATGCAAAACACCTGCGGGGTTAAAATGCTCACTACACCCCTAGGTGAATACCTTGACAGGTGTAGTTTCAGAAATGGTGTCACTTCTAGGGGGTTTCCACTGTTTTGGTCCCACAGGGGCTTTGCAAATGCGTCACAGCGCCCAGAAACCAATTCAGCAAAATCTGCACTCCAAAAGAGAAATGGCGCTCCTTTCATTCTGAGCCCTGCCGTGTGCCCAAACAGCAGTTTATAACAACTGGATGCCAACCGGCAAAAAAACCCCTCTTTCTTTCCCAACTACCATAAACCGTTAAGTTGTTAAACTTTGTTAGGCTATATAAGCAAATAGACGCAGTGGCGGGTTATCATTAGGGCGGTTCGGGCGGCCGCCCGGGGCCCGAGGCTCCCAGGGGGCCCATAGCCACCCGAACCCCCTCATGCCCAGTGGCGTCGCTAGCACCGGAGGGAGCCCCGGTGCCAGGACCGCACCTGTCATGAGACGAAGGGAGCTTCGATCCTACTTCGCAGCCGTGGTCTCTGCTGCTTTAGAAGCTCCCTCTCCAGCCCCCCTTCCCTGCTCTAAACATCTCTCCTCCTGCTGCTAGCTGTCGGGACATGGGGTAGGGGAGACGGTCGGCTGGCTCTGTGTCGGGCTGTGAGCAGGAGAAGAGCTGCAGTGAAGACTCACAAATATCCTACATAAAAGGTAAGTGCATGTGTGTTTACAATGTGTACTTTATATGTGTATAATGTGCATACTCGTGTGTGTCTGTGATGTGCATACTAGTGTGTGTACTTTATGTGTGTATATAGTGCATACTCGTGTGTGTACTTTATATGTGTATATAGTGCATACTCGTGTGTGTACTTTATATGTGTATATAGTGCATACTCGTGTGTGTACTTTATATGTGTATAATGTGCATACTCGTGTGTGTGTACTTTATATGTGTATAATGTGCATACACGTGTGTGTGTACACTTTATATGTGTATAATGTGCATACTCGTGTGTGTACTTTATGTGTGTATATAGTGCATACTCGTGTGTGTACTTTATGTGTGTATATAGTGCATACTCGTGTGTGTACTTTATATGTGTGTATATAGTGCATACTCGTGTGTGTACTTTATGTGTGTATATAGTGCATACTCGTGTGTGTATATAGTGCATACTCGTGTGTGTACTTTATATGTGTGTATATAGTGCATACTCGTGTGTGTGTACTTTATATGTGTGTATATAGTGAATACTCGTGTGTGTGTGTACTTTATGTGTGTATATAGTGCATACTCGTGTGTGTGTACTTTATGTGTGTATAATGTGCATACTCATGTTTGCGTATGTATATATAGATTTCTGCATTAATTTTGCAGAAACTAGCAGAAATCATGCTGCAGAAAATGGTGCGTATTTTGCTGCGTTTTTCTCAATGTTGGGGAGGTAAACAAATACAGATGTTATGTAAAAACGCAATTTAGAAAAAATAAAAACCTTATACTTGCCCAGATTTCTGTTTCTTCGTCCGGGCTGGCCTCCTGGGATGACGTTTCACCCCATGTGACCGCTGCCGCCAAACACAGGCCAATCACAGGCTGCAGCAGTCATATGGGATAAAATGTCATCCCAGGGCTGCAGTGTAGCGACGCTGTGTAGCACTATATACAAGGGGGGGGCGCTGTGTGGCACTATATATAAGGGGGAGTGCTGTGTGATGCTATCTCTAGGGGGCTGTGTGACGCTCTCTACAGGGGGTTGTGTGTGTGTGTGTGTGTGTGTGTGTGTGTGTGGCTCTATCTACAGGGGGGTGTGTGTGTGGCTCTATCTACAGGGGGGTCTGCACGAATGTGCAGAGGTAAGTATGTGGCAGCGTCTAAGTATTGCAATGTCAGAATACTTAGAGGCTCTGTCACCACATTATAAGTGCCCTATTTACGTGAGATGTCAGTCTGGACACCACCAGCAGGATCCAGGGAAATCTTGAGGTCCAAAAAGTGATTTCTTTGTGATGTATTTCATAAGTAAATTTCATACCAATATGATTGAGTATAGCCATGAAATCGGTAAATAAAGTGAAGTCTCCATCCCATAAAATAAGAACATCATCAATATATCTCCCCCCCCCCCAAAAAAAAGAATGTGGCAAGTGAAAAAGAGTAAATCCTCAGTGAAAACAAGTGTCTTCCCACCACCCTAAAAATAAATTGGCATAAGTAGGTGCACAAACCGTGCCCATAGCAGTGCCTTTTAATTGGTGATAGAACTTCTGATCAAAAATGAAATAATTGTGTGGTACCAAAAATCGAAGTGATAACACAAATTTGTTATGTGCATGAAATTGAGTGCCTTTTGTGCTCAGAAAATGTGCAACAGCAGTAAGGCCAAATTCGTGCTGAATGTTAGTGTACAAAGACTCAACATCAATTCTGGCAATCGGGGTAGTGGGAGTAACGTAGATCTCCTGGATCCTGGTGATGGTGTCCTTCGTGTCTTTCAAAAAAGATGGTAGAGATGTAACAAAGGACGAGCGCAACTCATTGACATATAGACTGATTCTCTGTTAGGCTATAATTTCCAGACACAATGGGCCTACCAGGAACAGGGCGAGAGGCCTTATGAATTTTTGAAAAGTCTTAAAACGTGGCAAGTGTAGGACTTGGATTATACATACGGTTAAATTCTTCTTGTGTAATAATGTTTTGTGTTTTGGCCTCTGTGAGAAGAAGGCGTAACTCTGACAGAAAAGACTCAGTAGGATTTTTTCCAAAGATGACATGTGGTAGTGTCATCTAATAATCTATGAACCATGCGGACATAGTCCCCTCGGTCCATCACCACAACGTTACCCACCTTGTCAGAAGGTTTCAAAATTATTTGTTCATTTTGGCATAATTCGTCTAACGCTAATCTTTCTGTTTCGCTAAGATTTCCCAAGGCTCTGATTTTGTCTGATTTCAGTTTTTTCAAATCTGCACGGACCATCTTGACAAAAATGTCAATATGGGCATATTGTGAGAATGGTGGAGTGATTTTTGAATTGAGTCGTAATGAAGAGAAAGGGCCTGTGGCACTAACCGCTCCAACTTCATTTTCATAGAGTAGATCTTCAAGATCTCTGAGGGTACTGGTTTCTACTCTATTGATGTCCTTCATACCATATGTATTACTTTTGAAGTATTTATGTAAGGCCAGTTTTCTGACAAATAAGTTGACATCCTTCGTCCAAGTAAACTCATCAAACAGAGGAGTTGGGGTAAAGGATAAACCTCTACGTAGCAATGTTTCAGCAGTTTATGACCACATATGGGGCATTGCTGTACTCGGGAGAAATTGATTTACAAATGTTGGGGTGCTTTTTCTCCTTTAGTCCTTGTGAAAATGAGAAAAAATTAGCTAAACCTACATTTTATTTGAAATAATGTAGATTTTCATTTTCACGGCAACTTCCAATAATTTCTGCAATACACCTGTAGAATGCTCACTATACCCTTAGATAGTTTCCTTGAGGGGTCACTTTTGTGGGATTTTGTCTGTTTTGGCCCCCCAAGAGCCCTTCAAACCTGACATAGTGCCTAAAATATATTCTAATAAAAAGGAGGCCCAAAATCCTCTAGGTGCTCCTTTGCTTCTATGGCCTGTGCTTCATTCAATAAGCACACTATGACCACATGTGGGATATTTCGAAAAACTGCAGAATCTGGGCAATAAAATATTGAGTTGCATTTCTCTGGTAAAACTTTGTGTTACAGAAAAAATTGATTAAAAATGAATTTCTGCAATAAAAAAAATGAAATTTGTAAATTTCACCTCTAGATTGCTTTAATTCCTGTGAAACGTCTAAAGGATTAAGAAACTTTCTACTTTGAGGGGTGAAGTCTTTTTTTAAAATGGGGTGACTTATTGGGGGTTTCTAATATATATAAAAATTAAGCTCTGTCAGGAAGGTCAAAACTGGCCGCAGCAGGGAGGGGTTGAAGGTAAACATTATTATTACATAAACAAACTATTTTCATACCTGTTTAGAATCGTTCCAGGGGCGTAACTGTAGTAGTGCAGAAGTTGCGGTCGCACCCAAGCACTAAAACCTCAGGGTGCCCAAAAGGTCCGTCAGCCCCACATAATACCAGTACGATTAATGACATTTGATAGTTGGAGGGAATAGTTACAGATTTTGCATTGGGGACCAGAAGCTCAAAGTTACACCTTTTGAATCCTTGCTTCAATTTTTGTGAGTCTCAAGAATTTGTGGAGCCTTTGTTTTAACTAGGTATTACCATCTTATAAAGTGATAGCATATTGCTAGCATTCAATTAAATGTGGCCAGCTTCAGTTCCCTGCACGTCCGGGTAACCCATATACAGCTGTGCAGGAAAAATTTGAAGCGGATGTAGCTCTAAATCGGCGTATGTTCTTAAGACTGTGATCACCCCTGTAAATGGCATCTATTAACAGTAAATGACAAATTGTAATAGAATAAGTGGCGGTATTTTTGCAAGGGTAAGGTGTTGAATTTTTCAGTTTTGTTTTTTTTTGTTATCTGCTACTGTCTTTACATTCAGGTTCATGGTTTGTGGTTTTATCCCTGCAGTGGAGGAGCAGATAACAGTGTGGCAGCCTGTTTTCAAGGCACTCTGCACGAAGATAATCTGTTTTGGTAACCGTTATCATACCTTACCTGATGTAAAGGCTAGAAAATATGTTCTCTAAACAATGCTTCATGCAGTAATAATGTTATCAGTAAAAAAAATATTTCACATACATTGTGTCCTTATTGACCTGTATGCCTATTGTATGTCCTTCTCCTTTGGAAATCTTTTTAATTGACTTTTTTTTGCTTTTTCTGGCAGTCCTCTCTAATGCAACAGTTTTTATATCAGACGACTTGAACTTTAGTTAATAAATAGAAAATTATTTGTAACTATAGCAAATCTATTCTTCTTTGGGTTTTTTCAAATTTCTATTTGTCTAAAAGTTACATTTTCTTTACAATATAAGTAATGCGTGGACAAATTGGATTATTCTGAAGAGTGAAAAAAAGTCACTACTTTAAAATAAAAAATAAAAAAAATACCATACATAAAAAGAACAAAACGTTTCTGTCAAACTGATTGGAAAATATATACAATTTAAGTTAGCATGTCGTTGTGTGCTGTATAGGTATTGAATTGTGAAGTATTAATAATTGAAAACAACTAATCACACAAATAGGAAAAGCATCAAATAACTTGAAATTATTGCAAAGTCATTACAGTGAATAATTAGCAAATATTTAAGAAAATTATGTAAAAAGGGGGAAATTCCCTTTAAGTACAGGATTCAAGATCTCATTAATAATGTTTTTTTCTTGTTGGATAACAAAGTATGCAGAATTCCTTATTTTGCTATAAATGTTCAGGATAACATGTATGCCTGTCTTAGCTACTTACATTTGTAAATATAATATTTCCATACATATAACATATGCCTCCGCATATTTCTTCTAGAGGCAAGCAAGCTGGTTATGTCTTATGTAGCAGCCGTATGTGGTAAAGGAGCTGAAGTTAATCAAGTAAAGGAACAACTCTTACAGTCAAATCCAGTTTTGGAAGGTAAGAACAGGACTTCAGTTTGGTTTATTTTGATTATTATTCTATAAATCTTTAGTCCTGATCATATATGCATATGTGAAGCTTGGATACATTGAGTCTTGTATGATGACCGTACCGCAAAACGTAAGGTGCAGTTAAAAGCCAGTATAGATAACAATTGCTCTTTGTAGATTAATGTTTGCAGACTATACACATATGTTTACTTGGAAAAACGCCACGTTTCACACTTACTTTTAATTTATTTTCCAATGACAGCATTTGGAAATGCAAAAACTGTGAGGAATGACAACTCTTCCAGATTTGTAAGTATCTGCTACTTGCACATGCTTCGTTATAATAAGTATTTTTCCCATTCCAAATGTCCCCTTTTATTTTATGTTTGACACAATGAGTGTAATATCATACAAAGTAACCCAGTGCAACAGTGTTTAATTTTCTTATTAACACATTTATTTAAGGAGCAAAGTTATCCAACACTGTGTTACTGTGAAAAATAGTAAATGCCTCCCTAAATTTTTGCATTCACTTCAGTCCTCAGCAATATTTGCAATTAGAGGTTTTACCAAAATGAAAAAATTTCAATTATACGCATAGTATAGGTAGGGATGGGTGATTTTGCTAAAAAATTAATCTTTTTTTAGCTTTACGGAAAGATTTTTGATTATAATCTCTTTTTTTTTTTTTCTTCTTGTTTAACCCCTTCAGGACCATGCTCATTTAGGCTTTCAGGACGAGCCCCATTTTTTCAAATCTGACATGTGTTGCTTTATGTAGTAATAACTCTGGAATGCTTTTACCTATCCAAGCAATTCTGAGATTGTTTTCTTGTGACATATTGTATTTTATGTCAAGGGTAAAATTCGGTTGATAAATGTATTGCTTAATTGTGAAAAAAACCAAAATGTTATAAAAAATTTGCTTAATTTTGCATTCTTCTAAATTTAAATGTGTTTGCTTGTAAGACAGATAGTAATACCACAAAAAATACTAATTAACATTTCCCATGTGTCCACTTTATGTTGGCATCATTTTTTGAACGTGAGTTTAATTTTCTAGGACGTTACAAAGCTTATAAGATTAGCAGCATTTTTTCACATTTTCAGGAAAATATTAAAAGGCTATTTTTATAAGGTTCAGTTCTGAAGTGGCATTGAGGAGCCTATATTTTGGGGTACCCCCGTAAATCACCCCATTTTAAAAACTGCACCCCTCAAAGTATTCAAAACAGCATTTAGAAAGTTTTTTTTAACCCTTCAGAAATTGAAGCAAAGTGAAGGTGAAATTTCATTATTTATTTTTTTTGCAGAAATTCAATTCTAATAATTTTTTTTCTGTAACACAGCAAGTGTTAACAGAAAAACACAGCTCAACATTTATTGCCCAGATTCTGCAGTTTTTAGAAATATCCAACATATGGCCCTAGTGTGGTAATGGATTGAAACCTAAGCCTCCGTAGTGAAGGAACACCTAGTAGATTTTGGTGCCTTCTTTTTATTAGAACATATTTTAGGCACTTTGTCAGGTTAGAAGAGGTCTTGTGGTACCAAAACAAAGGAAACACCCCAAAAGTGACCCCCTTTTGGAGGCTATACCCCGCAAGGAATTCTTCTAGGGGTGTAGTGTGCATTTTGACCCTACAGGTGTTCCATAGATTTTATTAGAATTGGGCAGTGAAAATTAAAAATTTAATTTTTTTGCAATAAATATGTATATATAGCTATAACATTTTAATTGTCTTAACATATAGAGGAGAAAAAGCACCCCAACATTTGTAAAGCAACTTCTTCAGAGTAGGGAAATACCCGATATGTGCTCATAAACTGCTGTTTGGACACACGGCAGGGCTCAAAAGTAAGGAGTACCATTTGACTTTTGTAGAGCAGATTGTGCTGGATTGGTTTCTGGGCACCATGTTGCTTTTTCAAAGTCCCTAAGGTACCAGTACAGTAGCGACTCCCTCAAAAGTTACTCCATATGTCAAACTACACTCCTTGAGCAATTGATCTGGGGGTGTAGTGAGTATTTTGACCCCACAGGTGTTTCATATATTTTATTAGAATTGGGCAGTGAAAATTAAAAATAAAAAATTTTTTCCCAATAAAACGTAGCTAGCTGAAAATTTTTCATTCTCAACATATAAAAGAGAAAAAGCCCCCCAACGTTTGTAAAGCAACTTCTTCAGAGTTGGGATATACCCCATATGTGGTCATAAGCTGCTGTCAGGGCTCAGAAGGGAAAAGAGCACCATTTGGCTTTTGGAGCGCAGATTTTGCTAGATTGTTTCCTAGGCGCCATATTGCTTTTGCAGAGCTTCTGATGTTGGTAAACAACGCCACTTGAGGAATTATTCTAGGGGTATAGTGAGCATTTGAACCCACAGGTTTTTGCTGAATTTATTAGAATTGGGTCATGAAATAAAAAATACAAAAATTTTTTTTTCCAATAAGATGTAGTTCTAGTTCATAATTTTTTATTTTCACAAGGACTCTATAAAAAAAGCACCTCAATATGTTCCCCCGAGTACAGGAATACCCCATATTTGATCGCAAACTTCAGTTTGGACACACAGCAGGACTCAGAAGGGAAGGAGCCCCATTTGGCTTTTTGAGCACATATTTTGTTGAATTTGTTTCTGGGCGCCATGTCGCATTTGCAGAACTTCTTGAGGTACCAGTACAGTAGAAATTCCCCAGATGTGTCCCCAATTGAGACTTTACCCCTCAAGGAATAAAATTAGGGGTGTAGTGAGCATTTTGTCCCCACATGTGTTCTATAGATTTTATTAGAATTGGGCTGTGAAATATTTTCCAATAAGACGTTTTAGCTCAAAATTGTAATTTTTTTATAGGAAAAGGCACCCCAAAAATAGTTACGCAATTTCTCACGAGTAAGACAATATCCCATATATGGTCAAACTGCTATTTGGACACACCGCAGAGCTCTAAAGGGAAGGAGCACAATTTGGTTTTTGGAGTGGAGATTTTACAAGATTAATTTTCGGGCACCATGTTGCATTGTGCTAAGATACCAGTACAGTGGAAACCCCGAAAAATTACCCCATTTTGGAAACTACATCCCTCAAGGAATTTATCTAGAGGTATTGTGAGCATTTTGACCCTGCAAGTGTTTTGCAGAAATGAGTGCACAATAGATGTTGCAGATTGAAAATTTCCATTTTTCCGCAGATATGCCATTTCGGTGCCCAATATGTTGTGCCCAGCTGGTGCCACTAGAGAGACACACCCCATAAATTGTTACGCGGGTTCTCCAGAATACAGTAATAACCCATATGTGGTCATAAACTGCTGTTTTGGCACACTACCAGGCTCTGAGTACTTTTGGAGCGCAGATAGTTTTGTTTGGGGTTTTACTGGTATTTCAGCTTATAATGTGGGGCCATGTGTAAACTAGGTGAAGTGCTTCAGGGCATAATAGGATGATGTAATAATGGGGGTGAAATAATAATACAGTTAATAATCCATGAATTGGTGTGGTACGCTTGGAAGCAATCCTTTATGCACATGACAGCTTTTTTGGGCCAGGTGTCGCACTGATGAATGGTGACCTTTCTTATACCCTTTTTGGAACACACACTGCACTTTTTTTTGGTTCCTTCCCTTTTTTGCAATTTAGGGAACTTCGCTGAGAAAGTATTGCCCTGCTATAATAAGGAAGAGGAGAGGATGGCGTTTTGGGGCAGACGTGCTTGGGCCCTCCCCTGTTGCAAAATATTAGGGCCTAATTACTTCTTAAAACTGAAAGAATGTTCCCAACTAACCTGCACATCGGGATAGCAAGTCAGCATTATACAATGCCATCTGTACGATGAGCACGGCCAACTTTATGTACCATGGGACACGGCTATGTGATAAATCCGGGGTATTGTACAAAAGATCCGCGCTCCAGTATTGCCTAATCTTTGACTTCTTCACTAGCCCTATAAGCAGCACAAAACACTGAAGTGTCCTCATCTGCGCTGCACCTACGAGGTCCATCTGTGGGGTCCAGCAAATGATGATGTTGTGGACCTAACAAATTTGCATCATTGCGTTCTGCCAGTCATAACGTTTTAATTTTTCCGTTGACGGAGCTGTGTGAGGGCTTGTTTTTTGTGGAGCGAGCTGTAGTTTTTATTGGTTCCATTTTGGGATACATGCGATTTTTCTTTTTTTATTACTATTTATTCTATTTTTTGGGAGACGAGAAAACAAAAAAACAACAATTCTAGCACTGTTTGTTTTTTACAGTGCAGTATAAACGACATGTTAACTTTATTCTGTGGGTCGATACGATTACAGCGATACCAAATATATATCGTTCTTTTTATGTTTTTCTACCCTCCCACAGTAAAAATACTCTACTCTTTTCTAAAAAAAATAAATGTTTTAATGTCACCATTTTCTGAGAGCCATAACTTTTTTATTTTTCAGTTGATATCGCTGTGGGAGGGCTTGATTGTTGCGTGATGAACTTTAGTTTTTATTGGTACCATTTAAGGGTACTTGTGACTTTTTGATCATTTTTTATTCAATTTATTTTAGAAAATGTGACCAAAAAAGAAAATTCTGTCATTGTTTCTTATTAAATTTTTTTTTACAGTGTTCACAGTGCGGTAAAAATAACATATGTTTTTTGCTCAGGCCGTTCTGAATGCGGCAATTCCTATTTTATATATCGTTTTTTTCATTTGTAATTTTTTTTTCCCAATTTATAACGGACTTGATCTGGGAAACAGGGCGATTTATTGTTTTTATTACGTAAAACTAGTATTTATTCTTGTAAAACATTTTTTTTACTGTTTTGTTTTTTTTTTTGTTTTTTTTTTCTACACAGGTGCATTGAGGCCCCATTCTGACGTTCCGTCTCAGCTTTCCGTCAGAACGGGACCCTGAACAGGCACAAATGGAAACCAGAGGTTTCCATTTCCATCACCATTGATTTCAATGGTGACGTATCCGGTGCCCTTGGTTTCCGTCTGTCTCTGTTGTGCACCGGACCCGTAGTTTTGCCGGAAAACAATAGTGTAGTCGACTACGCTAGAGCTTCTGGCAAAACGATGTTTCAGTTTGTGTCTGTTCAGGGTCCCGTTCTGACAGAAAGCTCCAACGGAATGTCAGAACGGGACCCCAACGCAGATGTGAACGAAGCCTTACTTGGGGACTTAAAGATCTGATCTTCGGATTCACTGTATAATATACTGCACTACTTATGGAGTACAGTGTATTGTAACTGCCATTCTTGAACTGACAGCTGATTAGGTCCTGGTTTGGGCAGTACCTAATAGGCTTCCGTACATGGCTGACCAGGAAGTTGTGTCTAGGCTTCCTAGTTGCTATAGCAATCATTGGCAACCCGCGATAGATTCCGGGGGGGGGGGGGGGGGGGGCGATGGGGTACAGAAGTATCCCCATCCCTCTGTCAACCACTTAAATGCGGCGGTCGCTATTGACCGCCGGATTTAAGGGGTTAAAAGGTGGCGGCGGTAACTGTGATCGCCTCCGTTGCAGCGGGATGTCAGCTGTGTATTACAGCTGACACCCGCTAAAGATGAAGCGAGCACAGCTCCGGTGCCCACTCCATCTACAGGACGTTACTGTAAGCCCATTTGTGGGAACGCACCGCTAAAAAGGATGTACAGTAACACCCATTTGCGTGAAGGGGTTAATTAGCTACAAAACATACCAAGACAATAGGGCTGGATATGGACTAAAAATAAAAAATCTCACCAGAATCGCCTCACATTGCTTACATATGACAGGAAATAGAGCCGTATTTAGGATGCAGTCACATGCTGAAAATTTTGTTGCATTCATATTAATGTGGTAGTTTCTGCATCAGGTAAATGGATTTCTGTGAGTTCCATTCAGATGAATACAACTGATTTTCAGTTGCAGACATTTTTGCAACATAATCTGACGGGTGTGACTGCACCCTAAAGGGGGATTTACACTGGGCAATTATCGGGCCAACGATCGTTCATAGAACACTCGTTCATCTGTTGATCGAATCGTTTTAACAAAGTAAATTATTATCATTGTCGGCAGCACATCTCCCTGATGCGCTGCCGACATGATAATGTATGGGGACGAGTGATCGGAATAACGACCGATCGTTCTCATACATAGTTCTGTAACGTCCATGGCCGCGGGCCGTCGGGTTTACTCACCCCCCGATGCCCGCAGCCATGGATCCGTGAGCGCTGGTCCCTGTCTCCTTCCTAGGAGACGCCAGCGCTCACTTCCGCTCTGTCCTACTGTGTCCCGTAGGGTGCGCGCGCTCGCTCGCGCACGGCCCTAAAGGGCCAGCGCACTCACAAATTATTTGTCATCATCAACTGCCCTGATTTCCTGGTCTATAAGAAGGCCCCTGGCCTTCTGATCCTTGCCTGAGCGTTGTTAGTCTATCCCAGTCTGTCTCGCAAATGGTCCAATAGTGTTTCCCGTTCCAGCTGTTACCCGTGCCCTGTTACCCGTTCCTGTATTCCGTATTGTTCCTGTGCCAACCTGCGTTGGAGTAGTGTCTTCTGCCACGTCCAGTGTCTTCTGCCACGTCCAGTGTCTTCTGCCACGTCCAGTGTCTTCTGCCACGTCCAGTGTCTTCTGCCACGTCCATTGTCTTCTGCCACGTCCAGTGTCTTCTGCCACGTCCAGTGTCTTCTGCCACGTCCAGTGTCTTCTGCCACGTCCAGTGTCTTCTGCCACGTCCAGTGTCTTCTGCCACGTCCAGTGTCTTCTGCCACGTCCAGTGTCTTCTGCCACGTCCAGTGTCTTCTGCCACGTCCAGTGTCTTCTGCCACGTCCAGTGTCTTCTGCCACGTCCAGTGTCTTCTGCCACGTCCAGTGTCTTCTGCCACGTCCAGTGTCTTCTGCCACGTCCAGTGTCTTCTGCCACGTCCAGTGTCTTTTTGCCACGTCCAGTGTCTTTTTGCCACGTCCAGTGTCTTCTGCTTCATCGGATACATACCCTGTGTCCGTGACAGTACGCTCAGGCCATGGAACCCGCTGGCCAGCCCAAGACCGCAGTACAGAAGATTCAGACAAAGATGCAGGACCTACGCACACGTCAGGATCAAATCCTTGAGGCAGTGAATTCTATCCTGGTCCGCCTGGATCTACTCGCTGTTCCACCTCCGGTTCTTCCTCCTGAAGCTGTTGTTGTGCCACTGCCTGTTGCTCCTCCTGTTTTTTCCGGATCCACAGTTCCTCTGCCTCTTCCTCCTCGCTACGACGGTGACCCCAGAGCATGTAGAGGATTTCTCAATCAATGCACGGTGCATTTTAGGCTACGGCCTCATCTCATCTCTTCCCCTCTGAGGAGGCCAAAGTGGCGTTCATTATCTCCCTCCTCGCTGGCAAGGCCCTCGCATGGGCGAACCCAATCTTGGAGCAACAAGGACCTGTATCCGTGGACCTAGCCTTGTTCCTGCAGTCCTTTCGTGCCGTGTTCGAGGATCCGGGTCGAACATCCTCTGCTGCAGCCACTCTGTTGACCCTCAAGCAAGAAGGCTCCACAGTAGGGGAGTATGCAATCTCCTTCCGTACCCTAGCAGCCGAGCTGGCATGGAACAATGAGGCACTGGTGGCGACCTTCTGGCAGGGACTGTCCTCTCACATCAAGGACGAACTGGCAGCCCGCGACCTTCCTTCTACCTTGGATGCCCTCATCCTGTTAGCCACCCGTGTTGATATGAGAATCCGGGAGCGCTCTCAAGAGGTTCGTCAGGAGAGCCGGGTCCACAGACCAGCACCCTCTGTCCAGAGACCACTATTGTCTTCTCCTAGTGCGCTACCTGAAGAACCCATGCAGGTAGACGGAGTCCGGTTATCTGAACAGGAGAAGCAGCGCAGACGCTCCTCTGGACTTTGTATGTATTGTGGCCTCAAGGGTCATTTTGTGCTCCAATGCCCACAGAAACCGGGAAACTCAAGTACCTAGGGTTAATTGGAGAGGCAACTCTAGGTGGAACGTCTCCAAACGTTAAAACCTTTTCCAGACTATCCATTCCTGTGGCCATCGTCTCCGGAGAGACATCACATCCTTCCTCCGCCTATATTGACTCTGGAGCGGCTGCTAATTTTATCCTGCAGGATCTAGTGGATCGGTTTAGTCTACCCACAGTCTGTCTGGAGAGACCCCTGGCTGTTACCTCCGTGAATGGTCTACCATTGCCTGATCCGATCATGCTCATCACAGAGCTGTTGACACTATGGGTCGGAGCTCTTCACTCAGAACAGATCACCTTCCTGGTACTACCCAAGGCTATCAATCCTATCCTGCTGGGTCTGCCATGGCTCCGTCTACACGCCCCAACACTTGACTGGAATTCTGGAGAGGTTCTTCAATGGAGTTCCAGATGCCATAGCCATTGCCTGTCACAAGTCCGTCCTGTTGTGCCCCCTCTGCCTCAGTCACTTTCGGGCCTACCATCTCAATATGCTAGTTTTGCGGATGTCTTTTGCAAACGAGAGGCTGAGACGTTGCCTCCACATCGGAATTATGACTGTCCCATTGAACTGGTTCCCAATGCTTCTCTTCCCTGTGGACGAGTATATCCTCTCTCCTTGCCAGAGACTTTATCGATGTCAGCCTATATCAAGGATAACTTGGAAAGGGGTTTAATTTGAAAATCTTCCTCCCCGGCCGGGGCAGGCTTCTTCTTCGTTAAAAAGAGAGATGGATCTCTCCGACCCTGCATTGACTACCGTGGTCTCAATCAGATCACGGTCAAGAACAAATACCCATTGGCACTTATTTCCAATCTCTTCGATCGCATACGAGGAGCCAAAAATTTTTCTAAGCTAGATCTGCGGGGGGCCTATAATCTAATCTGGATTCACCAGGGTGACGAATGGAAGACTGCATTTAACACCCGCGATGGGCACTACGAATACCTAGTGATGCCCTTCGGACTGTGTAACGCTCCCGCAGTATTTCAGGAGTTCGTTAATGATATCTTCCGAGATCTCCTCTATATGTGCGTTGTAGTTTATCTTGATGATATTTTAATTTTCTCCCCAGATCTGATGATCCATCGGAGGCATGTTCGTCAAGTTCTTCTGCGACTAAGAGAGAATCGCTTGTATGCCAAATTGGAAAAGTGCACATTTGAAAAGAGGTCTTTGCCCTTCCTGGGCTACGTCATCTCGGATCAAGGCCTTAAGATGGACCCTGAGAAACTAAAGTCCGTCCTGGAATGGCCACGTCCTCAAGGCCTAAGGGCCATACAACGGTTCCTGGGATTCGCCAATTTCTACTGGCAGTTTATTCCGAACTTTTCTTCTCTGACGGCTCCCATCTCTACCCTTACCAAGAAGGGTGTGAATGCCAAGTCGTGGACTCCAGAGGCAGAGTCCGCATTCACTAGCCTCAAGAAAGCCTTCACTTCAGCTTCAATCCTCCATAACCCTGACGTATCTCGGCAGTTCTCACTAGAAGTGGACGCTTCCTCTGTTGGTGCAGGCGCACTTCTGTTCCAGAGGAGCTCCAAAGGAAAGGCAGTAGTGTGTGGCTACTACTCAAGACTGTTTTCTTCTGCTGAGCGCAATTATTCCATTGGAGATCGGGAGCTACTGGCTATCAAATTGGCCCTGGAGGAGTGGATACATCTTCTAGAAGGCGCAGCTCACCCCATCCTGATCTTCACCAACCACAAGAACCTTGCCTACCTTCAGTCCGCTCAAAAACTGAATCCTCGTCAAGCCAGGTGGTCGCTGTTCTTTACCCGTTTTCAATTTCTGCTTCACTACCGTCCCGCTGACAAGAATGTGAGGGCCGATGCCCTGTCCAGATCATTTGAGACGGAAGACACGGTGGAGCCCCTTCAGACTATCATAGACCCATCCTGCTTTGTCACCGCCAATCCTCTGCAGCTTAGAAATATCCCTCTGGGGAGAACTTTTGTTCTGTTGGCAGACAGAAAAAGAATTCTCCGCTGGGGACACCGTTCTAAATTAGCTGGGCACGCTGGTGTCCGTAAAACCCAAGACCTGATTTCTCGTCACTTTTGGTGGCCCACGCTACCTAAAGATGTTCTGGACTTTGTCTCTGCTTGCACGGTGTGTGCCCCTAACAAAGTCACTCACTCCAAGCCTGCCGGCCTGCTTCAACCTCTGCCTGTACCCAGTGCCCCCTGGCAGCACATCGCAATGGACTTCGTCACAGACCTTCCTCCCTCAGCAGGATGCAACACCATCTGGGTGGTGGGGGACCGGTTCTCTAAGATGATGGCACATTTTATCCCACTGACCAGCCTACCTTCTGCTCCCCGACTGGCGAGTCTCTTCATTCAGCACATCTTTCGCTTGCATGGCTTGCCTCTTCACATTGTGTCCGACCGGGGGGTTCAGTTTACCTCCAAGTTCTGGAGAGCCCTCTGTAAACTCCTGGATGTGAGTTTGGACTTTTCCTCTGCCTATCACCCCCAATCCAATGGGCAAGTTGAGAGGATCAACCAGATCATGGAAAATTATCTCCGCCACTTCATCTCTTCACAGCACGATAACTGAGTACAGCTTCTTCCATGGGCCGAGTTTTCATATAACAACCACACAAGTGAGTCCACCACTTCCACTCCATTTCACATAGTGTACAGTCAACATCCCAGAGTCCCTCTTCCTGTGTCGACTTCATCTCAGGTTCCCGCTGCTGACTCTGCATATGGGGACTTCCTGCAAATCTGGCAACAGACCCGGTCCTCTATTTTGCTGGCAGTAGATCGCATGAAGCGAAAGGCAGATACTAAGAGAAGAGAGCCGCCTCAGTTTCTTCCAGGGACTAAAGTCTGGCTGTCCTCTCGGAACATTCGCTTGAAGGTACCCTCATACAAGTTCGCTCCCAGGTTCCTTGGTCCTTTCGAGATTCTGCTACAAATCAACCCTGTCTCCTATAAACTGCGGCTGCCGCCTACCCTCAGAATCCCTAACTCCTTCCATGTGTCCCTCCTGAAACCAGTGGTCCTGAACCGCTACAGCAAGACTTCTAGTTCCACAGTTGCTCCCAGCGGCCCTTCTGATGTATTCGAGGTAAAGGAGATCCTGGACTGCAAGAGGGTAGGAGGAAGGACTTTCTATTTGGTGGACTGGAAAGGGTTTGGTCCTGAGAAGAGGTCCTGGGAGCCAGAAGAGAACCTCAGTGCTCCTGCTCTCATTAAAAAGTTCTTCTCCCGCTCTGGTCCCAAGATGAGGGGGCGTAAGAGGGGGGATACTGTAACGTCCATGGCCGCGGGCCGTCGGGTTTACTCACCCCCCCCCCCCGACGCCCGCAGCCATGGATCAGTGAGCGCTGGTCCCTGTCTCCTTCCTAGGAGACGCCAGCGCTCACTTCCGCTCCGTCCTGCTGTGTCCCGTAGGGTGCGCTTGCTCGTGCACGACCTTAAAGGGCCAGCGTGCGCACAAATTATTCGTCATCATCATCAACTGCCCTGATTTCCTGGTCTATAAGAAGGCCCCTGGTCTTCTGATCCTTGCCTGAGCGTTGTTAGTCTATCTCAGTCTGTCTCGCAAATGGTCCCTTAGTGTTTCCCGTTCCAGCTGTTACCCGTGCCCTGTTGCCCGTTCCTGTATTCCGTATTGTTCTAGTTCCTGTGCCTACCTACGTTGGAGTAGTGTCGTTTGCCACGTCCAGTGTCGTTTGCCACGTCCAGTGTCGTTTGCCACGTCCAGTGTCGTTTGCCACGTCCAGTGTCGTTTGCCACGCCCAGTGCCGTTTGCCACGCCCAGTGCCGTTTGCCACGCCCAGTGCCGTTTGCCACGCCCAGTGCCGTTTGCCACGCCCAGTGCCGTTTGCCACGCCCAGTGCCGTTTGCCACGCCCAGTGCCGTTTGCCACGCCCAGTGCCGTTTGCCACGCCCAGTGCCTTCTGACACGCCCAGTGCCTTCTGACACGCCCAGTGCCTTCTGACACGCCCAGTGTCTTTTGCCACGCCCAGTGTCTTTTGCCACGCCCAGTGTCTTTTGCTTCATCGGATACTGCGCGCCACGTCTGGCGCGACCTGCCGCACCAGCCTCCATCCGTGCTGAAGCCACAGCCACCATCCGGACTATTTCAGGTACCCAAGCGTTACTGTCTGCCATTGACTTTCGTATAGACTGTGACCTCGTCAGCTGCCTCCTCGCTACGGCGGAGCGGCCTAGTGGGTCCACATACCCTGTGTCCGTGACAAGTTCCTTGTGACAGGAGCAAACGAGCGTCAAAAATAGGAACGGAACGGAACCTAAACAGAAGAAATATATAAAGGAAGGCATTATAGGTCTGCTCTTTTTTTTTTTTTTGTGCTTAAAAAAATGCATGCATAATCTGCAGCAAATCTGTACAGTGTAAATAAGGCCTAACCGTTAATGCCGCCCTCGATAAATTCACGCACACACTTCATACAGACGTGAACACTTGCTACATACATGCATACTTAATATGTACACACTTGAACATACACTATATAGATAGGCACACTCATTACCAAAAGGTATTCCCAGATGTACCAACACATACGCATTCTCACTACTACATGCACATACATTCACCACATACAGTCAAACAAACATATGTTTTCTCATTTACTACATACACAAGCACACGCACACATGTTAACTATATACCGGTATACACATTCACTACCAACAAGCATGCACACTTGCTATTTGGGTGTGCACACATTACATAACATATCATTGTCAAATAACATATATATATATGTACACAATATACATTTATAGAATTTTGCACACCTATTTAGTGCAGACGTCCCCTATCAAGACAGAACCCAGACCCCACGCAATACAGACCCTTTGCTCCGACGCATGCCCCGGAGCAGACCCCTGCTCCGACGCAGCATACCCCGGAGCAGACCCCTGCTCCGACGCAGCATACCCCGGAGCAGACCCCTGCTCCGACGCAGCATACCCCTGCTCCGACGCAGCAGACCCCGGAGCAGACCTCCGACGCAGCATACCCCTGCTCCGACGCAGCAGACCCCGGAGCAGACCCCTGCTCCGACGCAGCAGACCCCTGCTCCGACGGAGCAGACCCCGGAGCAGACCCCTGCTCCGACGCAGCAGACCCCTGCTCCGACGGAGCAGACCCCGGAGCAGACCCCTGCTCCGACGCAGCAGACCCCTGCTCCGACGCAGCAGACCCCGGAGCAGACCCCTGCTCCGACGCAGCAGACCCCGGAGCAGACCCCTGCTCCGACGCAGCAGACCCCTGCTCCGACGCAGCAGACCCCTGCTCCGACGCAGCAGACCCCTGCTCCGACGCAGCAGACCCCGGAGCAGACCCCTGCTCCGACGCAGCAGACCCCGGAGCAGACCCCTGCTCCGACGCAGCAGACCCCGGAGCAGACCCCTGCTCCGACGCAGCAGACCCCTGCTCCGACGCAGCAGACCCCTGCTCCGACGCAGCAGACCCCGGAGCAGACCCCTGCTCCGACGCAGCAGACCCCGGAGCAGACCCCTGCTCCGACGCAGCAGACCCCTGCTCCGACGCAGCAGACCCCTGCTCCGACGCAGCAGACCCCGGAGCAGATCCCTGCTCCGACGCAGCAGACCCCGGAGCAGACCCCTGCTCCGACGCAGCAGACCCCGGAGCAGACCCCTGCTCCGACGCAGCAGACCCCGGAGCAGACCCCTGCTCCGACGCAGCAGACCCCGGAGCAGACCCCTGCTCCGACGCAGCAGACCCCGGAGCAGACCCCTGCTCCGACGCAGCAGACCCCGGAGCAGACCCCTGCTCCGACGCAGCAGACCCCGGAGCAGACCCCTGCTCCGACGCAGCAGACCCCGGAGCAGACCCCTGCTCCGACGCAGCAGACCCCGGAGCAGACCCCTGCTCCGACGCAGCAGACCCCGGAGCAGACCCCTGCTCCGACGCAGCAGACCCCGGAGCAGACCCCTGCTCCGACGCAGCAGACCCCTGCTCCGACGCAGCAGACCCCTGCTCCGACGCAGCAGACCCCTGCTCCGACGCAGCAGACCCCGGAGCAGACCCCTTCTCCGACGCAGCAGACCCCGGAGCAGACCCCTGCTCCGACGCAGCCGACCCCCTGCTCCGACGCAGCCGACCCCCTGCTCCGACGCAGCCGACCCCCTGCTCCGACGCAGCCGACCCCCTGCTCCGACGCAGCCGACCCCCTGCTCCGACGCAGCAGACCCCGGAGCAGACCCCTGCTCCGACGCAGCAGACCCCGGAGCAGACCCCTGCTCCGACGCAGCCGACCCCCTGCTCCGACGCAGCCGACCCCCTGCTCCGACGCAGCCGACCCCCTGCTCCGACGCAGCCGACCCCCTGCTCCGACGCAGCCGACCCCGGAGCAGACCACTGCTCCGACGCAGCAGACCCCCGCTCCGCAGCAGACCCCGGAGCAGACCCCCGCTCCGCAGCAGTCCCCGGAGCAGACACCCGCTCCGCAGAAGACCCCGGAGCAGACCACTGCTCCGACGCAGCAGACCCCGGAGCAGACCCCTGCTCCGCAGCAGACCCCGGAGCAGACCCCCGCTCCGACGCAGACCCCGGAGCAGAGCCCCGCTCCGACGCAGACCCCGGAGTAGACCCCCGCTCCGACGCAGCAGACCCCCGCTCCGACGCCTCGCTCCGATGGATAGGGGATAATTGTCGATTCTGTGAAAGCGCCTTGAAAGTTTCCTATAGTTTGACAGACTTTTTTACATCATGGTTGAGTAATTTGGGTCTTTGCGGAACCGCTGTAATTCATGCACATTTCTTGTTTTTTTGCGCTTGTGATCTTTGTCAGGTCTTGTGGAAACTAGAAAAGGTTTATCAACTCATTTGAAATACCTTGGGACTCCGTTGAACCACATTAGAGCGGTTTTCTCATCAGAGGCATTTCTGAAATATCCACAGGCTGTGTCACAAATGTCAGATTGATGCGCGTCCCACCTCTGGGACCTGCAACTATCTCTAGAACGGGGCCCCCTAAACCCCGTTCTACCGCTCTGTGTTGTGGCTGACTCGTGTGATTCCCAACCATGAATTACGGAAACCGTGTATCTCGCTAAGCTACACTGTTTCCGTAGGTACCATAGAACTGAATGGTAGTTACAGAAATATGGTAGCTCGCATGCTACGCTGCTTCCAGAAATGCCATTCACTACTATCTAATCAAGATCGTACCCAGCTCTTCCCAGTACCCCTGGTGGCAATGGGTATCAGGGTAATAATGGGGGTTAGGGTTAGCCTTTGCACCGGCTAACACTAAGCCCCGCCTTAGTAATGGACGCTGTCAATCAACCACTAGCCATTACTAAGGTGGTAGTAATGAAGTTCAAAATACAAAGACATAGAAAAAATATATTTTATTGAATTCTAAAACCCCCACACAACCCTCATTAACCATTTTATTGAAAATAAAAAAAGCTGTCCTCGAAGTAGTCCAACAACCGAACTTGTAAAAAAGCACAAACACACAAAAATCCTACACACAAGGTAGGCTTACACCGCGTTCCAAATTATTTTGCAAATGTTATTTTTCGCTGATTTTCCTAAATAGTCGATGCAAATGACAGTTACTATAATCTTCAAGCCATCAACCGTTGGGGTATAATGCAAATTTTATTGAACAAATCTAATGATAACAGTTTTTTTTTAGAAGTAAAAAACTAAAAATGCACTATTTCAAATTATTGTGCACAACAGAGATCAAAACATTTTAAAGGTTGTAAAGAGAACTAAAATGGTAATTTGTTGAATTTGCAGCATCAGGAGGTAATATTTACATAAATCAAAAAGCTCTTTCAATAAAAAAAAACTTAACAGGCCAAGTTACATGTTAACATAGGACCCCTTCTTTGATATCACCTTCACAATTCTTGCATCCATTGAATTTGTGAGTATTTGGACAGTCTCTGCTTGAATATCTTTGCAGGATGTCACAATATAGTTACATTTTACCTATACTGTAAAAAACAAACGCAGGCTGGGAGGGCAAAAACATTTAATTTTAAGAAAGCCAATTTCCCCAGGATGAGGGCGGCAATTCAGGATATAGACTGGGAAGAACTAATGTCAAATAATGGAACAAATGATAAATGGGAGATTTTCAAATCTACTTTGAGTTATTATAGTGCAAAATGTATTCCTATAGGTAACAAGTATAAACGACTCAAATTAAACCCCACATGGCTTACACCTTCTGTGAAAGGGGCAATACATGACAAAAAAAGGGCATTTAAAAAATACAAATCTGAGGGTACAGCTGTAGCCTTTGTAAAATATAAAGAGCTTAATAAAATCTGTAAATGTAATAAAATTAGCAAAAATACAAAATGAAAGGCAGGTGGCCAAGGATAGTAAAACAAATCCTAAAAAATTCTTCAAGCATATAAATGCAAAAAAGCCCAGGTCTGAACATGTAGGACCCCTAGATAGTGGTAATGGGGAGTTGATCACAGGGGATCAAGAGAAGGCAGAGTTACTAAATGGGTTCTTTAGCTCTGTATATACAACTGAAGAAGGAGCAGCTGATGTAGCCGGTGCCAGTGCTGTTAATATATCAGTTGATATACTGAATTGGATGAATGTAGAGATGGTCCAAGCTATATTAAATAAAATAAATGTGCACAAGGCCCCGGGACCAGATGGGTTACACCCTAGAATTCTTAAAGAGCTTAGTTCAGTTATTTCTGTCCCCCTTTTCATAATATTCAGAGAATCTCTAGTGACTGGTATAGTGCCAAGGGACTGGCGCAGGGCAAATGTGGTACCTATTTTCAAAAAGGGCTCTAGGTCTTCCCCAGGTAATTATAGACCAGTAAGCTTAACATCCATCGTGGGGAAAATGTTTGAGGGGCTATTGAGGGACTATATACAGGATTATGTGACAATAAATAGCATTATAAGTGACAGCCAGCACGGTTTTACTAAGGACAGAAGTTGTCAAACTAACCTAATCTGTTTTTATGAAGAGGTGAGCAGAAGTCTAGACAGAGGGGCCGCTGTGGATTTAGTGTTTTTGGACTTTGCAAAGGCATTTGACACTGTCCCCCATAGACGTCTAATGGGTAAATTAAGGACTATAGGTTTAGAAAATATAGTTTTGTAATTAGATTGAGAATTGGCTCAAGGACCGTATCCAGAGAGTTGTGGTCAATGATTCCTACTCTGAATGGTCCCCGGTAATAAGTGGTGTACCCCAGGGTTCAGTGCTGGGACCACTATTATTCAACTTATTTATTAATGATATAGAGGAAGGGATTAATAGCACTATTTCTATTTTTGCAGATGACACCAAGCTATGTAATATAGTTCAGACTATGGAAAATGTTCATGAATTACAGGCAGATTTAAACAAACTAAGTGTTTGGGCGTCCACTTGGCAGATGAAGTTTAAAGTAGATAAATGTAAAGTTATGCATCTGGGTACCAACAACCTGCATGCATCATATGTCCTAGGGGGAGCTACACTGGCGGATTCACTTGTTGAGAAGGATCTGGGTGTACTTGTAAATCATAAACTCAATAACGGCATGCAGTGTCAATCAGCTGCTTCAAAGGCCAGCAGGATATTGTGGTGTATTAAAAGAGGCATGGACTCGCGGGACAGGGATGTAATATTACCACTTTACAAAGCATTAGTGAGGCCTCATCTAGAATATGCAGTCCAGTTCTGGGCTCCAGTTCATAGAAAGGATGCCCTGGAGTTGGAAAAAATACAAAGAAGAGCAACGAAGCTCATTAGGGGCATGGAGAATTTAAGTTATGAGGAAAGATTGAAAGAATTAAACCTATTTAGCCTTGAAAAAAGACGACCAAGGGGGGACATGATTAACTTATATAAATATATTAATGGCACATACAAAAAATATGGTGAAATCCTGTTCCTTGTAAAACCCCCTCAAAAAACAAGGGGGCACTCCCTCCGTCTGGAGAAAAAAAGGTTCAAGCTGCAGAGGCGACAAGGCTTCTTTACAGTGAGAACTGTGAATCTATGGAATAGTCTACCGCAGGAGCTGGTCACAGCAGGGACAGTAGATGGCTTTAAAAAAGGGTTAGATAATTTCCTAGAACAAATAAATATTAGCTCCTATGTGTAGAAATTTTTCCTTCCCTTTTCCCTTCCATTGGTTGAACTTGATGGACATGTGTCTTTTTTCAGCCGTACTAACTATGTAACTATGTAAGAATAGCCTCCCAGAGCTTCTGTTTTGATGTGAACTGCCTCCCACCCTCATAGATATTTTGCTTGAGGATGCTCCAAAGGCTCTCAATAGGGTTGAGGTCAGGGGAACATGGGGGCCACACCATGAGTTTCTCTCCTTTTATGCCCATAGCAGCCAATGACACAGAGGTATTCTTTGCAGCATGAGATGGTGCATTGTCATGCACGGAGATAATTTCGCTACGGAAGGCACGGTTCTTCTCTTTGTACCACAGAAGAAAGTGGTCAGTCATAAACTCTATGTACTTTGCAGAGGTTATTTTCACACCGTCCGGGACCCTAAAGGAGCCTACCAGCTCTCTCCCCATGATTCCAGCCCAAAACATGACTCTGCCACCTCCTTGCTGACGTCGCAGCCTTGTTGGGACATGGTGGCCATTCACCAACCATCCACTACTCCATCCATATGGGCCATCCAGGGTTGCAAGGCACTCATCAGTAAACAAAACGGTTTGAAAATTAGTCTTCATGTATTTCTAAGCCCACTGCAACCGTTTCTGCTTGTGAGCATTGTTTAGGGGTGGCCGAATAATCGCTTTATGCACACTTGCAAACCTCTAGAGGATCCTACACCTTGAGGTTCGCGGGACTCCAGAGGCACCAGCGGCCTCAAATACCTGTTTGCTGCTTTGCAATGGCATTTTAGCAGCTGCTCTCCTAATCCTATTAATTTGTCTGGCAGAAACCTTCCTCATTATGCCTTTATCTGAACGAACCGTCTGTGCTCTTAATCAGCCACAAATCTTTTCACAGTACGATGATCACATTTAAAATTTCTTGAACTATCCAATGTTTTCATACCTAGTGCAATACCTTGGACAATTTCATGCTTTTCGGCAGCAGAGAGATGCTTTTTCTTTCCCATATTGCTTGAAACCTGTGGCCTGCTTAATAATGTGGAACGTCCTTCTTAAGTAGTTTTCCTTTGATTGGGCACACCTGGCAAACTAATTATCACAGGTTTCTGAGATTGATTACCATGATCCAAAGAGCCCTAAGACACAATACCATCCAGGAGTTTAATTGAAAAACTAATAATTAAATGTTTGACACTTAAATCCAATGTGCATAATAATTTGGAACACGGTGTAGATACATGGCCTATGTGTGATCCTGTCTGATGGGCCCTGTATCTAAGCCTACCACATGTTAGGCTTATATACAGGGCCCCAGCAGACTAATTTTATACAGTATAAGATTACGGTCTGCTAGGGTCCTGTATCTAAGCCTCTCTTGTGGTAAGCTTAGATACATGGTCCAACAGACAGTATCACAAGTGGGGCCTTTATCTAAGCCAATGTGTGATGCTGTCTGTTAGACCCTGTATCTAAGCCTACAACAAGGGAGGCTTAGATACAGGACCCCGGCAGGCAGTAATGATGCTACACTTTCGTAGCTCTTCGCTGTAGCGGATGTCCTGACACCATCCAGCGTCGTGACATCATTCGCAGCGCACAGCGCCATGACACTTGTTTTGTATGATTTGTTACGCTAATCCATTTTTAGATCAGAATGAAAGGACAAAAACAAATCCGTTGAAAATCCCATTGAAATCAATATAAGGATTGCAAACGGACTACAATTCGTTTGTATCCGTTTTACATGGACATCATTGATAAAAAGAACCCATCCGTTCAACATCCATTTTTTGAACTAGGAAAAAAGTTGTGTGCTCCGCACTTTTATCTCCCATCAAAAATACGTATGACTAACATAACGGACGCAAATGGATGCAATAAAAGTTCCTGTTGATTTCAATAGGAATTTTAACGGATCCTTTTTTATCCTTATTCTAATCTAAAAACTGATCAGAGTAACGGATTATATAACGCAAGTGTGAACCTAAAAGAGTCATAGGGTCGTTATGTTTTAGTGATAGGCATGATACTGGAATTCTTAGTTTCCTTTATATTGTGCTACGCCCCTAATTCCCAGTAGGTACGATTTTCTTCATGACGTTTTCAGTCTTGTTACCTCATATGGAAGGGTCCCTATTTATAGGGGATGATTCTAACCTTGATTTTGATCATGTTCTGGACACATCAAACATCTCCTCCTCCCGCTTATTGGTCTCCTACAAAAGTAGACCACCAACCAGCTAAATTACTGTATAACATTAACGAATGCATAGCAGAATTCTAACAACTCCAAATGTGATATATACTTATTGTTCTTCATCTCATGCCACTTATTCTAGAGTAGATTATCTATTTCTTCCCTCAATACTATTAGCTCAGGTTGTATCAGCTAAAATTACACCTTATTCCTGGTCTGACCAATACATGGTAGTGGTAGGTTACATAATCTATGGAATAGACCCAATACCTACTATTGGAAAATAAATTATTCACTTTTGTCTAACCCTACCCTGATGGAGGATCTAACTAAAAAAGTAAAATTGTATTTTGACACTGTTTCAGGTTCCTTACCTCTTTCAGTGATATGGGCTAGCTCTTAAAGTGACCATTTGAAGTAAGTTGATCCAAATGGCTACTTTTTGAAAATGCTCCTAAAGGAGCGCGCCTTAACTTTTTTCTCTTTGTGGAACATAAGGCGAATCCTAACAGAGATCTACGTTGTAAAATAGAGGCAGCTCGCACGGAGATCAAATGTCTGAGATGGTCCGGGTGTTTGCTCAAGGAGATAAGCCTGACTCTCTCCCGGCGAGACGATTATCTTCAAGACAGAATAATGGAGATTATCTAAACTCTGTCTACAAGATGGCCGAGTTATCCAGAACCGAAAGTAGATAATGGGGGGATATTTGCATTTCTCTTGAAATGTATATTCTGCTTTCCAAGGTATGGATTATACAAAAGTGGAGTCATTCTTAGCGGAAGCCTCCCTGCCTACACTCGCTTGACAACATTGTGACTTTATGGAGAAAGAAATCACGCTTGAGGAAGAATTTGAGGCCATTAAAACAGTCAAGTCTTTTAGTTCCCCTCGTGGGAAGGATTTGGTGCTTTATAATATAAAAAGCTCTTCAACACTATTAGAAAAGGAAACCCTGTTGGTATTATATGGCCTCCGTTTTTAAGTTTTCTCCAAAACCAGAAAAAGATCTCATTACATGCGACAATTATAGGCCCATATCTCTTATGAATAATGATATGAAATAACTCCATCGGGGCCAGGTAGGCTTAGTCCCTGGTAAACAGGCAGAAGACCAAACACGTGGCAGACTGCTCATGTGACAGGGATGTTGCTCTACCTAGATTTACAGAAGGTATTTTATTCCATGGTTTGGCATTATCTCTTCTTTATCCTATGCAGATAGGGTTTTGATCCATCCTTCTTGTCATTCCTCTCAGTGTTATATATAGTAAGGTTCCAATGGCCAGGGTAAAAGTCAGGTGATTCACCTTTTGTTATAATACATATAAAGAGAGGCACTAGGCCGGCTGCCCTCTTTCACCTACACTATTATTTCTCCATGGAACCTAACTGCCTGAATACATTGTAGCCCTGACGTTGGTGGTTTTGGACTGCGTTCCCGAAAACACAAACGTGCGCAGTTTGCGGATGATTTTCTCCCTTACCAAACTTCCCAATTTGTTCCATAGGATGCAAAAAGTTACTGATATTTAAGGCCTGGAGCTCCACACCTCCAATTAGGAGGCCTCAATATTAATTTGCCGGAAAATGTTGTTGAGTTGCTCCAAATGGAACTTGAGGAGGCTGACCTACCTGGGTATTATCCTAATTCCCACTTTTAACTTTACCGTATTCAGCCAAACTACGGGACGATTTGTGGAAATAGTCTACACTCCTGGTATCCTAGCTAGGTAGGATAGAATCTCTCAAAATAGTCTCCCTAGATTGTTGTACATTTCGCACCCTCCAAAGTAGCATCCCACTAAGGGCCCTAAGGCTCCTTTAGGCTGACCTTCTGAGGTTTGTTTGGGGCTTCACAGGGTAACTGGTTGGGGCCACAACTTTTTATGCCCTCCTCTATCAAGGGGGTAGTGGTTGAGCTGGTCAATTGCCCTAGTTTCCCAATAGGTAAATGTAGATTTTGGCATTGAATCCCTGGATTACTTCTGTACTATTCATAAACTACCTGATTTAGAACACTTTTGTTATCACCAGATCATTTTCTCAAGAACCTTAAAGGGGGTTGCCCATCAGGGATATTTATGGCATATCCACAGGATATGCCATAAATGTCAGATGCGGGCTCCACACCTATCTCTAGAACGGGGCCCCCTAAACCCCGTTCTACCTTTCACAGTTCCCGCTGCCATTCTAGAGATAGGTGCGGGTCCCAGAGGTGGGACCCGCATCTGACATTTATAGTATATCCTGTGGCTATGCCATAAATGTTCCTGACGGGCAAACCCCTGATTACTCCAATATCAAGTTTAGGACAGCCTTCGAATTTGTGTCTCAGATCTATAGGAAGACGAGAGATCATTTCTTCTTCGTATAATCTCTCCTCATCTCTGGGTAAATTGAAATACATGCCCTGTTGGAAGGGGACATGGGCAGTTCCTTGGAGGTACTGATTGGGGTCATATGGCACTTACTACAGCCAAACTCTACATTAACATGTCTTTGGTCGAGGCTGGTTTCAAGGTCCGCTTGAGATGGTACATGGTCCCTTCCAGGCTCTCTAAGATGTTCTCATCCTCTCTGTTCTATCGACAATGTGGAAATCATTGTAAAACGTATCATAATTTACTTGCTGGGATGTCCAAAAATATGTTCATTTTGGATTCATATCTATCACCTCATAAACTCTGTCAGCGGTGTTAACCTTCGAAAAACCCCATACTTCCTGAAAAGGCTCTTGAATTCTCCCATCCTTGATATTCCCAGGGGTACAGGAAAATTCATTTGTTTTATTTTTCTAGTCTCCAAGAAGGCCATAGCTAGGAGTTACATAGTTACATAGTTCGTACGGTTGAAAAAAGACACATGTCCATCAAGTTCAACCAAGGGATGGGAAAAGGGAAGTAAAAACATGTCTACACATAAAGGCTTATATTTTTTTTTGTTCTAGGAAATTATCTAAGCCTTTTTTAAAGCCATCTACTGTCCCTGCTGTGACCAGCTCCAGCGGTAGACTATTCCATAGATTCACAGTTCTCACAGTAAAGAAGGCTTGTCGCCTCTGCAGGCTGAACCTTTTTTTTTTTTTTCAGACGGAGGGAGTGCCGCCTTGTTTTTTTTTAGGGGATTTTACATTGAACAGGATTCCACCATATTTTTTGTATGTGCCATTAATATATTTATATATGTTAATCATGTCCCCCTTAGTCGTCTTTTTTCAAGGCTAAATAGGTTTAATTCTTTTAATCTTTCCTCATAACTTAGATTCTCCATGCCCCTTATTAGCTTCGTTGCTCTTCTTTGTATTTTTTCCAACTCCAGGGCATCCTTTCTATGAACTGGAGCCCAGAACTGAACTGCATATTCTAGTTGAGGCCTCACTAATGCTTTGTAAAGTGGAAATATTACATCCCTGTCCCGCGAGTCCATTCCTCTTTTAATACACGACAATATCTTGCTGGCCTTTGAAGAAGCTGATTGACATTGCATGCAGTTATTTAGCTTATGATTTACAAGTACACCCAGATCCTTCTCAACAAGTGACTCCCCCAGTGTAGCTCCTCCTAGGACATATGATGCATGCAGGTTGTTCATACCCAGATGCATAACTTAAAATTTATCTACATTAAACCTCATTTGCCAAGTGGACGACCAAACAATCAGTTTGTTTAAATCCGCTTGCAATTCACAAACATCTTCCATAGTCTGAACTATATTACATAGCTTGGTGTCATCTGCAAAAATAGAAATAGTGCTATTAATCCCATCCTCTATATCATTAATAAGTTGAGTAATAGTGGTCCCAGCACGGAACCCTGGGGTAAACCATTCATAACCGGTTGGAAGACCCAATCTGTCTCTCTTGACCATGCCGAGGCTAAATTAAGATATCTAATGACAGACTGACTAGCCTCTTATATGACTCCCAGTCCACATTTGACAAAGTATGGTCTCCCTGGATATTTTATGTAGAGGGTTAGGCTATGTTCACACTGAGTTTTTTTGCAGGCGGAATTTCTGCCTCAAAATTCCGTTTGGAAGTTTGAGGCAGATTTTCCTCTCCCTGCACGCCGATTTTCGCTGCTTTTTTCATTTGCGTCCATTGAGCGCCGCGGGTATAAAATGCCGCAAAATACGCTTTCTCTGCTTCCAATTGATATTAATGGGAGGTCAGAGACGTAACCGCGCGAAGATAGGGCATGTCCCTTCTTTCTCCCGCAAGACGGTTTTACCGCTTGCAGGAAAAAGTAGCCTCCACCTCCCATTGAAATCAATGGGAGGCATTTTCGGGCCGTTTTTGACGAGTTTTGCGGCGCGGTTTCCGTGTCAAAACACGCTGTGTGAACATAGCCTTTTAGGGTGACTTGGGTACTTTTTTTTTCTGTGCAGCTGTTTTACATCTGGGCAAGAATGTGTACATGTGTAGTGAAATGTTTTTCTACTTTCATATTGTTTATAAAGTGTTTTTTTGTGTAATATTTACTTCTTCAGGGCAAATACATGGATATTGAATTTGATTTCAAGGGAGATCCTCTTGGTGGAGTTATAAGCAACTGTAAGTACAATAGTAATAAATAGGTGTGTGTGTGTGTGTGTGTGTGTGTGTGTGTGTGTGTGTGTGTGTGTGTGTGTGTGTGTGTGTGTAAATGCCAGCTTTTAGGACTTGTTTAGATGAATGTTAGTAGTAGCTGTTACAGTACTTGGAAATAATATAGACATTTGTAAAGATTTAATAAAATGCTGTAAATTGTGCTGTCCACAATTTTGACCGGAAGTGTCGCTGTGCAGAGAAAAAGTTTGAAGGGGCTGCAGCGCTGGTTTAGTGCTGCAGCCCCTTCAAAGTTTTTCCCTTCCAGCTCACCATTTCAGGCCCCGTATCCTAGCAGTTGGATCACCCTGAATCAGAAAGTTTTGGCATATCCTAGTAAAACACGATTACTTTCTGCGATGGGAATAAACTTTTAAACATGCTGAGATATTAGTGTGGGGTCCACCTGACCAGAAAATATCTTTGAGGGTTAACTGATGATACTGGTTTGCTGTTCCATAAACAAAATTGAATAATATATAGGATTTGCCACACCTATCTTTTCAGCTGGCATCACTTGAATTCATTTTTTACACCTATTCTATTAATTAAAGGTCACCTGTCTCTGGCATCTGTGGCTCACTGTAGAAAGTGGGCAGATGACCTGGTACATAAACTGCTATTTTGTATGAACTGGTAGTTTTGGGGGCAGAGAAAATGCCGAGTTCCTGTAGTTACAAAAGAGCAGATAGGCAATCGCATTACGGTGATACAATATTGCTTTTACAAAATAAAAACAATTTGGTAAAAAAATAAAGTTTTGTGTTATTATATTCTGAGACCTATAACTTTTTTTTATTTTGCCAACTATAGGGCTATGTGAGGGCTTTTGTTTTTGTAGGGCAAGCTGTAGTTTTTATAAGTATAATTTTAGGGTACATATATGAATTTCTGATCACTCTTTATTTCATTTTTATGGGTTGGGCGAAATTAAAAAAAAAGCAATTCTGGAGTTTTTACTTATATGTATTGCAGTGTTTGGTACTTTTAACGGTGTTCTATTAAACGAGTATTCCCATCAGACATTTGTGGCATGTCCTACATTTCTGAGATGGGAATACCCCTTTAAGCACTCCTTCTAGCAGGGCTTAGTAGGAGTACCAAGATGGCAGACCTGCTGTCCTTCATTAGGCTCCTGACTCCCATGACAACCCGTACAAACTCAGCGATTGCTCCGATGGGATGACAATGGGAGCCCCTCTTTATCTAAAGGCTTAGATACCGCAGTCGCTATTGACTATGGTTTCATTGTGGTTAAATGGGCGTTCGAGCGTAATATAAAATGGCACCCAATGTCTTTTTTTACTGCACTATGGAGTGCTTTTTGTGTTCATTTATAATAAGTTTGAGAGGGGTGGATCTGTCAGACCAGGTGCTGCAGCTATACAGCGCCCTTCGCAAGACTTGGGCGTGGTATGAAAAACTGGCACTGCACCTGACCCAAATAGCCCTTTATAATTTCTACAAAAGTGTAGGCAACTGGGGGAGATTCCTGCAATTTCAGGAAAAAAATAATCAAGGCCTTTTGTATTTGGGGAACAGAAAGAAGAGGGGAGTAGGGCCTCGGGAAGCGAGGGCAGAATAATTCCAGGTCAGCATTTCCCTGGAGTAGTTCCCCCGACGGAGACGAGGAGTAGGGCACAAAAAAGGTGTCGGGTATGCTCCAAGAATGGAATTAGGAGGGACTCCACACACCATTGTGAGACTTGCCCCTCGAAGCCCAGTCTTTGCATACAAAACGGTTTTGAAATTTACCTCACCTCAGTTGACTTCAACTAACCTGGCCTCCCTTCTGTAATTTTCTCAAATACCCCCTGAAATAAATTTTTATTAGAAATGGTAGAAAATTACTTTATTCAATAATTTAATTCCCATTTTTACCAATTACCGTATTTCCAGCATTTCAATTGGAAATCTAGTAAAAACCCTAAACAAAACTAAAAATTCTCATTACACGCCATTTTTTACTTTTTTCTAGTTTTTTCATAATAAATTATTTTGCAAAGGGGAAAAAGTGGTCTTTTCATTTTTTTAACTTGGGATTTTAATTTATATTATTGCAAACTTTATTAAACTTTTTTTTTAGTCTCACTAGGGGAATTTACTTTGCGATCACTTGATTGCTTTTATAATACACTGCAATACTTCTGTATTATAGTGTATTATTGCCGGTCAGTGTAAAACTGAAATGCAACTGTTGGGCCATTGCTATGGCATGGCCTCACGGGCATTCACTTAGGCTGGGTTCACACAGAGTTTTTTGCAGGACGAAAATCTGCCTCAAAATTCCATTTGGAATTTTGAGGCAGATTTTCCTGTGCCTGCACGCCGATTTTTACGGCGTTTTTCGTCTGCGGCCATTGAGCGCCGCGGGCATAAAATGCAGTGAAATACGCTTTCTCTGCCTCCCATTGATGTCAATAGGAGGTCAGAGGCGTAAACGCCTGAAGATAGGGCATGTCCCTTCTTTTTCCCGTGAGCCGGTTTTTCCGCTTGAGGGAAAAAAACGCCTCCACCTCCCATTGAAGTCAATGGGAGGCATTTTTGGCCGTTTTGCGGCGCGGTTTCTGCGTCTCAAAACTCAGTTTGAACTCCCCCTAAAGGCTGACCTGGGGCCTTTGTTAGGCCCCCGGCTGCTATAAAAACCATCGCGGGTGTGCCGATGGGGTTAGAGAGGGAGCCCTCTAAAACCACGGAGATGGTTAAATGGGCGGGATCTGTATTGATTTTGATCCAGCCCGCTCGAGTAGGTCTGCTGCAAGCCGTCGGCTACCTCTGGTAGCTGAGAGCCGGGAGCTTTTACTGCTCCTGGCGGCGCTGCTTTATTCTGATGCAGCGCCTTAAAAAGGGACATGCATCAGAATAAAGCCTTTTAGTGACATCTGTAAAAACACCTTTGGGCGGTCACTAATGCGTTAATGTACTACGTACGAAAAATATGTTCTATAAATGACTAATTTGTGAAAAAAAATGAATCATTTTTTTTTACACCGCCTTTCTATTAATTCCAGCAATAACATGTGGGCCCAAACAACCTTAATAATAACAATAATAATAAAAAGGGTCCATTAACCCCTTCCCGACATTTGCCGTATGGGTACGTCATGGAAAGCATTGACTTCCCGCATTTTGCCGTACCCATACGCCAAATGTTTGGCACCGGCTCAGAAGCTGAGTCGGTGCCATCATCGTCGGATCTCAGCTGTATCTTACAGCTGACATCCGACTGTAACGGCTGGGACCGAAATTAGCTTCGATCCCCGCCGTTAACCCCTTAAGTGCAGTGCTCAAACGCGAGTGCTGCACTTAAGGTGTTTGCAGCTCATCGGAACCCCAGCAATGAAATTGCCGGGGTTCCGGTGGCTGCAATGGCAACCGGAGGCCTAATACTGGCCTCCCGGTCTGCTGAGCACGGAAAACGGTAAAGATCTGCCCGGCGGCGGAGCCTGATCGGCTTCCGTAGCTGCCGGCAAGATGGCGCCGGGTCAGGAGCTGATCCGGCGTCATCAGCGGTGGAAGTCAGCTGTATGTTACAGCTGACATCCACCTGTAACGGCAGGAACCGGAGCTAGCTCCGATCCCTGCCATTAACCCCTTCAATGCAGCAATCGAAAGCGATTGCTGCATTGTAGTGGTTACTAGCAGATCGCCAGCCCTGACAGGCAATCAGGACTGGCGACTGCTGCTATGGCAACAGGAGACACAATGGCCTCCTGCTCTGCCATTACGGAAGCAGATTAGGCCCCGCCGGGAGGCGAAGCCTAGTCTGCTTGCTGTCAGTGAATAACTGACAGATCTAATACATTGCACTACGTAGGTAGTGCAATGTATTAGAAAAAAATAAATCTGACAGCTGGACCTTCAAGTCCCCTAGGGGGGCTTGAGAAAAAGTGTAAAAAAAAAAGTGAAAGCAATAAAAGTTTGAAAACAATAAAAGTTTCAAGTAATAAAATAAAACACAATCCCCCTTTTACACTTATCAAGTCCTTTATTATTGAAAAATAATAATAAACCATACGGATTTGGTATCGCCGCGACCGTAACGACCTGAGGTATCAAGATATTATATTATTTATTGCACGCGGTGAACAGCGTAAAAAAAAACCGTAAAAAACTATACCAGAGTTTCTGTTTTTTGGTCACTTTGCCATATGAATATAGGAATAAAAAGTGATCAAAAAGTTGAACGTATTCCAAAAATGGTACCTATAAAAACTATAGCTCGTCTCGCAAAAAACAAGCCCTCAAATAGCTCTGTCTACAAAAAAATGAAAAAGTTATGGTTCTCACAACTTGGCGACAGAAAAAATACATTATTTTTACAAAAGTAGTTTTATTGTGCAAAAAGTTGTAAAACATAAAAAAGTCCTATAAAATAGGTATCGCCGGAATCGTACTAACCCGCAGAATAAAGGTAACATGTAATTTATAATGCATGGTGAACGCTGTATAAAAAAACCTACATAAAACTATGCCAGAATTGCGTTTTTTTGTTTACCTGGCCTCCCAAAAAATAGGATAAAAGGTGATCATAAAGTCGCATGTACCCCAAAACGGTACCAATAATAACTACAGCTTGTCCCGCAATAAACAGCCCTCATACCACTACGTCTATGAAAAAATAAAATTAGTTATGGCTCCAATAAGTCAGAAAATAAAAAATATGCAGTTGTGCAGCCTGAGGGGAACATTTCTTCTGTTTGAAGAGGCGATATATCAAGGACCTAAAATTAGGGAACCAGGAAAGGGAGGGCCCAAACATATCCGCTGGAAGCGACGGTGCCCGTATTATACCAGGACAACACTTTCCCAGCAAAATTTCCCAAACTGCATAGGTGCGGAGTGTGGACCAAAAGCGGGATAAGAAAGGACGCCATATATCAGTGCGACATCGGCCTGTGCAGAAAGAATTGCTTCACAGCGTAACACACATCTGTGGATCATTTTATTGTTTTTTTACCCCATTATCATCCCACCTGACTATGCCCCTCAGGTACTCTGCCCAGCTTACATGTACCCCCACATTATAAACGGAAACACCAGCAATACTAAAAAAAAACTACTACCAAGCAAAATCCGCTCTCCAAAAGCCAAATGGCGTTCCCTCCCATCTGAACCCTACAGCGTGCCCAAACAGCAGTTTCCTTCCACATATAAGGCACCGCCATACCCGGGAGAACCCTTTTACGAATTTTTGGGGTGTGTGTCTCCAGCGTCATAAGCTGGGCATGACATATTTGCCACTGAAATGGCATATCTAGGGAAAAATATACATTTTTAATTTGCACCATCCGCAGTGCATTCATTTATGGAAAAGAACTGTGGGATGAAAATGCTTAACAAATGCCTTGAGGGGTGTAGCTTCGACATGGGGTCACTTCTCAGGGGTTTCTTTTAATTATTTCACATCTGAGCCTCTGCAGTTGTGAACCAATACTTTGTAAATCGCCAAATTAGGCCTCAATTTTACATGGTACTCTTTCACTCCTGAGCCTTGTCAAATGTCCAGGCAAAAGATTAGTGCCCCATGTAGGGTGTTTCTAAAACCAGGAAACACTGCATAATAATTAGAGAGCTGTCTTGTTATGGTGGTACAAGCCGGGCACCACATATTGGCATATCTATGGAAAAAATATCCCATTTTCACTCTGCAACATCGAGTTCACACTAATTTCTACAAAACACCTGCAGGGTTAACATGCTCACTACACCCCTAGGTAAATGCATTGAGGGGTGTAGTTTCCAAAATTTGGTCACTTCTGGGGGGTTTCCACTGTTTTGGGCCCACAGGCACCCAGCAACATCTGCACTCCAAATGGCAGTCCTTCCCTTCTCGGCCCTGCCGTGTGCCCAAACAGCCGTTTATGACCACATATGGGGTATTGCCGTACTCGGGAGAAATTGCTTTACAAATGTTGGGTTCTTTTTTTCCTTTATTTGTTGAGAAAATGAAAAAAATTTGCGCTAAAGCTACGTCTTATTGAAGAAAAAGGACTGTTTTTATTTTCACTACCCAAGTCTAATAAATTCTATGAAACATCTGTGGGGTCAAAATGCTTACTACACCCCTAGATGAATTCCTCAAGAGGTGTACTTTCCTAAATGGAGTCCCCTTTTGGGCGTTTTCATTGTTTTGTCCCCTCAGGGGCTTTGCAAATTTGACATGGCCTCCGCAAACCATTCCTGCTAAATGCCAAATGCCAAATAGTGCTCTTTCCCTTCTAAGCCCTGCCGTGTGTCCAAACCTCCGTTTATTACCACATGTGGGGTATTGTTTTACTCAGGAGAAATTGCTTTCCAAATTTTGTTTTGCTTTTTCTCCTTCAGTCCTTGTGGAAATTAGAAAAAATTAGCTAAACCTACATTTTCTTTGAAGAAATGTCGATTTTAATTTTCACGGCCTACTTCCAATAATTTCTGTAAAAAACCTGTGCGGTCAAAATACTCACTACACCCCTAGATAATTTCCTTGAGGTGTGTAGTTTCCAAGATGGGGTCACTTTTGGGTTATTTTTACTGTTTTGGCACTGCAAGAGCCCTTCAAACCTGACATGGTGCCTAAAATATATTCTAACAAAAATAAGGCCCCAAAATCCCCTAGGTGTTCCTTTGCTTCTGAGGCTGGTGCTTCAGTCCAGTAGCACGCTACGGCCACATTTGGGATATTTCCTAAAACTGCAGAAACTGGGCAACAAATATTGAGTTGCATTTCTCTGGTAAAACCTTCTGTGTTATAAAAAAAATTGTATTAAAAACTTATTTCTGCATAAAAATATGACATTTTTAAATTTCACCTCTACTTTGCTTTAATTCCTGTGAAATTTGTAAAGGGTTAAGACATTTTCTAAATGCTGTTTTGTATACTTTGATGGGTGAAGCTTTTAAAATGGGGTGACTTTTTGGGGGTTTCTAATATACAAGGCCCTCAAAAGCACTTCACAACTGAACTGGCCCCTGTAAAAATAGCCTTTTGAAATTTTCTTGAAAATGTGAGAAATTGCTGATAAAGTTCTAAGCCTTGTGAGGTCATAGAAAAATAAAAGGATGTTCAAAAAAACGATGCCAATCTAAAGTAGACATATGGGGGATGTTAATTAGCAACAATTTTGTGTGGTATAACTGCCTGTGTTACAAGCAGATACATTTAAATTTAGAAAAATGCTAATTTTTGCAATTTTTCTCTAATTTTTGGTGTTTTTCACAATTAAATACTGAACATATCGAGCAAATTTTGCCGGTAACTTAAAGTGCAATGTGTCACGAGAAAACAATCTCAGAGTCGCTTGGATAGGTGAAAGCATTCCGGAGTTATTACCACATAAAGTGACACATGTCAGATTTGAAAAATGAGGCTCTGTCAGGAAGGTCAAAAGTGGCTAAAGAGGGAAGGGGTTAAAAGGGGCTTTCTATGATGTTTCATTCCAATGCGAGCAGCACAGTAAGGTTTTGGCACTGAATGGCAGAAACTTGGGGACAAAACGTACCCAGCTCTATGAACTAAAATGAGAAAAAGACATGCTCCGTAGCATATAAATTTATAGGCAGAGAAGTAGTGCATTGCATAGAGTGTGGGTATAGCTGATCCGGCTGCTGAGTGTGTGGAACTGGTCAGTAAGTTGAGTACCTCCGTTGATGTCAGATAATTAAAATGGAAAAAAATAACAGGTAAACCAATGCTGCAGGATCAAGGTCAGATAAAAGTTCAAAAAATGTTTATGAAAACCACTCTACCCCGGTGCTGCAACACGTAGTGGTTTTCAGAAATGTCTTTTAAGCTTTTATTTGAGTACTAAGCTTGATCCTCCAGCGCTGTTTTTACTATTTTTTGCTCTGGCTATTTCAGCAGTTTAAAAAGAATGTTCAACATGCATCACAGGAGATATAGCTACTATACGTTCGATGCGAAGTAGAATCTTTAGTGTCCCGCCAGTTCCCATCTCATGCTCATTCTGACAACAGATGTTGAGTGACGCTGGTGCATGATGAGCGTTACAGTTCGAGGCAACCGTGCGGCGCTCAGAGAATCATGCATGGGTCCTATTCATTAATAGAACGATACACTCCAGATGTCCTACATCAATCACGAGTTCTAATAATGAATAGGAGCCATGCACGGTTGCCTCAGAAACTGTAACGCTCAGCATGTACCAACGTCACTCCACCCTCGATGTTAGAATAAGCAGGAGATGGGAATTGGAAGAACAGTTTAATGTCCTGCTTATGTATATCCAGTCAAACTTTGAACCATATTTGTTCTCCGATATCCCCTTCTTACCTCATCTTAGCAAGACCTCCATTCTCCTATTTCCTTTCCTTCCGGAGTCTTACTTCCATCCATTTCCCCAGTCTTGCCCGTATCCTCCTTACTTCTGTCATATGCATGGTTCTTTAGTCCCCTGCTTTTAAATGCAGCCATGTGTAACTATATAAGTGTAAGTTTAAAACTACTCACAGCCCTTTCTGAAAGCAAGATTTTGTAGAGTTCACTTAGAGCTCCGGTAGGAGCTGTCGGCTGTGCAGGGTCAAAAAATTCTCCTCCACATCGTGTCACTGGCAAGAGGGAGAAGATTTAGTGGCTCTCCCAGCAGTTGAGGCAGGTCCTGACAGTCCTAATATATTACCATACTAGGAACTACACACTTAAAGCTCTGGTGCGCGGAGGCTGGGAAGTTGCAGGCACTGATAGGTAGCTCACTTACAAGGCACATTATGGAAGACGACGCAGGCACATACTTCTCCTTCCTCTAACCAGCCTACCGTACCTGCAGTGCTAAATGCAGCTTATTGGGAAAAAAATTGGCACGGACAAAAACCCTGCCAAAGTGCCGGGTGGCCTTAATCTTCTACTGGGGGACCGGGCCAAGGTGCACATGCCCTCCTGCACCCTAGCCCATCCAGCCTCTGGTCCTGATTGAATTATGTTACTTGCCATGTAGAAGCAGTGAGCGGATAGAAACCAGGCCTGCAGTGCTAGACTTTTTGGTCGTTTTACTGTTAATCTGGGAAGGGACTACTTTGTAATTTGCTGGATTGTTGGAATGTACAAACCATTGGGTGCCAGATTGATGACATTTTACTGTACTTAAAAACACATACAGTGTGTGTATACTATTACTTCAAAATTGCAAATATAAATATACAAATTGACGTGCATTCGAGGGTAGAAATCAGATTTTTAGTTGTTTTTTTTTATACATTTAATACAAGTGCTAGCCAATGTTCTATCTCTAGCCGTGATCTCTTAAAGTATATCTGAATGTCTATAGGATGTGTTTGGTACTATAAAGGGGTATTCATTTTTGCAGCTGGTCTGTGTAGAGTATGTGTTTGGATAATTGATGTGACTTGAGGCTGCAGGAAATTGTCGTAATCTGTACATAATGTATAAATCCTAGCTATTTCTGACTTGTTCCTTTTTTACTGGATTATAACATGACCCAACTTTCCAGAGGTAATAACTTTATTGCACAGCTCCACTTCTTTTGATCTGTAAATATAAATGATCTTGTTATATGTCAACAGTAGATACTTCTCCAGACAGCCTGCCCTTTATCTCGCCAGACAATTCAGATTAGTCAGCTGAATTTTCCTGTTTATCACTCACATGACTGACTGCGTTAGCTTCACGGTCAGGTCCAGGCACCCGTCAGCACAGCTATCGTCAGAAGCTGGGAACAGTTTATTGATGGAACAAGGTCAAAACCAGAAGTACAAAATTTACCTTCCCTTAAATCTAAGGGAGTAGAACAAAAATCAGGCTATAGCTGTTTTTTCTCTAATGATAATGCATCTGCATATCCGATTTCCAGGCCATTTGATATGAGGTTCTATAGAAAATGATCCGCTTCTAGATACCCTTATCCAACACTGTGCTTAGTTGTATAAAGTATGGTGGAAGACTTGAATAGCCTCTATGCTTGAGACTAGAGTTTTTTAAATTATAACCTACCAATACCCCATGTGACCTTAACATATGCTGCACCACTATTCTTTATTTGATGACTACTTGGCTAAAATGGAATAAAAGTGGTTAACACAGGCTTTGTTGTTTTTTTTTTTTTATCATTTTGTTAGGTTTCAAACTTTAAACTATATAAAGATACAGTATTTTCAATGTTTCTTATGCATCATCATAATCTTCATTACAGCCTTGTATAATAAAAGTCAGCAGAGAATAACTTATTGGTGTTCGATCATTAAAATTCTCACCATGTTTTTGGATAATCTGTGATCATGAAAAACCAATCTGGTTATAAATAGAGTACTCATTCCCACAATAACAAAAAAATATTCAGAGAACAGGAAATTTTAATAAAGGGAGCAAAGTAAATTTGAGGGTACAGCTGTAGCCTTTGAAAATTACAAAGCGCTTAATAAAATCTGTAAAAAAAAAAAAGTTATAAAATCAGCTAAAATACTAAATGAAAGGCAGTTGGCCAAAGATAGCAAAACTAATCCCAAAAAGTTCTTCAAGTATAGCAAAAAAGCCAAGGTCTGAACATGTAGGACCCCTAAATAGTGGTAATGGGGAGGGAGATGGTCACAGGCGATCAAGAAAAGGCAGAGTTACTAAATGGGATATTTAGCTCTGTATATACAATACATTTGAAAAGTCTTCAGACCCTTTACATTTTTTCACATTTTATGTTGAGGTCTTGTCCTAAAAAAAAAAAAAAAAAAATGTAAGTTGTCCCCCCATCAGTCTGCATTCAAACCCCATAATGAAAAAGTGAAAACAGAATGTTAGTAATTTTTGGTAATTTATTGAAAAGGAAAACTAAAATCTTGCATTGACATAAGTATTCAGACCCTTTAGGGCAGGGGTCTCAAGCACGCGGGCCGCATGCGGCCCCTGGGGCTGTCATCTGCGGCCCGCGGGACACCGAGCCGCTAGTATCGGCTCTGCTCCGAGACTCTGGAATTCCCTGACATCGCTGTCCACATATGAACAGCGATGTCTGGGGCTTCCCCAGAGCCGGAGTCCCGGGCAGAGCGCTAGTACAGGCTCTGGACTCTGTGGAATTCCCTGACATCGCTGTCAACATATGGACAGTGTGTCAGGGTCTTCCCCAGAGCGGAGTCCTAGTATCGGCTCTTCTCCGGGACGCTGTGGAATTCCCTGACATCGCTGCCCATATATGGACAGTGTGTCAGGGTCTTCCCCAGAGCGGAGTCCCGTGCAGAGCGCTAGTACAGGCTCTGCTCTGGGACGCTGCGGAATTCCCTGACATCGCTGCCCATATATGGACAGTGTGTCAGGGTTTTTCCCCAGAGCAGAGTCCAGGGCAGAGCGCTAGTACAGGCTCTGCTCCGGGGCTCTGTGGAATTCCCTGACATCGCTGCCCATATATGGACAGTGTGTCAGGGTCTTCCCCAGAGCGGAGTCCCAGGCAGAGCGCTAGTATCGGCTCTGCTCCGGGACGCTGCGGAATTCCCTGACATCGCTGCCCATATATGGACAGTGTGTCAGGGTCTTCCCCAGAGCGGAGTCCCAGGCAGAGCGCTAGTATCGGCTCTGCTCCGGGACGCTGCGGAATTCCCTGACATCGCTGCCCATATATGGACAGTGTGTCAGGGTCTTCCCCAGAGCGGAGTCCCGGGCAGAGCGCTAGTACAGGCTCTGCTCCGGGACTCTGTGGAATTCCCTGACATCGCTGCCCATATATGGACAGTGTTTCAGGGTCTTCCACAGAGGGGAGTCCCGGGCAGAACGCTACTATCGGCTCTGCTCCGGGACGCTGGGGAATTCCCTGACATCGCTGCCCATATATGGACGGTGTGTCAGGGTCTTCCCCAGAGCAGAATCCCAGTCTAAAGGGGGCACTGCTGTGGCGGCATCTACAGGGGGGCACTGCTGTGGCGGCATCTACAGGGGGGCACTGCTGTGGCGGCATCTACAGGGGGGCACTGCTGTGGCGGCATCTACAGGGGGGCACTGCTGTGGCGGCATCTACAGGGGGGCACTGCTGTGGCGGCATCTACAGGGGGGCACTGCTGTGGCGGCATCTACAGGGGGGCACTGCTGTGGCGGCATCTACAGGGGGGCACTGCTGTGGCGGCATCTACAGGGGGGCACTGCTGTGGCGGCATCTACAGGGGGGCACTGCTGTGGCGGCATCTACAGGGGGGCACTGCTGTGGCGGCATCTACAGGGGGGCACTGCTGTGGCGGCATCTACAGGGGGGCACTGCTGTGGCGGCATCTACAGGGGGGCACTGCTGTGGCGGCATCTACAGGGGGCACTGCTGTGGCGGCATCTACAGGGGGGCACTGCTGTGGCGGCATCTACAGGGGGGCACTGCTGTGGCGGCATCTACAGGGGGGCACTGCTGTGGCGGCATCTACAGGGGGGCACTGCTGTGGCGGCATCTACAGGGGGGCACTGCTGTGGCGGCATCTACAGGGGGGCACTGCTGTGGCGGCATCTACAGGGGGGCACTGCTGTGGCGGCATCTACAGGGGGGCACTGCTGTGGCGGCATCTACAGGGGGGCACTGCTGTGGCGGCATCTACAGGGGGGCACTGCTGTGGCGGCATCTACAGGGGGGCACTGCTGTGGCGGCATCTACAGGGGGGCACTGCTGTGGCGGCATCTACAGGGGGCACTGCTGTGGCGGCATCTACAGGGGGCACTGCTGTGGCGGCATCTACAGGGGGCACTGCTGTGGCGGCATCTACAGGGGGCACTGCTGTGGCGGCATCTACACGGGGCACTGCTGTGGCGGCATCTACACGGGGCACTGCTGTGGCGGCATCTACACGGGGCACTGCTGTGGCGGCATCTACACGGGGCACTGCTGTGGCGGCATCTACACAGGGCACTGCTGTGGCAGCATCCACCGAGTGCACTGTGGCACTATCTAAAAAGGGGCTGCCCAATCTTGACATGGGTGCTAACTGAGCCGCCGGACTGCATTTAGCGACACTTAAACTGGAAAGCTGGATTGTTAAGATAAGCACGTGGAGAAATCTCTCAAATTTTCAACCTAGCGGCATTATTATAGTAATATAGTGTTATAGTAGTTCAAATAACTAATTGATTAACAATAATTTTGTATTGTATCAAATTTGAAAGTAATGCGGCCCGACCACTTCACATTTTTTCTATATGCGGCCCATTTACCCGGCCGAGTTTGAGACCCCTGCTTTAGGGTATGTTCACACTGAGTTTTTTGCAGACAGAAAATTCTGCTTCAAAATTCCATCTGGAATTTTTATGCAGACTTTAATTTGCCTGCACGCCGTTTGCAGCATTTTTCGCAGTGTTTTTCGCCAGCGGCCATTGAGCGCTGCAGGCAAAAACGCAGCGAAAAAACGCTTTCTCTGCCTCCCATTGATATCAATGGGAGGTCCGAGATGTAAACACCCGAAGATAGGGCATGTCGACCGGCTCGTGGGGAAAAAACACCCCCACCTCCCAGTAAAATCAATGGCAGGCGTTTTCGGACGTTTTTTGGCGCGTTTTCCGTGTCAAAAAATGTATTCAAAAAAACTGTGTGAACAGGGCCTTACTCAGTACTTAGTTGAAGCACATTTGGCATCGATAACAGCCTCCAGTCTTCTTGGGTATGATACCACAAGGTTTATACACCTGGCAGTGGCGTAGCTATAGGGGTCGCAGCGGTCGCACTTGCGACCGGGCCCCTAAGCCTGGGGGGCCCACGGACCCCCGTTGCCATACTGTACGCTTCCAAAAAAAATCTTCTGTGCCGTAAAGCCGGCACTTCCTGGTTACGGTCACATGGTACACTTAGTGTACCATGTGACCGTGTTGTCACATGACACGTCTTCCGGACAGTGGAGTGGAAGAGTCGGTGCCGAGGACTCCAGGTGAGCTGCAGTCTGAGTTGTGTTGTAATGTATTGTGATGTAATGTGTTGTGTTGTGATGCCTTGTAATGTATTATGTTGTATTGTGCTGTTTGCGGTGGAGAGGGGGGGGGGGCGTTAAATCACAGCCCCCCCCTCCTCTCTCCACCGCAAACTTCACAATACAACATAATACAGTATAGTATACATTACTATGAGAGCGGGGCTGCGGCTGTGTAATACAGCCATTGCCCCGCTCCTGAGTCGTGACATGTGCGCGCCGTCAGCATGATGTGATGCGGCCGGCGCTGCACTAATGATCTGCGGCACTGAAGACAGAACATGGCACCCCCATGTTCTGTCTCCAGTGCCTGAACCGCCGCTCATTAGTGCAGCGCCGGCAGCATCTCCTCATGCTGACCGCGCGCGCACTTACTGTCAGGAGCGGGGCAATGACTGTATTACACAGTCGCAGCCCCGCTCTATAACGGCGGAGATCAGAGGGACCTCTCATCTCCGCCGCTATTCTCCTGAATGCTGCAATCAAAGCCGACTGCAGCATTCAGGGGAAAATGAGAAGGGGGGGGGGGGGGGAGGATGCCCCTGGATCGTGTCACAGGGAATTCCTGTGACGCGATCGAGGGCCATACCATATATGGGCAGACATCCCTGGGGTCTATTGAAGGACCCCAGGGCTGTCTTACCATATTTCCTGTTAGGGCATACTGAGGTATGTCCTAACAACTGCCTGTGTGCTATCTGTCCACAGGCTAATGTACTGACATATATCTGATATATGTCAGTACATTCAAGTTTAAAAATAAAGTAAAAACAAAGTAATGTTAAATAAAAAAACACACACATTCACCTTTTTTACAATAAACATTAAAATAGGTCTCAATACATAAAATATACACATATTAGGTATTGGCGCGGCCGTAATAACCTGCACAACGATTTTTTTTGCATTATTTGTGATGTGTACTCTGTAAAAAAATAAAATAAACTGCTTTCTATCACTTATTGTGAGGCACGAGGTGTGATGAATTTAACCTCCATGTGCCTCACATTAATAGTAATTAACCCCATCATGTACCTCACACATTAACCCATTATGACTGAGAAACATGACGGAATTAATTACTATTAATGTGAGGCGCATTCAAAATTCATCATCACACCTCGTGCCTCACATTAGAAAACAAAATAACTTTTTTTTTTTATTACTGTAAACGAAGTATCGGTATCGAAGTCCAAATTTTTCTATCGTGACATCCCTACACTGTGGGTCGCGTCCCCCTGGGGGTTCGTGTGAAGACCTCCGGGGGGTCGCGAGTCACTCACCGAGGTCCCGGTTCCATTCAATCCTGGAGCAAGGAGCTGGCATCTCCTTGATCCAGCATTCACTGTGTCCTCAGCGGCTCGACGCAGGCAGGCGGGATGTAGCAACATCATCGCGCCTGTCTGCGCTGAGTCACTCATAGCACAGACCGGAGGAGGCGAAGGATCCTGCACCCGGCGTGGGAACGGGGATAGGTAAGTAATTATGCTATTTTTTTTATTATGCACATATGGGGGCATTATACTGTATGGGGGGCTGATATTGTGTGGGGGGCATTATACTGCATGGGGGGCAGATATGGCATAGGGGCTGATAAGATGGGGGGCATTATACTGAATGGGGGCTGATATGGGGGAATTATACTGTATGGGGGCTGATATGGGGAGCATTATACCGTATGGGGCTGTTATGGGGGGCATTATATGTTATGGGGCATTATACTGTGTGGGGGCAGCTATGGCAGCATTATACTGTGTGGGGGCATTATATTATGGGGGCTGTTGGGCAAAGCGTCTGGGCATAGGCACGCACAGGGGTCTGATGATAATGATGATGGTGGTGTTGGGGAGTGGTAGGGGGGCCCAAGCTGAATTCTTGCACCCGGGCCCATGAGCCTTTAGCTACGCCCCTGACACCTGGATTTGGTTTTTTTCTGTCATTCTTCTCTGCAGATCCTCTCAAGCTTTGTCAGGTTGGATGGGGACCGTTGGGAGACAGACATTTAAAGAGGCTCTGTCACCAGATTTTGCAACCCCTATCTGCTATTGCAGCAGATAGGCGCTGCAATGTAGATTACAGTAACGTTTTTATTTTTTAAAAACGAGCATTTTTGGCCAAGTTATGACCATTTTCGTATTTATGCAAATGAGGCTTGCAAAAGTACAACTGGGCGTGTTGAAAAGTAAAAGTACAACTGGGCGTGTATTATGTGCGTACATCGGGGCGTGTTTAATACTTTTACTAGCTGGGCGTTGTGTATAGAAGTATCATCCACTTCTCTTCACAACGCCCAGCTTCTGGCAGTGCAGCACTGTGACGTCACTCACAGGTCCTGCATCGTGTCGGCACCAGAGGCTACAGATGATTCTGCAGCAGCATCGGCGTTTGCGGGTAAGTCGATGTAGCTACTTACCTGCAAATGCTGATGCTGCTGCATAATCAAGTGTAGCCTCTGGTGCCGACACGATGCAGGACCTGTGAGTGACGTCACAGTGCTGCACTGCCAGAAGCTGGGCGTTGTGAAGAGAAGTGGATGACACTTCTCGTCAGAAAGCCCAGCTAGTAAAAGTAGTAAACACGCCCAGATGTACGCACATAATACACGCCCAGTTGTACTTTTACTTTTCAACACGCCCAGTTGTACTTTTGCAAGCCTCATTTGCATAACTACAAAAATGGTCATAACTTGGCCAAAAATGCTCGTTTTTTTAAAATAAAAACGTTACTGTAATCTACATTGCAGCGCCTATCTGCTGCAATGGCAGATAGGGGCTGCAAAATCTGGTGACAGAGCCTCTTTAAGATAAAAAAATTTGGGGGGGTTTTTGATTATCACTGGATAATTAATTTATACACAAAATGCATTTACAACATACATGTAATGTACATGTAGCATATGTTCTATATTATTAAATATATAACATATTTATTGTGTAAATGCATTTTGTGTATAAATTAATTATCCAATGATGATCAAAAAACAAATTTTTTTTTTTTTTATCTTACAGTAATATCAAGTGAACTTATCTATTGAGATGAGAACAGCTCTAAAACATTAATATATGTTCATTACTTGAAACTTTTTCTTCGGTTATTTGGTTATTTTTTACTGTAGCTACCATTTTATAAGTGGACCCCTTTATCTATGATTTTTTTTAAATTGTATAATAGAGTCTATGCATTGCTGCAACCTATGTGTACTTTGATTTATAATTAATAAAGGAAAGGCAATAGCTCTCTTTAATGCTAACAATTATTACTTATTCCACTTGAGTCTCAGTATTTGGGTCCTGGGCTTCAGTTTGTAGGAATGTTTATTCATAATTGTATGGACGATCCATCAGAATATATATCTATGCTTTCTCTTGTACTGTTATCTGGCAGCGTTAACTGATAGCACGAAGTCTTTGAACATGCGCCGTTCTTAGGTATATCATAAATCTAACTAAGTCCAGACGCGTGTGCAGTCTGAAGTAACCCATGCTTAGACTCTCTGTTTTGGTGCTACTGAGCATGCTCCGTACGTTAGAAACAATTGGCTTTTGTAGGAGCTAAGAATATTGGCTAAGTCCGCTGTCTATCAAATGTGTCTAAATGACCGATGCAACAAGCCACCTGATTGGCTCCTGTGCACTGGTCCTCTTCTAGTGACGTTTTACGAGGTTTTATAAGCCTCAAACTTGCTGTTTCCGTCGCCTTTGCCCCATTGTACCCCAAAGGATGCCATCTCTGCGGAACATGTTGGGGGGAGCTTTGTTGAATATTTTTAACATACCATCAGCTCAGAATCAATTCTGGGATAGCGGTCTGCAGGCGCTTCCCTCTACTATAGTCCGTACATTAATTCTACTTCTGTTAGCAGAGACTGACCATTACATCTATATGAGTGATAACGTTTCTGGGCTCACGGCTTGTTTTTAGCATATAGGCTATGTGCCTTTAATAAAGATTATTTTAATTATTAGGAATTTATGTGAATAGAACAATTCCGTACCTTCTGTTAGTAGTGTGGAAAATGGGGTCCGTTTAATCGGCAAATTGTGTTTCCACATAATCCTGTCTATTTGCTCTACAGGCAGTTCTTTACTTCTCATGGCTTGGTTTTTGCTCTGATATGCATTGTCAGCTGTGAGACCTTATATAGACAGGGGTGTGTCTTTCCAAATCATGCCCAATCAAATGAATTTACCACAGGTGGACTTCAATCAAGTGTCATAGCAAAGGATCTGAATACTTATGTTCATTCAAAATTTGAGTTTTTTCACACTTAATAAACTTGCAAAAATTTCCAAAATTCTGTTTTCACTTTTGTCATTATGGGGTATTGAGTGCAGAATCCTGGAGAAAAACTTGTATTCTTTTATTTGAGTACAAGGCCTCAACATAACAAAATGTGAAAACAGTGAAGGGGTCTGAAGAAAGAACAGCTGATGTAGGCAATGTCAGTGTTAATACATCAATGAATATACTGAATGTAGATATGACCCAAGATAAAATAGATATGAACATGTCTCCGGGACCAGATGGGCTACACCGAAGAGTTCTTAACCCGTTAGTGACCGGCCCATCGTGTTTCTACGTCGGTCACTAACGGGCCTTATTCCGATGCCATAAACTTTTTACGTCACGGCAGCGGAATAAGTTTACAGAGCAGGGAGCTGTCAAATCTCCCTGCTCTCAGCTGCTAGAGGCAGCTGAGGGCTGGGAGCGTCCCTGCTCTGCCGGGTGAGATCGATATTAGTATCGATCTCACCCGTTTAACCCCTCAGATGCGGTGCGCAATAGCGAGCACCGCATCTGAGTGGTTTTGGAGAGAGGGAGGGAGCTCCCTCTCCCACCGACACCCGGCGATACGATCGCCGAGTGTCTGTGTCTCTAATGGCAGCCGGGGGCCTAATAAAGGCCCCCAGGTCTGCCTGGAGTGAATGCCTGCTAGATCATGCCGCAGGCATGACCTAGCAGCTGCCTGTCTGTGTTAAACGGACAGGCAGTAATACACTGCAATACAGAAGTATTGCAGTGTATTATAATAGCGATCGCAGAATCGCATATTATAGTCCCCTAATGGGACTAGTAAAAAAGTGAAAAAAAAGTTTAATAAAGTTAATTTAAAAAAAATATGAAAAACCCAGCTTTTCCCCTCACAAAATGCTTTACTATTAAAAAAACTAAATAAAGTTAAAAAGTTACACATATTTGGTATCGCCGCGTCCGTAACGACCCCGACTATAAATCTATTACATTATTTAACCCGCACGGTGAACATCGTAAAAAATGTAATAAAAAACTATGGAAAAATTGCTTTCTGTGAATACTGACTTTAAAAAAATGTGATAAAAAGTGATCAAAAAGTCGCATCTACTCCAAAATGGTACCAATAAAAACTACAAGTCTTCCCGCAAAAAAAGCCCTCATACAACCGGATCGGCGAAAAAATAAAAACATTACGGCTCTTCAAATATGGAGACACAAAAACAAATAATTTTGAAAAAAAAGCGTTTTTACTGTGTGAAAGTAGTAAAACATACAAAAACTATACAAATTTGGTATCGTTGCAATTGTAACAACCCGCTGAATAAAGTTATTGTGTTCTTTATATCACAAAGTAAACGGCGTAGATTTAAGACGTGAAAAAGAGTGGCGAAATTTCAGGTTTTTTTCTATTTCCCCCCAAATAAAAGTTAATAAAAGTTAATCAATAAATATTGTCCCCCAAAATGGTGCTATTGAAAAGTACAACTTGTCCCGCAAAAGACAAGACCTTATACAGCTATGTCGACGCAAAAATAAAAACGTTATAGCTCTTGGAATGCGACGATGGAAAAACTTAAAAAATGGCCTGGTCATTAAGGTCCAAAATAGGCTGGTCATTAATGGGTTAAAGAACTTAGTTCAGTTATTTTTGTCCCCTTGTTCGTAATATTCAGAGATTCTCTAGTGACTGTTATAGTGCCCAGGGCAAATGTGATGCCGATTTTCAAAAAATTCCCTTGGATTTTTACAGATCATGTAGTATCGTTCAGTCTAAAGAAGATGTTCATAAATTACAAGCTGATTTGGACACACGGAGTGTTTGGGCATCCATAAAATGAAGTTTAATGTGGATAAATGTAAAGTTATCATCTGGGTACCAACAACCTGCATGCATCATATGTCCTAGAGCAGGGGCAAAACTAGGAAAGACTGGGCCCCATAGCAAACTTTTGACTGGGGGCCCCCCCTCCCCTGGGTGTCACACAACTCCTCCTTGTAGATAGTGCCTTTTTTACAGCCCCCCCTGTAGATTACGCCATACAACCCCCCTGTAGGTAACGCCATACAGGCCCCCCTGTAGGTAACGCCATACAGCCCCCCCTGTAGGTAACGCCATACAGCCCCCCCTGTAGGTAACGCCATACAGCCCCCCTGTAGGTAACGCCATACAGCCCCCCCTGTAGGTAACGCCATACAGCCCCCCCTGTAGGTAACGCCATACAGCCCCCCCTGTAGGTAACGCCATACAGCCCCCCCTGTAGGTAACGCCATACAGCCCCCCCTGTAGGTAACGCCATACAGCCCCCCTTTAGGTAACGCCATACAGCCCCCCTGTAGGTAACGCCATACAGCCCCCCCCTGTAGGTAACGCCATACAGCCCCCCCCCTGTAGGTAACGCCATACAGCCCCCCCCCCTGTAGGTAACGCCATACAGCCCCCCCCCCTGTAGGTAACGCCATACAGCCCCCCCTGTAGGTAACGCCATACAGCCCCCCCTGTAGGTAACGCCATACAGCCCCCCTTTAGGTAACGCCATACAGCCCCCCTGTAGGTAACGCCATACAGCCCCCCCCTGTAGGTAACGCCATACAGCCCCCCCCTGTAGGTAACGCCACACAGCCCCCCTGTAGGTAACGCCATACAGCCCCCCCCCTGTAGGTAACGCCATACAGCCCCCCCCCCCTGTAGGTAACGCCATACAGCCCCCCCCCCTGTAGGTAACGCCATACAGCCCCCCCCCCTGTAGGTAACGCCATACAGCCCCCCCTGTAGGTAACGCCATACAGCCCCCCCTGTAGGTAACACCATACAGCCCCCCCCTGTAGGTAACACCATGCAGCCCCAACCCCCCAAAAAAATCCTACCTATAGTGTGTCCTACAAAAGACATGTATCCCCTATCCACAAGATAGGGGATACATGTGTTGTCGCTGGCACTGATAAGGCGAACGGGGGACCGAAAGTCCCCCGAAGTTCTCCATGACTAACCTTTGACTTCCGGAGTCTGCGCAGCTCAATAAAAATGAAAGGAGCGCTGGTCACGCATGCGCACAACCGCGACCGGCGCTCCATTCATTTCTACGGAGCTGCCGACACAGACCCCAGAAGTCTGAGGTTTGTGATGGAGAACTTCAGGGGACTTTCGGTCCCCTGTTCTCCCTATCGCTGCCAGCGATCACACATGTATCCCCTATCCTGTGGATAGGGGATACATGTCTTATGTAGGAACAACCCCTTTAATGGCAGATCGGGGAGATACCTCCCTGCTCTGCCGTAGTATTCAGGGGCGTCGTGCTGTAGCAGCCATAGCGGCAGCTAGCGGAGCCTCCGGCCATGGTTGGGGCCCGTGCCGGCGGGCGACACGGGCCCCCTCATGCCGCTACGGCTGCTATAGCGGTAGTTACGCCACTGTCCTAGAGGGAGCTACACTGGGGGAGTCACTTGTTGACAAGGATCTGGGTGTACTTGTAGGTTATGGACTAAATAACAGCATGCAATGTCAATCAGCTGCTTCAAAGGCCATCAAGAGATTGTCGTGTATTAAGAGGCATGGACTCACGGGACAGGAATAGATTACCACTTTACAAAGCATTAGTCCGGCCTCCTCTATAAAATGCAGTTCAGTTCTGAGCTCCAGTTCATGCCCTGGGGTTAGAAAAAATTCAAAGAAGAATCGTTATGAGGAAAGATTAAAAGAATTAAACCTATTTAACCTTGAAAAGAAACGAATAATTGGGGACTTAATTAACTTATATAAATATATGAATGGCCCATGCAAGAAATATAGTGAAAACCAGTTCTATGTAAAACCACCTCATAAAACAAGGGAACACTCCCTCCATCTGGAGAAAAAAAGGTTCAATCTGCAGAGGCGACAAGCATTCTTTATTGTGAGAACTGTGACCTAGAACGAAAAAATATCAGCTCCTATGTCAGTGTAGATTTCTTGTTTGAATATTGTATACAGTCCGATTGCCACTTTGGATCAGGAGAGAATTTTTCATTTTTAGGGAGGATTGGTTAATGCCTTATGGGTAATTGTTATATTTATTTTTATTTTTTTAAAACTTACTCTGATTCAATAGGGGTAAAACAAAGTTCTATAATTTCTCCCATCCATTCCCTTTCTCCCATTCCTTGGTTGCACTTGACGGACATGTCTTTTTTTTCAACCATACTAACTATGTGACCTATAAACCTCTGGAACCTCATTCGGAGTACTGTTTTATGTACTTTTAGAGTATGTTCACATGTGCAGAAGTCTGAACGACTAACTAAACAAACAGTTGCATGGCCTTCACTATATGTGTATGTAAAGAAAGCTAAACTTACACACTCCAATATATCCATTGAATTCCAGTCCTCTGATTTTGGGGTTCACATTTTTCAAGGAGACTTAAGCACACAGGCTGGCTTAGTGATTCAAAGGACTTATTGTTAATGTGTTTTGTGATTTCTTTCTAGATCTACTAGAAAAGTCTAGGGTTGTCAGACAGCCAAGGGGTGAAAGAAATTTCCATATCTTCTATCAGTTGTTGTCTGGCTCTTCAGAGGATCTACTAAGTAAGTATAGGAGTGACAATGAAGAATGTGCCTTTCACAAGTATGTCTCCATCACTTTTCTAGAGATTTGTTTTTCTTTATTATATGCATGTTCGTTTTGCGATGGTTCATGTGTCAACAGTTGTGTTTAGGCCCATCACAAGATTTCACCGTTTATTCTGTACTGTTGTTGTTCTGTTAACTGCCGAAGATGTTTTTTTCTGTTTTGTGATTATGTATTTTTTTTTTTTTTTTTAAGATAAACTAAAACTGGAACGTGATTTCAGCAAATACAACTATCTCAGCTTGGATTCTGCAAAAGTGAAGGGTGTGGATGATGCATCAAACTTCAGAACTGTCAGGGTAAGATAAGAAATGTATTATTAAATGAATCTTTAATGGTTGTGTGAGCAGTGCACAGATTGTAATGTGGGTAACTGGAGGAAGTAGTTCTGGTTTTAGGCAATATTTCCTCAAATGTCCATTTGGTGAATACTCAACAGATAAATGGTGCTGTCTGTGCAGTTGGACATTTGTGGGATCCCCTGTGTTCCTACATAAATAATCAATGTATTAGACAGTGTTTTCAAAGACCATCTATTTTGCTGTGGCAACTTAGTGATGAGAGGAAGGGCAGCCATACTGGTTTTTACTTCAAAACGGACAACAAACTACTATTTTGTCAGCATGTTAACTTTTAATAGTACAGTTGCAAAAAGTAGAGACCAAACAAAGTGTAGTCAAACAATACGCACAAAGATATGCAAGAAACAGTGGGGATAAGGACTACATATAGCCCCACTGTACTAAAAGGCGATTGTGATGCAAAAGTGTATACTAGTTACAAATTCCTGTTTAGTGTATAATGCATGACACATGAGTCGATTGTATGAAAAAACTCAACAAACTTACCAGTTCTGTATGTGTGAAGCGCTACGGGTGAAGGGTCACTTGGATGTCCTGCCTGTTGAGTGAAGAGGGACATCGCTATTCCCTGTTATGCCCTGTTTATGGGCTATCCTCTAACTCCTGTCATTGCTAGGAAAAATAACCTCATCACCCTAAAAAAGCCCTGAACATCTAGCCCCAACCTTTGTCCCTCCCCATGCGTTTCCTCCAGGTGTATATCTGGGTTCATCAGGGAGCCCAGGGGCGAAAAAAAGAGGTATTCAAAGTGGATCACTGTGTCTGCCTCACACTTTCATTGGGCTGCTGTTTGCGTATGGCAATAATGTCTGCCTGCATCCATAGAAATCAATGGGTGCCCTAAGATCATAGGGCCTCATGCACACGACCGTAGCTGTGTGCACGGTCTGTGATTATGGCTTGGACGGCCAGAAAAGTGTCAGCTGTAAATCCAGAGATATGATTTTAGAGGTCTCCCAAAAGTGAGCGCCTGAATTTAATCGAAGTCCCACTGATCATGACTGTTCTCTGTCCTTTCCACAATTCTCCTTTCATCTGGTAGCCATTTCTTAATTTGTGGGCAATTGAAAATGATTTCAATTAAAGAGGATCGGATTGGACACTTGATGTACATAGAGTGCCCCAAAATTGGCAGAACTGCCACAGATCAAAGATATCTACTTGTTTCTCCACCTTTACATATGTGGTTGCTGGAGGAAAACCATAAATATACTATGTTTTTTACTGTATGGTGTTTGCCTCCTGAATGTTTGACTTTTGTTTAAAATGATAACCCTTTATGTTTTTTCACAGAACGCTATGCAGATCGTAGGCTTTATGGAGCATGAAACACAGTCCGTTTTAGAAGTAATAGCTGCAGTGTTAAAATTGGGAAACATTGAGTTCAAACCAGAATCTCGTGTTAATGGCCTGGATGAAAGCAAAATTAAAGATAAAAATGGTACGGACCCTGCTTGAGCTTTATAACACTTAGACCCTTTAATGACAAACTAATGTAATCTGTACACAAGCAGACTTTGTAGCTATTACGTGATCCAGTAAGTGAAAATGATGGCTTAAGGGCTGTACTTCTCAGAGCAAATTATAGCTTAAAAAGAGAGACTAAAACAAGAGGTCTATGTGTTTGTAGGACTTTGAAGCATTTTATTGCCTTTCTGTCCCTATTACTTGAATATATGGGTGTGGTCTTTTCTTAGTGACTGCAGTTTAGCCACAGGAAAGAATGTCTTGAAAGCCTCAACATGTCACATTTTAATTAAAAGGGACTACAAAAAAGACAAGAGCCACATGCCCTTACTGTAGCTTACTGCAGCTTGGTTTAGCATGACAATCAGAAACGACTCCGTTAATTTATGTATGTTTTATACTGGGAACTTCCTATCATTTAATTCCCTATTGCACTGTCAATGGATTTCTACTACGTACTACGGTCTTTACGCAGTTTGATAATGCATACTATTCATTTTTCATGTGCTTGTTCAACTATTGCATTTACACACGGCGATTTGCGGAGCGTTTGACATTTTTAGCACTCCGGAAGATCACATTGTCGTCTGAGTCTTTACACATTTAAACGATGGGAAATAACCATCAAAATTAGTCCGATGTGTAAATATATGGCATTCATGTGGTTTAGTTTTTATATGATCTTCATGAAATGCCTACTTTAGAACACATTCACACTATCTGAAACCAGCCTAGCTCTTTATATTTCTTTCTGATAGTTGATCTCTGAAAGTAGGAAACGGAGATAATCATAAAAAGATTGATCATTAAAAGGCCATTACAGACTTCTCAGGGCATATATAATGTATAAATTAGGTATCATTTGAAAAAAATACAACTACTCTTGAGAAGATTTATCCTTTGGGCCATTGAAAATCAGTCATATATCATCCTGCCTTAACCCCTTCAGGACCCAGCCACTTTTGGACCAAATGACACAGCCTCATTTTTTAAATCTGACGTGTGTTACTATATGTGGTAATAACTTGGAAATGATTTTACCTATCCAAGCGATTCTGAGACTGTGTTCCAGTGACATATTGTACTTTAAGTTAGTGAAAAAATTTGGTCGATATATTCAATATTTTTGTGTGAAAAACACCAAAATTTCGAGAAAATTTGCAAAAAATTAGCATTTTCTAAATTCAAATGTATCTGCTTGTAAGACAGATAGTTATACCACACAAAATAGTTACTAGCTAACATTTCCCATATGTCTACTTTAGATTGGCATCATTTTTTTGAACATCCTTTTATTTTTTTTAGGACGTTACAAGGCTTATAAGTTTAGCAGCAATTTCTCACATTTTCATGAAAATTTCAAAAGCCTATTTTTTTAGGGATCAGTTCAGTTCTGAAGTGGCTTTGAGGGCCTTATATATTAGGAACCCCCACAAATCACCCCATTTTAAAAACTGCACCCCTTAAAGTATTAAAACAGCATTTAGAAAGGTTCTTAACCCTTTATGCCTTTCACAGGAATTAAAGCAAAGTGGAAGGGAAATTTGCAAATTTAATTTTTTTTTTGCAGAAATTCCATTTTAATCCATTTTTCCTGTAATACTGAAGGTTTTTACCAGAGAAACACAACTGAATATTTATTGCCCTGATTCTGAAGTTTTTAGAAATATCCCACATGTGGCCCTAGTGTGCTACGGGTCTGAAACAAAAGCCCCAGAAGCAAAGGAGCACCTAGAAGATTTTTTGGCCTTCCTTTTCTTAAATTATATTTCAGGCACCATGTCAGGTTAGAAGAGGTCTTGTGGTGCAAAAATAAAGGAAACACCCCAAAAAAGACCCCATTTTGGAAACTACGCCGCTTGAGGAATTAATCTAGGGGTGTAGTGAGCATTTTGACCCCACAGGTGTTTCATAGATTTCATTAGAATTTGGCAGTGAAAATGAAAAATTACATTATTTTCCAATAAGATGTAGCTTTAACTCAAAAGTTTTCATTTTTTCAACAAATAAATGAGGAAAAGCACCCCAACATTTGTAAAGCAACTTCTCCAGAGTACGAAAATACCCAACATGTGGTCATAAACGGCTGTTTGGGGAAGCGGCAGGACTCAGAAGGAAAGGCACGCCATTTAGCTTTTGAAGTACAGATTTTGCTGGTTTGATTTCTCGGCACCATGTCGCATTTGTAAAGCTCCTAAGGTACCAGTACAGTGCAAAAAAAGTGACTCCATTTGGCAAACTACACCCATTGAGGAATTCATCTAGGGGTGTAGTGAGCATTTTGACCCCCCAGGTGTTTCATGGATTTCATTAGAATTGGGCAGTAAACATGTAAAATTTCATTTTTTTCCACTAAGACGTAGCTTTAGGTAAAAATGTTTCATTTTCTCATCAAATAACGGAGAAAAATCACCGTAACAATTGTAAAGCAACTTCTCCAGAGTACGGAAATCCCTCATATGTGGTAAGAAAGTACTGTATGAATACACATCAGGGCTCAGAAGGGAAGGAGCGCCATTTGACTTTTGGAGAGCAGATTTTGCTGGATTGGTTTTTCTGCGCCATGTCGGTTTTGCAAAGCCCCTTAGGTAGAAGTACAGTGCAAACTACCCAAAAATGACTCCATTTGGCAAACTACACCCATTGAGGAATTAATCTAGGGGTGTAGTGAGCATTTTGACCCCACAGGTGTTTCATAGATTTCATTAGAATTGGGCAGTGAAAATTAAAAATCACATTATTTTCCAATAAGATGTAGCTTTACCTCAAAATTTTTATTTTTTTCAACAAATAAATGATGAAAAGCACCCCAATATTTGTAAAGCAACTTCTCCAGAGTACGGAAATGCCCAACATGTGGTCATAAACTGCTGTTTGGGCAAGCAGCAGGACTCAGAAGGGAAGGCACGCCATTTAGCTTTTGGAGTACAGATTTTGCTGGTTTGATTTCTCGGCACCATGTCGCATTTGTAAAGCTCCTAAGGTACTAGTACAGTGCAAAAAAAGTGACTCCATTTGGCAAACTACACCCATTGAGGAATTCATATAGGGGTGTAGTGAGCATTTTGACCCCACAGGTGTCTCATATATTTTATTAGAAATGGGCAGTGAAAATGAAAAATTACATTATTTTCCTATAAGACGCAGCATTAGTTCAAAATGTTTCATTTTCTCAACAAATAAAGGAGAAAAATTACCGTCGCATTTGTAAAGCAACTTCTTCAGAGTAGGGAAATACCCCACACCTGGTCATAAACTGCTATTTGGCACACAGCAAGGCTCTAAAGGGAAGGAGCGCCATTTAGTATTTGGAGTGGAGATTTTATAAGATTCGTTTTTTGACACCATGTTGCATTGAGCTATAGTACCAGTACAGTAGAACCCCCGATAAATTACCCCGTTTTGGAAACTAGATCCCTCAAAGAATTTATCTAGGGGTGTAGTGAGCATTTTGACCGCACAAGTGTTTTGCAAAAATGAGTAAACATGTTGCAGATCGAAAATTGCTGTTTTCCACAGATATGCCATTTCATTGCCCAATGTGTTGTGCCCAGCTTGTACCACCATAGACACACATCCCATAAATTGTTAAGCGGGTTCTCCAGAATACAGTAATACCCCATATGTGGTCATAAATTGCCGTTTGGGCACACTGCCAAGCATAGTTGGACCACCATTTGGCTTTTGAAGCGCAGATTTTGCTTGGTGTTTTAGTGGTATATTATCTTATAATGTGGGGGCATATGTAAACTGGGTGGAGTACATCAGGGTATATGTAAGCTGGGCGGAGTACATCAGGGTATATGTAAACTGCGCAGAGTACATCAGGATATATGTAAGCTGGGCGGAGTACATCAGGGTATATGTAAGCTGTGCGGAGTACATCAGGATATATGTAAGCTGTGCGGAGTACATCAGGATATATGTAAGCTGTGCGGAGTACATCAGGGTATATGTAATCTGTGCGGAGTACATCAGGATATATGTAAGCTGTGCAGAGTACATCAGGATATATGTAAGCTGTGCAGAGTACATCAGGGTATATGTAAACTGTGTGGAATACATCAGGGTATATGTAATGTGGGTGGAGTACATCAGGGTATATGTAATATGTGCGGGTACATCAGGGTATATGTAAGCTGGGCGGAGTACATCAGGGTATATGTAAGCTGGGCGGAGTACATCAGGGTATATGTAAGCTGGGCGGAGTGCATCAGGTCATAATAGGATGATGTAATAATAGGATGAATGAATAATCCATGGATTGGTGTGGTACGCTTTGAACCAATCCTTTATACACAGGCCGGGATTATTGGGTATTAAACAAAATATCTGCACCCCAGTATTGCCTAATCTTTGACTTCTTCACTAGCCCTATAAGCAGCACAAGGCCCTAAGGTGTCCTCATCTCCGCTGCATCTACGGGGTCCACCTGCGGAGTCCAGCAAATGACGATGTGGGGTATTTAGTTCAATTTTACTGGATATAAAAAATTAGTCTGGGCCGACATTTAGAATCATTTTGCATCATTGCGTTTTGAGAGTCATAACGTGTTATTTTTCTGTTGACGGAGCTGAGTGAGGGCGCGTTTTTTGTGGAACGAGCTGTAATTTTTATTGGTTCCATTTTGGGGTACATGCGATTTTTTTATCACCATTTATTCCATTTTTTGGGAGATGAGGAAACAAAAAAACAGTCATTCTAGCACGTCTTTTGTTTTTTTTGTTTTTCAGTGTTCACCGTGCAGTATAAACAACATGTTAACTTTATTCTGCGGGGCGATACGATTACAGCGACACCAAATTTATATAGTTTTTTTTACGTTTCACTATGTTCCCACAACAAAAATACACTTTTCAAAAAAAATCATGTTTTAGTGTTGCCATTTTCTGAGAGCCGTAACTTTTTTATTTTGTAGTTGATATCACTGCGGGACGGCTTGTTTTATGCGTGACGAGCTGTGGATTCTGTTGGTACCATTTTGCATTACGTGCAACTTTTTGATCACTTTTTATTAAAAAAAATTTGAGGCAAGATGACCAAAAAATAAAATACTGTCATTGTTTTTTATAAAAAAAATTTACGGTGTTCACCGTGCGGTAAAAATGTGACATTTTTGTAGATCAGGCCGTTCCGAACGCGGCGATACCTATTATGTATAGTTTTTTTTTCATGTTTTCATTTTTTTTCTAATAATAAAGGAGTTGATCAGGGAAACAGGGCAAGTGTTGTTTTTATTATTTATTTATTATTTATTTATTTTTCTCTCACATTTTTTTTTACTTTTTTCACTTTTTCTTTTACACTGACCTGGGGACTTGAAGATCTGGTCTTCTGATCCCCGCTACGATACACTGCACTACTTATGTAGTGCAGTGCATCGTAACTGTCATTCTTCAACTGACAGTTAGCGTACTAGGTCCTGCCTCGGGCAGGACCTAATAGGCTTCCGTACCTGGGCAACCAGGAAGCCTAGTAACGGCTTCCTGGTTGCCAAAGCAACAATCGCCACCCGCGATCCATCGCGGGGGGTACAGAGGGAACCACTTCAATGCGGCGGACGTCATTGACAGCCGCATTGAAGGGGTTAAATGGCTGCGATCGGCGGTAACAGCCATTGCAGCGGCATGTCAGCTGTGTATAACAGCTGACAGCCGCTGAAGATAAAACGCGCACTACTCCTGTGCTCGCTTTATCTCCAGGACGTGACTGTACTCCCGAGTGCGGGAACTCACTTGGAATTTGGACGTACAGTCACGCCCAATCGCGGGAAGGGGTTAATGGGGTTATCCGGGGGACCCAAAAAAAAAAGCCACAAGACCCACCTTAAAACATGGCTACTTTCGTTAAAGCACCCGATGTAACACCAGAGTTGCTTGATATTTATTTATTTAAGTTACTTATAATAGCGCCAACATATTACGCAGCGCTGTACAGAGGTTCTCTTGTTTTTTTTTTTACTGTCCCCATTGAGGCTCACAATCTAAATTCCCTATTGGTATGTTTTTGGGGTGTGAGAGGAAACCGGAGTACCCGGAGGAAACCCACGCAAACATGGGGAGAACATACAGACTCCATGCAGATGTTGTCCTTGGTTGTTTTGAACCCAGGACACCAGCGCTGCAAGGCAATAGTGCTAACCACTGAGCCACCGTGCTGCCCATAGTGAGGTGGGACTTGCAGTTTCAGCATGCGCTGCAAGGCATTTGCATTTGAAGCTGAAAAACTCATCAAAAACACATGATTTACGCTTTTCATTGACATCAATGGGAAAGCGTGTTAGTGCATACAACATTTTTTTTACGTGAGTGTATTTAAAAAAAAAAAATGCATTGTGAAAAAAACAAAACCGTTAGGGCAATTCTTTCGCTTGGTAAACACGCCGAAAACTCGCCATAGTCAATGGGAGCCCTAATTACGCGCCCAAAAGCGTAAAAAAAAACCATTATGAAAATGCATAAAAAAGCCTGCATTTTAAAAGGCGCTTTACAGAAACAATAGCGGTTTTGACACGTTTACACGTTGTGATTTTTTAAGCGCCGTATGAACAAGGCCTAAAACTACAAATCCCAGCATCCCCTTCTTTCCCCTGTGCTACTCTATCCCTGCCCACATTGTGCATATACTGGGTAGTGGATGAAGGAGGCTGGCTGGCTTCTACAACATTGTCACTGTGCCAGCGCTCTAGAGGTCATCACTGCTGAATAAACTACAGGACTTCCAGGAACACGTGACTGGTTTTAATCGTCAAATTGGCACACTTCAATGAGAAGTAGTATATTAGTAAGTCACTTAATATAGAGTTATTGGATGGTTGACATATAATTTTATGGCGATGGATAACACCTTTAAGTACTGTATTTTTCGGACTATAAGATGCACCTGACTATAATACACACCCAGGGTTTAGACAACAGAAAATAGGAAAAAAAAAATCATATTTTACTTTTTTTACAAAGAAAATAACTATTGGTTAAAAAATATAATTCGTTCAGTTTCACCACCTTCTGAGAGCCATAACTTATATTTTTCCATCGTTTGAGCGGGGTGAGGGCTTAGTTTTTGCGGAACGAGCTGTAGTTTTTATTAGCACCATTTTTTTGGTACATACAATTTTTATTTAATTCTTTTTAGCGCTATGGTGACCAAAAGACAACGATTCTGGGGTTTTAAATTATTTTTTTTACGCTGTTCACTGTGTGAGTCAAATAATGCGCTATAGTAATAGTTTCGGACTTTTACAGACGCGATACCAATTTTTAAAAAAATTAATATTTTTACGTTGTGCTTGGGGAAAAATGGGAAAAGGTTGTTTTTTTTAACGTTTAAAAACATTTTTCACTCCTGAAAATGTATCTAACCTTTTTTTTTTTTTACACATTTTATTTGTTCCCCTAGGGTGCTTAAACCAGCGATCATTAGATCGCTGGTACAATACACTGCAATACATGAATGAGTTAAGGAAACATAACTAGCTGAGCTACACTGTTTCCGCAACTCCCATAGTAGTGAATGGCAGTTACAGAAGCAGCGTAGCATGCTACGCTGTTTCCTTAACTACTATTCAGTTGCATGGGAGTTACGGAAACTGCGTAGCTCAACGAGTTACGCTGTTTCCGTAACTCGACCATGTAACCAGGAAGTGGCCGGAAGAAAGCGGAGCCGGGTAAGATAGAAAGAACAGAGTTTAGGGGGCCCCGTTCTTTAGAGAGATGTGGGTCCCAGAGGTAGGACCCGCATCTATCTGAGATTTATTACATATCCTGTGGATATGTCATAAATGTCCTTCACGGGAAAACCACTATAAATGCTGCGGTCGCTGTTGACCGCGGCATTTAACTAGTTAAACAGCTAGGAACAGTGCCATCACTGTTCCTGACCGTTAGAGCAGCGTGTCAGAAGCTGACGCATGCAGTGTACGGAGCGGGCTCAGATCGTGAGCCTGCTCAATACATCATCCCCTCCCCGCTCCATGATGTGCCGGCACATCACGGGTCGGGAAGGGGTTAAGTAAGGAGTGGTCAGGGGGCCCGGCGCTGCCGGGTCCCTTGACTGCCGACTATAAGACGCAGGGGCTTTTTAGCAAGATTTATTCTTGCTAAAAACTGTGTCTTATAGTCTGAAATATACGGTATATTAACATTAATCCAATCCAAAATCCATTGCAAAACACTGTTTGGTTTCCTACCAACAGAAAAATATTATTGTCTCTGGTGATAGTTGCACCTACTTGCCTATGTAGACTGTGTTCCTATATACATTTAAGAGGATCTGTTTTGTCATATACAGGATCGTATTTTACACATAATATATAATGCCGCAAAATAGACATTTTCTATGCCTGGGGTATTTCAGTGGTATTGAATGAAAATGCCCTATGTTATGTACCATAATGTTCCTCTGGCTATATGCCTATCTGTCTCTTCAACACAACTAGAGATAAGCGAATCGGTTTGGTAGAACCGGGATTTGACCCCAAACTTTCAAAAGTTTTTGTTTTCATTCGAAAACTGAACTTTTTATACTTGTTTCGAGCGAATCCTTAAAAATGGTGCCTGGCTATTTTACTAGTAAATAGCCAGCCGCCGTTAAACTCTCATTCATGCATTGACCGAAAGTAACCCCTCAGTCATTGCATGACCGAGAGTAACCCGAAGGCTGAGCTTACACAGAGTTTTTTGTAGGAGGAAAATTCTGCCTCAAAATTCCGTTTGGGATTTTGAGGCAGATTTTGACCTTCCTGCACGCCGTTTGCTGCGAACTTCACTGCGTTTTTCTTCGTTTTCCGCTCGCGCCCATTGAGTGCTACGGGCAAAAAACTCAGCGAAATACGCTTTCTCTGCCTCCCATTGATGTCAATGGGAGGTCAGAAGCGTAACCGCACGAAGACAGGGCATGCTGAAATCAATGGGAGGCATTTTCGGATGGTTTTTGACGAGTTTTGCGGAGCGGTTTCCACGCCCAAAAACTCGTCAAAATACTCCATGTGAACAGGGCCTAAAGCAGCCAGAGTACAGGGAAACCAAACAAACACATTTATAAACCTAAATAAACAATCCAATTATTATACTTACCTCTCCAGTGATGCTTCCCCAGCACTTCTCATTGGCTCGTTTACAACATGTGACCCAGGTTACTAGAGTTGATTGTGATTTTATTAAAATTATTTATTTAATTGTGGCTCATCTTGGGGGCTCCGCTGTGCCAGAGTGCAGGACTCCTTCTGTAATGGTAATGAAGTTATTTACGTCATTGACCGACTTTTGAAAGTGACTCCAAGTATGCGTGCTAACCTACACCAACAAAGCACGCTCAATACCCTCCTGTATCATGAGCGCCCAAAGATGAATGTCCACCACACCACCATCAGCCAATCAGAAATTCTCAAAATCGTAATGGCGCATTAGCACTCCATCTGTAATGGTAATGAAGTTATTTGCGTCATTGACTGAGTTTAGAAAGGTGGTCAAAGACAGCGGGTAGCCCCGTAAAAATTACCATGTAAATGTTAATAAACAGTATTAGAAGACGTTAGTGTGTTCTAATACCTCAGTGTGTCCCTTTGAAATTGGAACGAAAACCAGGCCTGAATCGGCCGAATCTGAAATAAAATGAAACTTGAGAGTTTTGCTCCTCAATAAACACAATATTACAGAGTGAAGAGACAACCCAATGATTGAGATAATGATGATAATTTTTAATTTTACACATTTTATAAAAACTTACTTCAGTTATATTTATTTTGCCTAAATCACTTCTATAACAATCGATGTATTTTCTTTCTAATTATTAACATTTAGAGTTGAAAGAAATCTGTGAGTTGACGGGCATTGATCAGAGCGTACTAGAACGAGCATTCAGTTTCCGAACAGTGGAAGCCAAACAAGAGAAAGTCTCCACAACACTCAATGTTTCCCAGGTTAGATATTAACCAAAGTTCTGCATTTGTTTAAAGAGGCTCTGTCACCAGATTTTGCAGCCCCCATCTGCTATTGCAGCAGATAGGCGCTGCAATGTAGATTACAGTAACGTTTTTATTTTAAAAAAACGAGCATTTTTGGCCAAGTTATGACCATTTTTGTAGTTATGCAAATGAGGCTTGCAAAAGTCCAAGTGGGTGTGTTTAAAAGTAAAAGTCCAAGTGGGCGTGTATTAGGTGCGTACATCGGGGCGTTTTTAATACTTTTACTAGCTGGGCGCTCTGAAGAGAAGTATCATCCACTTCTCTTCAGAACGCCCAGCTTCTGGCAGTGCAGACACAGCCGTGTTCTCGAGAGATCACGCTGTGTCGTCACTCACAGGTCCTGCATCGTGTCAGACGAGCGAGGACACCGGCACCAGAGGCTACAGATGATTCTGCAGCAGCATCGGCGTTTGCAGGTAAGTCGATGTAGCTACTTGCCTGCAAACGCTGATGCTGCTGCAGAATCAACTGTAGCCTCTGGTGCCGATGTGTCCTCGCTCGTCTGACACGATGCAGGACCTGTGAGTGACGACACAGCGTGATCTCTCGAGAACACGGCTGTGTCTGCACTGCCAGAAGCTGGGCGTTGTGTAGAGAAGTGGATGATACTTCTCTTCAGAGCGCCCAGCTAGTAAAAGTATTAAAAACGCCCCGATGTACGCACATAATACACGCCCACTTGGACTTTTACTTTTAAACACACCCACTTAGACTTTTGCAAGCCTCATTTGCATAACTACAAAAATGGTCATAACTTGGCCAAAAATGCTCTTTTTTAAAAAATAAAAACGTTACTGCAATCTACATTGCAGCGCCTATCTGCTGCAATAGCAGATAGGGGCTGCAAAATCTGGTGACAGAGCCTCTTTAAAAAGCAACACCAATAATCTGATCTTTTTCTCACCCTCTCTCTTTCTCACCCTCTCTCTCTCTTTCTCACCCTCTCTCTCTCTTTCTCACCCTCTCTCTCTCTTTCTCACCCTCTCTCTCTCTTTCTCACCCTCTCTCTCTCTTTCTCACCCTCTCTCTCTCTTTCTCACCCTCTCTCTCTCTTTCTCACCCTCTCTCTTTTTCCCTCCCTCTCTATTTTTTGCAGCCTAAATGCTGTAAGTGATTTTTTCCTATATATTCCAGCGTGCCTATATGGGTCTATGGACATATATTAGCGATATGTGTCAGGAGCATTTTCTGGTGCACACGCCGAATGACATAGCCTTATTCTTCTTACCTGGTCTTTATAATTTGCTCCATTTAACTAGGGCAGCATATTATACTGACAGATACACTTTAACAACTTAACATAAGCAGATACAGTAACTCAAGGCCTGACTTTTTATTTTTAGTGCAAAATGCCCTTTAAGTGTGTGATGTTTTTTATTATATAAATTCTGGTCATACAGTCAGTACCTAACTTCTGCTTGTTTTCTTTTTCTAGTGTTCATAAATATTCACTGTTTTTTAAACTTGTACTACTCTGATATACACTTCTAACCAGTAATTGTATGTATTTGTCTACAAAATCACGACTAAGGGATGATGGAGTTCAGTTCTTGTATTCTTGTAACCTTTTCTGAAAACGTTAACTGGCCAAGCCCCCCAATCCCATCCTTCCTATATTAACCCCCTCCCCCAACACACACTTTTCTATCCACCACAGAGTTTTACCAAATAGCAACGAAGACTCAGGATTTGATCAAATTGGCCACAGCAGTCAGTTTATTGACAAACATAGCATCAAAAATACCAGAAAATGTACAATAAATATAACAAAATAAAACACTTTACCCACTCTGACCAATCACACGAAGGAAAGGGGACCTTGGAGCAAAAAGGATCTGGCCCTGCCAATCTGCACATATTTGTAACATATTTCTTAACCCCCAGCCGAATCTCCACAGGCTCAGAGGCAGAGTGACTAACCGCAGATGGCAAATAATTCACACCCGCTCCCTGGCACACCACCAAGCAGGAGCCCAAAAGAAAACCAGACCCTCCATATTGCACAATTTGGGAGGAACCATACCCACGATAAATCCCTCCCCTACCAATTTAACTCCTGCCGCAGCCCTTTTTCAGATATTCATTTTAGTGTTTTCCTCCTCGCCTTCCAAAAGCCATTATTTTTCCGTCAATTATAGTACAATGAGGGCTTGATTTTTGCGGGACGAGTTTTTCGTAGCACCATTTATTTTGACATATAATGTACTAGGAAACAGGGAAAAAATTATTTGTGGGGTAAAAAATGAAAAAAAAAAAGATTCCTCCATGGTTTTTTGCATGCCGTTTTTACGGAATTCACTGTGCAATTAAAATAACATGTTAACTTTATTCTGTGGGTCAATAGGATTACGGCGATACCAAATATATATATTTTCTATATTTTACTACTTAAAACCGAAGTGTAAAAAAGAAAATTTATTTTGTGTAGCCAAATTCGGAGAGCCATAACTTTTTTAATTTTTCCGTCGATTAAGTGGTATGAGGGCTTATTTTTTGTGGGATAAGCTGTAGTTTTTAATAATACCATGTCGGTGTGCATGCGACGGTTTGATCACTTTTTTTATTTCACTTTTTGTGGGAGATTAGTCGACCAAAAAATTCTGATTCTGGCGTTTACAATTTTTTTTTTTTTATGGCGTTCACCATGTGGGTTAAATAATGATATATTGTAATAGTTCAGACTTTTACGGACGCGGCGATACCAAATATGTTTATTTTTTTATTTTATTTTTTTACTATGCTCTAGGGGGAAAATTGGAAAAGGGGTTTTTTTTTTAACTTTTTATTCTTGGGAAAAAAAATTTACGAAAATTTTTACTTGCATATTTGTATTGCAGTATATCGTGATTCTGAAAGGCAGGGCTTAATAGGTGCACAAAGATGGCGGACCTGGGGGCCATTAGGCCCCTAGGCAGCCATAGCAACCATCGCCCTCCCGCGATTGCGTTGCGGGGGGAGCGATGAGCTGTTAGAGTGGGTCGCCCCCTCTTTCTAACGATTTAAATGCTGCGGTCGCTATTGACCGCAGCATTTAACGAGTTAAACTAGCGGGATCAGGCTCGAGCGCGATGCCACTCGTTACTTTGAAGTGTCCGCTGTAACAAACAGCCGACACCCGCATCATATGGAGCGGGTTCACTCTGTGAGCCCGTTCCATACTTCCCCCTACCCGACTTTGGCGTATGGATACGTCAAATGTCGGGAAGGGGTTAATACCAACTCCATGGATCGCCACCACGAGCCTACCTTCATGAGCGCCCAAAGATAAATGCCCACCACATCACCATCAGCCAGCCAGAAATTCTCCTGACCATCCTCAAAATCGTAATGGCGCATAAACACTCCACCATCCCGAACAACGAAAGCAGAAGCAGCCCTTTTCATCTTCACCCTAGCTCTATTCGCGCCAACCACAGAGCGAGCCAGCCGCCACCTTCTCCGTGGCACAATCTCTGACCACACCATAATCTCAGCAGGATATAGTGCCCACAGACGTAGAAGACCATAGCGGATATCCCTAATAAGCTCCCTGAAAGGCCGAAAATTCAGATCATCTCTCCCGCACATGCAGAACAAGAACATCCGGAGCCCTGTCCAGGACAGCATAACGGTTGAAGGCCGGCAGTAGACTAATCCAACACGTACCTTTCTGTCTCAACCAGTGCAACACAGCCACACTCCTGGGGAAGCCCGACTGTCTACCATCAGGACGAACATCCGCTCGTTCTGCTCCCCAATGAACGCGAGAATACCCCAGTATCCACACCAGACGAGGAGCTGCACCCAAATGAATCAAACACAAAAAGGAGGGAAGATCAGAAAAATAATAGCAGCAAAATTAAATTACGTTACACGGAGTGTTATACGAAGACCCTCCCATCTACCGATCCGCCGAACCACCTCCGGGCCACGGCCCCATCCTTCCATGGCGCCAATGCGGAAGGGATGAGGGGAAAAAGCTGAACCATCCAGTCCCAGCTCGCAAACATTTTCGAAAACCCATGGAAACTGATGGGAGAGAAAAGAGCCATCAGAATAGTACAACAACTGGCCAAAACCCGGAGGGCGCCCAGACTAATACCGACTAAGGCAGTGCATCAACACCCCAGGGGAAATACTACAGGCCTGCCCTTACCCCGCTGATCCATTTAAGAGCGCCGGATCCAAACTTCAACCTTACTGTCCATCAGCACAACATCCTCAGCCAACAAACCCCTTCCCTTGACCTGCTGGGCACAAACCAACTCCCTTATCCGCAAAGCTCCAAAGAACGCCCAGGAAAAAGACCAACTACACACCTCATTCAGCACCAACCCCAAGTTCTCAAGCAGTGAAAGACACCGGACGACACCTATCGTGGAAAAGACCTACCCCCTACGGTAACACCTCACGGCCTGTCCGACCAGGAAATCCTTCGACATCCTTGACACCTCTAGAATTAAAACCAAAGGCCGGAACCGCCACAAAACTATTAACCTTCGAAATCGACCAACCCGCGACAGACACATGCCCTTAGAAGCGTAACAGCGCCACCACTTGATCTGCATCTCAACAGACTGCATCCAGACCAGCCAACCCACTCACGCCACGTCGTCTCATAGGAACGCCAAGTCCCAGTTACAAAGGACGAATGGATCAGATCCACTGCCCACTGTAGACCAAGTCCCAGACCTGTGGAGGGCACTTTATTCCCACAGTGTCCGCGTCTGGGGACAACAACCGAAAACGATCCCACTGCAAGCGAGAGATAGAAATGGCAATGGAATTCTTGACCCCTGGTACATGCACAGCTACAACTCGGGCATTCAATGAAAGGCACAAGAATACCAAACGCCACAAAAACCAAATGACCGGGTGAGAGGAGGCAGACACATTATTAATGGCCAACACCACCCCCATGTTATCGTAATGAAAACAGACCTTCCTATACTGAAACCTGTTGCCCCATATGGACCCTGCAACCACAATGGCGAACAGTTCCCAGAGAGCAAGATTGCAGACCAGACCCTCCTGTACCTAAGTCTGTGGCCACCGAGCCACGCAACACTGACCCGGAGAGTACGCCCCAAAACTTACACGTCCCTGCGCATCAGTAAACCATTCCCAATCTAAACTATCCACTACCGGAGCCATGAGAAGCGATCGCCCGTTATACTTGCCCAGAAACTCCTCCCACACCTCTAAATTGTCCCTGTGATCCTTTGCCAGCCAAACAAAATGATGGGGTACCTGGATGCCTGCCGTGGTCAACGCTAATCACAGATGCAAAACCCTATCTCTGGGCATATTACAGGAAGCGAAGTTAACCTTCCCCAGCAGGGACTGTAGATCCCGATGACTGACCTTACGCAAACGTCGCATTCGTCGCACCACCTCGCACAGATTCAACAGTTTTTCAATCGGCAGACGACATTCCATCGGATCGGAATCTATTGTGATTCCTAAAAAAAAACAACGTAGACCTGGGACCCTCCATTTTGTCAGGGACTAAGGGATCCCCGAAACGTCACCCATTCCATCGTAGCCAGAAGAAGGGAATATACAGAGGAACTCGCAGGGTCAACACAAAGAAAATCATCCAAGTAATGGATGAGAGATGCAACACCTGCCTTGTTGCATACCACCCACTCCAAAAAACAAACAAAGCCTCAAAATAGGCACACAAAATTGAGCAGCCTATTGGTAGACACCTGTCAGCAAAATAAGCCTCGTCCCAATAACACCCTTAGAACCGTATGCTGTCCGGATGCACAGGGAGGAGACTAAAAGCCGACTCAATATCGGTCTTGGCCATGAGAGCCCCCTTGCCGTAGAAACTAACCCATTTGACCACCACATCAAACAAAGTATAAACCACTGAACACACTTTGGGGTCAATCCCATCGTTAATAGACAAACCCTTGGGATGGGACAGATGATGGCAGTGCCAGAACTTATTTGGCTCTCTTTTGGGTACCACCCCCAATGGAGAAACCACCAAACCGGGAAAAGGGGGTGATGTAAAAGGACCCATCATCCCCCCAGAAAGACTTTCTTGCCCAGCTTCTCTGAAAGCACCAAGGGAAATTGGTGGGCGGTCTTCAAATTATGAAGCGAGAAGGGCACCTTGTGGGGAGGGCAGGGGATCCCGAAACAGTCTCTGAAACCCCTCCTCTAACAGGACAGCCTTCTCCTGGTCAGGAAACCTATTGGGTACAGCAGCATCGAGGCAAGAGTCACCGGAGTCACGTGCTTGTCCACCCGCACTACCGCCCTTACCTTTTCCTCTTTTATGCACCATCGGCGACTCTGCCAAAGGCAGAACAAGAGTGGTTGAATTTACACCCTGTGCCAAACTTGCACTGGCCCTCAATAAATTGCTATCACAATCCCAGTTTACTCCTTTGTCCCGTCTGTCCTGACTGGCTGGCTCCCCCGGCCACACGTAGAAAGCACTGACCAAAACGCACTGGGGCCATGACTCGTAAACAAAGCCCAATATCTTTTTGATCCGATCTGATACTAGGGTGAACCGCCTTCCGCTGCTGGTCATACTGGAGACAAGTCAGACCCCCGTAAACCCTATGGGCCTCACCAATTGCATCCATATAGCAGAAAAGGTCCGAACAGTTCTCTGGCGCCTTCTCCCCAATTACGCTAGCAAAAATGTCGAATGCCTGCAGCAAATTCGTAAAAGTAATCTATACCTGCGCTCCTCCTCCTCCTCCTCCTCCTCCTTCTTGCTCTCCAACCGCTCGCTCTTATCTAAATTGAACTTTTCTAGAGGGAGTAGCGAAAAAATCTCTACGTATTCATCCTTCTTCAAATGGGCCCCCAATGGGCCCTCAAAGCAGACATGAACCTCCCCCTTTGCCTTATCGTCTAACCGAACCTGATCCACATCCGTATCCTTATCAGTCTGTACTGACACCGCAACCACGGGATCACGCAATGACGACCCAGCAACCGATCCTCAGCGTACCGTGGATGGCAACACTGCCCCATGGGATCCCACGCACAGTGGGACAGGCGACGGACCACCCGCCACCCCACTCCTATCATAACAGGTTAAAAATTCTCCCAGACATTACCCAACACTTTACGCACCTCCCCGTCCACTGATTGCTCTACACTAACAGTACCAGAGTCCCGGGCCTCCGCTAAGGCCAAATTAGCCCCCACCCCCTGGTATCTAAAAAAAAATGCTGGACTAGAACAAGAAAAAGACATGGACTCACCAGGCTGCACAGGGGCTGTGACCCTGCCAGCTGGAGGAACCGGGACATCCTGAAGGCCAGCACTATCCAAAAGGCCCACAGCGTAGGTGTCTGCAACGTCCTGGGCCAGGAGGCCGGAACTTGCGCATCAGGAGGGGCAATTCCTACCCCAGCTTGGGGACCTACGGGCAACCACCGGCATCTAGGCCAACGACCTCTGTTGCCCCACTCTTGCTAAGAGCAGCACCCTTCTGGACATCATCAAGGGTACTGGCAGGCTTCCCAACTGGTCCATTACCAGGCCGGCGCGCCTCAGATCCAGGAGCATGTCGTCTTGAGTAAGCGGGTGCCCACCGCAACAGGGAGAATGTCCCCACTGACTCCACTCAGTCCGGACGGGAAGCAGATTCCTGCCAGGCCGGGACCTGCGACCCCTCCCTCTTAGCGGAGGACCCAGGACCCTGTTCTCCAGGGTACCTAGAGTGGCTCCCGACTGGGTGATTGACCCGAGGTGTGGCATCTTGGCTCAGGCAGGTAGGCCCTCCCTACGTGACCACTGTGGCCCATCGGATAGGGGGGTTCACTGTTACAGATTCCCCCCCCCCACAGGAGCCCCCAGAGTGGTAGGGGAATTAAGACGCCCTGCAGGCACTGGGGCGACCACAACCGACGGCCATGCTGTGCTTTAATAGCCAGTATGTACATCACAACCCAGCCAGGGATCAGAGCTACTCAAATACAGTCCCCACGTCGTCAGCCATCCCCAGCGGGAGGAGGGAGAACTAGAAGAGCAATGCAGAATGCGGAGCAGGGGCACTTCACCTGCAGCATTCCAACGGCAATTGGTGCCTGAACATATAGGCACTGGGTGCTGCCGTAATTAGCTCTGCCCCCTAACGTCTCCCCTCCTATTTCCCTGGTCATACGGCCTTCCCTCATGGCCTATGGCCTAGGTCTGGCCCTTCTATATTGTCACAGTATATATAGAAACCGTTGCAGACAAAAAGGCGTTGCCCTAGGAAGCCAATCAAATTCTTCCATTTGTCAATCTAATTGGTTGGTATGGCAACTGTTTTTTTTGTCTACACTATTTTTTATATATAAGGTTCATGGTCTTCTGTTTTATCCCCCCCCCCCCTGTTTATTAATCTTTTTTGCTCTTTCTTATATCTAGGCCTACTATGCACGTGATGCGCTGGCTAAAAACATGTACTTCAGACTGTTCTCCTGGCTTGTCAACCGAATAAATGAGAGCATTAAGGTACAGCATACTTACTACATGTACAGTTTTTAGTTTGTATGAAATATTAGACATTTTAGCGTTAAGGTATATTCATTGTGTAGGTCCAAGGTTCCCAAACTATTTTAGCTTGAAGGAAAGATTTGGATATAAAAGGGCACATTCTATTTTTAGACATATTCCAGAAAAACCACAAAAATGCAGCTGACTTCCTCTCTCATGTTGATGTTTATGAAGTCTCATAGTAAAGACGTAAGACTCTGTTAACTCCTTAACGACCGCCCACCGCCTTTTGACGGCAGGCGGTGCAGGTGCTTAGTCTACAGCAACGTTCCTTGGTGTCTCTCTAGAAGAGACTGATGAGTGCTCCTGTAACTTACAGCTCCTGATCTTAGAGCAGCCTCCTAAATACACAGCTGGGGTTGGAAAACATTTAACCCTTTGATAGCCATGGTCCGTGACCGCAGCAAGATCAAAGGGAACTCCCCTCTTTGATCGTGTCACGAGAAACCCGGTGATGTGATCAAAGACCGGGGAATCCCTCTGCAGTCAGCCCTGGGGACCTAGAAAGAACCCCAGGGCTGTCTGTTTAGTTTGCCTGCTGTTAGAGCAGCACATAGTGTGCCCTAACAGCAGCCTGTGTCAAAGTGACACAATGTAATTAACATGTATTAGCATAAAAGAGTATGCTAATACATTATATGTAAGAAATAGAGTTGTAAATAAAGTTATCCCTTAATGGGATTTTTAAAAAAAAGTAACAAAAAAAAAAATGTCCCAAAAAAGTAATAATTTTGCGTAAAATATATTTTATAGCCCCTACATTAAATAAAAACAAAAAACCTACACATATTCGGTATCTAAATGACCGTAATAACCAGAAGAATTAATCGAACAGGTTATTTAGTGTGAAACGTGAACGGGATAAAAAATAAACCAGAAAAACAATGGCTAGAATCGCTTTTTCCTATAAAGTAAAAAAATGTTTTCCTACTCCCAAAGTGCGAAAAAAAATAATACAATTTCTCCCACATAAAACAAGGCCTCCTACGGCCACGTCAATGAAATAATAAAAAAGTTATGGCTGCTGAAAGGCAGAGCGGTAAGAACTGAAAAATTTAGCTGGTCATTAAGGGTTTAATGCAGCCATTAGTGCATAATGCAGTAGTCAACGGCATGAAAACCACCTATCTCATGAGCCACTGGATGGCGAACTCTAGGTGTAGGCACTGTACAAGAAGATTTAATATCCTTGTCCCAGTGGCGTAACTACCACTATAGCAGCCGTAGCGGCTGCTACAGGGCCCGCGGCATGAGGGGGCTCCGCGGCATGGCCGGAGGCTCCGCTAGCTGCTATGGCTGCTACAGCGCGACGCCACTGAACTATATCTCCCCGCTCTGCCATTAAACAAAATACATGTATCCCCTATCCACAGGACAGGGGATACATGTGTGATCGCTGGCAGCGATAGGGAGAACGGGGGACTGAAAGTCCCCTGAAGTTCTCCATCACAAACCTCGGACTTCCGGGGTCTGTGTCGGCAGCTCCATAGAAATTAATGGAGCGCCGGTCGCGCTTGTGCGCATGCGTGACCAGCGCTCCTTTCATTTTTATTGAGCTGCGCAGACGCCGGAAGTCAGAGGTTAGTCATGGAGAACTTGGGGGGACTTTCGGTCCCCCGTTCTCCCTATCGCTGCCAGCGATCACACATGTATCCCCTATCCTGTGGATAGGGGATACATGTCTTTTCACACTGTAGGTCGCATTTTTTGGGGGGGTTGGGGACGCTGTATGGCGTTCCCTACAGGGGGGGCTGTATGGCGTTCCCTACGGGGGGGGGGGGGCTGTATAGCGTTCCCTACACGGGGGGGCTGTATGGCGTTCCCTACAGGGGTCGCTGTATAGTGTTCCCTACAGGGGGAGGGCTGTATGGCGTTCCCTACAGGGGGGGCTGTATGGCATTCCCTACAAGGGGGATCCATTCGTCGCGGGTACATGGCTGAGCATAAGTTTTTTTTATATGATGCTCAATATTGTAGATAAGCTTTAGTGCATCATACGATTGCCTTGTCAACAGTACTGCCCGATCTGCCAGCTGAATCTTCGGTTGTCAGGTATAAACTTCTAGTGGGGGACGAGAACACCAGCAACATTGGAGGTACCCAGTTGCTTAACTACTGCTGTAGCAGCCATAGCGGTTGCTACGGGGCTCGCAGCATGAGGGGGCCCGTGCCACCTGGCCCGACATAACATTATGTGCTGGGCTGCGTGGCATGGGCCCCCTCACCCGGTGGCGTCACTAGCACCAGGCAGCCGGGGGCCTCTGGCGACTGCCACGTTTAATTGTATCTGCGTGATTAGGACGAGGATACAATTCAACACTATTGCAGAGCAGGGACATAGCTCCCTGCTGTGCCGTTTACTAGACTACTAGCCATGTTAGGCCCACAGCCTATAAGGTGCAGGGACAGGATCCCTGTGCAGGCCAGTGTGGTGACGTGATCATTAAGTTGGCCTATGCAAGTGTCCCGTCTCAGGCTGCGGAGGAGTTGAGGATCCATTCGTCGCGGGTACATGGCTGAGCATAAGTTTTTTTTATTTGTTTGGGGTGGCACCAGTGGCGTAACTACCGCTACAGCAGCCGTAGCGGCTGTTACGGGGCCCGCGGCATGAGGGGGCCCGTGTCGCCCGCCGGCACGGGCCCCCACCATGGCCGGAGGCTCCGCTAGCAGCCGCTATGGCTGCTACAGCGAGACGCCACTGAACACTACGGCAGAGCAGGGAGGTATCTCCCTGCTCTGCCATTAAACAAAAGACATGTATCCCCTATCCACAGGACAGGGGATACATGTGTGATCGCTGGCAGCGATAGGGAGAATGGGGGACCGAAAGTCCCCAGAAGTTCTACATCACAAACCTCGGACTTCCGGGGTCTGTGTCGGCAGCTCCGTAGAAATGAACGGAGCGCCGGTCGAGCTTGTGCGCATGTGTGACCAGCGCTCCTTTCATTTTTATTGAGCTGCGCAGACGCCGGAAGTCAGAGGTTAGTCATGGAGAACTTGGGGGGACTTTCGGTCCCCCGTTCTCCCTATCGCTGCCAGCGATCACACATGTATCCCCTATCCTGTGGATAGGGGATACATGTCTTTTCACACTGTAGGTCGCATTTTTTTGGGGGATTGGAGACGCTGTATGGCGTTCCCTACAGGGGGGGCTGTATGGCGTTCCCTACGAGGGGGGGGCTGTATAGCGTTCCCTACGAGGGGGGGCTGTATAGCGTTCCCTACACGGGGCTGTATGTCGTTCCCTACAGGGGTCGCTGTATAGTGTTCCCTACAGGGGGAGGGCTATGTGCCGTTCCCTACAGGGGGGGCTGTATGGCATTCCCTACAGGGGGGGCTGTATGGCATTCCCTACAGGGGGGGCTGTATGGCATTCCCTACAGGGGGGGCTGTATGGCATTCCCTATAGGGGGGCTGTATGGCATTCCCTACAGGGGGGGCTGTATGGCATTCCCTACAGGGGGGGCTGTATGGCATTCCCTACAGGGGGGGCTGTATGGCATTCCCTACAGGGGGGGCTGTATGGCGTTCCCTACAGGGGGGGCTGTATGGCGTTCCCTACAGGGGGGACTGTAAGGCGTTCCCTACAGGGGGGGGGGGGCTGTAAGGCGTTCCCTACAGGGGGGGGGCTGTAAGGCGTTCCCTACAGGGGGGGGGCTGTAAGGCGTTCCCTACAGGGGGGGGGCTGTATGGCATTCCCTACAGACCCCCCCTGTAGAGAACGCCATACAGGCCCCCTTTGTAAATAGCGCCATACAGCCCCCTCTGTAGATGGCGCCATACAGCCCCCTCTGTAGATGGCGCCATACAGCCCCCTCTGTAGATGGCGCCATACAGCCCCCTCTGTAGATGGCGCCATACAGCCCCCTCTGTAGATGGCGCCATACAGCCCCCTCTGTAGATGGCGCCATACAGCCCCCTCTGTAGATGGCGCCATACAGCCCCCTCTGTAGATGGCGCCATACAGCCCCCTCTGTAGATGGCGCCATACAGCCCCCTCTGTAGATGGCGCCATACAGCCCCCTCTGTAGATGGCGCCATACAGCCCCCTCTGTAGATGGCGCCATACAGCCCCCTCTGTAGATGGCGCCATACAGCCCCCTCTGTAGATGGCGCCATACAGCCCCCTCTGTAGATGGCGCCATACAGCCCCCTCTGTAGATGGCGCCATACAGCCCCCTCTGTAGATGGCGCCATACAGCCCCCTCTGTAGATGGCGCCATACAGCCCCCTCTGTAGATGGCGCCATACAGCCCCCTCTGTAGATGGCGCCATACAGCCCCCTCTGTAGATGGCGCCATACAGCCCCCTCTGTAGATGGCGCCATACAGCCCCCTCTGTAGATGGCGCCATACAGCCCCCTCTGTAGATGGCGCCATACAGCCCCCTCTGTAGATGGCGCCATACAGCCCCCTCTGTAGATGGCGCCATACAGCCCCCTCTGTAGATGGCGCCATACAGCCCCCTCTGTAGATGGCGCCATACAGCCCCCTCTGTAGATGGCGCCATACAGCCCCCTCTGTAGATGGCGCCATACAGCCCCCTCTGTAGATGGCGCCATACAGCCCCCTCTGTAGATGGCGCCATACAGCCCCCTCTGTAGATGGCGCCATACAGCCCCCTCTGTAGATGGCGCCATACAGCCCCCTCTGTAGATGGCGCCATACAGCCCCCTCTGTAGATGGCGCCATACAGCCCCCTCTGTAGATGGCGCCATACAGCCCCCTCTGTAGATGGCGCCATACAGCCCCCTCTGTAGATGGCGCCATACAGCCCCCTCTGTAGATGGCGCCATACAGCCCCCTCTGTAGATGGCGCCATACAGCCCCCTCTGTAGATGGCGCCATACAGCCCCCTCTGTAGATGGCGCCATACAGCCCCCTCTGTAGATGGCGCCATACAGCCCCCTCTGTAGATGGCGCCATACAGCCCCCTCTGTAGATGGCGCCATACAGCCCCCTCTGTAGATGGCGCCATACAGCCCCCTCTGTAGATGGCGCCATACAGCCCCCTCTGTAGATGGCGCCATACAGCCCCCTCTGTAGATGGCGCCATACAGCCCCCTCTGTAGATGGCGCCATACAGCCCCCTCTGTAGATGGCGCCATACAGCCCCCTCTGTAGATGGCGCCATACAGCCCCCTCTGTAGATGGCGCCATACAGCCCCCTCTGTAGATGGCGCCATACAGCCCCCTCTGTAGATGGCGCCATACAGCCCCCTCTGTAGATGGCGCCATACAGCCCCCTCTGTAGATGGCGCCATACAGCCCCCTCTGTAGATGGCGCCATACAGCCCCCTCTGTAGATGGCGCCATACAGCCCCCTCTGTAGATGGCGCCATACAGCCCCCTCTGTAGATGGCGCCATACAGCCCCCTCTGTAGATGGCGCCATACAGCCCCCTCTGTAGATGGCGCCATACAGCCCCCTCTGTAGATGGCGCCATACAGCCCCCTCTGTAGATGGCGCCATACAGCCCCCTCTGTAGATGGCGCCATACAGCCCCCTCTGTAGATGGCGCCATACAGCCCCCTCTGTAGATGGCGCCATACAGCCCCCTCTGTAGATGGCGCCATACAGCCCCCTCTGTAGATGGCGCCATACAGCCCCCTCTGTAGATGGCGCCATACAGCCCCCTCTGTAGATGGCGCCATACAGCCCCCTCTGTAGATGGCGCCATACAGCCCCCTCTGTAGATGGCGCCATACAGCCCCCTCTGTAGATGGCGCCATACAGCCCCCTCTGTAGATGGCGCCATACAGCCCCCTCTGTAGATGGCGCCATACAGCCCCCTCTGTAGATGGCGCCATACAGCCCCCTCTGTAGATGGCGCCATACAGCCCCCTCTGTAGATGGCGCCATACAGCCCCCTCTGTAGATGGCGCCATACAGCCCCCTCTGTAGATGGCGCCATACAGCCCCCTCTGTAGATGGCGCCATACAGCCCCCTCTGTAGATGGCGCCATACAGCCCCCTCTGTAGATGGCGCCATACAGCCCCCTCTGTAGATGGCGCCATACAGCCCCCTCTGTAGATGGCGCCATACAGCCCCCTCTGTAGATGGCGCCATACAGCCCCCTCTGTAGATGGCGCCATACAGCCCCCTCTGTAGATGGCGCCATACAGCCCCCTCTGTAGATGGCGCCATACAGCCCCCTCTGTAGATGGCGCCATACAGCCCCCTCTGTAGATGGCGCCATACAGCCCCCTCTGTAGATGGCGCCATACAGCCCCCTCTGTAGATGGCGCCATACAGCCCCCTCTGTAGATGGCGCCATACAGCCCCCTCTGTAGATGGCGCCATACAGCCCCCTCTGTAGATGGCGCCATACAGCCCCCTCTGTAGATGGCGCCATACAGCCCCCTCTGTAGATGGCGCCATACAGCCCCCTCTGTAGATGGCGCCATACAGCCCCCTCTGTAGATGGCGCCATACAGCCCCCTCTGTAGATGGCGCCATACAGCCCCCTCTGTAGATGGCGCCATACAGCCCCCTCTGTAGATGGCGCCATACAGCCCCCTCTGTAGATGGCGCCATACAGCCCCCTCTGTGGATGGCGCCATACAGCCCCCTCTGTGGATGGCGCCATACAGCCCCCTTTGTGGATAGCGCCATACAGCCCCCTTTGTGGATATCGCCATACAGCCCCCTTTGTGGATATCGCCATACAGCCCCCTTTGTGGATATCTACAGGGGGGGCTGTATGGCGTTATCTACAGGGGAGACTGTATGCCATTATTTACAGGGGGGACTGTATGGCGCTTTCTACAGAGGGGGCTGTATGGCGCTTTCTACAGAGGGGGCTGTATGGCGCGATCTACAGAGGGGGCTGTATGGCGCTTTCTACAGAGGGGGCTGTATGGCGCTTTCTACAGAGGGGGCTGTATGGCGCGATCTACAGAGGGGGCTGTATGGCGCTATCTACAGAGTGGGCTGTAAAAAAGGCACTATCTACAAGGGGGGGGGGGGTTGTTTGACACCCAGGGGAGGGGGGGCCCCAGTCAAAAGTTTGCGATGGGGCCCAGTCTTTCCTAGTTACGCCCCTGCCTTGTCCTGTTACTAACGTCACCCATTTTATTGTCGCATTGTGTTCTGTATATAGTATACAACTCATCCTGGCACCAATGGATCATAAAAACCTGCGCAGACACCACTTACTATACTTTATTGCAGGGCCCTTAATATTCACTATTAAAAGGGGTTTCCTGCTAAAGCTTAATCTTCTTATAAAGACACTTGTTTCAGTCTCTCAGCTGGGCAGGTTTCAAGTCTGTGAATGTAAAGACTAATGTTTTCACAAACTGCAAACATAGATCTTGAAAATGGTGAAGAACTGAAAGTATATTAGAAATTCATTATGACTATAAGACGCCAATAGATCTTTCAATAGTGAATGTTGAAATAGGTAGAACAAGTGAATCTTGAGAAACTGATGTCAATAGGGATATATGCCCATTACCAGAACTCAAATACAACTATACCCAAGCAGCGACTAAAATATCCAACACGTCAGTTTTTGAACAACGGCAACAGATGGTCTAAGGCCCAATGCACACGACCGTGCCCGCAATCACGGCCCGCGATTGCGGGCACGACCGACCGCTGACTGACAGCCGCATTTTCGGGCCGTGCTCCCATACAAAGTATGGGAGCACGGCCTGCAAAATGCGAAAGAACGGACATGTTCTATAATTCCCGGAACATTTCCACGGCACTGACACCCTTCCTTAGTGCTACGGAAAGGTGTCCGTGTTCAATGAAAGTGAATGGCTCCGTTTTTGCGGACCGCAATTGCGGTCCGCAAAAACGGAGGTTTTTTACGGTCGTGTGCATGGGGCCTAAATTTGTTGTTACAGACCTCTACAATTACTGTAGTCAGGCCAGTATCCACCTTTTAGATTTGTATTGTTCAGATATTCTTTACTAGAATAGGGACTGGGAAATATAGACACGGAGGAAATGCTTTAGCACAGTAAATATCATTTATAACGTTGTATTTTATATTTCTTAAGGCACAAAGTAAAGTAAGAAAGAAGGTAATGGGAGTCCTGGACATCTATGGCTTTGAGATTTTTGAGGTAAGGCATTTTATTTTGGGCTATGGAAATCTTCTGCAAGTAGTATAGATGACTCATAAAATCTTATGGTAATATGTACATATTTTCCGCAGGAATATTCAACCCCTGCACAAAGTAAATCTAGAGACCTTTTCCTTGTTTTTAATGAAGGCAAGGATTTAGTAACCCTGTACTATACTGAAGTTTTTTGTAAAGACAACGTATGGCCAGGTATTAAAGTGGATGTTTTCTGGACTGCATGGCGGTGGTTTAGACATACAGATCGACTGAGGGTTCAGTAGATGGACTATGCTTACTTTAAGATGTGAATCATGCAGGCTCTTCTGTGTGGACCGGAAATCAGTCTGTCTATTTAATCCTATGAGAGCTTCAATCTGAGTCTTATGAGAATGCATAGAGAGACTGACCTCTGGTATAGAAGAACCTATATGATTCGGAGTGTTAGAGTGCAGTCACGTGAAGCTGAAGGACTGGAATGGAGGCTAATACATCTGGAATAAAGCGCTTTGTAGTATTTTTAGCTAAACACCTTTGTACTCCATGTGTATTACAAACAGGGGATAGATTAAAAAAAAAATTGCGAGAGCACTTCTTTAATGAATGAACCCACCGCTAAGGCCTCTACTGATCGCAAGAACGGGGGTCCTAAACTCCTTGTTTCTCCTCTCTGCTCGACTACAGTGAGGAGAACATTGAATGAAGTAGCGGTCGAGCGATGCGTGCTGCCGCTTCATTTAAGGTCTATTGAAACAGAAACAGCCAAGTACAGCTCTGTTTTTGTCAGTCCCTTAGACATTAAATGGAGTGGCGGGTGCATGCTTCACCGCCGCTCCAGGCAATGTCCTCCTCACTGTGTGTGGTGCAATGAGGAGGATCTAGGGGTTTGAGACCTCTGTACTTGCAATCGGTGGGTGTACCATCGGTGGTGTTTCCAGCGATCCGACAATTATCACCTATTCTGTGGATAGGTGATAACTGTTGATTCTGAGACAACCCCTTTTGTTACTTACTGAAGACTAAGTTAATTAATATAGATCACGTTGTTTTGACCACGGCATTAGCATTTTCTCCTTTTTGTCCGATTAATGCTTATAACCGCTTTCATTATACAGCTGGAAATAATGTAAGCTATTCATAAAATTATTAACTGTCTTAGGCCATAAGCACGCAACTGTAAAAAATCTCCGTAATTGCGGACCACAAAACGGTCCGCAATTATGGACCCACCCGGTTCTATTGGCCGCGGACACCTTTCTGTATCGCTACAGAATGGTGTCCGTGCCGTATAGCCATACCGGGAATTATGGAGCATGTCCTACTTTTCGTTTTTTACGGGCCGTGCTCCCATAATTTGTATGGGTGCATGGCACGAAAATGCGGCCCGTCCGTGGCCGGTCCCGCAATTGCAGGCTGTGATTACGGGCACGGCCGTGTGCATGAGGCCTTAATCAGTTATTACTATTCTTTTTTTAATACAAAACATTAAGACATTTTTCCTTTCCTTTTCTTTATCTCCCTGCTCTGCCATGTACTAGGCTACAGGCCACGTTCGGCCTGCAGCTTATCTGGCGCAGAGACAGGATCTCCGCACAGACTGGCGTGATGACGTTACTGGATCACGATGGCCTCCGCAAGGATCCCGTCAGCGTTGATGCTTTAAAGCAGCTCTATTAGTCGCGGGAACAGGGCCTAGATGTGTATAATGTTTTATTGCTTTGGGGGGCGCTATCTACAGTCGGGGGGACTGTATGGCGCAATCTTCCAGGGGGGCTTTATGGCGCAATGTTCTGGGGGGGGGTGTATGGCACAATCTTCCAGGGGGGGGTGGGTGTATGGTACGGTCTTCCGGGGGGGGGGGCAATAGAGATATATATATATATATATATATATATATATATATATATATATATATATATATATATATATGTATGTATGAGTTAGAATGTCATTAAAAAAGTTAATTTATTTCAGTAATTCAATTCAGAAAGTGAAACTCCTATTATATAGATTTATTACACACAGAGTGATCTATTTCCAGCATTTTTTTCTTTTAATGTTGATGATTATGGCTAACAGTTAATGAAAACGCAAACATTTTGTCTCAGAAAATTAGAATATTATATATAAAAATTAGAATATTATATATATTTCAAAAAGTGACACTGTGGTTATTAAACCAGGTATTGGTACTTTTGGCAGTGTGGGCAGGTGCCAAGTCCTGCTGGAAAGTGAAATCAGCATCTCCATAAAGCTTGTCAGCAGAGGAAAGCATGCAGTGCTCGAAAATTTCCTGGTAGACGGTTGCGTTGACTCTGGACTTGATATAACACAGTGGACCAACACCAGCAGATAACATGGCTCCCCAAACCATCACTGACTGTGGAAACTTCACACTGGACCACAAGCAACTTGGATTGATGTCTCTCCACTCTTCAGCCAGACTCTGGGACCTTGATTTCCAAATGAAATTCAAAATTTACTTTCACCTGAAAACAGAACTTTGGACCACTGAGCAACAGTGTTGGTCCACTGTGTTATATCAAGTCCAGGGTCAACGCAGCCATCTACCAGGAAATGTTAGAGCACTTCATGCTTCCCTCTTTTGACAAGCTTTATGGAGATGCTAATTTCATTTCCCAGCAGGACTTGGCACCTGCCCACACTGCCAAAAGTACAAATACCTGGTTTAATAACCACAGTATCACTGTGCTTGATTGGCCAGCAAACTCACCTGACCTAAACCCCATAGAGAATCAATGGGGTATTGTCAAGAGGAAAACGAGACACCAGACCCAACAATGCAGACGATCTGAAGGCCTGCTATCAAAGCAACCTGGGCTTCCATAGCACCTCAACAGTGCCACGGGCTGATCGCCTCCATGCCACGCCGCATTGATGCAGTAATTCATGCAAAAGGAGCCCCGACCAAGTATTGAGTGCATATACTGTACATACTTTTCAGTAGGCCAACATTTCAGAATTAAAAATAATTTTTTAAATTGGGCTTATATAATATTCAAATTTTCTGAGACACTAAATTTGGGGTTTTCATTAACTGTTCGCCATAATCATCAACATTAAAAGAAAAAAATGCTGTAAATCAGGGGCGTAACTAGGAAAGACTGGGCCCCATAGCAAACTTTTGACTGGGGCCCCCCCTCCCCTGGGTGTCACACAACCCCCCCCTTGTAGATAGTGCCTTTTTTACAGCCCCCCCTGTAGATAACGCCATACAGCCCCCTCTGTAGATAGCGCCATACAGTCCCCCCTGTAGATAACGCCATATAGCCCCCTCTGTAGATATCTACAAAGGGGGCTGTATGGCGTTCTATACAGGGGGGGCTGTATTGCGCCATCTACAGTGGGGGCTGTATGGCGCTATCCACAGGGGGACTGTATGGCGCGATCTACAGGGGGACTGTATGGCGCGATCTACAGGGGGACTGTATGGCGCGATCTACAGGGGACTGTATGGCGCGATCTACAGGGGGACTGTATGGCGCGATCTACAGGGGGACTGTATGGCGCGATCTACAGGGGGACTGTATGGCGCGATCTACAGGGGGACTGTATGGCGCGATCTACAGGGGGACTGTATGGCGCGATCTACAGGGGGACTGTATGGCGCGATCTACAGGGGGACTGTATGGCGCGATCTACAGGGGGACTGTATGGCGCGATCTACAGGGGGACTGTATGGCGCGATCTACAGGGGGACTGTATGGCGCGATCTACAGGGGGACTGTATGGCGCGATCTACAGGGGGACTGTATGGCGCGATCTACAGGGGGACTGTATGGCGCGATCTACAGGGGGACTGTATGGCGCGATCTACAGGGGGACTGTATGGCGCGATCTACAGGGGGACTGTATGGCGCGATCTACAGGGGGACTGTATGGCGCGATCTACAGGGGGACTGTATGGCGCGATCTACAGGGGGACTGTATGGCGCGATCTACAGGGGGACTGTATGGCGCGATCTACAGGGGGACTGTATGGCGCGATCTACAGGGGGACTGTATGGCGCGATCTACAGGGGGACTGTATGGCGCGATCTACAGGGGGACTGTATGGCGCGATCTACAGGGGGACTGTATGGCGCGATCTACAGGGGGACTGTATGGCGCGATCTACAGGGGGACTGTATGGCGCGATCTACAGGGGGACTGTATGGCGCGATCTACAGGGGGACTGTATGGCGCGATCTACAGGGGGACTGTATGGCGCGATCTACAGGGGGACTGTATGGCGCGATCTACAGGGGGACTGTATGGCGCGATCTACAGGGGGACTGTATGGCGCGATCTACAGGGGGACTGTATGGCGCGATCTACAGGGGGTCTGTATGGCGCTATCTACAGGGGGTCTGTATGGCGCGATCTACAGGGGGTCTGTATGGCGCTATCTACAGGGGGTCTGTATGGCGCTATCTACAGGGGGTCTGTATGGCGCGATCTACAGGGGGTCTGTATGGCGCGATCTACAGGGGGTCTGTATGGCGCGATCTACAGGGGGTCTGCATGGCGCGATCTACAGGGGGTCTGCATGGCGCGATCTACAGGGGGTCTGCATGGCGCGATCTACAGGGGGTCTGCATGGCGCGGTCTACAGGGGGTCTGCATGGCGCGGTCTACAGGGGGTCTGCATGGCGCTGTCTACAGGGGGTCTGCATGGCGCTGTCTACAGGGGGTCTGCATGGCGCTGTCTACAGGGGGTCTGCATGGCGCTGTCTACAGGGGGTCTGCATGGCGCTGTCTACAGGGGGTCTGCATGGCGCTGTCGACAGGGGGTCTGCATGGCGCTGTCGACAGGGGGTCTGCATGGCGCTGTCGACAGGGGGTCTGCATGGCGCTGTCGACAGGGGGTCTGCATGGCGCTGTCGACAGGGGGTCTGCATGGCGCTGTCGACAGGGGGTCTGCATGGCGCTGTCGACAGGGGGTCTGCATGGCGCTGTCGACAGGGGGTCTGCATGGCGCTGTCGACGGGGTCTGCATGGCGCTGTCGACGGGGTGTCTGCATGGCGCTGTCGACGGGGTCTGCATGGCGCTGTCGACGGGGTCTGCATGGCGCTGTCGACAGGGGGTCTGCATGGCGCTGTCGACAGGGGGTCTGCATGGCGCTGTCGACAGGGGGTCTGCATGGCGCTGTCGACAGGGGGTCTGCATGGCGCTGTCGACAGGGGGTCTGCATGGCGCTGTCGACAGGGGGTCTGCATGGCGCTGTCGACAGGGGCTCTGCATGGCGCTGTCGACAGGGGGTCTGCATGGCGCTGTCGACAGGGGGTCTGCATGGCGCTGTCGACAGGGGGTCTGCATGGCGCTATCTACAGGTTGTCTGCATGGCGCTATCTACAGGGGGTCTGCATGGCACGCCATACAGCCCCCCCGTGGGCAACGCCATACAGCCCCCCCCGTGGGCAACGCCATACAGCCCCCCCCCCTTTGGGCAACGCCATACAGCCCCCCACTCCTTTGGGCAACGGCAACAGCCCCCCCCCCCTTGGGCAACGGCATACAGCACCCCCCCCCGCCCCTTTGGGCAACGGCATACAGCCCCCCCACCCCTTTGGGCAACGGCATACAGCCCCCCCCTTTGGGCAACGGCATACAGCCCCCCCCTTTGGGCAACGGCATACAGCCCCCCCCATTTGGGCAACGGCATACAGCCCCCCCCTTTGGGCAACGGCATACAGCCCCCCCCTGTAGGGAACGCCATACAGCGTCCCCAACCCCCCAAAACAGGATAGGGGATACATGTGTGATCGCTGGCAGCGATAGGGAGAACGGGGGACCGAAAGTCCCCCCCAAGTTCTCCATGATTAACCTCTGACTTCCGGCGTCTGCGCAGCTCAATAAAAATGAAAGGAGCAGTCTCTGTCCCCAACTCTCCGGAAGCAGCTCTTTTATTCATGTTCCAGATGCCAATACACGTTTATAAAAGCTCCCTAACTAGACATCTCCTTCAGGCGGCAAAATCAGTGATCCCGCGCAGGTGGAAAACGGCCATACCCCCAACATTAGATGAGTGGTTTCGGGAAGTTGCCTTGATACAGCGAATGGAACACTTGGTGGCTCATTCCCCGGCAGCTGTGGTAAAATACACGTCTACATGGTCTCCCTGGATAGTGTTTCTTTCTTCTCCTTCCTACCTCACGGCTGTCACCTGAGTCGGCCTATGCCCCTGTGAAATGTACTATGGCTTTTGCTCGTTGCTGATTTTCATTCATAATACGCCGGAACTGGAGTCCAGGATCCCCTTGTCCTCTCCCCTCCCTTCCTCCCTCCTATCCCTCCCTCTCTTGGGGCCTTTCTCTATACTTTCTCTTCCCCTGTCTAGGGTAATGTGCCTCGACTTCTCTGTTTGAATTAAGTGGTCTAGCTGTACCTCCTGATGTTATGCCTCTAGGATTACTCATGCTACTGTTGGACACCGACCATTCTTTTGCATGTTGAGATGTGATGCACATTATTGATTTTCCCTTTGGTGTTTTGTTTGTTTTTGCTTTGGTCCACTGACCTTGTTTGTTTTTTATTTAAGGTGTGGAGGTCTCCCCTCCACTATGTTTTGTAACTTTTGTGTTCTGAAACTCAATAAAAATTTTGAATAAGAAAAATGAAAGGAGCGCTGGTCACGCATGCGCACAAGCTCGACCGGCGCTCCGTTCATTTCTACGGAGCTGCCGACACAGACCCCGGAAGTCCGAGGTTTGTGATGTAGAACTTCTGGGGACTTTCGGTCCCCCGTTCTCCCTATCGCTGCCAGCGATCACACTTCTATCCCCTGTCCTGTGGATAGGGGATACATGTCTTTTGTTTAATGGCAGAGCAGGGAGATACCTCCCTGCTCTGCCGTAGTGTTCAGTGGCGTCTCGCTGTAGCAGCCATAGCGGCTGCTAGCGGAGCCTCCGGCCATGGTGGGGGCCCGTGCCGGCGGGCGACACGGGCCGCCTCATGCCGCGGGCCCCGTAGCAGCCGCTACGGCTGCTGTAGCGGTAGTTACGCCACTGGTGCCACCCCAAACAAATAAAAAAAACTTATGCTCAGCCATGTACCCGCGACGAATGGATCCTCAACTCCTCCGCAGCCTGAGACGGGACACTTGCATAGGCCAACTTAATGATCACGTCACCACACTGGCCTGCACAGGGATCCTGTCCCTGCACCTTATAGGCTGTGGGCCTAACATGGCTAGTAGTCTAGTAAACGGCACTGCAGGGAGCTATGTCCCTACTCTGCAATAGTGTTGAATTGTATCCTCGTCCTAATTACGCAGATACAATTAAACGTGGCAGTCGCCAGAGGCCCCCGGCTGCCTGGTGCTAGTGACGCCACCGGGTGAGGGGGCCCATGCCACGCAGCCCAGCACATAATGTTATGTCGGGCCAGGTGGCACGGGCCCCCTCATGCTGCGAGCCCCGTAGCAACCGCTATGGCTGCTACAGCAGTAGTTAAGCAACTGGGTACCTCCAATGTTGCTGGTGTTCTCGTCCCCCACTAGAAGTTTATACCTGACAACGGAAGATTCAGCTGGCAGATCGGGCAGTACTGTTGACAAGGCAATCGTATGATGCACTAAAGCTTATCTACAATATTGAGCATCATATAATTGCAGCAATACTGCTGGAACTGCCAAAAATTTTAAATTTAAAGAATGCCAGGAACACCGCAACATTGGAGGTACCCGTTAATATTTTTTGGGCTGGGGAATATATATACAATAACATAAAAAATAAAGTACATTAATTTTTATATATATATATATATATATATATATATATATATATATATATATATATATATATATATATACATTTCTCATTACAATTGCAGAATCATACATATATAAATAACAAATATACACACACATATATACACACACACACACACACACACACACACACACACACACACACACACACACACATTAAAGATATATATATACACATATACAGTGAAGGAAATAAGTATTTGATCCCTTGCTGACTTTGTAAGTTTGCCCACTGTCAAAGACATGAATAGTCTCGAATTTTTAGGCTAGGTTAATTTTACCAGTGAGAGATATAGTATTTGATCCCTTTGGCAAACAAGACTTAATACTTAGTGGCAAAACCCTTGTTGGCAAGCACAGCAGTCAGACGTTTTTTGTAGTCGATGATGAGGTTTGCACACATGTTAGATGGAATTTTGGCTCACTCCTCTTTGCAGATCATCTGTAAATCATTAAGATTTCGAGGCTGTCGCTTGGCAACTCAGATCTTCAGCTCCCTCCATAAGTTTTCGATGGGATTAAGGTCTGGAGACCGGCTAGGCCACTCCATGACCTTAATGTGCTTCTTTTTGAGCCACTCCGTTGTTGCCTTGGCTGTATGTATCGGGTCATTGTCCTGCTGGAAGACCCAGCCATGAGCCATTTTTAATGTCCTGGTGGAGGGAAGGAGGTTTGTCACTCAGGATTTGACGGTACATGGCTCCATCCATTCTCCCATTGATGCGGTGAAGTAGTCCTGTGCCTTAGCAGAGAAACATCCCCAAAACATAATGTTTCCACCTCCATGCTTGACAGTGGGGACGGTGTTCTTTGGGTCATAGGCAGCATTTCTCTTCCTCCAAACACGGCGAGTTGAGTTAATGTCAAAGAGCTCAATTTTAGTCTCATCTGACCACACCACCTTCTCCCAATCACTCTCAGAATCATCCAGATGTTCATTTGCAAACTTCAGACGGGCCTGTACATGTGCCTTCTTGAGCAGGGGGACCTTGCGGGCACTGCAGGATTTTAATCCATTACGGCGTAATGTGTTACCAATGGTTTTCTTGGTGACTGTGGTCCCAGCTGCCTTGAGATCATTAACAAGTTCCCCCAGTGTAGTTTTCGGCTGAGCTCTCACCTTCCTCAGAATCAAGGATACCCCACGAGGTGAGATTTTGCATGGAGCCCCAGATCGAGGTCGATTGACAGTCATTTTGTATGTCTTCCAGTTTCTTACTATTGCACCAACAGTTGTCTCCTTCTCACCCAGCATCTTACTTATGGTTTTGTAGCCCATTCCAGCCTTGTGCAGGTCTATGATCTTGTCCCTGACATCCTTAGAAAGCTCTTTGGTCTTGCCCATGTTGTAGAGGTTAGAGTCAGACTGATTAATTGAGTCTGTGGACAGGAGTCTGTTATACAGGTGATGATTTAAGACAGCTGTCTTTAATGCAGGCACCAAGTTGATTTGGAGCGTGTAACTGGTCTGGAGGAGGCTGAACTCTTAATGGTTGGTAGGGGATCAACTACTTATTTCTCTGTGCACAATGCAAATAAATATATATAATTTTTACTATGTGATTTTCTTTTTTTTTTTTTTTTTTATATAATCTATCTCTCACTAGTAAAATTAATCTAGCCTAAAAATTCTAGACTGTTCATGACTTTGACAGTGGGCAAACTTACAAAATCAGCAAGGGATCAAATACTTATTTCCTTCACTGTATATACATATACACACACACGCACACGCGCACGCACGCACACACATGCATACATACATACATATACACACAAATACTTGAGCACTTCTACAGACTCATATATGACCTAACCTTTTATAAAAGATCTGCCATGTAGGCAGTCCAGGTTCGCAGATGGGATCCTTTTACACTTCCCCCACCCCAGGACACCCGTGAATAGGAGCATAGGTAAAAAAGAAAAAAAAAAGCAGCTGATAACCACCTGCACAAATCACGGAGGAGAGGGACAGCACAGAAAAGGCAAAGTTTCCTCACATGCTGTTTATCTAATACTGCTGTGACTCGTGAGCCTGCCTCTTCTGTCTTCTCCGACCCGACCGCTGGAGGAAGCTTCGGCAGTTGCTGTACACAGTGCAGAGAGGGGAGGAGATCGTTCAAGGACTACGGAGGATGTGCTGCACAAAATCTAAGGAATGCTGCACAGCCACTATTCACTTGTATTTACCTGAAAGTCAGTGGCTTCCAGCTCCCTTCAAACTCCACGCCTCTGCTACATACGTCAGGGTGCTGATGTCAGGACATAGTGTGCTAGCCGGCTCGGGCCCCTCTGACACTACGGGCCCCTTAGCGGCTGCTACTGCGGTAGTTCCACCCCTGTTGTAAATATATCACTCTGTGTGTAATGAATCTATATAATATGAGTTTCACTTTTTGAATTGAATTACTGAAATAAATTAACTCTTTGATATTCTAATTCATTGAGAAGGACTAGTGTATATATAGGGGAGGCCCAGTCAAAAATTTGCTATGCGGCCCAGTCTTTCCTAGTTATGCACCTGCTATTGCTTATTCTGGCAATGGAGGCTCTTTAAAAGATTTCACAATATACTTTGTGGTGAGAATGCTTTCATCTTGTCCTGCAATTATCAGTCTCTTCCTTTACAGCAGCCATTTCCCTTTACTAAGGCAATGTGCCTGGGGTCTGGAGTCCTGCTTCAACTTGCTGTGTGTGCATACAGTACTTGCTAAAATGAATGTGTGTGGGGTGAAGTGGAGGCAGAAGGCTATGTCAGCAGAATACATTCTTTAGCTGTGCTGAGCAAGGGAGATGAGAACAGAGTGATAGAAAACCAGGGTCCTACATTCCAAATAGTACCAACTATATGCAAATTGGATTATTAAACCTCTTGGTTTGTTATATTTGTTTAATTAGATGCAATTACAATATGCAGGGTGGAACTGGCCCACCAGAGTACCAGAGGATCCTCCAGCAGGCCAAAGTACTGACACAATGGGCCCATACATTAAAAGGGCCACAAAGATCCCGCAGAAGACAACTTAATTTGAAACTGTGGAGACATTCGCTTACTGCTAATCACTATATTTTTATCGGTTTATTCACAAATGATCTATCAGACTTCATATGACCACCGTGCACAATGTTAACCATACCTCACAACTTTTGAGTGTGAAAAAGAGGGACACTACTAGCAGCGCATGTTTTTTAAGCCACGCCCATGAAACACGCCCGCATAAAGCGCATAAAATAATGCACAGCTCCTCCTTCAAATAACAGCATATTCTCACTGCCGATCCCTAGACTTACAAAAAAAAAGTCTAGAGGCTACAAGCCAGGAGGGGGTGTCTTCAAATTGTCTAGCACTGTGCAGCGCCATTTTGTGAGTGACTGTACAATGGTAGGACATGATCACAGCAGCAGAAGCTACAGGTCACACCAAAAGGTTGAGGATGAAAAAAGTCAAGAGGGAGACCCTGTGGTGGATGACTTTTCAGTTGACAGGTAGCAGAGTTACATGATGGGGAATTGTTTTTCCTGTCGTGTAACTCTGCTACCTGTCAATGTAAAAATCATCCGCCAGAGGAAAAAATGTTTCCCCATGGAGAAGGACAATGAATGCATCAGCTAGAAATTAGACATGAGAGGGAAAAAACATTGGCCCTTCCCACCCTGGAAATTCCAACCTGCTGCTACTTTATTGTATCTGCCAGGTTAGAAAAAATGAGGTGGAGCCCCACGTCGTTTTTTTCAATCATTTATTGAATATTTGAAAACAAAAATCCCCCCCCCCCCCCCCCCCAATTGTTATAACCAGCCAGATACAATAAAGCAGCAGCAGCCTAGCTTTACAAGGGCCACGATTTTTGGCTCTTCTCAGCCTAATAATACCAGCCTGCGGCCGCCCCAGTGACCGACCATCGCTACAGATGGTCGGGTACAGGATCATACCCGTCTCTTCCCAGCACCCCTGGTGGCAGTGGGTACCGGGGTAATAATGGGGGGGTTAGTGTTAGCCTCTGCAACGGCTAATACTAATCCCCGCTTTAGCAATGCACGTCCATCAGAAAACTGCCATTACTAAGGCGCCAATAAAGTATTAACTTAAGAAAATATTTTATTATTGAAATAAACTCCACCACACAACCCCCTTTCACCATTTTATTTAAAAAAAACAAATAGTCCAAATGGTCCAGCGGAACCTCCAAAACAAAAAAATAAAGTTAGTAATATGAAAAATTAAAAAAACGTATACTCACCTCCAGCAGTCTTCTGTCTTCTCCCCTTCACTGCAATATAAACTAGACACCAATGAACTTCTGAAACATCATATATTACAAATTAAAGGGGTTTTCCCACAAACACATGTATCCCCTATCCACCAGATAGGGGATAAATGTGTGATCGCTGGGGGTCCGACCACTGGGGACCCCAGCAATGAGAACTGGGGCCCGACAGTCCCCCGAAGTGGCCAGCGCTCCATTAATTTCTATAGGACCTCTGTCTCCGGCAGCTCCATAAAACTGAATGGAGCAATGGTCGAGTAAGTGCACCAGCGCTTCATTCTCATGGACCACTTCGGGGAATTTCGGTCATCTGAATCGACCGCGCTATTGATTCCGTCAAAACAGAACCCTTTCCCAATGGTTACCAACGGAAACCATTAACGTTTCCGTCACCATTGAGATCAATGGTGAGGGAAACGGAAACTAAGGTTTGCCTTTCCGTTGAGGGGTTAACCTGACGGAAACATCCGACGGAACCCCTCAACGGAAGGGCAACACTGATGTGAACAGGCCCTAAAGGAGTTTTTCCAGTCCCTAAAAGCTGATTGGTCGGGGTCCGACTACCGGGACCCCCCCCCATGATCAGCTGTTTTGAAGGGGGTGCAGCGCTCGTACGAGTTCTGCTTCCCCTTAATTTCTTCTTCCTCACTGTGAATGGTCCACATGGATGTAGCGGTGATTCACAATATTACAGACTTCTCCCATTGAAGTGAACAGGAGAAGAATGCTGCAATACCAGTAAATCACAGCTACATCTGTGTCGATTCACAGTGAGCAAGTAGAAATGAAGGGGCCGCAGCACTCGTACGAGCACTGCACCCCCTTTAAAACATATCACAGTGACGTGGTCACGCTGAGTGCAGGCAGCTCAAGGGACAGGTATAACATCGTTGCGGGGGGCGTGGCTGGTGACAGGGAGGGTTCGGGCATGGCGGGACATCTTTCAGACCGCCCGGGACGACAGTGAAAAACCGGGACTGTCCCGCTGGATCTCGGACGGTTGGGAGGGAGCTATGATGTTAACAACGGCAATGTAACTAAGAGGGGGCATGCAAATGTTCTGTATAGCTGGACAATGGACCCTCACAATAAGTTTCTCTGGTGGGCCCAAGGTTCCACTCAGTCTTACAAATTATGATGATTATAGAGACCTTTCAGTATATGGCATCAGTAATCATGTTTCCTATCCCTACCGCGAAATATTACATATACAAAATTCCTCTAGATTAATACATAGCTGGAGATCTTCTAGATTAATATAAAATTGCATGTTTAAAATACTGGAGGAAGACCTCCAGCGCTGTTCATCTGTATGTACAGCTTCCATCTTTTCAAATATTACAATCCGTTACAGTCTAGCTAGAACTGCCAAGATGGAAAGATCCAAAGTCTTCCATTCCATCTTTTTATTTAGAAACCTAGAAAAATATTTTTCTCAATGTAATTATTAACTTGTCTCTTAGCTGAGGAGTGGCTTCATTTCTAAGAAACTCACACCAGTTTTATTAATAAAGGCAGATACTGGATAATGGTTAGGAGATGTTCACATGACGTTATGTTAACACGTTTCCATACACCAAAAGTAGTCATAGGCCCCCATTCACCCGATGAAGGCCAACGTCTTTCTCCTGACAGTTAGCCCCAGTGTGATGTGAACAGAGCCTTTTTCACTTCTAAAAAACATGCTATTGTCCCATCCTGATGGCTGCAAAACCCTCTCCGCTCTGTAAACAAATGTTTCTAACATAAGAACCAGCAGCACATCATGGAAATAAGCTGTGCAAGGCTGGGTAGGGCAGGGCCTTGGATATTTCACATATCTTTCTAATTTTCCCACAATTGCTTTGGTTAGCAAGTGGAGCTTCGACGATTATTTTTCAACAATTTTTTTTTCCACTGCTGGCTTCCTTTTTGGCTTGCCTTTTAATTAAAGCATTCTGATTTATTAATGTCTGTAGACTTTATTATTTTTACACTATTTTCAGTTACCAAACCTAATATAACGATATGTAGACATTCTTCATACAGTTACACATGCGCATATACAATTTTATATATATATATATATATATATATATATATATATATATATATATACGCTACCGTTCAAATGTTTGGGGTCACCCAGACAATTTTGTGTTTTTCCATGAAAACTCACACTTATATTTATCAAATGAGTTGCAAAATGACTAGAAAATATAGTCAAGACATTGACAAGGTTAGAAATAATGATTTTTATTTGAAATAATTTTCTCCTTCAAACTTTGCATTCGTCAAAGAATGCTCTATTTGCAGCAATTATAGCATTATAGACCTTTGGCATTCTATCTGTTAATTTGCTGAGGTAATCGTGAGAAATTTCACCCCATGCTTCCAGAAGGCCCTCCCACAAGTTGGATTGGCTTGATGGGCACTTCTTGCGTACCATACGGTCAAGCTGCTCCCACAACAGCTCTATGGGGTTGAGATCTGGTGACTGCGCTGGCCACTCCATTACAGATAGAATACCAGCTGCCTGCTTCTTCCCTAAATAGTTCTTGCATAATTTGGAGGTGTGCTTTGGGTCATTGTCCTGTTGTAGGATGAAATTGGCTCCAATCAAGCATTGTCCACAGGGTATGGCATGGCGTTGCAAAATGGGGTGATAGCCTTACTTATTCAAAATCCCTTTTACCTTGTACAAATCTCCCACTTTACCAGCACCAAAGCAACCCCAGACCATCACATTACCTCCACCATGCTTGACAGATGGCGTCAGGCACTCTTCCAGCATCTTTTCAGTTGTTCTGCGTCTCACAAATGTTCTTCTGTGTGATCCAAACACCTCAAACTTCGATTCGTCTGTCCATAACACTTTTTTCCAATCTTCCTCTGTCCAATGTCTGTGTGTTTTTGCCCATATTAATCTTTTCCTTTTATTAGCCAGTCTCAGATATGGCTTTTTCTTTGCCACTCTGCCCTGAAGGCCAGCATCCCGGAGTCGCCTCTTCACTGTAGACGTTGACACTGGCGTTTTGCGGGTACTATTTAATGAAGCTGCCAGTTGAGGACCTGTGAGGCGTCTATTTCTCAAACTAGAAACTGTAATGTACTTGTCTTGTTGCTCAGTTTTGCAGCGGGGCCTCCCACTTCTCTTTCTACTCTGGTTAGAGCCTGTGTGTGCTGTCCTCTGAAGGGAGTAGTACACACCGTTGTAGGAAATCTTCAGTTTCTTGGCAATTTCTCGCATGGAATAGCTTTCATTTCTAAGAACAAGAATAGACTGTCGAGTTTCACATGAAAGCTCTCTTTTTCTAGCCATTTTGAGAGTTTAATTGAACCCACAAATGTAATGCTCCAGATTCTCAACTAGCTCAAAGGAAGGTCAGTTTTATAGCTCCTCTAAACAGCAAAACTGTTTACAGCGGTGCTAACATAATTGCACAAGGGTTTTCAAGTGTTTTCTAATCATCCATTAGCCTTCTAACACACTGTACCATTAGGACACTGGAGTGATGGTTGCTGGAAATGGGCCTCTATACACCTATGTAGATATTGCATTAAAAACCAGACGTTTGCAGCTAGAATAGTCATTTAGCACATTAACAATGTATAGAGTGTATTTCTGATTAATTTAATGTTATCTTCATTGAAAAAAACTGTGCTTTTCTTTCAAAAATAAGGAAATTTCTAAGTGACCCTAAACTTTTGAACGGTAGTGTATATATTTGTCTATAAAATGTAACGTTATGAAAAGTTGCTTTGAAGTGGTACACGGTTATGTCTAGTGCAGAGCCTGAGCTAGTGGTGGATGATACAGGGATTCAAAGCACACCAAAGGGACCATCCATGTGTCATGCACCTCCCCCTCAAGCTCTGCACTAGGGAAACCCTTTTTAAATATAATGAAAATCTGATTTTTTTTATTTATTTTCCCCCGCAGTCTTCCCTTATAGTGTGGGTTCACTTTTGGTGCCTCTAAGGCAGGGGTCTCAAGCACGCGGGCCACATGCGGCCCCTGGGGCTGTCATCTGCGGCCCACGGGACACAGAGCCGCTAGACTCTGGAATTCCCTGACAGCGCTGTCCACATATGAACAGCGATGTCTGGGGCTTCCCCAGAGCCGGAGTCCCGTGCAGAGCGCTAGTATCGGCTCTGCTCCGGGACTCTGTGGAATTCCCTGACATCGCTGTCCATAGGGCACTGCGGCCGCATCCACAGAGGGCACTGCGGCGCTATCTAAAAAGGGGCTGCCCAATCTTTAGTAGTGTTATAGTAGTTCAAATTTATTAACAATCATTTTGTGTTGTATCAAATTTGAAAGTTATGCGGCCCGTCAACTTCCCATTTTATCTATATGCGGCCCACTTACCCTGCCGAGTTTGAGACCCCTACTCTAAGGTGAACCTCCACTTGCATATTGGGGTATTTCATGTACAGCAGTTCTCTATTAGCTAGTATCAGAATCACTTACTTTATAAAAATGTGTCTTTTGTGCATAGGCAAAATGCAAGCTGCTAGAATATATTCATAGTGGAGTCTAGGTTTATCTATTACCTACGATCTAAATTTGTGCTTTTAATTAGCGACCTGTCCAGAGTCTTGGATGCAGCTTGCTCCTGAACACCTTTAATGTGAGTTTTCTATATATAGATTTATGTAGAGCCTCGAGGTAATTGGCATTGTTGTGGAGATGACTGTAGAGTCTCTGCGGTTTCCTTTCCCTCATGGGAAAATCCCATTACACCGCTTTTAAGTAGCACAGATGTTTAAGGGTGACATCATGCAATGCACAGCTTTGCATTGAAATTGGAGATGATCAGGATATGCTGAACAAAGACATGATCTCTTGTTACCATGGCCAAAAGCAGAACATCTTTAACCTTTTGTAATAAGACCAGATACATCAGTCCTTGGTCATTATGGATGAGTGAAAGGGGTTTTCCCATGAGGGACATTTATGATGCATTCACAGGATATGTCATAAATGTCAAATAGATGCGGGTCCCACCCCTGGGACCTGCACCTATCTCTAGAAACGGGGCCTCCTAAACCTCTTGCTTTTTGTGCTCACACTGACTCCCGGCCACTTCCTGTTTACATGGTCGTGAGTTACGGAAACAGCGTAACTCGCTGAGCTATTCTGTTTTCGTAAGTCCCATAGAACTGAATGGTAGTTACAGAAACAGCGTAGCTCGCATTCTACGCTGCTTCCATAACTGCCATTCACTACTATGGGAGTTACGGAAACAATATGTAGCCTTCTATTTGGCTATTCGAGCCAAACTAGCATATGTATAAAAATGAACATAACTTTTAAAATAATGAACCTTTTTTTAAAACAAATCACACTGTAGTTATCAGTATCAAAGCGCCTATTTGATTAGTTAGGAGATAAAGAATTAAAGTAGGGATGCACGATGCATCGAAACTTCGATACTGTTTCGATACTCTGCATCCCCAAATGGTTCGATACCGTTATTTCATGTATTTCGATAATTAGCTGCGCAGCCGCATAGCTTAGCATTGTAACACATGAATGTTTGAGAGCGGGGTCGCGGCTGTGTAATACAACCATTACCCCGCTCCTGAGTCCTGACAAGTGCGCGGGGTCAGGATGATGTGATGCGGCCAGCGCTGCACTAATGAGCGGCGACACTGAAAACAGAACATGGCGGGCGCACTGCAAAACACCCATGTTCTGTCTTCAGTGCCTGAACAGCCTCTCATTAGTGCAGCGCCGGCCGCATCTCCTCATGCTGACCGCGCGCACACTTGTTGTCAGGAGCGGAGCAATGGCTGTATTACACAACCGCAGTCCCGCTGGCGGAGATAAGAGAAACCTCTCATCTCCGCCGTTATTCCCCCTAAATGCTGTGATCAAAGCAGACTGCAGCATTCAGGGGAAAATGAGAAGGGGGGATGCCCCTTGGATCGAGTCACAGGGAATTCCTGTGACGCGATTGAGGGACATACCATATATGGGCAGACAGCCCAGGGTCCATTGAAGGACCCCAGGGCTGTCCTACCATATTTCCTGTTATTTGGGCATACTTAGTACACAGGCAGTTGTTAGTACATACCTATCAGTACACAGGCTAATGTATTGTAATATAGATATATGGCAGTACATTAAAGTTTAAAAAATAAAGTAAAAACATAAAGTAATGTTACATTTTAAAAAATACACATACACCTTTTTTACAATAAACATTAAAATAAGTCTCAATACATAAAATATACACATTCAGTATTGGCACGGCCATAATAACCTGCGCAACAATTTTTTTGCATAATTTATTATGTGTACGCTGTAAAAAAATAAAATTAAAATTGCTTTCTATCACTTATTGTGAGGCACGAGGTGTGATGAACTTAACCTCCATGTGCCTCACATTAATAGTAATTAACCCCATCATGTACCTTACATATTAATCCATTATGACTGAGACACATGATGGGGTTAATTACTATTAATGTGAGGCACGTGGAGGATTAAATTAATCATCACACCAAACGCCTCACATCAGAAAACGGAAGAACTTTTTTTTTTTTTAATTACTGTTGGCAAAGTATTGAATTGGTATCGAAATCGCAATACTACACAAAGTATCGGTAGCGAAGTCCAAATTCTAGTATCGTGACATCCCTAAATTAAAGAACTGGTGATAGAGCCTCTTTAACCAAAGGGCTTTTTTTCTGGGAAAACCTCAAGGACAGCTGCTCTGCAGCACAAAGCCAATTATGGTTTGAAGTTGGATGCAAAATATTCCTACAGGTGTCTCAACTTTAGGAGAATAATTTCAAACCCTCTGATTCTTTATAACCAGTATTGGAACAGACTACATTACAACACCCTGTAGGGCAGGATTTAGACAGTTTTTTGCTCTTTAGGACAGAGCACATTCAGGGGCGTAGCTAAAGGCTCATGGGCCCCGATGCAAGAATTCTTACTGGGCCCCCCCCCCCCGCAAACTTCTCATGGCCGACGGTCCGCAGCCTTCAGCTGCATCGCTGGGTCTCCTAAGTGACCCAACAATGCAGCACTAGCAGCCGGGGCGTCACTGAGGCTGGGTTCACACACCCTATTTACGGACGTAATTCGGGCGTTTTAGCATTGAATTACGTCCGAAAATGCGGCTCAAAAGCGTTGCGAAACATCTGCCCATTCATTTGAATGGGTCTTACGATGTTCTGTGCCGACGGTCATTTTTTTTACGCGCCGCTGTCAAAAGGTGGCGCGTAAAAAAACGCCCGCGTCAAAGAAGTGCCTGTCACTTCTTCAGACGTAAATGGAGCCGTTTTCCATGGACTCCATAGAAAAACAGCTCTAATTACGTCCGTAATGGACGCAGCGAAAGACGCCTGCACATGCCATTACGGCTGAAATTACGGTGCTGTTTTCTCCTGAAAACAGCACCGTAATTTCAGCCGTAACGGACGCTGCCGTGTGAACATACCCTCAGGGCTTAAAATGTCAGGGGAAATAGCCCCAATACATATGTGTCCGCGCAAAAAAATGTGTGTATATGAGACAGCATAGCATATCTATAGCACTACGACCCTATAAACTATGGATAGGATTAGATACAGTGGCTCAGCAGACAGTATCACACATGATAGGATTAGATATAGGGCCCAGCAGACAGTATCACACATGATAGGATTAGATACAGTGGCTCAGAAGGCAGTATCACACATGATAGGATTAGATACAGTGGCCCAGCAGACAGTATCACACATGATAGGATTAGATACAGTGGCTGAGCAGACAGTATCACACATGATAGGATTAGATACACAGCTCAGCAGACAGTATCACACATGATAGGATTAGATACAGTGGCTCAGCAGACAGTACCACACATGATAGGATTAGATACAGTGGCTCAGAAGGCAGTATCACACATGATAGGATTAGATACAGTGGCTCAGAAGGCAGTATCACACATGATAGGATTAGATACAGTGGCTCAGCAGACAGTATCACACATGATAGGATTAGATACACAGCTCAGCAGACAGTATCACACAAGATACGATTAGATACAGGGCCCAGCAGACCGTATCACACATGATTGGATTAGATACACAGCTCAGCAGACAGTATCACACATGATAGGATTAGATACACAGCTCAGCAGACAGTATCACACATGATAGGATTAGATACAGGGCCCAGCTCGCTGACATTGCGGCTCCAGCGCTGGACCCAGGATAGGTAAGAATAATAATTTTGCTTCTTTGTGTTACTGATTATTTTTGTGTTCGTGTTTTTTTTACAGGTTCGGTTGTTGGACTTCGGATTCGAGGACTTCAATGACGGCGTTTTTTTTTTATTCTCAATAAAATGGTTAATGAGGGTTGTGTTGTTTTTTTATTTCAATAAAATATTTTTTCTATGTGCTTGTATCTTTTTAAACTTTATTATCACCGCCTTAGTAATGGCCGCTGGCTGATTGACAAACTCCATTACTAAGGCGAGGCTTAATGTTAGCCGGTGCAGAGGCTACACTAACCCCCATTATTACCCCGGTATCCACCGCCACCAGGGGTACTGGGAAGAGCCGGGTACGAACCAGTACCCGACCATCTGTAGTGACGGGCAGGCACCGGGGTGGCCGCAGGCTGGTGGTATTAGGCTGGGGAAGGCCATAAACAGTGGCCCTTCCCACCCTTGTAATGCTGCCTGCTGCTGCTGTGTTGCATCTGGCTGGTTATGAAAATTGGGGGGGGGACCCCACATCGTTCTTTCCAATTTTTTTTTAAATGACGTGGGGTCCCCCCCATTTTTCATAACCAGCCAGATACAATAAAGCAGCAGCAGGCAGCATCACCAGGATGGGAAGGGCCACTGTTTTTGGCCTTTCCCCTCCTGATAATACCAGCCTGCGGCCACCCCAGTGGCCGACCATCACTACAGATGGTCAGGTACTGGATCGTACCCGGCTCTTCCCAGCACCCCTGGTGGCGGTGGGTACCGGGGTAATAAAGGGGGTTAGTGTAGCCTCTGCACCGGCTAACACTAAGCCCCGCCTTAGCAATGGATGCTGTCAATCAGCCGGCGGCCATTACTAAGGCGGTAGTAATATAGTTTAAAAAAAAAACACAAAGACATAGAAAAAATATGTTATTGAAATAAAAAAAACCCACACAGCCCTCATTAACCATTTTATTGATAATAAAAAAAAAGCTGTCATCGAAGTAGTCCTGGAATCCGACGTAGTCCAACGACCGAACCTGTAAGAAAACACACAAAAAATGATTAGTAACATGTGTTAGGCTTAGATACAGGGCCCATGTGTGATACTGTCTGTGGGACCATGTATCTAAGCCTACCACAACGTAGGCTTAGATACAGGGTCCAGCACACAGTAATCTTATACAGTATAAGATTACTGTGTGCTGGGGCCCTGTATCTAAACCTACAGTGTGGTAGGCTTATATACAGGGCCCACCAGACAGGATCACACATGGGCCATGTATCTAAGCCTACCATGTGATTGGCTTAGATACAGGATCACACATGGGCCATGTATCTAAGCCTACCATGTGATTGGCTTAGATACAGGGCCTAGCACACAGGATCACGCATAGGCCATGTATCTAAGCCTACCATGTGATTGGCTTAGATACAGGGCCCAGCAGACAGGATCACACAATCTGTGATCCTGTCTCATGGGCCCCCTAAGCCTGCTACATCGTAGGCTTAGGGGTTGTGCAGTCCCTAAACATTGATGGCCTATCCACAGGATAGGCCATCAATAGCTGATGTGTCTCTCGGGACCCGCAAATCAGCTGTTTTGAAGGGGCCGCAGCACTCGTACGAGAGCTGCTTCCCCTTCATTTCACTACTCGCTCACACTGTGAATCGCCGACACCGATTCACAGTGTGACCGGAATGAAGTGACAGGAATGAAGGGGAGCAGCTCTCGTACGAGTGCTGCGGCCCCTTCAAAACAGCTGATTGGCGGGTCCCGGGAGTCGGTCCCCGCCAGTCAGGGCTAAGCTTACCTTCCTATTCGGCCGCGGCGGGAGTTCTGTAGTCTCCATGCTGTGCGCGGCGGCATAGCGCTGTGACGTCATGCGCTGCGCACAGCGCCTGACGTCAGGACCTCCGCTGCTATCCGGAACCAGGAAGGTAAGTAAAGTATGTTACTATAGTAACAGGGGCCCGCGGCCCGAGTTACTATAGTAACTTTTTATTGATATGGTGCGGGGGGCCGTGGGCCCCCCTGGCTTCGGGGCCCGGTCGCAATTGCGACCGCTGCGACCCCTATAGCTACGCCAGTGAGCACATTGCTATCATAATAGCAAGAAAAAGGCAATTAAGAAATGAAGACAGACAGACAATTGTAAGCCTTAGAAGTGTAGGTCTGGCCTGCAGACAAATTGTCAAGATAGTCAAGATGGCAGTCGGTACAGTTTCCTAGACCATCAAAACACATTTGGAAACCAGTGGAAACTCTGACAGGAAGAGGTCTGGCAGACCAAAGGCCACTACATAATCAGATGACAAGTTTTTTAGAGTTTCAACAGTTTGCGTGATCGACTCCACTCAGCACAAAATCTTCAACACTGCTTAATGCAGCAAATAAGCAAGTTTCCATTTCAACTGTGAAAAGAAGATTCTATCTGCAGGTTTGACAGGTCGCGTATCCGTAAGAAAGCCACTGCTAAAGATTGCAAAAAAAAAAGGACTTGACTGGGCCAAGCAGCACCTCTAGTGAACTACTAAAGATTGGAAGAAGGTCTTATGGACTGATGAATCAAAAGGTAACATCTTTGGCACATCACGCAGGTTTTTTTTGTACGTCGTCGATTACGTGAAAGGATGCTTCATCAGTGTGCGACACAAACTGCCAAACATGGAGGAGGAAGCGCGATGGCCTGGGGCTCTTTGCTGGATCCAGAGTTGGCAACTTGCAGTGTTACTGGCACACTGGACAAAAAGGGCTACCACAGCATTATGATGCGCCATGCAATACCCTCTGGTGTACACCTACTTGGTCAGGGGTTCATGTTACAGCGAGACAATGATCCAAAACATACTGCTAGGTTATGTCAGAACTACCTAAGAATGTGAGAAGAAAGGAAAAGAGCACATATACAAATAGCGCACACCAAAAGATGGCAAAATAAATCTTTATTATGTATTCAGTACACACAGATTTTAAAAAGTACAAAGACTAAATGTCCGTAATATAATACAGAACAAAAAAAATCAAATGATCAAATGATACAATGAATGCACAACAATGCAGGAAAAATGTATAAACCTACCTCAATTGTAAAAAGGACTCAAATAAAACCAAATTGAAAATATAATCTGTTCTATCTCCAACTAGAAAGGTATATCTATATCTGAAATCACATGTTTTTCGGGGTCAGGGAGGAAAAGACAATCCTTGAGAAATGTAACAACCTGGTCCCAAAACCCGGCCACTTGTGGGCATGAACACAACAAATGATAGAATTTACCATGTATAAGTCTACACTTAGGGCATAATCTGTGGAGTCTAGTGGTGCTGTTCTATGCCCTATGCAAAATGTAACTGGCTCTAACCCAGTCTTCCTCAATCAAAGCGCCTAAATCTGCCTCCTATTTTGTTTTGAGCGGTAGGAGTGCAGAATCCTTGGATTTTCAGGAGAGGGGATTGTAAAAACTGGAGAGTATATGACTGGTGGGAGGGGAGAGCAAGAAAATTAGGAAGAAAGAACCTTAATAAGATATACCCCCTGGCCCATAACCCGTAGGTATGAGAATATCTGGGAAGAGGGAAGAGTAAACTCTTCCTATAGTTCCAGACAGGGTTTAAGGCCAGTATCAAAGTAGAGGTGGGATATATACCAAATCCTATTCTTACCCCAGGTAATTTCAAAGGAAAGTTGCAAAAGCTTCGGGAAGGCTTTACAGTGCCACAGAGTAGTGTGTCTCCAGTAAGAGACGCTGAGTCACATGCCAAACCGCAAGGCCTGACATAGGGGCAGATAATTCTGTAGGTGTCTACCAGTATGTTGTAATCCAAAGAACAGGAGATAGAGGGTGGGGGTAGTAAGTGCAAAATGGGGAAATTAGTAATGTTTGGACTCTCACACGTTTATCCGAGCCCCACCTTGTCATATGAGATAATTGGCTGGCTATATAAATCCTCCATAACTCTTACCTTAATCCGCTCCCATTTAGGAATCTGAGGGGGTGAACAGTGTGCATTGCTTCATATATGCAGGGTTGCATATTCCTAATTTATACGTTTTTCTTTGATCTGATAATATTTTCTGTGGTTTCTCACTTTTTTCCTTCCAGAATTCAGTAAGTATCCATCATGTTGCAGTGAGCATTTCATTGCATGCTTTGTGTCAAGTAAATTGCCTTGTGTGATAAGATGAAGTGTGTGGGCTTTAGTGTGCGCAATATGACTTGTGCATCCCAAATATAACTTCTGTTTGCTGATGTTTGAAGCATTTGTGGTAGATGTTTTCCAGGCTTGTGTGTTTTATATATGGCTTTGTTATGCCGTGGGTTAATTGTTCCTTATAATTTACAGATAATTCCATATTGGATATACGATTGCTTGTTTAGTCATCATTATAGATTCTTATAATAACTTTTTGGCTGTTGACATATTTGCAAAATGGAAGAAGCATCTTCACGCTTGTGAATTTAGTACACTTGTGTTTTTGATGCCCTCTGTGAGATTAACGCAGTATAATTTAGAGTTTTCAGAATCTAAATTACTTTTAAAAATCAGGACTTCTGACCCGTCAGAGACAAGTTTGGGTACAAGACAATAAATATAATACTATGGATCCCTGCTTCATGTTGATATTGACTAATGAGTGGAGTTTTGGTGGAATAAGCTTTCATTATTTATTTTCAGGAGAACAGTTTTGAGCAGTTTATCATCAACTACTGCAATGAAAAGCTGCAACAGATCTTCATTGAATTGACCCTTAAGGAGGAACAGGAGGAATATATACGTGAGGTAATGTGGATTATTAACATTTCCTATATAATGCCATATGTTGAACATGAAAAAATATATTTTATGTGTATGGCACTGCATCACTTCATAGATAACCATAGCTGAACGCCTTAGATTTGGCTGCAGTCAGATTACGCTCTTGTAGCCCATAGAAATAAATTGCGTTGCCTCACTGTGTGAGATGAAATGAGCGCATCGCAAAATTTGCTGCAATGGCACAGCTGGGACAGCCCAATTCAGTAGGGGGGGGGGGTGCCCTGCCCAGATGGTAGTTTTGTGAAACTCTAGCCGCAGGGGAAGCAATACAGCAGCTAAAGAGAAAAAGGGACAAGCATCACTATAAACATTGAGACACTTTACATGTGTTATATACGGCCCATTGTCAAGTTTTAGTTTGGAGACACATGTGCTCTAGTAAGGGTATATATAGGATTTCTATGTATTTAATCAGAGTAATTTTTATAATATATATGCAAAAAAGTTATGCATTATTTTAAAGAATAGAAATTCAAAATGTAAAGGTAATGTGTCATCAGAAAATGACCTAATGTGGTTTTTATGTTAAACCTATTTAAAAAAATTAAATAAAAATGTTGTGATATTTTTAACAGTCCTCTCATTATCATCTCAGGCAGGATTACAATGACCGGTAACGCCTTTATATAGATAACACAGGATCCACCATTGACATTAGGTGATGGACACAACTGTCCTCTATCCCTTCCTGCACAATGACCTCTCCACACGTCACAGAGCTCTGCCATAAAAGTCAATGGGTCCGCTCGAGAGTATTTTTTATTATGGTCCATGTGGCTGCTGTAAAGCATATCTCTAAGAGTAGGGACACACAGGGCAGATACGTGGCGTAAAATGACAGCGTGTTTCCGTCCTGGAAAACACAGGGAATGCCAGATGAAATAGCGCACCAAATTGTGGTGCAGTTTTTCGGGCGGAATGTCCACTGCGGAAATACTGCAGGAAAACAAAAGTTTATACTTACCACCCGGGCATTGTCATAGCGACGCGTCCCTCTGCTCTGAGTAAAGGCCGGAATCCTGGGATGACGCTGTAGTCCATGTGACCGCTGTAGCCTTTGGCTGCAGCAGTCACATGGGATGAAATGTCATCCCAGGAAGCTGGGCTGTACTCAGAGCAGAGGATCCCATCGCTATAACAACAGCCAGGGGTAAGTATAAGGTTTTTTAATAATTTTAAATAAAGCATTTTTTTTTTTTAAACTCTTCTTTTGCGGCGGAATCGTAGCATTTCCGCCACAAAAGTCGCAAAACGGCCATTTTATGCAAGTTTTACCTTCCCATTGAATTCAATGGGGAAAACCTGCAACAGAAGAGCAGCGATTCCGCAGCGTAAAGTGACATGCTGCGGATTAAAAAAAACACCATAGGTCAATTTATAAACCGTTTCTCAGCAAATTTTTTTCGCTGTGTGTTACATAGTTACATAGTTAGTACGTCTGAAAAAAGACATGTCCATCAAGTTCAACCAAGGGACGGGAAAAGGGAAGGAAAAATTTCTATACATAGGAGCTAATATTTTTTTGTTCTAGGAAATTATCTAACCCTTTTTAAAGCCATCTACTGTCCCTGCTGTGACCAGCTACTGCGGTAGGCTATTCCATAGATTCACAGTTCTCACTGTAAAGAAGCCTTGTCGCCTCTGCAGCTTGAACCTTTTTTTCTCCAGACGGAGGGAGTGCCCCCTTGTTTTTTGAGCGGGTTTTACAAGGAACCGGAATTCACCATATTTTTTGTATGTGCCATTAATATATTTATATAAGTTAATCATGTCCCCCCTTAGTCGTCTTTTCTCAAGGCTAAATAGGTTTAATTCTTTTAATCTTTCCTCATAACTTAGATTCTCCATGCCCCTTATTAGCTTCGTTGCTCTTCTTTGTATTTTTTCCAACTCCAGGGCATCCTTTCTATGAACTGGAGCCCAGAACTGGACTGCATATTCTAGATGAGGCCTCACTAATGCTTTGTAAAGTGGCAATATTACATCCCTGTCCCGCCAGTCCATGCCTCTCATGGCATCCACACTGCTGCTACTGTACTACGCTGCAAAGAATCTGCAGTGTATATGCTGTGTGTGTACTTAACCCTAAGGCCTTATTCACACGAACGTGTTATACGTCCGTGCTACGCTCGTGATTTTCACGCGCGTCGCACAGACCTATGTTAGTGAATGGGGCCGTTCAGACTGTCAGTGAATTTCACGCAGCGTATGTGCGCTGCGTGAAACTCACCACATGTCCTATACTTGTCCGTGCTTCGCTCAGCACGCACCCATAGAAGTCAATGGGTGCAAGCAAATCGCGCTCGGCACACGGAAGCACTTCCGGGTGCCGCGCGTGATGCTCGCTACAGTAGTAAAATAAATGAATGAAAACATAAAAGCACCTCGTACTTTTCTGTTTGTAAACATAAAAACAGTGTCAGAATGATGCCGCCTGTGCAAAAATCACACCGCCGCGCACCATATGCTGATGACACACGGACCTTTTCAAAGTGGCTGTCCCCATAATCATGTACAGAAAATACAATCAAAAAATCTACAATCAAAAAATAAAAATGGATTTGAAAAATGAATGTTTCCCGATCTGTTTCTAATTAATAAAAAAAATCTAGATGACACATTCCCTTTAATGAATAATCTGTCCCTGTGGAATACTGTGACAGCTCCATGTCTGTGTCCGTTATACGGTCTGTTTTTACAAGTGAGAGTTCTTACCAATTCATTGTTTATGCTTTATTGGAAGAGAGCCATGCTTTTGAATAAATTTGCACTGCTGTGTCAGGCTCCTGCTTGCACTAACAGGTACAAAGTACATCTTGATAGTCTGAGGCATATCTGTTCTTACTGCCAGCATTACATTTGCACAAATTTGTCTTTTGCTTAAAAAAAATGTCACATGTTCTGGGTGTCCTTGCAAAATGAATACGGCAGCTCTAGCAACTCAGTGTTCACTGAATTTAGCTCCATTGTAAACAATAGCACTGTACTATGTTAACCCATTAATGCTCTACGGCCTATATATATCTGTGACGCGTGGGTGAACTCACAAACTCAGTGACGGATGTTCGGAATTATACGTCCTAATTTGTAGGTACTGCAACTGTACCTACGAGATCAACAGCATTAGCACAGTTCTTATACACAACCGGGCTCCTGCCGCAACTGTTTGGATCGGAGATAACGCCGATGCCATGGGTGAAATGCTATAGGGCCAAGCATTATATAAGTGATCAAAAGATCGCAGCTTCTAGACCACTAGTTGGGAAAAAAAAGTTACCGTATTTTTCGGACTAAGACGCAGTATTTAGCAAGAATAAATCTTGCTAAAAAGTCCCCGTGCCTTATAGTCGGCAATCAAGGGACCCGGCAGCGCCGGGCTCCCTGACCGCTTCTTACTTAACCCCTTCCCGACCCGTGATGTGCCGGCACATGGAGCGGGGAGGGGATGATGTATGGAGCAGGCTCACGCGCTGAGCCCGCTCCATACACTGCAGGTGTCAGCTTCTGACATTCTGCTCTAACGGCCAGGAACAGCGATGGCGCTGTTCTTGGACGTTTAACTAGTTAAATGCCTCAATAGCGACTGCTGCATTTATAGTGGTTTTCCCATGAAGGACATTTATGACATATCTTGTGGATATGTCATAAATGTCAGATAGATGCGGGTCCCAACTCTGGGACCCGCACCTATCTCTAGAACGGGGCCGGCGTCTTCCTGGTTACATGGTCTAGTTACGGAAACAGCGCAACTCGCTGAGCTACGCAGTTTCCGTAACTCCCATAGAACTGAATGGTAGTTACGGAAAGGAAAGGAAACCGCATAGCTCAGCGAGTTACGCTGTTTCTGTAACTCATCCATGTATTGCTGTGTATTGTACCAGCGATCTAATGATCGCTGGTTCAAGTCCCCTAGGGGAACTAATAAAATGCCTAAAAAAAAAAGTTAGAAAGTTTCAGGAGTGTAAAATTTTTTAAAAGTAAAAAAAAAAACCCTTTGCCCATTTTTTTTCCCCAAGCACAATGTAAAAATAAAAAAACTGGTATCGCTGCGTCCGTAAAAGTCAGAAACTATTACAATATAGCATTTTTTGACTCTCACAGTGAATAGCTTAAAAAAATATAAATTTAAAACCCCTGAATCGTTGTCTTTTGGTCACCATAGCGCTAAAAAGAATTAAATAAAAATAGTATGTACCAAAAAAAATGGTGCTAATAAAAACGAAAACTCGTTCCGCAAAAACTGAGCCCTCACACAGTTAAATGATGAAAAAATATAAGTTATGGCTCTCAGAATGTGGTGAAACTGAACCTAAAACCTGGGTGCGTCTTATAGTCCGAAAAATACGGTAAATAAAAATAAATTAAAAAATAGGACAATTTAAAAAAAAATAATCATTTGGGTCCTGTTGGGGGATGGAGGGGGTTTGCTAGGGTAATCAAATGATGATTAATATCTTTTGTACTTTCTAATTAAATTTTTCATCATTAAGATAGTCGCAATAAAGATTTTTTTTTTTTAAAATAAATAAAAATAAAGTTAAAAAAACTCCCCTATATCACATATCTCTATATCTATATCTATCTAGTTACATAGTTAATAAGGTTGAAAAAGGACACCGGTCCATCAAGTCCAACCTATAATACTACCGTTTTAATACATAGGAAGGCAAAAATGAGGTTGATGCAAATTCTCATTAGGGGAAAAATTTGTCACCGACTCCACATATGGCAATCAGAATAAATACCCGGATCAACTTCCTATCTCCAGAGTCTAGTACTCATAACTTGTAATAATATATTTTTCAAGAAAGGCATGAAGGAATCAACCATCACAGCATCCCTGTGGCAGAGAGTTCCATAGTCTCACCGCTCTCACAGTAAAGAATCCCCATCAGTGTTGATGGTGAAAACTTTTTTCCTCTAGACGTAGAAGATGCCCCCTTGTCCTTGTTACAGGCCTATGTGTAAAAAGATCATTAGAAAGATTCCTGTACTGTCCAATTTATACGTAAGCCATCTATTTTTCTAAACGGAATAGCCCCAAGCTTCATAACTATTCTTGGTAATGCAATCCACCCATCCCCCTAATTACCTTGGTCGCCCGTTCTAGTTCAGCCATGTCCTTCTTATACACAGGTGCCCAAAATTGTACACAATATTCCACGTGTGGTCTGACTAGTTATTTGTATAGAGGCAAAACTTATGTTCTTGTCATTTGCATCTATGCCTCTTTTCATGCACCCCATGATTTTATTTTCCTTGGCATCAGCTTGCCTGGCACTGGTTGCTAAAAGTAAATGTACTGTCCACCAATATCCCCAAGTCGTCTTCCGTAGCAGTTTTACACAGTCTTTTACCATTTAGTGCTTAAAGAGACTCTGTCACCCCATTATAAGTGGCCTATCTCTTACATAAGGAGATGGGCGCTATAAAGTAGGTGACCGCAGTGCTTTTTATTTAAAAAAAACTATCTATTTTCACCACGTTATTAGCGATTTTAGCTTTATGCTAATGAGTTTCTCAATGGACATCTGGGCATGTTTTACTATATGACCAGGTGGGCGTTGTACAGAGGAGTGTATGACGCTGACCAATCAGCGTCATACACTTCTCTCCATTCATTTAGTCAGCGCATAGGCATCCTTTTAGATCACTATGTGCTGTCTTATACTAACACATTAACGATACTGAAGTGTTTAGACCAGGGGTCTCAAACTCGGCCGGGTAAGTGGGCCGCATATAGAAAAAATGGGAAGTTGACGGGCCGCATTACTTTCAAATTTGATACAAAACAAAATTATTGTTAATCAATTAGTTATTTGAACTACTATAACCCTATATTACTATAATAATAACACTACATTACTATAATAATAGTGCTAGGTTTAAAATTTGAGATATTTCTCCACGTGCTTATTTCAACAATCCAGCTTTCCAGTTTAAGTGTCGCTAAATGCAGTCCGGCGGCTCAGTTAGCACACATGTCAAGATTGGGCAGCCCCTTTTTAGATAGTGCCGCAGTGCCCTCTGTGGATGCTGCCGCAGTGCCCTCTGTGGATAATGCAACACACCCCTAGATAAGGCCACAGTGCCCTCTGTAGATAAGGCCACAGTGCCCTCTGTAGATAAGGCCACAGTGCCCTCTGTAGATAAGGCCACAGTGCCCTCTGTAGATAAGGCCACAGTGCCCTCTGTAGATAAGGCCACAGTGCCCTCTGTAGATAAGGCCACAGTGCCCTCTGTAGATAAGGCCACAGTGCCCTCTGTAGATAAGGCCACAGTGCCCTCTGTAGATAATGCAACACACCCCTAGATAATGCCAGTGTCCTCTTCAGATACTGTCACACACCCACTTGTAGATAACGCCACAGTGCCCTCTGTAGAGGCTGCCACAGTGCCCTCTGTAGAGGCTGCCACAGTGCCCTCTGTAGAGGCTGCCCCAGTGCCCTCTGTAGAGGCTGCCCCAGTGATGTCAGGGGCTTGCCCAGAGCTGGAGTCCCAGGCAGAGCGCTAGTAGGCTCTTCCTGGGACTCCAGCTGTGCTCCTGACATCACTGGGACTCCTGCTCTGGGGAAGCCCCTGACATCATTGTCGATGTATGGACAGCGATGTCAGAGGCTTCCCCAGAGTCCCGGAGCAGAGCCGATAATAGCGCTCTGCCCGGGACTACGCTCTGGGGAAGACCCAGACACACTGTCCATATATGGGCAGCGATGTCAGGGAATTCCACAGAGTCCCGGAGCAGAGCCGACACTAGCGCTCTGCTCTGGACTCCGGCTCTGGGGAAGCCCCAGACATCGCTGTTCATATGTGGACAGCGATGTCAGGGAATTCCACAGAGTCCAGGAAAGAGCCGACACCAGCGCTCTGCTCCGCTCTGGGCAAGACCCTGACACACTGTCCATATATGGGTAGCGATGTCAGGGAATTCCACAGAGCCCCGGAGCAGAGCCTGTACTAGCGCTCTGCCCGGGACTCCGGCTCTGGGGAAGCCCCAGACATCGCTGTTCATATGTGGACAGCGATGTCAGGGAATTCCACAGAGTCCCAGAGCAGAGCCGACACCAGCGCTCTGCTCGGGACTCCGGCTCTGGGGAAGCCCCAGACATCGCTGTTCATATGTGGACAGCGATGTCAGGGAATTCCAGAATATCGGAGCAGAGCCAATACTAGCGGCTCTGTGTCCCGCGGGCCGCAGATGACAGCCCCAGGGGCCGCATGCGGCCCGCGGCCCGCGTGCTTGAGACCCCTGGTTTAGACAGTGAATAGACATTCCACGGGATGTCTATTCACAATCCCGACACTTCATTAATGTTTCTGTGGTAGACACAGCAGAGCAAAGCGTAATCTCGCTGTAACCTGTCATTTACAGCTTGATCTCGCGGCATCCATAGTAAGGCCAGGCTTAGCGTTAGCCAGTAAAAAGGCTAACAGTAACCCCCTATTATTACCCCAATACCCACCGCCACCAGGGGTACCGGGAAGAGCCGGGTTCGACCCAGTACCCGACCATCTGTAGTGATGGTCGGGTACTGGAGCGACTGCAGGCTGGGAGGGACAAAAACCTTGGCCCTTCCCATTCTGGTAATGGTAGGCTGCAGCTGTTATGTTGTATCTGGCTGGATTTGAAAAATTAGGGGGAACCTACGTAGTTTTTTTTAAACTAATTTTTTTTTAAAAACGACGTAGGGTCCCCCCATTTTTTCATAACCAGCCAGATACAACGCCGCAGCAGCAGGATAGCTTTACCAGGGTGGGGAGGGCCACGGTTTTTTGTCCCTTCCCAGCCTGTTAATACCAGCCTGCGGCCGCCCCAGTACCCGTCCATTACTACAGATGGTCGGGTACTGGATTGCACCCGGCTCTTCCCGTCACCCCTGGTGGCGGTGGATCCCGGTGTAATAATGGGGGGGTTAGTGTCTGCCTTTTTACTGGCTAACACTAAGCCTTGCCTTAGTAGTTGACGTCAACAATCAGACAACTGCCATCACTAAGGTGGTAATAAAGTATTAAAAAAACACACAAAATATTTTTTTTTTTATTGAAATGAAAAGGCCCGTACACAAACCTCTTTGACCATTTTATTTAAAAAAAATGAAGTGTAAATCGTCGACGTAGTCCAACGCGAATCCTTGACGTAGTCCAAACTGTCCAGCGGAGCCTGCAAATCAAAAATTTGCAATAAGAAAAATAAAACAACTTATACTCACCCTGCACCGCAATAGAAACTAGAGGTCAATAAACTGTAATTTCTATTGTGGCGCACAGGACCTAGAGATGCGGCCGAAATATTAATAGATAATAATTCATTTTAGCGATCAGTTGGGATACCTGTACTCGGACCCCCACCGATCAAAACCTCTGACATGTCAGTGTGACGTGTCAAGAGTTTTTAAAAAGTTTAGTTACACTTTTTAAAGGAAAGGTGTTATAATTTGAAGCAGTCAGGCCCCCCCCCCCCCTTGCACTGTAATGACTACTGTGGGTGCTATGGGGGAAATTATACTGCATGGGGGGTCTGAGTGTCCGACTCTAATGGCTCTGTCGGGGGAGTTATCCCTCCCATAGAGCTCTCAGCAGTCAGTCAGATGCTCTGGCCCCCTCCCTTACAGCATAATAATAACTACTGAGGGCTCTATGGTGGGGATTATACTGTAGGATGAGGGGGCTGAGCATCTGACTGACTGTTGAGGGCTCTGTGGGGGGGTGGAGATAATCCCCCCATAGAGCCCTCAGTAGGTAATATACTGCAAGGTTGGGTCACGCAGGGCTGGCCGTAGTTTGGATGGCGCCCTGTGCAGGGGACTCTATTGCTGCCCTCTAGAAATACAGGCAAATATACACACATATATATGCACACATACATGAGGCATGTGTGTGTGTGTGTATATATATATATATATATATATATATATACACATACACACACACACACACACGACATGTATACATACTGTATATATACACACACAAAAATAAAGAGCAAGGAAGCAGCACTCAAAAAGCAGGAATTTATTCACCAAACAAATGCAACGTTTCACCTCCTCAATGGAGGCATTTTCAAGCAAAAATGCCGCCATTGAGGAGGTGAAACGTTGCATTTGTTTGGTGAATAAATTCCTCCTTCTTTTTGATTGCTCCTTCCGTGCTCTTTATTTTTGGATGTTTATCATATAAGGAGAGGTCACTCCTTATTTTGAAGCATAGCATCTACCATATTGGTTTATTGCCACAGTGCTGCTCCTATCTTTGTCAATTTTTTATATATATATATATATATATATATATATATATTATATACACACACACGGCATGTATACATGTACACATGTACCCACACGCCATGTATACATGTACCCACACGCCATGTATACATGTACCCACACGCCATGTATACATGTACCCACACGCCATGTATACATGTACCCACACGCCATGTATACATGTACCCACACGCCATGTATACATGTACCCACACGCCATGTATACATGTACCCACACGCCATGTATACATGTACCCACACGCCATGTATACATGTACCCACACGCCATGTATATGTATATATATATATATATATATATACACACGTATGTATGTGTGTATATATATATGTGTGTGTGTGTATATATATATATATATATATATATATATATATATATATATATATATATATATATATATAGCAAACAAGAAAGCAGCAGCACTCACACGGAATCAATCGATCAGGTGCCCAGCAAAACGTCCCGATCCTCGGACGTGTATTGATATACAAAGAAAGAAGATTTGCCTATCAGGCTTGATAAAGATCCTATTGTAGGATTGAAACGTTGCTGTTGTTCTTGGATTGATTAAACCACCACTTTTTTCACATTGGAGTGCTGCAAATCTTCTTTCTTTGTGTATATATATATATATATATATATATATATACGCACACACAGACACTCAAGGCATGCATACATATACAGGCACATATATAGACACACACACAGAGACACGAGGCATGTATACAGATATATATATATATACACACACACACACACACGAGGCATGTATACATATATATATATATAACACACACGTATACATATACAGACACATATATACACAGGCACAAGGCATGCATACATATACCGACACATATATACACACACACAGAATGGAACTGGTACCATCTCTCCAGCTGCACAGGTTTCTTGCAGGTTGGGCTGTGGGCGGAGCTTCCTCCACGGCTCTGCACTTGGTTCCTCAGTGTGTGTAACGAGGAGCAGAGAATATAGAGTCCAAAGTACAGCCTGCACTGTGGCACCCCCTACATGCTGGGAGGCTGCAGCGCCATGTCTCACTCCTCTGGCCGGCCCTGGGCGGGTACCCCCATAATGCCCACTGCAGTCAGTCAGATGCACCCTTTTTCAGTATGGTAGCGGCCCATCACTTTTGAATTCGTGAGGGCTGGAGGCTGAGCGCAGTAAGCAGCACTATGCCACTCTACTCTAACAACAATGATTCAGCCTTCTGCCCTCAATTCATTACTTACCAGCCGCTCTCTTCTTTTCTTCAGGAGAGAGCGTTCGGCCGCTCCTCCCGCAGACCTCCAGGTTCTCTATGCTCATATCTCGCGGTGCGTGCAACGTCAGAGAGGGGGAGTGTACTAGCGAACGTGCGCCTATCATGATGCACGTCTGCTAGGTAAAGTATTGTCCCATGCCCTCCCCACGTGTTGTCCCCCCCGGCCCTGCCACAAAATGCTGACCCCCTGTTTTTAGCTCGGTGGCAGGTGCGGCCCTGGGCGCTCCATAGCGAAGGGGTCCATTTTCTGAAATTCAGGGACAAGAAGGATGTGTTGATGCTAATATCCATTCATGACTCCATCTTCTCCCTTGTCCCTGTGCATGGTGCAACATCCACCATCACATCACGGCCTGTCTGCATGCAGGCCTATAACAAATATATGGGGGGGAAATGGATCTTTTTCACCGGATGCTCAAGCCGTACAATGCCATGCGGAAATCCAAAATTTGGTATAAAAATGTGGCAGTGATCAAATCCCTTCTCTTTGGGAATGTGGCAGAGGTAGGAGAAAGTTCTACCTCTGCAAGTAGTGATAGTTCCAGGGCAGCACTTAAAAATAGGCTGCGCCAAAAGAGGAACAAGAAGAGACACGACATACCAGTGCAACACCTGTTCCACCCACCCTGGACTGTGTATAAAGGAATGCTTCCAGATCTATCATACCTCGCGGAGTTCTAAACTAAATTTTTATCTGCCGCATTCACTTATAATTATCGTCCCTTTTATTTATAATTACCGTCCCTTTCCTTTACCATAACCATTTCACCATTAAAAATGTAACAACCCCCCCCCCCATACCAAAATTCTAAATACTCCATTATACCCCTGGATGAACACCTAGGATTTGTAATACTGTGTAGTAGGGATGTACCCATCTTTAACTTGATTCTGATAACTTGCTGCAGCGTGATATCACACAACAAAAGCCATTGAAAAGTCATTTAAAAAGTCAAGATAAGAAATCTAGCCACTGTTTATTTAATGCGTTAAAGAGGCTCTGTCACCAGATTTTGCAACCCCTATCTGCTATTGCAGCAGATCGGCGCTGCAATGTAGATTACAGTAAAATTTTTATTTTTAAAAAACGAGCATTTTTGGCCAAGTTATGACCATTTTTGTATTTATGCAAATGAAGCTTGCAAAAGTCCAAGTGGACGTGTTTAAAGTAAAAGTCCAACCGGGCGTGTATTATGTGCGTACATCGGGGCATTTTTACTACTTTTACTAGCTGGGCGTTCTGACGAGAAGTATCATCCACTTCTCTTCAGAACGCCCAGCTTCTGGCAGTGCAGACACACAGCGTGTTCTCGAGAGATCACGCTGTGACGTCACTCACTTCCTGCCCCAGGTCCTGCATCGTGTCAGACGAGCGAGGACACATCGGCACCAGAGGCTACAGTTGATTCTGCAGCAGCATCGGCGTTTGCAGGTAAGTCGATGTAGCTACTTACCTGCAAACGCTGATGCTGCTGCAGAATCAACTGTAGCCTCTGGTGCCGATGTGGCCGACACGATGCAGGACCTGGGGCAGGAAGTGAGTGACGTCTCAGCGTGATCTCTCGAACACGCTGTGTGTCTGCACTGCCAGAAGCTGGGCGTTCTGAAGAGAAGTGGATGATACTTCTCGTCAGAACGCCCAGCTAGTAAAAGTAGTAAAAACGCCCCGACGTACGCACATAATACACGCCCAGTTGGACTTTTACTTTAAACACGCCCACTTGGACTTTTGCAAGCCTCATTTGCATAAATACAAAAATGGTCATAACTTGGCCAAAAATGCTCGTTTTTTAAAAATAAAAACGTTACTGTAATCTACATTGCAGCGCCTATCTGCTGCAATAGCAGATAGGGGTTGCAAAATCTGGTGACAGAGCCTCTTTAAGTCAAGGTAAAGACTGCTACATCTGTATCTGCACAATTTTTTAGGTCTATGCAAATATGACATGTGCCCAAAAATCATCCAAGTAAAAAAATAAGGCCTCAAAATCCTTGTGGTGTTCCAATACTTTCTGCCCAATTTGGGGATATTTCTAAACTAAAAAATAACCTGATAAATGTTGAGGTTTGAAATTTTTAAATGTTCTTTTTCACGCCAGATTTCCTCAGATTCTGCAAAAAAACGGTGCTGTCAAAAAAAAAAAGTGATCACACCCCTAAATAAATTCTTTGAGGGTGTAGTTTTCAAAATGGGTTTATTTCTGGGGGTTTTCCATCGTTATGGGGGCTCAGAGTGTCTTCAAAGATCAAATGGGGCAGTTGAACCAATCATGCAAAACTTGTGCCCTGGAAATCTAAGGCTGCTCCTTCACTTACAGGCACTGCCATGTGTCCACACAACATATTTGGACCAGTTTGCGGGTATCTCTGAACTCTGTACAAATAGGCCAATAAATGTTGTGGTGCTTTTCTTCACTTGCATGCTCTGAACAATCTGTCCTATAAAAGAAAAAATTAAAGATGTGTTTTTTTCACACCAGATTTCCACAAGATTCTGCAAAAAAAGTGTGGTCAAAAATGTGATCACACCCAGAGAAGAATTCTTAGAGGGGTGCAGTTTTCAAAATGGGTTTATTTCTGGGGGGTTTCTATCATAATGGGGTCACTTTTCGGGGTTTCCACTGTATTGGTCCCTCCAGTGCATTGCAAACGCGACATGGCACTCAAAAGTATTCCAGCAAAATCCACGTTTCAAAATCCAAATTACGCTCCTTTCCTTCTGAGCCCTCCTGTGGGTCCAAACAGCAGTGTATTACAATATATGGGATATTATAAGGCCCTCAAAGCCACTTCAGAAGTGAACTGATCCCTGAAAAAATAGCCATTTGAATTTTTATTGAATATATGAGAAATTGCTGCTAAAGTTCTAAGCCTTGTAACGTCGTTAAAAATTAAAATGATCAAAAAACGATGCAAAAGTTTGGTGTTTTTCACAAATAAATATTGAATTTATCGACCAATTTTTTCACTAACATAAAGTACAATATGTCACGAGAAAACAATCTCAGAATCACTTGGATAGGTAAATGCATTCCCAAGTTATTACCGCATAAAGTAACACATGTCAGATTTGAAAAAATCTGCCTCGTCCTCCAGGCCAAAATAGGCTCAGTCCTGAAGGGGTTAATGACACAGCCTAGTTTGGGCTTTAAGGCTCAGAGGCCATTTTTCAAATCTGACGTGTCACCTTATGTGGTAATAACTCTGGAATTCTCTTACCTATCCCAAGTGATTTCTGAGATTTTTTCGTGACTCATTGGACTTTTAGTGGTAAAATTTGGTTTTTATATTTCGTGTTTATTTGTGAAAAATAGCAAAATTTAGAGAGACTTTGGAGAAATTAGCATTTTTCAGAATTTAAATGTATCTCCTTGTAAAATAGATAGTAGTACCACACAAAATACTTACTAGTTCACATTTCCCATATGTCTGCTACATATTGTCATAATTTTTTGAACATTCTTTTATTTTTCTAGGATTTACAAGGCTCACGTTTCGAAGAAAATTTCAATTGGCTTTGAGGGGCTTATTTATTAGAAACCCCCCATAAAATACCCCATTTTAAAAACTAAAACCTAATCGCCTTCCATTGATAGCAGACCGTAGACCTTGGTTAGGTTCCGGTTGCCCTAGCACCAATTGGCCCCACGCAATCACGTAGCGGGGTGCCGATATTGTTATAACAACTTAAATGCTATTGACCGCCGCAATTAATGGTTTAATTGGTTCGGATCACCGCTGTGATCCGACCCGATGTGTTCCCCCAGTACTAAGGCTTCTAGTAGCAGTCTGTACTGGGAGATGCCGGGCTGCGGGGAGAGCCTATGTGCGCTCTGTTAGGAGCACACGTAGATTAACGGGCTGCAGGCACTAGGACCAGTGCTGCAGCCCGTTAATCTACGTGGAGTGGTCGGGAAGGGGTTAAAGGAGAATTTACTTTATCCCTAATTGTGTCACCTGACATTGGATTTTCATGTGTATATACAGTAGAGAAAAAGGGCGTTTAATAGATTGGACTTTTGCTCATCCTCCTCCACCATTACACCCAGATTATTTTTGAGAGGGCCAAAACTTTCAGTTTTCAGTTTCTTCTTATTTTGTATTTGAAAAATATTTTTGGGTTATTTCTACTTTCTTTGGCAGCGAGTCTCTCTATTTCCATCTTGCGGCCTTTTTTTGTCTTTTACACAACTTATTTTTTCTTTATAATTTAGTTTTTTCTTTAGCATTATTTAATGCCACTTCACTACCATCTTGATTTAGTAGTTTGAACGCTTTCTTGTTATCATTTATTGCCCCCCTTACTGTTTTATTTAACCACATTGGTTTCCTCCTGTTTCTAGCTTGTTTATTTCCATAATGTATCTATTTTTCACAGGTCCTCTTTAAGAGGCTTTTAAAATGTCCCATTTAATTTGTGTATTTTTATTTTTTAATTTTGTATTTTTATATAGCACTGCCACAATTGTGACGACCAATAGAAAAAAGATAACCTTATTTAAACCGAATCGCGTATCGTTCAAAAGCAATGGCAGAATTGCGTTTTTTCTCCCCATTCCATACAAAAAAAAAATCATAAAAGACGAACAATATATTTTATGTACCCCAAGATGGCACCAAAAAAAACTACAACTCCCCTTCATATGTCTACATTGACAGAAAAATTGTGGGTCTTCGAATGGGGGGGGGACACAAACAGGTTTTTTTTTTGTAAAATATGTTTTGATTCAACAAAAGTAGTAAATCATAAAAAAACAAGATATAAATTTGGATTCGCTGTGATCGTACCTACCCATAAAATAAAGCTTGCATATAAATTTTTACCGCACAGTGCATGACGTTAAAGAGTAACCCAAAATATAAATGGCGGAATTGTTGTTTTTCCATTCAACCCCGCAAAAAAATTATAAACTTTAACCAATATATTTTATGTACCCCCAAAAAAAAAAAGAATCTCATCCCGCATAAAACAAGCCATCATACAGCTTTGTCAACGGAAAAATAAAAAAAAACATAGCCCTTGAAAGCGTTGATGAAAAAAGTGAAAAAAAATCCCTCACGCCTGAAGGCCCAAAATAGGCCCTGTGTGCATTTACTGTTGGTTTTGGTCTCTAGATATAGTTATGCTCTTGTCTTCGTACAATTTGCCTGGGCTTTTAATGGCAATAGAAGTCTGAAGAGAATAGCAGGGATAACTTTATACTTTTTCTATTATTTGACCTTTAATACATATTTGAAACAGAAATGTTTTTTTTTTTAAAGGTTTCTTTTAAAAATAGTTTTACAATAAACCGTACAATACATTATAAGTGTAGATTGCAGCAAACAAAACATCTGCTTTGGTCGGTTAGCAAAATAAAAACCTCTGTCGGAGGAAGATTAGTGTGTCGTTATATGAGGATTACCTCCTATAGGAGAGGGTGGGTACATAAGGGGTATGTTGATATAAATGACTAATTAGGTCTAAGGCAGATGCCCAACACAGCCATAGCCCAAACGTCCATACATTCCCCCCGCCCCCCCCCCCCCCCCGACTCATCCCAATCCCTGACAACTATTCCTAGCAAGGTAAGGATGAGACCGCTGTTTCAGGCGTATTCAGCCATCTGGACCAGATCTTCTCAAACTTGTAAGGTCAGTTCCTATTAATATACTATTGTTGGTAGAGGGATACATATTTATTGATAAGCTGAAGTCAATGTGCAATATTTGGATCCTCCGTTGCCTTCCATGACATAATTATGACTTTTCTGGCACAAAACAAGGCAAATCGAAAGAAAATCTTATCATAGTATCCTGGTACTACTTCATTAATGATACCTGGCAAACAAACTTGAGGGACTAGAAGCTTAGGAAACAAAGTGATATTGGAGAAATCCAACAACCGCTGGCCAAAAGATCTTGGGGCATAGCCATACACAGTGAAAATACGTGCCAACAGCCGATTGGCATCTAAAGCATGTATCAGTCAGAAATACCAATTCTTCTCAGACGTACTGGGGTATAGTAGATGCTATGTAGAAATCTGGATTGAATGAGGAAATCCCTAGCACTCACAACAGTATCAAAGAAGGACAGTTCCGCCACTCCTCATTTGATAACTCCGGGACATCACCATTCCATCCCGAGAAAGCTCTATCAAAGAAACGAGGTCCCACCGTTTGCAATAGAGCGTATATTTGAGTCTGAGGATTAGGGAGGTCCGGGGAGCCCAGTAGGTCCTCCAACTTAGAGTAAGAGAAGATAGGGGCCCGGGAGGCAAATTGGGCCTCACACGCATGTTGCAATTGTAGGTAGTGAAAGAAAGCATGTTTGGATATACAATATCTGTCCCTAAGATCCAAGAAAGACACCAATCTTGAATCTACAGAATAAAGTTACATAGTTAGTACGGTTGAAAATAGACACATGTCCATCAAGTTAAACCAAGGGGTGGGAAAAGGTAAGGGAAAAATTTCTACACATAGGAGCTAATATTTTTTCGTTCTAGGAAATTATCTAAGCCTTTTTTAAAGCCATCTACTGTAGTTACACTGACCAGCTCGTGGGGTAGACTATTCCATAGATTCACAGTTCTCATAGTAAAGAAGGCTTGTCGCCTCTGCAAATTGAACCTTTTTTTTCTCCAGACGTAGGGAGTGCCCCCATGTGTTTTTTTAGGGGGTTTTACATGAAACAGTATTTCACCATATTTTTTGTATGTGCCATTCATATATTTATATAAGTTAATCATGTTCCCCCTTAGTCGTCTCTTTTCAAGGCTAAATAGGTTTAATTCTTTTAATCTTTCCTCATAACTTAGATTCTCCATACCCCTTATTAGCTTCGTTGCTCTTCTTTGTATTTTTTCCAACTCCAGGGCATCCTTTCTATGAACTGGAGCCCAGAACTGCACTGCATATTCTAGATGAGGCCTCACTAATGCTTTGTAAAGTGGTAATATTATATCCCTGCCCCACGAGTCTCTTTGCCTCTTTTAATACACAACAATATCTTGCTGGCCTTTAAAGCAGCTGATTGATAATGCATGCTGTTATTTATTTAGTTTATGATATACAAGTACACCCAGATTCTTCTCAACAAGTGACTCCCCCAGTATAGCTCCCCCTAGGACATATGATGCATGCAGATTGTTCGTACCCAGATGCATAACTTTACATTTATCTACATTAAACTTAATTTGCCAAATGGATGTCCAAACACTTAGTGTGTTCAAATCAGCTTGCGATTTCCGAACATCTTCCATAGCCTGAAAAATACTACATAGCTTGGTGTCATCTGAAAAAATAGAAATACTGCTATTAATCCCATCCTCCATATCCTTAATAAATAAGTTGAATAATAGAGGTACCAGCACGAAACTCTGTGGTACACCACTTATAACCGGGGACCATTCAGAGTAGGAATCATTGACCACAATTCTCTGGGTATGGTCCTTGAGCCAATTCTCAATCTAATTAGAAACTATACTTTCTAAACCTACAGGCCTTAATTTACCCATTAGATGTCTACGTGAGGCAGAACCTAGCGTGGGAGTCATGAATGCAGGAGGTCAGGTCCTCCATGTGCATGAGGTCGTTAACCCGTGAAACACAGAGGGACAAAGTGGGAGGGGAGGAACATTTCCATCGTAGCGGAATGTAATGTCGAGCGGCCATCACTAAAAAGTGAAGCAAGGAGCGTTTGTACCTATTTGCTGGAATGTCGCAGTGATGGAGTAAGAAGGCCACGTCCATGTCCAGACTGGTATCCGTTACCTCGCAGATCACCCTCTTAACCCCTTCCCGGAATTCTGCGAGAAGCGGACAGGACCAGAAGGTATGGAGGAGGTACCATTATCCAAACTGCACCTCCAACAAAGGGGAAATACTGTCGGGAAAATACGATGTAGGCGGACCGTGGTCCTATACCACCTGGAGAGCAATTTAAAACTGGCTTCCTGATAGCGCGAGCTAATCGATGTTTTATGAGCTAAAGTGAAGATGGCTTGCGGTAAAGGAGATGCCTAGATCCAACTCCCATTTAGTAACATAGTCGGGTGGGGGAAGGTCCAGCGGGTTCAGAAGGAGGTGGTAAATTGAGGACAGTGTGTGGCGAGCTAGGTCAGAGCCAACAGACATATCTTCCAAAGGAGATCTAGGAACTTGGAATAGAGCCGGAGGTGATAAAGAGGAACAGAAATGGCGGAGTTGAAATATGCGCCAGTGACCCAAAGTTCGGAGTACAGGCATCCGTGCCAGCTCTGAAAGGGAGAGCCACTCCAAATCCTTCAGGAAGTGAGCTGCCCTAAATACACCTGCTGCAAACCAGGACCGGAAAATTGGATCTTTCAACCCAGATGGGAAGGAAGGATTCCCCAAGATGCGAGACATGGGGGAGCAAAGAGGCAGTAGGTTTGATCGCACCGTGGGAAGGGAACAACACCGCAGCGTGGGACCAATAGTGGGGTGTTGGCGAAGAGGTTTGAGATGAACACAATCCAGCCACGGAACCGCCGCGAGAGGGATCGAGGAAAAGCTTTGCTCAAGACCCACCCATGACTTGAAAGGGGCGTGTCTACACCGGTCCATGACGCGCGACAGGTGGGATGCTATGTAGTATGATCGGATGTCAGGAAGTGCCAAACCTCCCGCCGCCCGAGTTCAACATAGGAGCACTCGACTAAGTCTGGGAGGCTTACCATTCCAGACAAAAGAAATTTGTAGGTAGTTGATTGCTTTGAAGAACGACATTGGAACTGCTATAGGAAGAGCTTGACATAGGTAGAGTAGTCAAGGTGTAGATCTGGGAATCTATGCAGCCCTTGACTAAGAGCATTCGCCCCATTTCATCACTGCGAGAATCCATAAACACCCACGGAAGAGAACGGGAAAGGAGATTACTTGTCCCCCTGGATTTCGGGTCAGGCGAGAAACTATGATATGCGTGAGGAAACCATAAGTTGGTCATCTTGAAGGGTTTCTGCTCACTCAAGTGCGTTTCCTGAAGGAAAGCTACGTGCAAGTGTCTACCCTTCAACATGTTCGAAGGAATGGATCGTTTCCCAGGTCCATGAAGACCCTTGACATTCAGCAAACCTATCCTCAGGTCTGTCTGGGATTGACGTGCCATGGCCACGGTGGGAAGAGGGGAGAGGGAGGAGGAAGAATACGCGGTAGGAAAAAGCGAAAGGCCGAGGGGAGGAAGGAAAAGTAGACAGAAAAGAGGCCCAAAGGCCGACTCCTTGGTGGTAAGAAAACCTGTGGAGAAAAAGTTGTTAACTGAATGGGGACAAGGAAAACCACGGGGATGGGGTGGGGAGCCCCATGCAGCGAGCAGTACAAAAACATAAGAAACACAATCTTCCGGCACCCACCTAGAGGTGAGCAAGGGAGGCAAAATCACATATATAACATGATTCTGCGAGCCAGACCATAATAACAATATCGACCTTCTTCCTGAGTACATTGAAATATAGTATAGTATAGCCCCGGTTTTCCTGATCATCCAATTGAAGCGCGAGGGACTACATATGTGATCTGTTTGAAATGGCTGCCTGCTCCAGAGCTAGTACTCTGGTATCAATAGAGGAAACCGTGTGATCAGTGGTAGTAATCCTAGTGTCCACCCTATCCACTTCTTGGATTGTTCAATCCTAGTAACCAGGGAGTCTAAATCCTGTCTGGTAGGGAGAGCCTGAATCACCTCCCTGAGTAGGTGTAAGTCCGCATGCAGAGCAGGCTGCAAGGGCAACTCATCTGAGCTTCTTGGCAGGGGTAAAATGGCTGATGGGAGGGCAGGGGATACAGACGGTACTTCTGTGCTGTTGATCCCAGGTAGTGGAGCGGTAGTCTGTCCCTGCAAGTTGGAGCTCGCCTGAGAGACTGTCGGGTCCCCACGTGGCTAAGGACTGCACGAGATCCGCCATGACACTTGGAGGCACCGGAGCGGCTTGTGGTGCTGAGAGGAACCGGTCCATGCTGGCGCTGCGTGTCAAGGAGCGAGGTAAGGATCGGGAGGGTGTAGAGCTTTGTCCCCGGCATCTCCCGCCGGTTCTGAACGGGCTCCAGCTGCTATTGAGGACTCGGCTGCACGGAGCTCCCCCGAGATGCGTGCTCACTCTGCCATAGCTAAGCCACGCGCCCGAGAGAGATCATTTTAAACAAATTAATTCTACCCTATATCTATAAAGGGAGAGTACGCTATGAATTTAGTTAATGTTCAGTGACCGCTACCAGGGGATCTATATTGCGTTACAGGAAAATCCAGCAGGTTAAGAGAAGTAAAGATCCCGAGATATTTACATTTGGGGGCTGTCACAAGGGGGACGGCTAGGGTCTGCCTAGCACGGTACCCAGAAAACGGGGGGAACAGGACCGACTTGAACAAATTTACCAACAACCCAGAAAAGGTACCAAGGGGCTCTATGAAAGCTAGTAAAGAAGCCAAGGAAGGACCACCATCATCGGCCAAATAGACTAAGGTGCCATCCGCATAGAGGAAGACCTTTTCAGCAAGGGGACCTCTAACAATGCTTTTTATGCTGGAAGCTTGGCGAATGGCTAGTGCTAGGGGTTGAATGGCAAGAGCAAATAGCAGTGGAGAGAGCGGATACCCCTGCCTGGTGCCAAGCTCAAGGAGAAATGTGTTTGAGATGTCCAGGTTTGTTCTGACCTGAGCCAAAGGTAAGGTATATAGTTTTAACCAGAGCAGTAAACTTCGGGCCAAAGTTTAATCGAGATAGGAGTATCCAAAGATACTGAGATTCAACAGTCAAATCATTTATGGATGTCTAGAGACAGAACAAAACCCGGACATATAACGTGATGTGCAGCTGCAATATTGAGAAATAGCTGCTGTTTAATAATATCTGTGCCTTTACATGGAATGAAACTGGTTTGGTCTGGGTGTATAAGGGATAGAATAACTTTGTTTAGTCTCATAGCTAATATCTCGGCAAGTATTTTTATGTCAGAATTAAGGAGGGAAATGGGCTGGTAGGAATCAGGCAGGGTTAGGTCCTTCCCCAACTTCAACAGGACAACTATGAGCGCCTCCCGCATAGAGGCAGGCAATATGCCACATTCCACAGCATGATGCTAGGCACTAAAATATCAGTCAGTTTTATACTAGTCACCCCCTAACCATAAAGGCCAGGTGTATTACCCGTAGATAAAAACTAAATTGCAGCAGTACTATCCTCTCGGCCGCGGAGGCTTCCCAAGATGGCGCTGATCAGCTTACCTCCCTGGAACCAGCGGCCTTCCACGCTCGCAGTGACTCTGCAGCGGTGAGTACATCGAACTCCCTGGAGACCACCTTCTCCTTATCTAGCCCGCCACTGGCCTTGGTTTTTACTCCCCTGTTGGAACGGGGAAATGATTCAGGGACTAAGGTTCAGCATCTTGTGAACCTGCTGCCCAGAGAGCTGGGTGAGTGCAAACAACAACCCCATCACAGAAGCTATGATGAGGACACTGCTTGCAGACCTTAATCTCTCAATACACAATGAGATACAATCTGCCCTTGCCAAGCTTCAATCTGAACTTATCTCTTTGGGCAACCGTACTTCGCATATTGAAACCAAAATGGCAGAGATCACTTCTGCACATAATGATATTGAGGATGTGACCAATTCTGTGGAGGATGTACTTTCCGAATTAAAGGCCAAAACGGCGGACATTGAAGACCGCTCTAGACGTAATAACGTCTGCTTCCATGGTATTCCAGAAGTGCTTAAAACCGAGGACCTATGTGACTTTCTGATGGATATGTTTGCGAGCCTGTTACCGCGGGCCTCTTCTGCAGATTTAATTATGGGCAGTGTACATAGACCTCCTAAACCTAAAGCCTTTCCTTGGTCTACTCCGGGGGATATTATTGCTCGGATCCATATTTTCCACCTCAAAGAACAAATAATGGAAGCCAAACTAAACAAACCGGCATTGCCTGAAGGATTTCAAAATATCTCCTCGTTTGCTGACTTGTCAGACGCAACTTTGGCCAGGCGACGAGAATTCGGTGCATGTACAAAAATCCTGGGTGATAATGCTATTCCCTATAAATGGGGATTCCCAGTCAAGCTCATCTTTACTGGCGAAGGATTGAAACATGTAGCGTCCTCTACTAAGGCTAGGATGCGTCTGTGTCGAGAGTGGAATCTTGCGACTGCAGAAGATACGACCAGTTCTTCTAAACGCAGCTCGCCGCAACGTATCGCAGAAGAGTGGACCACAGTGGCTTATGGCAAGCGTCGTACATTGTGACCGTAGAGGTTCCCTAGTGCATGTTGCTGCCTGTATGGGGAGTTGACTCCCTGAAATTGCGCGTCTATGGGGACCCATCCTTCGTGTTGTCAACTTCATTGGACCTGGAGTTTTGGTGCCATGTTTTATGCTTCTCTGTATCATGGGCAAGTTTTTTGTACACCTGGGCTGCCACTGGCTGGGTAATATCGTCAGATTATCTTGTTTCTGAGCCCTCTATACTGTGGGACTTTCTGCCGTTTATTCCATGTTATGATTTTGATGAACATCAAGAGAAATATCGTTTGGCTCCAAGTAAAAAGGGGAGGTTTCTATTACTATTGGGAATACGGTAGCATTCACCTTGACTAAGCAAATTGTGGACGGTGGGGGCCGATATGTGATTCTAGTCTGTCAAATTAATGATGCTTCATACACTATTGTTTCACTGTATGCCCCGAACTCTGGTCAATCTCACTTCTTATCACGTCTCTTTTCGCCTCTGCAAAGGTAAAAACATGGTTCCTTAATTATTACAGGCGATTTCAATACAGTTCAATGGCCGTTTGTAGATTCCACATCTAAAGTAGCATATTCTGAACCAACTCTTTTGTTTCACTTGGTTAGTAAACACAAACTATTTGATTTCTGGTGTATCCAACATTCCACAGAAAGTGACTTCACGTTCTATTCTGACCCTCATCATATTTACACAAGAATATACTATTTTCTGGTTGACAGGGCACTGATTTCATGAGTAGACAGCTCCACAATCCATACCATTGGCTGGTCGGACCATGCTCCCATCTCCCTGGTAGTAACAGAGAGGTTTATTCATTTCCCTAATTCTGTGTGAAGATTAAATAATTACGTTTTATCCCACCCAGATTACGCCCCTAAAACTTTGAGCTACTTGAAAGATTACTTTGAATTTAATGATATTAATGAGGTGTCGGATGATACGTTATGGTGTGCCCCTAAGGCTACTATGAGGCTACTCTGCTCCTTAAACTGGATGCAGAGAAGGCATTCATTGGGGGTACCACGGGAAGGTGCTTAGGATCTTTGGTTTCCCGGATAGCTAATAACTACGGTTATGGCATTATATAACCGACCTTCCGCCAGGGTCTTCACCTCTGGATCTCTATCTAAATCCTTTCAGATCACCAATGCCACACACCAGGGGTGCCACTAATCCCCCATAATATTTGCATTGGTCATGGATCTCTTTCCTCAAAGTATTTGTAACTGCCCTGATATTACGGGTATCCAGATAGGGGACACTGATCACCGCATCTACCTATTTGCTGATGATGATATAATTTGCTTACTTTTACTTTTTCACCAACTCGTTTAATTTCCTCCAACTACAATGCACTGTTTTCACAAATTCAGAAAGACACTAATTTGTATTCATAATTCCCGATTTAGTGGATTGGTAGGATATCTACGGTTAAGATGCTCATATTGCCTAAAATTCTTTACTATTTTAGCAAAAACTCCCTGGGTAGGGATGGAGGAATTTTTGCATGCACAGCTATCTCTGTGTAATTTTTTGTGGTACCAGGCTCTATCGAACACAACACCTACTGACATGGGTGGTACAGTCTCTTCTAGTGTTGCCTTGTGGAGAAGGCAGACTTCCACTCGCCAGTTAATCCTCTTAAGATTTTCTAAGATTCCCATTTTGGCATTGCAACTAATGATCCCAAGCACTGACTTTAAACCCTGGGTGTCATTGGGAATTAGCACTTTGAGGAAACATAAGTTGCAGGAATGTACTGTTCTCCTTTGAGCAAATACATGAAGAGAAGTGTATGACGCTGATTGGTCAGCATCATACACTTCTCTTTACTACGCCCACTCGGTCAAGAGTAAAAAAAAACGCCCACTTGGGTATTCAGAACAAATTTGCATAACACTTAAAATGTGCTTAAATAAAAGTTTTTTAAAAAAGTGCCCATTAGATTAGGTAGAAGACAGGGCAGTTATAAACTGGTAACAGAGCCTCTTTAAGGTACATATGTTCCCGGTAACTTATTACTTTTGTATGGGTACAACTGCTTTCTTTATATGAGTACTCAATCTCATTATGATTTGACTATATTTGTAGGCTGAAAATTTATACTTGTTTTTTTCAATTTTTACTGTTATTTCTGTTTGACATACCTTGTATTCTGTGTCTTGACTTCATTGATTAAATGACCAGATGTGCCTTATGTTGATTGCAGTAACTGGTTAAAGTGTATACTTGTCTGTTATCCTTTTTGTACCACTACGACTTATAAAACTAATAAAAACTGTGTTCTAAAAAAAAGTCTCCTACACAGAGGAGAGGACACACAGGGAATTGCATACGTTTACCACACACCAATTGTAGTACATTAGGATAGGGAGAAGGAGGGACATATCAATTCGCAATATTAAAGACAAAACCGTGTAACGTACAGTGTTTTATGATATACTGTCCGAAATGGTCACAAGCAACCTGTAGCACCTCAATAGGGAGGCTTTTGGTTATTAACCCCTTAAGGACGCAGCCTAGTTTGGGCCTTAAGGCTCAGAGCCCATTTTTCAAATCTGACATATTTCACTTTATATGGTAATAACGTCGGAATGCTTAAACCTATCCAAGCGATTCTGAGATTGTTTTCTCGTGACACTTTGGGCTTCATGTTTGTGGTAAAATTTGGTCGATATATTCAGTCTTTATTTGTGAAAAATTGCAAAATTTAGAGAAAATTTACAAAAAATAGCATTTTTCAGAATTTAAATGTATCTGCTTGAAAAACAGACGGTTATACCACCAAAAATAGTTACTAGTTCACATTTCCCATATGTCTACTTTAGATTGGCATCGTTTTTTGAACATTATTTTATTTTTCTTGGACGTTACAAGGCTTAGAACATAAACAGCAATTTCTCAAATTCTTAAGAAAATTTCAAAAGCCTTTTTTTGAAGGTGCCAGTTCAGTTCTGAAGTGGATTTGAGGGGCCTATGTATTAGAAACCCCCATAAAACACCCCATTTTACAAACTAGACCCCTCAAAGTATTCAAAACAGCATATAGAAAGTTTTTTAACCCTTCAGGCATTTCACAGGAATTAAAGCAAAGTGGAAATGAAATTTGCAAATTTAATTTTTTCTGCTGACTTTCAATTTTATTCAATTTTTTTTTAGTAACAGAGAAGGTTTTACCAGAGAAATACTACTAAATATGTATTGTCCAGATTCTGCAGTTTTTAGAAATGTCCCACATGTGCCTCTAGTGCGCTCGTGGACTAAAACACAAGCCCTAGAAGCAAAGAAGCACCTAGTGCATTTTGAGGCCTCTTTTTTATTAGAATATATTTTAGGCAGCATGCCAGGTTTGAAGAGGTGTTGAGGTATCAAAACAATGGAAACCCACCAGAAGTGACCCCATTTTGGAAATTACACCCCTCAAGGAATTCATTTATGGTTTTTGTTATCATTTTGACCGCACAGTTTTTTCACAGCACCTATTTGAATTGGGCTGTGAAATGAAAAAAATGATATTTTTTCCAATAAGATGTCATTTTTGATCAAAATTTCTTATTTTCACAGGGAACAACATACCCCATTTTGTTGCCCAATTTGTCCTTAGTGCGGCAATACCCCATTTGTGGTGATAAACTGCCGTTTGGGCCCATGGGAGGGCTCAGACGGAAAGGAGCGCTATGTGTTTGTTGGAGTCCAGATTTTGCTGGATTGGTTTTCGGGTGCCATGTCGCATTTGCAGAGGCCCAGAGGTATCAAAGCAATGGAAACCAACCAGAAGTGACCCCATTTTGGAAACTACACCCCTCAAGGAATTCATTTATGGTTTTTGTTATCATTTTGACTGCACAGTTTTTTCACAGCATCTATTTGAATTGGGCTGTGAAATGAAAAAAATGATATTTTTTCCAATAAGATGTCATTTTTTATCAAAATTTCTTATTTTCACAGGGAACAACATACCCCATTTTGTTGCCCAATTTGTCCATAGTGCGGCAATACCCCATTTGTGGTGATAAACTGCCGTTTGGGCCCATGGGAGGGCTCAGACGGAAAGGAGCGCTATGTGTTTGTTGGAGTCCAGATTTTGCTGGATTGGTTTTCGGGTGCCATGTCGCATTTGCAGAGGCCCAGAGGTATCAAAACAATGGAAACCCACCAGAAGTGACCCCATTTTGGAAACTACACCCCTCAAGGAATTCATTTATGGTTTTTGTTATCATTTTGACAGCACAGTTTTTTCAGAGCACCTATTTGAATTGGGCTGTGAAATTTAAAAAATGATATTTTTTCCAATAAGATGTCATTTTTGATCAAAATTTCTTATTTTCACAAGGAACAACATACCCCATTTTGTTGCCCAATTTGTCCTTAGTGCGGCAATACCCCATTTGTGGTGATAAACTGCCGTTTGGGCCCATGGGAGGGCTCAGAAGAAAAGGACCACCATTTGGCCTACTGGAGCTTTTCTGGTGCTAAGTCATGTATGCAGAAGCCCCTGAGGTACCAGTACAGTTGAAACCCCCGAGAAGTGACCCCATTTTAAAAACTACACCCCTTAAGACATTCATCTAGAGGTGTAGTAAGCATTTTGACCCCACAGGTACTGTGTAAAAGATAATGCGCAGCAGATGGTGCAGTGTGAGATTTGCAATTTTATATATATATATGCCATTTCAGTGTCCAATATAGTGTGCCCAGCATGCGCCACCGGAGATATACACCCCTTAAATTGTAATGTGGGTTCTCCTGGGTACGGCAATACCCTACATGTGGCTGTTATCAGCTGCCTGGGCATACGGCAGGGCTCAGAAGGGAAAGATGAGGGGGGTAAGCTGTGCGGAGTGCATCAGGGTAAATTAAAAATCAAGGGATGTATGATACATTTTAAAACAATCTTTTATACAGAGCTCTGGTTTTTCGAGACACGTGTCACATTGGTATATTGTGTTCTTCCTTATCCCCCTCTTATAGCAGACTCTGCACCTCTTTTGACTCTTTCCCTTTCCACCGGTTTGGGGAACCTCTCCTGGAAAGTGTTGCCCTGGTACGATGCGTGTGGCCTCGCTTCCAGAAGTACTGGGTGCCCCCCCTTCCTGGTCCCTAAAGATTAGATCTTGAAATTCCAGGAAAGTTCCCCTCTGGCCTGAACATCGACGTAGCACGTACACATTGTACAATGCCATCTGTATGATGTGCCCGGCCAGCTTCTTATACCACACCGCATGGCGCTGTAGGGCTTCAGGACTTGATTTGACAAATCCATCCCTCCCATGTACCTATTGTAGTCCAGGATGCAGTCTGGTTTGCGGGTGGCCTTTCCTTCATATATCCTAAATCTGTAGGTATACCCTGATGCCCTCTCGCAGCTTATACATCTTCACGCCATACCTTGCCCTCTTACCTGGCAGGTACTGGCGGAATTGAACCCTCCCTTTAAAATGTACCAGGGACTCATCAATAGAAAAACACTTCTCGGGGGTGTATGCTTGGGAAAACCGGGCACTGAAACGGTCTAATAGGGGTCTCCGTTTATCCAAACGGTCAAAACTGGGGTCATCTCGGGGTGGGCACGGCTCATTATCAGTATAATGTAAGAAGCGAAGTATTGCCTCATTTATTTATTTTTTTAGGTTCCAGTTCATTTCTGAAGTTGCTTTGAGGGGCCCATATATTAGAAACCCCTATCAAACACCCCATTTTAGAAACTAGACCCCTCAAAGTTTTCACAACAGCATTTAGAAAGTTTATGAACCCTTTAGGTGTTTCACAGAAATTTAGAGCAAAGTAGAGGTGAAATTTACTCTTTTTATACCATTTTTTTTATAACACAAAAGGATTTATCAGAGAAACACAACTCAATACTTATTGCCCAGATTCTGCAGTTTTGAGAAATATCCCACATGTGGCCCTCGGGCGGTAATGGACTGAAGCACCGGCCTCCGAAGCAAAGGAGCACCTAGTGGATTTTGAGCCCTCTTTTTTATTAGGCACCATGTCCGGTTTGAAGAGGTCTTGTGGTGCCAAAACATTGGAAACCCCCCAAAAGTGACCCCAATTTGGAAACTAGACCCCTTGAGGAATCCATTGTAGTTTTCTTGGGGTGCATGCGGCTTTTTGATCAGTTTTTATTCCATTTTTAGGTGGCGTGGTGACTAATAAACAGCAATTCTACTATTGTTTTTGTATACTTTTTTTTTTACAGCGTTCACCGTGCACTATAAATGACATATTCACTTTATTCTGCGGGGCGATACGATCACGTCGATACCAGATGTTTATAGTTTTTTTATGTCTTATGGCGTTTGCACAATAAAATACGTTTTGTAAACAATCATTCACTTTTTGTGTTACCTTATTCTAAGAGCCAGAACGTTTTTATTTTTCAATCAATAAAGCCGTGCGAGGACTTATTTTTTGCGTAACGAACTGTAGTTTCGATCAGGACCATTTTTCGGTACATGCGACTTTTTGATCTCTTTTTATTCCATTTTTTGGGAGGTGAAGTGACCAAAGAATTGTGATTGTGGTACGGTTTATCAATATATTTTTTTACGGCGTTCACCGTGCGGGATAAATAACAAAATAATTTTGTAGTTCAGGCCGTTACGGACGCGGCGATACCAATTATGTATAGTTTATTTGTTTGTTTATATATTTTTATTAATAATAAAGGACTGATAAGGGAAAAAGTGGGACTTTTACTTTTATTACTTTTAAAACTTTTATTTTCTTATTTTTACACATCTTTTTTTTACTTTTTTTTTACTTTATTACTTTGTCCCACTAGGGGACATGAGGGCAGGAGGCCCTGATCGCTATTCTAATACACTGCACTACATGCGTAGTGCAGTGTATTAGAGCTGTCAGCTACTCACTGACAGCAAGCATAGTGGGTCCTGACGTTGTCAGGACCCACTAGGCTTCCGTCTATGGCATAGCCGGACGCCATTGTTTGGTGTCCGGTTGCCATAGTCACCATCGCCGGCCGCTATCGTGTAGCAGGCCGGCGATGGCGGATTAACCCCTAAGAAGCCGCGATCGCTATTGAACGCGGCTTCTGAGGGGTTAATCGGCGGGGGAGCTCCGCGATCGGTCCCGGCACATTGAGCAGTGATAGTCTGCTGTCGGAAACAGCAGCTATCACAGCTCATGAACGCGCCCCGCGCGAACGGCGCCGTGTTTACTCCATGACCTACTATTAGGTCACTGAGCGCGAACGCTACAGTTAGCATGACCTAATAGTAGGTCATGGAGCGTTAAGGGGTTAAAATAGATGCCCCATGTGAGTAAGTGGAGTAAGTAGAGTGATATCCTCTGGCAACCCAAGCACCCTTAAAGGAAAGGATCTTCTGCCCGGTCAGGTGTGTTTCTTGCAGGCATATAATGTGCGGGGAGGGCTTCGTAACAAAATCCACAGCTACCGCTCGTTAAAATTTCGAATTTAGTCCCTGCACATTCCAGCTCAAAACTTTACTCGGTGGTGTAACATCTTTAGAGGAAATATAAGTGCCTGCAACCATTTGCGACAGAGAACAAGGGGGGGGGGGGTGAGTCAAGAGGACTCGGCCAAACACACACACACACACACATCAATCGTTCAAAATCAACAATACTAAGCAACATTTCCCAACTTAAAATGTATAAAAATGAAAAACTCCCTTTCCATCATTTAGAACCTATAAGTGCAGACTTCTATGAAACAGAAATGTTTCTCTAATTCTCTTACAGTATCAGATACTTTTGGTTATGAAGATGTTTAACTTTACCATACAGTTTATGGGCTGGCTATTTCTCATGGTTGTACGTTTTCTTGAATTGCGCAGCATGTAATGTCAGATGTGAAGATGCATTGTAATGTGAATGGACAGGCCCTTTGTGTATGTTTCTTTACCAAATACTATGAGGGTATGTTCACACGCTTAACCAAAAACGTCTGAAAATACGGAGCTGTTTTCAATGGAAAACTGCTCCTGATTTTCAGGCGTTTTTGGAGCTGTTTTTCTATAGTCAATGAAAAACTTCTCCAAAAACGGCTGAAGAAGTGACATGCACTTTTTTTTCGTGGGCGTTTTTTTTACGTGGCCATTTTTCAAAACGGCCGCGTAAACGCTGTATTTCCCATTGAAATCAATGGGCAGATGTTTGGAGGCGTTTTGCTTCCGATTTTTCAGCCGTATACGGCCCGAAAAACGGCCCAAAATAAGCCGTGTGAACATACCCGAACAGTCAGGGCTCAAATTAAATGTCATTCAATTTGTATGACTAAATATGTAGTTAAACCTCCTCATCCATTTCTGCTAGATTAAACAATGTATGATAACATGTATCAGGATAAAATACAACGTACAGCTCTATGGGGTTATACAGTTTCCTTTTATCCCCAGTTCCTCTCCCCTTAAAGGGGTTTTCCCCCATCAGAGACATTTGACACATCCACATGATAGGTCTCAATTGTCAGATAGATGTGGGTCCCAGAGGTGGAACCCGCATCTATCTCTAGAACGGGGCATCTTAAACCCCGTTCTTCCTCTGTGTTGTGACTGAATTGTGTGATTTCTGACTATGAATTACGTAAGCCGCATAGCTCGCTGAGCTACGCTGTGTACGGAACTTCCATAGTAGTGAGAGGCAGTTGTAAAAAGCCACATAGCATGCAAGCTATGCTGTTTTTGGAACTACCATTCATTTTCATAGTCGGAAATCACACGATTCAGCCACAACACAGAGGTTGAACAGGGTTTAGGGGGCCCCGTTCTAGAGATAGATCCTGTCCCAGATCCTGTCGATATGCCATAAATGTCTGATGGGGAAAACCCATTTTAACTGTAAATAACTCCCCAAATGTGTACAGGTGCCACCGATAGCAACTTTCTAAAATGTATACCTTGCACCTGATTATTATTTTCAGCAGTGCAGGACATTATTATTCTTGTAGTGAATATGAAATTAGACTGATGTCTTGATGGGTTTGGCTGTAATCACGGTGTAGTTTTTGTGATGTACTGTAGTTGGGAAACATAACTTTATATTTACATTCTCAAATTATTATAGCATAAATAGTAAAGACACAAGAGACAACAATGTTTACACAAACTTTCTAGAAAACTCAAGCCAACTTGCATTTTTACTGTCACCGCATGATTTAGAGGACATCAATAACTGGAGCGTTTACTAAGGAAATGTCTGGGTAGCAGCTGTCAGCTCAAGAATCACAATATCTCTAGGGCTTACACAGGGATGGGATTCAAATTTTTAATAGGTTCTCCTTTTTGCCGACAAAGACATACGGGGGTGGGGGGGGGGGGGTCGTCGTTGTTTTGCTCCATGGGAAATTATTCTAATAATTAATTAAAACAATTACAATATTACAAATACACCCTATATTGAAGTGGACTCTAAATAAAAAATTCCCTGTCCAGAATGTTTAACTAGATTTCCATACTTTGTATATATCTACATAAGCATACATACCTACCCACACATTATATTAAACTCACACAGTATGTATAGACCTATATGTCCACATTCATTATCCTAAGTGTGCTCAGCCCATTTAACTGTGCTCTGTGAGAAGGGTGGAGGACAGTGCGGCGTCTGCAGTAAGCTGCGACAAATCTCCCGTCTGCCAGAACCAAGCTCAGTACATACATACAACACCAGAATCGAGCTGAGTACATAAATATAGTACTAGAACCAAGCACAATACGTATATACTGCACCGAAACCAGGCTCCATACATATATACAGCACCAAAAACAAGCTCCGTACATGAATAAATGTACTGAGCTTGGTTTTGGTGCCGTATTTATATGCGGAGCTTGGTTCTAGAGTTGTATATATGTACTGAGCTTCTCTTTGGTGCTGTATATATGTATTGAGCTTGGTTTTGGTGCTGTATTTATGTACTGAGCTTTGTTGTGGTGCTGTGTATGTGTGTGTGTGTGTGTGTGTGTGTGTGTGTGTGTGTGTGTATATGCATGTGTGTATATATATATCGATATATATATATATATCGATATATATATATATATATATATATATATATATATATATATATATAATATGCATGCTGAGCTTGGTTCTGGAGTTGCATACATGTACTGGGCTTCTCTTTGGTGCAGTATATATGTATTGAGCTTGGTTGTTATGCTGTATATATGTATGGAGCTTGGTTTTGGTGCTGTATTTATGTACTGAGCTTTGTTTTGGGGCTGTGTGTGTGTGTGTGTGTGTGTGTGTGTATATGCATGTGTATATATGTGTGTGTGTGTGTGTGTGTGTGTGTATATATATATATATATATATATATATATATATATGCATGCGGAGCTTGGTTCTGGAGTTGCATACATGTACTGGGCTTCTCTTTGGTGCAGTATATATGTTTTGAGCTTGGTTGTTATGCTGTATATATGTATGGAGCTTGGTTTTTGTGCTGTATTTATGTACTGAGCTTTGTTTTGGGGCTGTGTGTGTGTGTGTGTGTGTGTGTGTATATGCATGTGTATATATGTGTGTGTGTGTGTGTGTATATATGTATATATATATATATATATGCATGCTGAGCTTGGTTCTGGAGTTGCATACATGTACTGGGCTTCTCTTTGGTGCAGTATATATGTATTGAGCTTGGTTGTTATGTTGTATATAACTCCAGAACCAAGCTCAGTACATATATACATCACCAGAACCAAGCTCAGTACATATATACAGCACAAGCACAAATACAGCTCAGTACAGAGATGATTTGCAAATTCAGTTTAACCCCTGCCATATAAGTTTGTACGGCATAAAACTACAGCTCCCAGTATAGCCTGAACAATCCTGTCCTCAGGCGATGCCAGTCATCATACAGCAGGACGCAATGACAATATCTCGCTGACTGCATCATCGCTAAAGCGATAGATGGCGAGGCATCCTGTGCCTAGCCCTAGGCAAATCAATTGTATCCGTGTTCTAAGGGGTGCAGGGTACCGGTTCCAGGTTCCCACTTCACCCAGGTTCTCCGAACTGGCTGTAATTTTAACCCCTTAAAGAACCGGCCAATTTGAGTTTTTCATTTTAGTTGTTTCCTCCCCGCCTTCCAAAAGCCATAACTTTTCTATTTCTTCGTGGACATAGTCGTATGAAGGCTTGTTTTGTGCGGAACAAGTTGTAGTTTTTCATAGCACCATTTATTGTACTGCATAATGTACTGGGAATCTGAAAAAAATAAATATTTGTGGAGTGAAATGGGCAAAAAAACGATTACACCATTTTTTGGGAGTTTTGTTTTTACGGCGTCCATCGGGCGTCCATTGTGTCGACATATTCTGAGAGGCATAACTTTATTTTTCCATCAATCAAGAGGTGTGAGGGCTTAAAGTTTGCGGGGCAAGCTGTAGTTTTCACTGTGCATGCAACTTTTTAATCACTTTTTTTTATTCCTTTTTTTGGAGAGCTAAGGAGACCAAAAAACAGCAATTTGTATGTTCAGACTTTTATGGATGCGGCGATACCAGTTATGTTAACTTTTATTTTTTTTTAACATTTCTTTAGGGTAAAAATGGGAAAAGGTGTTTTTTTTTTTTTTAACTTTTTAATTAGATGTTTTTTGGGGGGCGTGGCTTGGATGTGGAGCTAGACTGACACGTTTTGCTGGAGATCCCATCCCAGCAATATTATCCTCTGCAATCCTCCTGTATACGGGGTCACAGCACTCACCTGGGAGGTGAATCCCATCTTGCGGAGGCTGGTGTACCTGTCTGGACCAGTATTGGGGTTCCTGCCTACCTTTTGCGGTTGCGGCCTACTGTCCAGCCTGAAGCCGCGGGCTCAAGGAGCGGTGGGTGGCTGGGGCCTGAGTGACCGTGTTCCGGCGGCAACTGCATCTCCTCCTGAGTGGACTCCCCCTGTAGGGTGCCGGTTTCCTGGGGAGATAACCTTTTGTGGCCTGAAGCTCCCCGGGCCTGGTCTGGGGCTGAATCCCTGGCCCGGAGTGACTGAGGTGGCCGGACGCAGGCTACTTCCTGCCGGACTGGAACCATACAGCTCCTCTGGAGTAAACGGCTCTTAAACTCACCGGCTCAGGATTGTCGGGTCGGTGTGTCTGGTCACACTGGTTGCGGCCGACCATTTTGGATTCATCCCGGAGGTTCTCCCAGCATTATCTGTAGCTGGATATCGCCTGCTTGTGAGTCCCCACATCGGAGGCACCCCCCCTGCATATAAGCTTTGTAGCCATCTGGGCTCGCAGGGTCTCTCCAACCCTGCAGGCCCTCACCTACAACAGGTGATCCACAAGCTTCCTGCCTCGTTGTGCCTAGAAGTTCACTGGAACTGTGCCGCTGTACCCTGCTTTACTGATATTGATTTGATGGTTTGATAAATCCTGTGGCCTTATCTACACGTCATTCTTCTGTGCTGTCGACATGCCCATTGCTATGTTGCCAAGATACCGCGCCACCCCTGTTTGTGTGTAACCTGCAAACGCACTGTTTTTTGCCGACCTTTCCAAAGGGCCCCCCCACTGCCTGATGAAGATCCCCTTGTGTCCCTTTACCTTAATAACTCCTGTGTGATGTAATGTTTTAACATTGTCTGGGTGCTGAATACCCTCACAGTGGTCTAAATACGCAGTGGTGCTCCATACGCCTGTATTCACAGCTACTTAACTCCCAGTCATGGCGCCCCCGAAATCGCAAACCAAATCCACGGCCAAGCTGGACCAGTTTCGGAGAGGGGACTCCTTGGCATCTAAGCCTTCTTCCTCACAGATCGCTAACCAAAGTCTGGTGGATTCGGAACAGCTATTTTCTTCTGTATCGGACTCTAATCCTGATGCTTTGAAGGTACTGGCGGCCATTCGTACATGTCAAACCACCCTCACCACATGTATTGAGGAGATTAAGGTTAATATTTCTCTTCTACACCAAGATGCACAGCACACCAGAGAAAGGGTGACGGAGGTGGAAAATAGAGTCAGTACTCTGGAGGATCGAGCCCCGCTACGCTTTATAGGCTTGCCGGAGGGTTCGGAAGGCTTCTCTCCTGAATCCTTTTTGGAAAATCTGCTCACTACCACCTTCGGCAGGGAGAAATTCTGTCCAAACCTCAACCTCCGGGAGCTCCGCCTTGCACGTTTATTGCTAAACTCCTCAACTACCGGGACAGGGACACTATCCTTAAACTCACAAGAGAAAAAGGATCAATTCCGTATGGCATCTCACAGACCCCAGTTTACCCTGATTTCTCTATTGAGGTTCAGAAGAAGAGCGCTTTTTTCCTCACTGCCAAGAGAAAGCTCAAGGAACTTGATCTCAAATACGCAATGTTGTACCCTGCGTGGTTGAAAGTTCTGGCGGATGGCAGATCACATTTCTTCACCACTCCCCTAGAGGTCCTCGACTGGTTGGAGACTCACCCTCGTGGTCAAGCAGGCTCTCCCTGTTGTCCGGATGCTAATTTCTGACATTTGTAGCTGTGTAGTTCTACTTTACCGTGGTTCCAAGCTTTATAGAACACTTCTCGTCTCTGACATCCTGCGATAGAACTGTGGATCATTCGTTCACCGTATGGACACCTTCATTCTTCAGTATCCTTTTTCTACTGGGGGGCTGCACCCTTGAACCCTTCTTTTTCATGCTCTTTGATAACAACTGTTTGTAATTTGTACTACTGTTATGACTACTTTTCATTTAAGGGATCCAAGACTTCATGCCTTCGTGTATGATAGTAGGGAGGGGGGGGGGGATTTGTTTCCACTCGTTTTTTTTGCATGTTTTTTTCCACAGTGCATATCACACTTCTAATCTTTGCAAGTCTCAGGTATATTATGCTGCTCATGTATATATATGTCCTAAGGGGTCGGGCCTAGATTTGTACTTTTGCCTTTCACCATGTCTTCTTAGTGTCCTTTTTAACGTGGAATGTGAGAGTCTCAATGACCGCATTAAGAGAGCTCTTGTGTTTCGGTATTTACAAAAGCATAATTGTGATATTATATGCCTTCAGGAGACCCACATGACAGGTGACAGGCTCCGTCTCCTAAATAGACCCTGGATTGACTGGTCATATCATTCCACCTTCACTAATTTGGTCAGGGGTGTCTCACTATTGATGAAACGCTCTGTCCACTTTCACCTGATAGATAATGTCTTCGGACCCGAGTGGTAAATTTGTTCTGATGCACACTCATTTATCATAGGCCATTTCTCCTGATAGGAGTTTATATCCCCTCTCCTTTTTCCCTTGCCACTATCAATGCCATCCTGTCGTTTATAGCCGGTCATCCGTCTGTGCCTAGTATTTGGCTGGGTGATTTTAACTTCATCTGGGATTAGCATTTAGACAAATTCCTCCGCCCTGGTTAAGACCCTGTAGCTTCGGCTCTCTCCTCCCTCCAGTCTCCCCTTTTTAGAGTTCAATATTACGGATGCCTGGAGAACTAAAAATCCTCTTATCCGGCAATATTCTTGCTTTACCCCTTAATTTGCGGCTTTATCCCGTATTGACTTAATGCTAGTTCACACCTCCCTCCTGACGGCTGTGGATTCGGCAGAGTATCTCTCTAGGTCTGTCTCTGATCACTTCCCTGGCCATTTACATATTAGACTCCCCAATATACCCTTTGGCCTTTATATATGGCCTTTTTCTTGAAAATTACGGTAGCGCTTTTCCTTTGGTTGTGTGGGACTCCTTCAAGGCGCATGCACGTGGGGCACTCTCTGTGGCAATTAATTACTTGAAAAGAGGTTTGGCGCGTAACAAACTCCAAATGGCCAATGATGCCTTAGCAGCCGAACTCCAGTACACCAACGATCCGACCTGGGATCATAGGTCAGAATGGCTTCGCAAAGTTCGTTTGTACCACACCTCTTTAAATAATAAGGCTCCGAAAAAAGCCGCCTTTTCCAAGCAATCATTATGAACACGGTGAAAAATGTGGTAAACTTTTGGCTTGTATAGCCAAGGGTGATAGGGAACCCCCTGTGATCTCACTGCTTGAGCCTCCAGATGGTAACCAGTCTTCTGACCCACATGTAATTTTATCTACCTTTCGCTCATATTATGAAGCATTATATTCCTTGCACATCTCTACATTTTCCACGGAAATTGCTGAGTATCTAGAGCAGATAACCCTTCCCTTGCTATCGCATGCCCACAGGGATTATTTAGCTGGCCCCATTACTGTACATGAGATTCTGGAGTTCCATGGCCTCCTTCCAGATGTCTAAATCACCTGGTAGCGACAGCCTGCCTATTGAATTTTACAGGGCCCATGCTGATTTTTTGGCTACACGTCTCTTGGATGTTTACCGGGTGGCTTTGGACCCTGGAAAACTGCCCAGTTCAATGATGGAGGCGACTATAGTAGTATTGCCTAAACCGGGTAAAAACCCTATATTAAGTGATTCCTACTGCCCCATCTCACTCCTCCAGACTGACATTAAAATCATGGTGAAACTTCTTGCTAGACGGCTCAATATGGTTATACTGTCTCTGATACATTCGGAACAGACGGTCTTTATGCCTGGTAAAGTGACGGCCATTAACCTTCGCCGACTGTTCACTAATTTGCAGTCCAATCATGAGGATGTTGGCACCCGTATTATAGTCTCTCTGGATGCCGCTAAGGCCTTTGACTCAATAGAATGGGATTTCCTTTTTTTTTTTAACTCGCAAAATTTGGTTTCGGACTAGCTATAGGTCCTGTTCTTCTACTGAATATTACCTGACATGTTTCTGTTTTATTTTTATGCATCACTACATGTGGAAACTGTTTGAGTTTTAGTTCACTGGTTAAACCCTTTATACTATACATTAGGCAGTGATTGACTCTACACGCTGGGTCTTAAATATTAAAGGAGTGTAAACTACCAGATACCCTGCTCACTTTATATTGCTTTGTATGCTATTGTTTTGTATGACATTTTTATACTCCATAACTCTCATTGCTCTAATTGACTGAATTAATGATTCTTCTGATACATTGCTGTATTGAATTACTGAGTTCTTTGTACTTGAAGTGGACATGATGTCTACACCTCTCCATGCTCTGTGTTTACTTCTGATGTTTTACAATAAACTTTATTTGTGAATTTAAAAAATATTACATTTTTTTTGGAACATTATAAAAAAAATTATTTAACCGTTTTTAACTTTTTTTTTTAATTAGGGACTTGAAGCAGCGATTGTTGGATCGCTTGCATGATATATTGCAATACTAATATATTGCATTATATCATGATTCTGACAGTCTCCTTTGAAGCCCTGGCCTTTATTAGGCCCCCAGGCTGATATAACAACCACTGTAAACGGCTGATCGTGCCGCCTGGGGGGCGATAGTGTGTTTGAGAGGGCGCTCCCTGATTCTAACAATTTAAATGCCGCGGTCGCGAAGGAATCCTGATACTTCTGACTCTTTTCTGTGAGATTTACAGCAACGGATACGAAATCTCGTTTAGCTCCGTAATCTCGCGAGATTTGGTTTCACTTGCCGGAATCTCACAAAGAAAGAGTCAGAAGTGTCAGGATTCTGAGTACACATGACGTCCAGGCTGGATGGTCATGTGTATTCATTATCAGGACACTGTAGTAATGTTAGGGCTTGTGTATGTAGCTGCACATAGTGATATAACTATATCGCTAGTGCAGTGTAAATTAATGGAGAGGGGTGCATGATGCCGATTGGTCAGCGTCATACACTCCTCTGTACAACGCCCACTTGGTCGAAAGTAAAAGTACGCCCACTTGGGCATTAAGAAAGCTCATTAGCATAAATGAAAATCGCTCCTAACGTTGTGAAAAAAGATCGTTTTTTAAAATAAAAAGCATTACTGTCACCTACATTACAGCGCCCATCTCCTTATGTAGGAGATAGGGCACTTATAATGTGGTGACAGAGTCTCTTTAAAGTGTCTCCAAACCAGACAGAGCGCTAATGTCCAAAATGGGCCAGGATCGCCTAGCTGTGTGTTCTAAAGCATCAGCATTTTGGGGCCCTTGAAGTTTTGAGTTATGTTTAATTTGATGGTATTTAAATCCACACAGCAGCATCCCTTTAGACTCAACTCGTCTTTGTAATTAATTTATCAGTATTACAGAAGATCAACATTCTTTTCCATTATGCATTTTGTACATTTATTTTCATTTGCTAAGGACCAGAGCAGGGACTGTTTCTAACTAAACGACAAATACACACCGCATCACTGACTTTAATGCTTACTGCCTTTTGCTTTTGGCTTTGTTCCATATAAGTGCATGGGAATTTGACACAGAACAGGAATGGAATGGAAACCATGTCTGGTCAAGGGCACTCAATTTGGTCAAGCAGTTGATAAAAAGATACAGCCTTTCTGGTCCTATGAGACATTAACTCATTCAGTGTAAAAGGGGTGAGCAGAACATTGCTCTGCATCTGCAGTGTGTTGGGGGACCACCACAGCAGGCAAGTGATGAGAAAGTTGTTAACTGCAGATCTATTTGGCAGTTTAGTGAATGGGAATGCATCGATAATGCCCCTAGAGACTTGAAATCCGATATCTGACCTGCAATTCATTTCTTGCCTGTGTCTTCCAGAGTGTAAATGATGGTTTTCTATAGATACGTATAATATTTTCTATTTATTTTTATTTTTTTAAGGGAATTGAGTGGACGCACATTCAATACTTCAACAATGCCATTATATGTGATCTTATTGAGAATGTAAGTACAAATTGTAGAAGATAACTTCGATTTTACATTTTATAAAGCTTTCTGTGTATTAACTGATTACTACAAGACCTGATTCACATATCACTATTTAGACTCTTCCCTTTTTTTTTTTTGTAAGGCCGGATTCACACGAGCGTGTTCAGTCCGTGATATACTGTCTGCAGTTCGGCCGCATTTCCCGGACTGAGCACACTGCAGGGAGCTGGGCTCCTACTATCATCGTTATCTATGACGCTAGGAGTCCCTGCCTCTCCGCGGAACTACTGTACCGTACTGAAAACATGTTTTCAGTACGGGACAGTTTTCCCGCAGCGAGGCAGAGACTTCTAGCATCATAGATAACTATGATGATAAGAGCCCAGCTCCCTGCAGTGTGTTCAGTCCGGGAACTGCGGCCGACAGTATATCACGGACTGAACACGCTCGTGTGAATCCGGCTTAAGATACACAAAAATTTACCCCACAACTTCTTAACTTAATCTCATTGTTTTCACCTCTGGTACCGCTTTTCAAAAGGCGGCAAAGCACTAAACACTAAAGGCCGATGCTACACACTGACTTCTGCCATTTGGCAATTTTAATAGCACCAGCTGCAAGACGCTTGTACACAAATTTCATTAAAGTTTCATGTACATGCAAGCAATGGACTGCAACTATTGACTATTTTTATCATGTAATAATCTAATATACTCACAGATTACACTTAGAATTGAAAACAGTTCTGTTTAACCCCTTAATGACTGCCAATATGCTTTTTCACGGCGGTCATTAGTGGGCTTGATTCTAGGCCACCGCCTTTTCACGACGGCCTAATCAACGTCCTGCACGTGTCTGCCGTGCAGGCTGGAGCTGGGGCTCGGCTGTCTGGTGTCAGCCGGGCTCCTGCTCCAACAGTAGCAATCAAAGTTTACTTCGATCGCGGCAGTTTAACCCTTCAAATGCCGTAGTCATTAGCGACCGCTGCATTTGAGTTGTTTACAGAGGGTTGGAGCTCCCTCTGTCACCTATCGGCGGCCCGCAAATGCAATTACGGTCATCCGATGGGGTGCCATGGCAGCCGGGGGCCTAGCAAAGGCCCCCAGGTCTGCCCTGGCTATACACCTATTAGGACGTGCCTGTTCGTTCTTTACTGACAGGCAATAATGCTCTGGTATACGAAGTATACCAAAGCATTAAAGCAGTGATCTGAAGATCGCATAGTAAAGTCTCCTAGTGAGACTGAAATAAAAATTAAAAAGGTACACATTAAAAAAAAAAAAAATAATACACATGTATGGTATCCATGCAATTGTAATGACCCAAAAAATAGTTATCATATTATTTAAACCGCAAGGTGAACCCAGTAAAAAAACGCAAAAAAAAATGCAAAATTGCTACTTTTTTCCCATTTTCCCCAAAATAATAATAATAAAAGATTAATCAATAAGTCCCATGTACCCCAAAATGGTAGCAACAAAGTCCCACAAAAAAGCCCTCATATGGTGACATTGACAGAAAAATAAAAAAGTTATGGCTCTTAGAAAGCAGAGATGCAAAATTAAATAATTTTACTTCAAAAGTGTTTTTATTCTGCAGTAGTAGTAAAACATAAAAAAAAACTATGCATATTTGGTATCGTCGTAATCGTACCGACCCATAGAATAAAGGTAGCATGTTATTTACGCTGCACAGTAATAAACGCATAGAATGGCTAAATTGCTGTTTTTTTTTTTATATCCCCCCTCCCCCCAAAAAAAGTTAATAAAAATATTCTACATACCCCAAAATGGTGCCATTAAAAATACAACTCCTCACGCAAAAAACAAGTCCTCATAGAGCCATGTTAACGTGAAAATAAAAAAGTTATAGCTCTTCGAATGTAACGATGGAAAAACTATAAAAATGGCTTGGTCATTAGGGCCCAGAATGCAAGCAGGGGGAAGGGGTTAAATATAGTATAGAAATAAATTGCCATGAGCTGCCTAACTTTTTTGTTTTGAGGTTGAATGTTCAATATGTAATATTCTCAGTGTATATTTCCTTATAAAACCTTAGAACCAAAATGGAATCCTGGCCATGCTAGATGAAGAATGCTTGCGACCGGGCACAGTTACTGACGAGACATTCTTGGAGAAACTCAATCAAATTTGTGCCACTCACCAACATTTTGAGAGCCGAATGAGCAAGTCTTCTCGCTTCCTGAATGACACATCTCTACCGCACAGCTGCTTCAGGATTCAGCATTATGCTGGCAAGGTATCTTTTAAAACTGTTTATCTATGTTGTTATTAAATATTTATATGTTATGTAGGGCAGCTGGAGATAAATCAAGAAATAAGAATCAAGAAACCTTTAGGCGGGATTCACACGACAGGGTTTCCCGGCCGGGTGCCGGCCGTTCATAAATCGGCCGGCACCCGGCTGCATTAGGAATAATAGACCCCTAATGGGGCTATTCACACGACCGATTTTTTGACGGCCGGGAAAACCGGCCGTCAAAAAATAGGACATGCTCTATTTTCGGCCGGGTGCCCGGCCGCCCGGCTCCCATAGAAGTCTATGGGGCCGGGTAATACCCGGCCATCACCGGAATGTGTCCCGAGTGATGGCCGGGTCTACCGTCGCTCGCGCACTCTCTCTCCTCCTCCTCACAGTGCAGAGTGCATGTGAGGAGGAGGAGGAGGAGGGTCTTTTATTGCTCGCTGTAGGAGTCGGAATCCCCAATACCCGGCCGGGGATTGGGGATTCCGCTACAGGAGAAGTGCGTGACTACACTGTCCAGATATGGACACAGCGAAGTCACTCACTTCTGCAGCGGAATCCCCGACTCTATGGCCGGGGATGCCGCTACAGGAGAAGTGCATGACTACACTGTCCATATATGGACACAGCGAAGTCACGCACTTCTGCAGCGGAATCCCCGACTCTATGGCCGGGGATGCCGCTACAGGAGAAGTGAGTGACTACACTGTCCATATATGGACACAGAGAAGTCACGCACTTCTGCAGCGGAATCCCCGACTCTATGGCCGGGGATGCCGCTACAGGAGAAGTGAGTGACTACACTGTCCATATATGGACACAGCGAAGTCACGCACTTCTGCAGCGGAATCCCCGACTCTATGGCCGGGGATGCCGCTACAGGAGAAGTGAGTGACTACACTGTCCATATATGGACACAGCAAAGTCACGCACTTCTGCAGCGGAATCCCCGACTCTATGGCCGGGGATGCCGCTACAGGAGAAGTGCATGACTACACTGTCCATATATGGACACAGCAAAGTCACGTACTTCTGCAGCGGAATCCCCGACTCTATGGCTGGGGAAGCCGCTACAGGAGAAGTGCATGACTACACTGTCCATATATGGACACAGCAAAGTCACGTACTTCTGCAGCGGAATCCCCGACTCTATGGCCGGGGATTCCGCTACAGGAGAAGTGAGTGACTACACTGTCCATATATGGACACAGCGAAGTCACGCACTTCTGCAGCGGAATCCCCGACTCTATGGCCGGGGATGCCGCTACAGGAGAAGTGCATGACTACACTGTCCATATACGGACACAGCAAAGTCACGTACTTCTGCAGACGTCTCATCTCACACTTCCATCATGTCCACCGGTATGTTTCATAACTTTTGTTTTGTCTAGCAGCCATTGCCTTGTTTTGTCCATCATCTCTGGTTACCTTCTGTTGATTCCAAAGATATTTTGATATGTTACTGTAATGGCAGGAAGGAGGTGAAGGGAAAGTGAGCCCTAATCTACCCACCGCCCTGTCCCTGCCTACTTGCAACGACCCGCCCTAGGCGACGAGGTACAACTGGGCGGCGGTCCCTACGCTGTCTAAGTGCACAGGAAAGCAAACAGGGAACACACAAGGGAAGTGGCAGGAGCCACGGAACGCCACGAGGAAACGGAGCGGCGAACGAACAGTCAGGACCAGGACGAAGTGAGTACACCCGAGCGGGCACGGAGACAGAAGCAAGCCAGGGGCAAAGCAAAGCAGGTCAAGCAGAACTGCAGCAAGGCAGAAGCACGGCAGAAGCAGGCTGGAGCAAGCAGCAGTGGGGCCAGGAATCCAAAAGAATTACAAGCACTGAGAGAGAGAACAGGGCAGGTAATAAAGGACAGGGGGCGGAGCTAACTCCGACAGACCAGGCCGCGATAGGCTCTCCCACTCCTGAGCCTGCCACCCTGGTTGGTGGGAGATGGTGTCAGTCGAACAGGTCTGGCCTCAGGTGTGGATTGATTAATCCCAGGAGTATACCTAGATGAAGTACCTGGCAGATCCCTAACAGTACTCCCCCTTTTATGAGGGGCCACCGGACCCTTACTAAGGGGACCCGGTTTAGTGGGGAAGAGAAGGTGGAACCTCCTGATCAATACCCCAGCGTGAACATCACGGGCAGGTACCCAAGTCCTCTCCTCCGGCCCGTATCCTCTCCAATGGACCAGGTACTGGAGGGAGCCCTGGACCATCCTACTGTCCATAATCTTGGCCACCTCGAATTCCACCCCCTCAGGGGTGAGAACGGGAACAGGAGGTATCCTCGAGGGGGACCAGGACGGGGAGCAGCGTTTAAGGAGGGAGGCATGGAAGACGTCATGTATGCGAAAGGATGGGGGGAGCTCCAGACGGAAGGATACAGGGTTGAGGACTTCAATGATCTTATAAGGTCCAATAAATCGGGGAGCAAACTTCCTGGACGGGACCTTAAGGCGCAAGTTCCTGGACGACAACCAGACCAAATCCCCAACGACAAACCGGGGGTTAGCAGAACGTCTACTATCCGCCTGAATCTTTTGTGCTCTCTGGGACGCCTCTAGGTTCTTCTGAACCTGGGCCCAGACAGTGCACAGTTCCCGATGAACATCCTCTACCTCAGGATTATTGGCCCAACCAGGGTGGCTCCGGGAGAGTGGATCGTTCCACTGAGAAGCTACGCACCACTTCCTAAAATCAGAACAGTATTCCTCAACCGGTCTCCTACCCTGACGTAAGGTCACCAGCTGACTCTCGGCTAAAGCAGTCCTGTCAGTCTCGTCGTAAATGAGTCTGAGGGCAGAGAAAAAACGATCAACAGAGGAAAGTTCAGGGGCGTCAGGAGCCAAGGAGAAGGCCCACTCTTGGGGCCCTTCCTGGAGTCGGGATATGATGATACCCACCCGCTGGTTCTCGGAACCTGAGGAGTGGGGCTTTAGACGGAAATACAGTCTGCAACTCTCCCGGAAGGAGAGAAACGTCTTACGGTCCCCTGAAAACCGGTCAGTTAACTTGAGGTCGGGTTCTAGAGGTGAGGTGAGGGGTACTACTAAAGCAGCGTCACCCTGATTGACCCTTTGGGCCAGGGCCTGGACCTGTAGGGAGAGGCCCTGCATCTGCTGGGTCAGGGTCTCAAGGGGGTCCATGATAGCGTCAGCGTAGGAGAAATGGTAGACTAGGTAAGGGCTTGTAATTATGTAATGGCAGGAAGGAGGTGAAGGGAAAGTGAGCCCTAATCTACCCACCGCCCTGTCCCTGCCTACTTGCAACGACCCGCCCTAGGCGACGAGGTACAACTGGGCGGCGGTCCCTACGCTGTCTAAGTGCACAGAAAAACAAACAGGGAACACGCAAGGGAAGGGGCAGGAGCCACGGAACGCCACGAGGAAACGGAGCGGCGAACGAACAGTCAGGACCAGGACGAAGTGAGTACACCCGAGCGGGCACGGAGACAGAAGCAAGCCAGGGGCAAAGCAAAGCAGGTCAAGCAGAACTGCAGCAAGGCAGAAGCACGGCAGAAGCAGGCTGGAGCAAGCAGCAGTGGGGCCAGGAATCCAAAAGAATTACAAGCACTGAGAGAGAGAACAGGGCAGGTAATAAAGGACAGGGGGCGGAGCTAACTCCGACAGACCAGGCCGCGATAGGCTCTCCCACTCCTGAGCCTGCCACCCTGGTTGGTGGGAGATGGTGTCAGTCGAACAGGTCTGGCCTCAGGTGTGGATTGATTAATCCCAGGAGTATACCTAGATGAAGTACCTGGCAGATCCCTAACAGTTACACTGTCCGTTAACATCGTGTATCTAAACTTCCTGCGATCCATACTCATCTCTCACACCTATGCAGAGATCGCTACAATCACTAGTACCTCATTTTTGTACTGACTATATCGCTGTTCTTGGACATGTCTGGCTCTTACTTGCTGTGATCTCAACTGGACACGGTTTCCTCTGTGATCATATGCATTCCCTATTGCTGCTATAATGTAAACTGTTCACATGTTGACACAACACTCATATCCGACCTTTTGATTGATGCGACGTCTTTTTATTGTGTGACTTATTCCTTATTCCATCTTTTAAATTGTCTCATGTTTGTTATTTAATAAAATTTATATATTTTTTTTCATTATTGTGTGCCGTAGTCGATCATATTTTCTTGGTTTAGTCTCTTGTCAATTATTGATCGATGCACCAAGTATATCTTGGTCATTACCTAGGATCCAATATAGTGCATGCAATACAGCTGGCAATTATGCTTTACAGTTTACTGGTTATCTTTTCTTAGCACTACGTTTTATTGTATCCTGTTCGTTGGTATTCTATCGGTTTATGTCCATATATGGACACAGTGACGTCACTCACTTCTGAAGCGGAATTCCCGACCTGTGGCAGGGAATTCCTCTTCAGGAGAAGTCAGTGACTACACTGTCCATATATGGACATTGAAGTCAGTGACTTCTCCTGGAAGGGGGGGGGGGTTGGGTGTAACCTACAGGGGGCTGTGTGGGATCACCTACAGGGGACTTGGTGGCATCACCTACAGGGGGCTGGGTGGCATCACCTACAGGGGGCAGGGTGGAATCACCTACAGGGGGCAGGGTGGCATCACCTACAGGGGGCAGGGTGGCATCACCTACAGGGGGCAGGGTGGCATCACCTACAGGGGGCAGGGTGGCATCACCTACAGGGGGCAGGGTGGCATCACCTACAGGGGGCAGGGTGGGTGGCATCACCTACAGGGGGCAGGGTGAGTGGCATCACCTACAGGGGGCTGGGTGGCATTACCTACAGGGGGCTGGGTGGCATTACCTACAGGGGGCAGGGTGGCATCACCTACAGGGGGCAGGGTGGCATCACCTACAGGGGGCAGGGTGGGTGGCATCACCTACAGGGGGCAGGGTGAGTGGCATCACCTACAGGGGGCTGGGTGGCATTACCTACAGGCGGCTGGGTGGCATTACCTACAGGGGGCTGGGTGGCATTACCTACAGGGGGCTGGGTGGCATCACCTACAGGGGGCTGGGTGGCATCACCTACAGGGGGCTGGGTGGCATCACCTACAGGGGGCTGGGTGGCATCACCTACAGGGGGCTGGGTGGCATCACCTACAGGGGCTGGGTGGCATCACCTACAGGGGGCAGGGTGGCATCACCTACAGGGGGCAGGGTGGGTGGCATCACCTACAGGGGGCTGGTGGGTGGCATTACCTACAGGGGGCTGGGTGGCATTACTTACAGGGGGCTGGGTGGCATTACCTACAGGGGGCTGTGTGGCATCACCTACAGGGGGCTGGGTGGCATCACCTACAGGGGGCTGGGTGGCATCACCTACAGGGGGCTGGGTGGCATCACCTACAGGGGGCTGGGTGGCATTACCTACAGGGGGCTGTGTGGCATCACCAACAGGGGGCTGGGTAGCATTACCTACCAGGGGGGCTGTGGCATTATCTACAAAGGGCTGTGTGTGGCAACAAATTTAAATGAAATTCATCCGATTTTAAAACGGACAGGGAAAAAACGGATGCAAATCGGGTCCAAATCGGCCGGTAAAAACGGCAACTCGGCCCGGAACGGAATCGGAACGGATGCAAACCGCCCGGGAAAATCGGCCAAAAACGGCCGATTTTCCCGGCCGGCACTCGGACCCTGTCGTGTGAATGAGGCCTTAGAGGTCTTATTTTTTGTTCATGATTTATTATGAACTATATAAAAAGGCCTTTCTGTGGGTATCATTAGTGTTTCATTCGGTGTGGCCGATTATACCCACTATTTTTGTTTTTAAAGGGTTTTACCAACAAATTACATTTAGGGCTTATCCACAGAATAGGTGATATGTTATATTGGTGTGAGTCCAACTGCAGGAACCCCCCATCGATCGTTAGAACCGTGACATATAAGAAGTTATATGCAGCGATATCCATGCAGCCTAGCAATTTGTGGAGGTCTGACCATGTAATATTTATCACCTCGCCTGTGGAGGCACCGCTATTTTCATAAATTGTATAATGTCTATTGCATTGCCATTCTCACAGCCCCATAGCAGTGGTGTAGTTATCTCTATGCTAGGTCATTAATCTGACATTAAGGGAATATAGACCTAGGCCAGATTGCGATCAACATTTGCCTAATAGTCTTGAATCTCAAATACAGTCAAATTCCAGATTATATTAATCATGCAGAATTGGCTAATACTAAATACTACATTTTGCAGGTCAGTAATGGTGATGAGAAAGGAGAAGGTGTGGTATATTGCTAATTTTTAAAGTCTTTTAGCTATTACATTGTTATTCGTCTCCATGGTCGTCCCTACATTCTAGAAGTCCTTTTTATTTAATATTTAGACTACACAATAAGTGGTTGAACTCCTACTTGCCTCACAAAAAACATCTTGGTTTTCATTCTCTGAACCCAATGATAGGAATTTTAGTGTACAGTCAGTGCTAGATATTATAAGAAAACAGGAGGGCTTTGTCATTTCTTGGTTGGAGAAGGGATTTGAAACCGTTTATTGCCTCGGTGAAGTTTAGTTTTTTACAAATATTTCCAGGTATTGCTGCATTCATAGGGATTAAGCATTTATATGAAAACCTTAAGGGTATGTGCACACACACTAATTACGTCCGTAATTGACGGACGTATTTCGGCCGCAAGTACCGGACCGAACACCGTGCAGGGAGCCGGGCTCCTAGCATCATACTTATGTACGATGCTAGGAGTCCCTGCCTCGTTGCAGGACAACTGTCCCGTACTGAAAACATGATTACAGTACGGGATAGTTGACCTGCAGCGAGGCAGGGACTCCTAGCGTCGTACATAAGTATGATGCTAGGAGCCCGGCTCCCTGCACTGAGTTCGGTCTGGGACTTGCGGCCGAAATACGTCCGTCAATTACGGACGTAATTAGTGTGTGTGCACATACCCTAATTGTTATCGATTGGCAGAATTGTCAGGTACGCATTCATTTGTTTTCCAGGTCATGTACCAAGTAGAAGGGTTTGTCGATAAGAACAATGACCTGCTTTATCGTGACCTTTCCCAAGCTATGTGGAAAGCAAACCATGGACTGATCAAAGATATGTTCCCAGAGGGCAACCCAGCCAAGATTAACCTCAAGAGGCCACCAACTGCTGGCTCACAATTCAAAGCCTCAGTATCCACCCTGATGAAAAACTTGCTTACAAAGAACCCGAACTATATCCGGTAAAGGCTACACTTTTGTTACAATTTATTATAACGTTTGGAAACAAAAATAGATTTGTAGACTGCCTCTTTTATAATGTATGGGTTTTATGGATTTTTTCAGATGCGTCAAGCCAAATGACAAGAAGGCCGCCCATATCTTCAATGATGCCCTAGTGCGCCACCAAGTTAGTTATCTAGGACTACTAGAAAATGTCAGAGTAAGAAGGGCTGGTTATGCCTTCAGGCAACCATACGAGCCTTGTCTGGAAAGATACAAGATGTTGTGTAAACAGACATGGCCACACTGGAAAGGTCCAGCAAGGTAGGCTTGTTTCAGAATTTATATATACACTATATTTTGTATTCTAAAGGTTATTGAAATGCTCCAGTAAGCTATTATATCCTGATTTCATTATTCGTATTACAGTCCTCTTTATCACGTACATAAGTCACAATGGTAATTGAATGAAAAACTTCTGTGTATATTTCCGTGTATTTTTTAAATGGTAGCATCAACAGGGAGAAGTCTCCCCACCAGGAGGAAGTTTTTGACAGTAGTGTTATTCAGGCGGGTTGTTTCAAGAAGTTATTAACACAACCTCCTGATCATCTCAATTTCTCAAAGCTTTTTAAACCGACACTATATCTTATAAATAATTTATCTGTTAAAATCACTATAAGCACATCCAATATTGTCATGGAAATGATCTGCTCTGGACAAAACTAATTTATTGTGTTATGCGTAGTGCAGACATGAGGGAAAGCGTGTTACACAGGGATCCAAACACTGTACCAAAGCGAGAATCTCCGTGTCATCTATTGATCTTATAAGTTTGCAGATATTAGTGTTGAGCTTGGAAAAGTGGTGCATTATACATTTTACAGTCTACTTTAGATAACTGTGCTCATGGTCACAATGCTTGCTATAAAATTGCAAAGTCCAGGATTTTACACAACATTCTGATGCAGTTTTTGACTCCATTTGAGACACAGGAGCGGACACAAAAGAAAGGAGATGGAGGGGCGTGGCTGGACAAGCTGGAGAGCAGATGTGCTTGAGAGAGCTCTCCTCAGGCCTGTGCTAGAAAGGGACAGATCGGGCACCTAAATGGGGAAAACCCGCCCTAAAAAGGCCCCACGGGGTACCCAGACACAAGGGGGTGCAGATACCCCGATTGAAAAAAAAATGTTGCCGCTGGCAGCCGGGGATTCGATTTCAGAAGGAGCCGCGACGCCGCCTTTGATGGAGCCGCCGGCTGGAAGCATGGCGTGCAACCCCGCCCGGCTAGCTCTTGGAGGGGAGCTGCTATCACCGGAGGCAGAGCGAGCAGAGCCACAGGCCCCCGGTTCCCTGACTGGAGATGACGGCCGGGAGAGGGGTGGAGGTCGGTTACCCGAGTTGGTAGAGGCCTCGAGGAGGATCCAAGATGGCTGCGGCCAGGACCGGGGTGAGCCACCGCACGAGATGGCGGATGCCGGGCCGTCCCTTAGACGTTGGCAGGCCCAGTCTGCGGGGAGGCGGAGGAGGACGCTGACACAGGAGACGGAGGAGCAAGAGGAGAGGGACCCGGGAGAGGGCAGCAACAGCAGGGGAGGTCGCTTACCTGCATCTGCAGACACCTCGTGGCGGAGCCAAGATGGCGGCCGGGACCGGAGCTTTGCAGTGGCTCAGGGGAATGGCGCTGGGGAGATGAGAAGCAGTGCATCAACAGGTTCTCGTGTGCAGGTCACCGGGAGGGACCTGGGAACAGTGGCCCTGATGGCGGATCCGGGGATGATGTCGGACCAGCGGTCTGACCAGGCTCAGGCCGAGCCTGGGGAAGAGGAGTGAGAGGAGTACTCCTCGGAAGAAGGGGGGATAACTCCAGAAGCCTGCAGGAGGCAGAGACGTAGGGGGCTAGTGGGAGAGAGGTCCTCCCCACTTTCCTCTGGTGGTGGGAGTCTGATGGGAGATCTACCTCCGACGAACCGGGCGGCCCAGACGCTCAGGAGGCACCCGCAATTACAAGCCTTGCTGGCGCTTCTCCCCATCAAAGAGGGACATGGAGGTGATGGCTGCCGATCTGAAAGTAGCGTGGCGCCGGGATTTACACGTGGTCCAGTCTGAAGTAACTGCCTTGCGAGCTAAGGTCGGGGCATTGGAATCATGGAAGGACTCTGTCTGCAACTATACAACAGCTTACGGAGGCGCAGAGCGTTTCAGGCTCGCAGCAGCGACAACTGCAAGGGCAGCTGGACGACCTGGAAAACAGGAACAGGAGAAATAATATATGTCTGAGAGGTCTGCCAGAAGCAACTAGAACTGCTGACTTAATGCCGACGTTGACGGGTATCTTCAACTCCTTACTTAATTGCCCCGTGGATACCTATATTGAAATAGATAGAGCTCACAGGGCATTGCGTCCGAAGAGTGCTGATTCTACTAGACCACGTGATATAATTTGCTGTATCTACTATTATGGCCTAAAAGAGAAGATTCTGCAGAAGGCGAGATTAAAGGCCGAGATTGATTTCGATGGGGCAAAACTGCTCCTGTTTCCGGATCTAGCGAGACGCACCTTGAGGCAGCGTGGGCTGATGCGTCCTTTTTTTTCCGTGTTGCAACAACGGGGGATATCGTATCGATGGGGATTCCCCTTTGCCCTGCATGTGCGAGTGGAGGACAGAACTGTCTCATTGTATACACACGCAGAACTTCCGGGATTTCTGAAGGTCCTTGGATTGCCTCATCTCATTACCATACTGAGAGACTTTCCAACTAGATACTTTGCAGGGTCGGGAGCGCTGCTGCTTGGGAGGCCCGTGTCTGGGAGGCGGGAGAGATCTGGATCACCGTTGCCGCAGAGACCGAGATGGCGTCAGAGAGCGTCCCCGTCAAGATTTCGGGAGCGCTGATGTGGTTTATATGCTTTCTCTTTAACCCCGTTGCATTGCAGGTGTTCACCCCTGCAGAGATGCCCGAGCCCGTCGTTTTCATGTGTCTGTGAAAAGCAATGTTATTATTCCCTGTTGGACGGACGTAGGGCTCTAGTTTGGATATACTATGCGAAGCTAGGCTCTAGGGCGGATAGACACATCCCGTCGTGGGCTTATGTTAGGCATTTATAGTCCCCATAAGTTGTTTGCAACAGCATAAGAAAGGTCTGTCCCTTTACGTAACTGGTTCAGAAGACGTTGATATTAGAGGCTGTGGAGTTTAGTTCGGTATCTCTACTTTCTGTTATCAGGTAGCAGTGTACTGTTTGAAGGTAGTCCTCTGTGACCCACACATAGGAATATCGCTGAGACTAGACTGGTTCTAACCAGTGATACAGGTGCTGAGTGGCACAAATTAGTATATTGTTGTGACAGGATGTTTTACTTGTAATCTGTTTGTTTTTTCTTTCCTCTTATCCATTTTATGCTATGCTTTGGTAATACAATGTATACTTGGAAGGTTTGTAATGTAATTGATGTATTTGACGGGATGGTGGGCACGGCGGCAGTATCTGGCGAACACAGGTATTTGGTGATTAGATGCATCTTGGTTCTTTTTGCCTTCATGGATAATGGCTGATTTCACCATCTCATCCCTGAACGTGAAGGGATTTAATGTTCCAGAGAAGAGGTCTCAGATCTTGTATGCTTCACATAAACAGAGGATCCAGGTACTTTGTGTTCAGGAAACCCACTTCCGGGCGGATCAGGTTCCAATCATTCGTAATAAATATTATCCGGTGGGATACCACTGCAGTAATCCGAATGGCATAACTAGGGGGGGTGTCTATTTTCCTGCACAAGTCTTTTCAGGGTAGGGTGATAGATACCTATGTGGACTCTGAGGCACGATTTATTTTTCTGAAATGTGAGGCAGGGGTCCGCACGATCACGATAGCCAATATTTATGCCCGAACACTAACCAAGTTCCTTTTTTCCTGAAGATGCTGTAAGAGTTGAGCGCTTTTTCGTCGGGGGCACCTATCCTATGTGGGGACTTTAATCTGGCCATTAATCCTTTGCTTGACACGTCCCCTGGGCGGACTACTCTGGCATACAATAAATTGAACAAATTGAGGAAAAGGCTCAGAGATATGCGGCTTTGTGATGCGTGGAGGTTGACCCATCCGGACGATAGGGACTTCACTTTCTATTCGTTTGCTCATAACTCTTACAGCAGGATAGATTACGTTATGGTGCACCATAGCCTATTGTCTTTTGTGAAAGAGACTTCTATTGGCAGTATGTTTCTCTCTGACCACGCTCCGGTGTCTTGTGTACTGCGCTTTTCAACACAGCGTCGCAGAGAATTTACCTGGCGACTTTGCTGAAAGACTCCTTGTGTATGATAGAGTTGAAACAAACGGTGGAGAATTTTAGGGGGGATCATGCTAGCGATGACACAGCCCCGGCGGTAAAGTGAGAGGCTCTCAAATGTGTGCTTCGGGGGGTACTCATCAAGCATGGAGCTTGCCTCAAGAGGGAGAGGGGGGCGAAGCTGTAGGTGCTTTTAGTTAGAGTGCAGTCCCTAGAATCCCAGCATAAACAGACGCTGCAAGAACGCACTCTTAGGGAAATAACTAAGACTCGCCATGAGATTCAACTTCTGCTGGACAAGCATAGTGCTAGGCTCCGGCAGGTGTGCTCCCGCTATTATTATGAGTGTGGTAATAAGGCGGGGAAGGCGTTGGCGAGGGCACTACGGGAGCGGGGGGCGTCTTCCTTTATACCCTCGATACAAAATGTAGCGGGGGAACTGGCGTTTAAGACGGATGATATAGCATCGGCCTTCTGTGAGTACGATTACTCGCTTTATAACCTGCCCTGGGTAATGTCCCTCCAGAATCACCGCTCTCTTTAGCGGAGTATATCAGGGATACGGCGTTGCCTCGGTTGTCTCCAGAGGAGGCCGTGGGCCTGGATTTGCCATTCACCAGAGAGGAGTTACTGCAGGTTATTACAGCATTACCGGCAGGGAAGAGCCCAGGGCCCGATGGCTACACGGCGGGATTTTACAAAGCCCTGGCAGAGGAATTGGTAACGCCTATGCAAGAGTCGTTTAATTCCATCTCGGAACAGGTGAAGTTCCCTGATTCGTTTTTGCAGGCTCATATCACGGTTATCCCGAAAGGGGGTAGGGATCCGCAACATTGTGCGAACTATAGGCCAATCTCTCTCATCAACACAGACGCTAAGATGTATGCTAAGTTGATAGCGAATAGACTGGCTAGGTTTCTGGGATCCCTGATTAACCCGGATCAAGTGGGGTTTGTCCCAAGGCGCGAAGCCAGGGATAATACGCTGAAGACCTTCTCTTTGATTCATCACGTGCCGAAGAGTAGTGTTCCCTGTATGCTTTTGTCGCTGGATGCGGAGAAGACCTTTGACCGGGTGGATTGGGGGTTTCTGGAGGCGGCTTTGAGCCAGATGGGAGTAGGTCGTCTAATGCTGACACGTATAATGTCCCTTTACAATCATCTCTAGGCGAGTGTTAGGGTTAATGGATCTCTATCTGCTCCATTTAGGATTGGCAATGGGACTAGACAGGGCTGCCCACTGTCTCCCCTGCTGTTTGCGGTGGTGATGGAACATCTTTTGATAGCAGTTCGGAATAATGCTGACATTCGGGAGGTGCAGGTTAGGGAGATGTATTTTAAGGTGTCGGCGTTTGCTGACGATTTATTACCTCACATTGCCGCCTCTGATGAAAACCATTCGAATGTATAGTTATTATAGTAACTACAAGATGAATATGTCTAAGAGTGAGGCTATGAATATATCCTTGCCAGGGGAGAAAGCCCAGCAGGTGCGTAGTAACTATCCTTTTTCATGGCAGACGGGCTCGTTGAAATATTTAGGGGTGCGGATACCTGTGGCTCTTGCGGACTCCTACTCTCTTAATTTTCTGCCTATTCTTCAGACTCTTAAAGCGGACATAGACAAATGGGATACCAAGGATTTTTCGTGGTTGGGTAGGATAAATGTGATAAAGATGAATATCCTGCCGTGTTTAGTGTATATTTTTCAGACGTCCCGTGTATCTTCTCCAGGGGGTTTTTTCTTCAGTTAAACAAAGCTCTGGCTCGGTTTGTTTGGCGGGGCAGACCGCCGCGAATATCGAAAACTACCCTGTTCAAGAGTAAGCCGAGAGCGGGGCTAGGGTTGCCTGACTGTGCTTGGATTTTGGATTGGTTCCATCATGCGGACTCTAAATTGTGGGTGAGACTGGAAAATCTTTTGGCGCCGGTTGCTCACTGTCCTTCCATGGCTCCGGGTGAGGTACTTTAAGGGGCAGGAGAACGCTCTGCTCCCTTTGGTTGCGGGACAAGTGGTGCTCACATATAAACGTTATCGAACTCTGGCTATAGGGATTCCTCCCGATGGTCCATTGGTGGCGATATCTCATAATGTGGACTTTCCGCCTGGGAAGCAGCCTGCCGCCTTGACCTTTGTGTCCAGACCTTCGCCACTGACTTTTCGTCATGTTCTGACGGGTCGTGGCTTGAAGTCCTTTGAGGCACTTGTCCCGGAGCCTGAGAGATCAGCGGTTGGGCGCTGGGACTTTTTACGGCTACAACATTTCTATACTGCCAACAGGGCGAGGCTGTCTTTTAACAGAGATCTAACACCGATAGAACAGCTATGTGTTGCTGCATCCCCTCCGGAGAGATCTATTTCCCTTATCTACAAGTGTTTGCAGGAGTTACATAACGAGGTTCCGCCATTTGTGAAAGGGTGGGAGAGAGAGCTTACGACGCCTCCATCGTCGGCGGACTGGTCAAAAGCTTTTGCCCTGTGTCATAGCTTCTTCATCTCCTGCAAGGCCCAGGAAACAAACTATAAGATTTTGTCGCGCTGGTATAGGGTTCCCGCATTGCTTCATTCCTTCTACCCGGCGGTACCAGATGAATGTTGGCGGTGTGGCAGAGCTGGTGGTACGATTCTGCACATTTGGTGGGAGTGCCTGTTACTCCACTCATTCTGGGCGACGGTGGTGGACCTTATACAGAAAATCACGGGCCAAGTGCTTGCCAATACCCCTGAGGTGTTGCAAGCATATCCAAGATCGGGGAGATTGGTCTGCCAGGGGTGGCAAGAGTTCTGTGAGTCGGACGAATATTTACTATATGCGTAGGCCTCATAGGACATAGCAGAGAGGGGTGTTGGCTTGATCTGCCTTGAGGTTGATAGTGGGAGTCCGGGTCCTCTGGTTCTGTCTACTTTCTTTACCCTCTATCCGATGCGGAGTACGCGATTGATGCCTTCTCACATGTCATGGTACTGATGCCGCCTGCCGTGGTGCCCACTGTCCTGGATGCATTGTTAGTATCGTTTGTGATGTATTATTCTGTATCCTTGATATCCATGTATCTTGTCCATCGCATTAATTTCGCCTCTGCTGGTACAGAGGGCTGTGTTGCATTGTATGGAGGTGTCAAATGCATAATACGGTTTGTTTATTTTCTTTTGACATGTTTTTGCTCTTTCTGTGTTCTTTCTGGCCTACTATGTAAAATGGATGCGTATATTTTCTGTATTGCTGTACATTTCTGGCTTGTTTTGATTTATTTGTGTTAAAAAATACCCGAAAATTAAGAATGTTTAAAAAAATTAAAAAAAAGTAAGGAGATGTTTTAGTATTTAATTTCCTTCCTTTTGGAGTAACTTCTGGCTTTGACTCAAAAAAAACTGAATTAAAACTGTGATCCTGGCCTGAGGCTAAGTTTTGATCTGCCTCTGTCGCAGATTAGATAAAAAATTCTGGACGAAATAGCACAACATGCTGCGCTATTTCTTCCGTTAATTGGCAGAAACCTGATGAAGCCCATTAAAGTCAGCAGGTTCTGTCAATGGCGCTAGTGTCCATCACGCAATGTCTACAGCACTTCCGTTTTTTTTGTTCCTGCAACAGAACAGAACAACGAGAAAAAGGAAGGCAGATAGGAATGTAGTCTTAGGCTATGTTCACACCTGCGTCGAGTCTGTCCGTTGTTCTGCTCCCTCAAAATAGCAGTACAAGGGAGAACCAATAGTAATGGTTCCATTGCACCACGGACACCACCAGGGGCCGACGGAATCCATTGACCATGGGTTCCGTCGGCTTTCTGTCAGTGTGTCTGTAGTTTTATCAGAAATAATAGCGCAGTAAGCTGCGCTATTGTTTCCAGTAATTTCTGCCATATCGGAGATGGAGGACCCTAACGGAGCCTCCAACGCAGATCTGAACAGAGCCATATACGGTCATATTAATGCCGAGAGTGGAGAATATAATATAAATATTTAGTAGTTTTTATAATGTGAGAATATAATTTGGCTTTGAGTACCTCTCTTTTCTTTCATATGTTCACGAGTATTGTGATCTGTTTCTACTGATTTGCTCTATATTTATGTACCTCTTGCTACTATTACCTTTTTAAAAGTTTCAGACATAAGGGAAAATGTCTGATACATTATGGTGGCAGTAATGACATCCGTTTATTTCCTTGACATTATGTTGAGCAACACATTCATGTGTAATGTATTCATTCATTTGACATGTTCTTGCCTGTTCCACGGTGCAGAATGTCAAATGTTAGCAATTTGTTATGTCTTGCTGAGATGTTTAACGTTATCAGTCACTGTAATCTCCTGTCATTTGTCTGTAACCTGTTTCTACTCTAGTCTGAAATAGATCTTCTAGTGTTCCTATTGAGATATTCTTGTCAGTTCCCATAGACATAAACAAGTGCAACTGTATGTGATGTATTTAAAATTGTAGTCTGGTTATTAACCCTTAATACCATAAGTATTTTAGACCTTAATGACCAAGCAATTTTTTAAGTTTTTCCATAGTCACATTCAAAGAGCTAGAAGTCTTTTAGTTTTCCGTCGACATAGATGTATAAGGACTTGTTTTTTGCGGGACAAGTTGTATTTTTTAATAGCACCATTTTTAGGTACTGATACTTTATTGATTAACTTTGATTAACTTTTTTGTTAGGGTAATAGGAAAAAAACTGACATTTCGCCACTTTTTTGTGTCTTAAATTTACGCTGTTTACGTGTGGTATAAATAACATAATAACTTATTCAGCGGCTCATTACGATTGCGGCGATTCCAAATTCATATAGTTATTTTTTTCAAATTCTTTTATTTTCCGTTTTCAAAAGAACATTGTGTTATGGTTTAAAGCAAAGCTGCACCAACATCGGCTCGCAGGCCAACAACTGGGAATACATAGGCACCACAATCACAGAGAAAAATATCACAAAACGCTGAAAACATTGAGATTAGAGAAGCTCTGGTATGCACCCTGAACCCGCAGCCATGCATATATATATTGAACAACCTAAACAAACCTCACACCAAACCAATGGCGTATACAAGGGTCCCTCAATATAGCAGACAACCTAAAAGCAAACCAAAAAAAGGGACATGACCCTCAAAGAAATAATATACTAATGATATACAAGAGTACAAAAATCTTTATTAAATATATTACACAATGACATAATACAGGATAAAAGAGGAACCATACACGGAAAAAAGTACAGCAGGGTCAGATGGAACAGACCATGGACAAACAGAGTCAACCATCCAAAGATGACTAAAACACACACTAAAATAACCCACAGGAAACAAAGTAAACGTGGGCACTAAATAGCCAAAACCCACATGTAATCAAAATGCTGCCTAACTAGTAAGAAGTAATATCTAACTAGACTGGAAGAGCCCTAACAAAACATGAAGGCACAAATGGCCAAGAGACTCGAACTAACCCTAGCTAATAGTGATGCATAGATTATATAAGGACTAGAGGCCAGCACATACCCTGGGACATGATGGAGAGCGGTGCAAAAGTATCAAAATGGATGGATGGGTGAACGCCTCGACGCGCGTTTCGCCCTGTAGACCGGCTTCGTCAGGAGGCTCATTTTGATTACATGTGGGTTTTGGCTATTTAGTGCCCACGTTTACTTTGTTTCCTGTGGGTTATTTTAGTGTGTGTTTTAGTCATCTTTGCATGGTTGACTCTGTTTGTCCATGGTCTGTTCCATCTGATCCTGCTGTACTTTTTTCCATGTATGGTTCCTCTTTAATCCTGTATTATGTCATTGTGTAATATATTTAATAAAGATTTTTGTACTCTTGTATATCATTAGTATATTATTTCTTTGAGGGTCATGTCCCTTTTTTTGGTTCGCTTTTAGGTTGTATGCATATATATATACCCGTAAGGAAGAGCAGTAAAGCGTTGCAGAGTAACGAAAGGGGGAAGAAGGCAGAAAAAAAAGAGATGGGAGAAAGAACTGACCTGACCCATGGGACCCACTGGGTAAGCTCAAGAAGCCATGAAGGTCTTGTATTCCTCTGAGGATTGAAAGCTAATCCATTCACGCCACGTTTTGAGGAAGGCGGCATGGGATCCCTTCATTGATGCCGTGAGGTCCTCCATTCTCATGATCTCCTGAATTTTACCAAACCACATGCCCACAGTCGGGGGACAGGATTGTCTCCACAACGCGGGAACACATGCCCGGGCTGTATTCACTAGATGGCGCACCACTGACCGTCGGTAAGCAAATAAAGGCACCTCACACAGATGGAGCAGGAAGAGGCCCGGTGATCTCGGGAGGGAGAATTCCGTAAATTTCGAGGAAATGCGCCATACCTCAGACCAAAAGTCCGTCTGCATGGGGCAGTCCCAAAAAATGTGTAAGAGAGTACCCACATGGTCGCCACATCTCCAACACAACGGTGAAACCGCCGGTAACATCACATGCAATCTGGAAGGCACCCTATACCAACGAGACAAAATCTTATACCCTGCTTCTTGAAATCTGCTAGCCAGAGATGATTTATGTGTCATGTGGAACAGGCGATCCTTATGCTCCGAGGTAAATGTTAGACCTAAGTCCCGCTCCCAACTAAGCAAGTATGAAGGTGTGGACAGGGTGGAGGGAGAGATCAGGAGGGCATAGAGTCTAGACAGTGCGTGACGAATTGTGCCCGTGCATAAGAGTTCAAAGGGGAAGTTATCTCGCGAGTACGCCGCTGGGTCAGCTAAAGACACGAGGAAGTGTCTCAATTGAGTAACCTGCCAAAAAGAGAGAGACCGGATCTGGCATGGACTCCAGCTGAGTGTTACTCATCCACACCTCATCCTGTAGAAAATGGGCCGCACGTCCTTTAACTACCTTCAACCAGTGCTGGAAGGGACCTCCTTCCCGCCCCGGTGTAAATGCGGGATTGCCCAAAACTGGGAACATCGGGGAGGGAGAGGGAGAGATCTCTTTCCGAGGAAAGATCCGTGCCACAATCGCCAGAGTGGGCCCAATTGTCGGATGTGTCCTTGCCGCCAGAGGGACATGATTGCCCAACCATGGTAAGGCCTGCAGAGGAACTTCCATAAAGACCTGGTCCATGGACACCCATTCTTTAGTCTCAGTATGTCTGAAGCAATCCAAAATGCGTGTCAAGTGGGAGGCCTGATGATAGGACACAAAATCCGGTAGACCAACACCGCCCTCACACTTTGCACGAAAGAGCATTAAATAGTTATTTTTAATGTTTTACTACTTTTATAATTTATTGGTGCCATTTTGGAGTGTATCCGACTTTTTCATCACTTTTTATCTCATTTTTTTGAAGGCAGGACGAACAGAAAACAGCAATTCTGGCATTGTTTTTTTTTTACGGCGTTCACCATGCGGGTTAAATAATGCAATAATTTTATAGTTGGGATCAGAACAGGCGCAGCGATACCAAATATGTGTAACTTTTCACTTTTTTTTTTTAAATAATAAAGTGGGTTTTTAACCCCTTAATGACCAGCTAAATTTTTCTGTTTTTGCCTCTCTGCGTTTCAGCAGACATAACTTTTTTATTTTTTCATTGACGTGGCTGTATGATGCCTTGTTTTATGCGAGAGAAATAGTATTTTATTTTTCCCACAGTTTGGGGGTAAAAAAAAATTCCGGCGGGAATATAGGAAAAAGCGATTCTCAGAATAGTTTTTTTTGTTTCTTTTTTATCCCGTTCACATTTCACGCTAAATAACCCATTAGATTAATTCTTCAGGTTATTACGGTCGTGTAGATACCTAATATGCGTAGGTTTTTTGTTTTTATTTAGTGTGGGGGCAATAAAATGTATTTAATGAAAAATAAAGACTCTTTTTGGCACTTTTTTTATTTATTTATTTGTTTTGTTACTTTTTTTTTTTTTTAATCCCATCAAGGGATAACTTTATTTGTAACTTTATTTTTTACTTGTAATGTATTAGCATACTTCTGTACGCTAATACATTACACTGTGTCACTATGACACAGGCTGCTGATCGGGCAGCACATAGTGTGCCCGAACAGCAGGCACACGGAACAGACAGCCCTGGGGTCCTTTGTAGGTCCCCAGGGCCGACTGCAGAGGGATTCCCCATTGTTTGATCGCATCACTGGAATCCCGGTGATGCGATCAAAGAGGGGAATTCCCTTTGATCATGGACCGCGGTAATCAAAGGGTTACACAGCTGGGGTCCGAATGTTTGCCGACCCCAGCTGTGTTCAGGAGGCTGCTCTAAGATCAGGAGCTGTTAGTAACAGCTCCTGCTTAGAGGACGAGCGCTCACACGAGCGCTCATCAGCCTGATCTGCAGCGACGCAAAAAGACGTCTCTGTAGATTAAGCACCCGCACCGCCTGACATCAAAAGACAGTGGGCGGTCGGGAAAGTGTTAATTTTTTTTTACTTGGGACTTTTATTTATTTATTGTAAACTTTTTTTTTTTTGGTTCCACTAGGGAACTTTACTGTACGATCTTTTGATCGCTTTTATAATACACTGCAATACTTCTGTATTGCGGTGTATTATGCCTGTCAGTGTAAAACTGACAGGCATCTGTTAGGCATGGCTTGACAGGCATCTACTGAAGGTAGACCCACAGGCTGTCATAGCAACAATCCGCAGCCGGCAATTTCATTGCGGGATGCCAATGGGGTGAGAGGGAGCCCCCTCCCTCTAAAACCGCTCAGATGCGGCGCTCACTATTGAGCGCCGCATCTGAGGGGTTAAACATGACCAGTGCTAGTGGTCTCCGATCGATTCCCTGAAGCCCGAGGCTGTTGGCAACAGCTGGAGCTTCAGGAGATCCCTGCACGATGCGGGAAAAGTTCTTCTGAAGTGGCGCCGAGAAATTCTGCAGCGCTGTACAGATGTTGTTTTCACTGACTGTCCCCAATGAGGCTCTCAATCTAAACTCCTTATCTGTATGCTTTTGGGGTGTGGGACGAAACCGGAGTACTCGGAAGAAACCCACGCAAACACAAGGAGAACATACAAACTCCATGCACATGTCGTCCTTGGTTGGATTTGAACCCAGAACTCCAGCTCTTCAAGGCAACAGTGCTAACCACTGAGAAATGAAAACATACAGTATTAGGCCTCATGCACACCTCCTCTGGCCGTTGTGCGACCGTTAATGACTGATCCGTGACACATGGACCGCACTCAGATGGCTTCCGTGTGCAGTCCGTTGTTTCACGGACCAAATCAATGAAAAGTCCAAGACTATTCCATCAAAAACGGACAAGAGTAGGACCTGCCCTATTTTTGATGGAACGGCCACATGGTTCCGTTAAAACAACTGAAGTGTGCATGGCCCCATTGTAATGAATGTGTGAGGGTGCTATCAGTTAAAAAAAAATGGATAGCACCCTGAAGAAAATAATTGAAGTGGGGATGAGGCCTTAGGGTATTGTTCAAGTGGTCATTCTTAAATTTGTTATCATAAGCAACGCTTTCTTTAGCCACGGGAGGAGTCCTGATAACCCGCCGAGATCCTTTAGCAGAATGCAAGATGTTGTTCACTATCAAAGGACTATAATCATACGCCATTGGAAAACTTCCTGCATAAGAATTTTAAAATTCCCTTTACTTAATTCCTGCTTAGATATATGGAAATTGGTGTATCCAAATTGTAGTTATAACCTTTATAGCTTACAGAGACCCTGTATGTTGGCTAAACAGTCTTTACACGTCTGTAATACAGACCTATAGGTACTTCATGTGCTGCTATATGAATGTAATTAATTTCACTTGGCCATCAAAAAGTAAACCGAGAACTAGGTGGATATCTGCAAAACAGAATGCATACAAGTTTGTATTCAGGTGGAAATAAATAACTTTGTATGTTTACCTATTTACGTATAGCATAATCTGCACATTATAATCTGCAGACAATAGGCTGCTTTTGTACAGATCATGGAACTCACAGATTTTCAGAGATATTTTGCATTAAAAAATCTGGGATAATTTCCTGTACAATACATGTGGATAGGGTTTGTTATTTAGTAGGAACATTCATTGTTTACATCCAGTGGATAAAATTCTGTCCGTGGTCATGTGTTGAACACGCAGGTGCACAGTTCGTTACTGTATGTGTATCAGAGGCTACTAACAATCCCAGCATCTGTATGTCCATCACCTGATCATGGACAGATTTTCTCCACTTGAAGCAAAGTATAAATGTTTCTACTGAATAACAACAAGCAGAGATCTTGAAAGCCCTGAGGAATTAACGCAGAAATTATAATAGAAAATTGTAGAATTTTTAATTATTCAAAAAATAACATTACTTTGCTGAAACCGGAAAACCCCTTAACCACATGTTACGTACAGTTATGTCGTTGCAGCTAATGACTTAAGTGCAATATCACGTAACTGTACGTGACAGTGATGGAGTTGGCTCAGAAGTAGAGCCTGCGTAATCACCGGTCGGTTTTCACTGTATATTACAACTGACACCCTGCTGTAACGGCAGGGACCAGAGCTAGCTACGGTCCCCGCAATTAACCCTTTAGATGCCGCAGTAAAAAGCGACCGCAACATCCAGGTGGTATCAAATGGGAGGGACTAGACATGGACCGCACATCCACTGTATACTATGATCAATTGCGGCTAGGCAAAATATTTAAATATGAACGAGAGGTTCTTTGTAACATTTTGATCAAATTGTATGCAAGCCCACTTGCCACTTCACGGCGACCTCTAAAAGTGGGTCCCTACTCTATCGGTTGCACCACCGCGTGGCGGTCACCGCCACCGCAGCACCGCTCGTGCAGAGGGAGCAACCCAGAGGCCCAAAAGCACCCATGCCATCAAGCCAAGCCTCCCTGGCTCTGGGCCACGTCCCCCCACAAGTGCAGCACCACAGTAACAGACACCACCACACAGTAGCACAACTAGTGAAAAGATGGAATGAGCTCAGCTTACCATGCGCCCCCAGTGGCCAACTGAGAGTACAAGCAGGAGCAGGAACACTTATGAGGTCATTCCTAAATTAAAATCAGCTGGGCCAAAAGTGTGGAGTGCTGGTACCAAGTAAAACAAAACAACAGAGGGGATAGACTCTGTATCATATCACATCCAGGTGGTTCCTAGCCGATCGGCACTCTCGTAGCGCGATATGTGTGCCGATGGTTGCTATGGCAACTGTGAGACCTAATATTAGCCTCCTGGTCTGCCAAGTACAGAAACCTATTAGGCCCTGCCGGAGGCAGGACCTAATAGGCTTGCTGTCAGTATATAACTGACCGCTCCAATACACCGCACTATGTAGGTAGTGCAGTGTATTAGAATAGCCATCAGGGCTTCATGCTTTTAAGTCCACTAGTAGGACAAAGTTTAAAAAAAAAAAAAGTTTCAAGTTCATTAAACAGAAAAAGCATTGTGGATTTTTTTGTATCCCTGGAGTTTGTCCATAGGTGGTGTAAAGGATCTGCCAGGCACAGCTTCTGTATCCACGCCCATAGGTAATCAGTCTGCACCTGCTTCTATGTCTGTGAGACTGACTCCATCTTCCACCACTCAGGGTGGCAGGCTTAGGAGTGGGAGAACCTATCACAGCCTGGCCAGACGGAGCTAGCTCCTGCCCTCTGTCTATTTATACCTGCCTTTCCTGTTCCTCCTTGCTTGTGATTCTTCTCGTTTTGGTTTCCTGGCCCTGCTGCAGCTTCTGAACTATTTGACCCTGCTTCATATTGACTCTGGCTTACTGACTACTCTCCTGCTCTGCGTTTGGTACCTTGTACACTCCTGGTTTGACTCGGCTTGTTCACTACTCTCCTGCTCTGCGTTTGGTACCTCGTACACTCCTGGTTTGACTCGGCTCGTTCACCACTCTTGTTGCTCATGGTGTTGCCGTGGGCAACTGCCCCATTTCCCTTAGCTTCTGTGTACCCTTGTCTGTCTGTCGTGCACTTATTGAGCGTAGGGACAGTCGCCCAGTTGTACCCCGTCGCCTAGGGCGGGTCGTTGCAAGTAGGCAGGGACTGAGTGGCGGGTAGATTAGGGCTCACTTGTCTGTTTCCCTACCCCTATCATTACATAATCACAAGCCCATATACCTAGTCTACCCTGGTCCCTCACACTACTATGGACCCCCTTGAGACCCTGGCTCAGCAAATGCAGGGTCTCTCCCTACAGGTCCAGGCCCTGGCTCAGAGGGTCAACCAGCCTGATGCTACCATGGTAGTGCCCCTCATCTCACCTCTTGAACCCCACCTCAAGTTGCCTGACCGGTTCTCAGGGGACCGGAAGACTTTTCTCTACTTTCGGGAGAGTTGTAGGCTCTATTTTCGCTTAAAGCCCCACTCCTCAGGTTCTGAGAGCCAGCGGGTGGGTATAATTATGTCCCGGCTCCAGGAAGGGCCCCAAGAATGGGCCTTCTCCTTGGCTCCTGACGCCCCTGAACTTTCCTCCGTTGATCTTTTCTTTTCTGCTCTCGGACTCATTTATGACGAGACTGACAGGACTGCCTTTGCCGAGAGTCAGCTGGTGACCTTACGTCAGGGTAAGAGACCTGTTGAGGAGTATTGCTCTGACTTTAGGAAGTGGTGCGTAGCTTCTCGGTGGAATGACCCTGCCTTAAGGTGCCAGTTTAGGTTGGGTTTGTCGAACGCCCTGAAAGACCTGCTATTTAGCTATCCCTCTTCTGACTCCCTAGACCAGGTTATGGCTTTAGCGGTACGACTTGACCGACGTCTCAGGGAACGACATCTTGAAAGTTTTTGTGTTTTCCCCTCTGACTCCCCCATGATTCCTCCCGAGGTTCCGTTGCTTCGCTCTTCCACGGAAGACTCGGAGGTACCTATGCAACTCGGGGCCTCCATGTCCCGCCGACAACGTAGAGAGTTCCGCAGGAAGAATGGTCTCTGCTTCTATTGTGGGGATGACAAGCATCAAGTGAACACCTGTCCTAGGCGTAAGAAAAAGCAGCCGGAAAACTTCCGCGCCTAAGTGATCATCGGGGAGGTCACTTGGGCGCACAGGTATTTCCCGTAAATATGAAACGTAATAAAATCTTGCTTCCCTTTCAGGTCTCTTTTGGTGGTAGGTCTGCTACCGGCAGTGCCTTCGTGCATTCAGGTTCTTCTGCTAATATCATGTCTGTGGAATTTGCTATATCTCTAGCTATGCCTTTGATTGATTTGCCTAAACCTGTCCCGGTAGTGGGTATCGATTCCACTAATCTACGCTGGATCCAAAATCCTCTTTTTTCTATTGCTATCGACTCCACTCCTCTTGCTAATGGTTATTTTACACAGCATACCCCTGTTTTTGAACTCCTTGTTGGCTCCATGCATTTGGAGCAGTGCTCTGTACTGTTGAAGCAGGGATTATCGTCCGATTTGGTTTTAGGCCTTCCCTGGTTGCAGTTGCATAATCCCACGTTTGACTGGAATACTGGGGATCTTACCAAATGGGGTAATGAATGCTTGACGTCATGTTTTTCTGTTAATTCTATTTCTCCCCCTGAGGAGGTGAACACGCTGCCTGAGTTTGTTCAGGACTTCGCTGATGTTTTCTCTAAGGAGGCCTCCGAAGTGTTACCTCCTCATAGAGAATACGATTGCGCTATCAATTTGGTACCAGGAGCTAAGCTCCCTAAGGGTAGGATATTTAATCTCTCTTGTCCCGAACGTGAAGCCATGAGAGAGTATATCCAGGAATGCCTGGCCAAGGGTTACATTCGCCCCTCTACTTCTCCGGTAGGTGCTGGCTTCTTCTTCGTAGGGAAGAAGGATGGTGGTCTTAGGCCATGCATTGACTACCGTAACCTGAATAAGGTCACTGTAAGGAACCAGTATCCCCTTCCTTTGATTCCTGATCTCTTTAATCAGGTTCAGGGGGCCCAATGGTTCTCTAAGTTTGATCTACGGGGGGCGTATAACCTTATCCGCATCAAAGAGGGGGATGAGTGGAAGACTGCGTTTAACACGCCCGAAGGTCATTTCGAATACCTCGTCATGACCTTTGGGTTGTGTAATGCTCCCACGGTCTTCCAGAATTTCATAAATTAGGTTTTAAGAGACTACCTGGGGGTATTTCTTGTAGTGTACCTTGATGACATACTTGTGTTTTCCAAGGACTGGTCCTCCCACATTGAGCATGTCGGGAAGGTACTCCAGGTCCTTCGGGAAAACAAACCGTTTGCGAAGACCGAAAAATATGTGTTTGGGGTGCAGGAGATACCATTTTTGGGTCAAATCCTCACTCCTCATGAATTCCGCATGGATCCCGCCAAGGTCTAGGCTGTGGCGGAATGGGTCCAACCTGCCTCCCTGAAGGCGTTACAGTGCTTCTTGGGGTTCGCTAATTATTACAGGAGATTTATTGCTAACTTCTCGGTCATCGCTAAGCCTCTTACGGACCTCACTCGCAAAGGTGCTGATCTCCTCCACTGGCCTCCTGAGGCTGTCCAGGCTTTTGAGGTCCTTAAGAAGTGCTTTATCTCGGCCCCGGTGCTGGTTCAGCCCAACCAAATGGAGCCATTTATCGTGGAGGTTGACGCGTCCGAGGTGGGAGTGGGGGCTGTCTTGTCCCAGGGTACCAGGTCCCTCACCCATTTTCGTCCCTGTGCCTACTTCTCCAGGACGTTTTCGCCCACTGAGAGTAACTATGATATTGGCAACCGCGAACTCTTAGCCATTAAATGGGCATTTGAAGAGTGGCGCCACTTCCTGGAGGGGGCTAGGCACCAGGTAATGGTCCTTACCGACTACAAGAATCTGGTTTTCCTAGAATCTGCCCGGAGGCTAAACCCGAGACAAGCTCGATGGGCGTTATTTTTTACCAGATTCAACTTTTTGGTTACCTATAGGGCTGGGTCTAAAAATATTAAGGCTGACTTCCGGTTCCGGCGCTGGTATGTGAAGACGCGTGTAACATCGCTCCCGCTCCTCCAGACCTAACAAAGCTGTTTTGCTCTTACAAATCTCTCCTCAAGATACACTGGGGTGGTGAAGACCTAACATCTAAATGACTGGCGTTACCTATATGGAGCATTACTTGCTGAGAAGCAGCAGAAAACCGGATTTAGAAGACATGGGGGACGACACTATGGAGGAACAGCCGCCCAAGATGGCGCCGTTAGAGGAGAGACGGGACAGCGTTGACTTGCCGACTCAGCCTCCTCCCACGCAACTTCGTACCTTGCAAGAAACTTTGGATTACAAATTATTGGCTAAAGCAGTGGCCGACCTCATAGCTCCGGGTCTTTCCAGCACTCTGGTATCGACGGTGCAATCCACCTTAAACCGCTTACAAGAGAGCATTACCCAGCATGAGGGCCGCATAAACGAAGCTGAACAGAGGATTTCAAATGCTGAGGAGGAGTTGATTGCGGTGGTGTCCTAGACAAGTGATCTGCATCAGACCGTTAAACAGCTTTATGACCGCATTGAAGACCTTGAAAATCGGTCCCGCCGGAACAACTTGAGACTGGTCGGTTTGCCGGAGTCCATACCAGTTAAAGCTCTTAGAAAGCTGTGTGAGTGTGATCTACCACCGGCCCTGGGCTTATCAGGGATCAGACGGGTGGAACGAGCTCATAGGAAACCGCCTTCCTCTGACCATAATGTTGGCAATACTGAGCGGCCCCGACAAGTCATAATGCGATACTTGGATTTTGTGGATAAAGAAGACATCCTTCATGCTTACCGTACCCGAAAGGAACCACTTAGCTTTCAAGGTGCACATATACTCCTCTTCGGAGATTACTCAGCAGACGTGACAAGACAACGACGAGCTTTCAGTGCCACGTGCTCCTTGCTGTTTCGGAAGAACATTCGATTTCAACTCCTGTATCCTGCTATCCTTCGCATTAAACACCCAGATGGAACTTTCCAGACGTTCAGAGATCCGGCGGCAGCGGACCGATTCCTAGCTTCTGAATCTTCGCCTACTACATCGGTGATCTCGGAGGCAGGGACATCCATCTCCTCGCCTAGACGCAGGCCACTCTTGTCGGCCCAGTCGACGCGAAGCTCTTCTTCTTTGACCGAAGCAAAGGGGCCCCCAGGTAGTCCGAAGGCACAGCGTACTACACACCGAGGACGTCAAAGTGGATCGCGACTGCCAGACTGAGGACTGTACCTGAGCGGGATGGTCTCGTGTCACAACATTGGGACTTACTTGAGTATACCAAGTTAATTGTCAATATGGGTTACACTGCTGTGGGAGGGAAGGGTAGGAGTTTAGTCCCCCAAAAAAGTCAGGTTTGGGGGTTTTGCCTTCTGAGATCGTTCCCCCTTGTTCTTAATCGTACAATAGGGAGGGGAGTAGATGTGTAACTTTAAGTACCAGAATAATGGGAGTCCTAGACATATATTGTTGGATATACTTGTTACTTGTTCCTATGCACTGTTGCACTTTGTTCAATGTGCCTTTTACTGTATTAGTTCCTATTGGAATCCACTGTTGCACTCTTAGACTGCAGTTACTCACTCTGGAGATATATTTTAGCTGTCACCATCTTGGCCCCTCAATAGGGATTGGCGCCCACGTATTAATGACCTATCCAGTTGCTCATATTTATAGTACACCTGTGACATGAAAATCGTAACTTGGAATGTTAAAGGGCTTAGGTCCCCAGCCAAACGTATGATGGTCTTGCGCCATTTGAAAAGACTTCGGGTAGATGTCGCCCTACTGCAGGAGACCCATCTCCTTAAAGAAGATTTCCCGCGCATGCTTAAATTATGGGTTGGGGAGGTGTATAAATCCCCTGCAGTGGAGCGGAAAGCAGGGGTTTTAGTACTGATTCGTAGGGCATTTCCTCATACGGTCACGGATGTAGTTACAGATGATGAGGGCAGGATGATACACCTCCAACTCAACAGTCCTCAGGGTACGATGAGGTTATATAATGTGTATGTTCCGAATAGCTCACAGAAACCCTTTTACGATAAGTTTCGTGCCACCCTACTTCTTGATTCATCTACGGAAATAGTGGTGGGAGGGGATTTCAATGGGGTAGTGTCGCAGCAGGAGGATAGATCGTCCAGGCCAGCTACAGATCTGACGACCTCTGTCGTGGGCTCTAATTTGGCGGGTCTTTTGTCGGTTGCATCATTGATTGATGGTTGGAGACATGTTCATCCTGGTGACCGGGAGTATACTCATTTTTCTCACCCCCACTCTTCTTGGTCGCGTATTGACTATGTATTACTTAGTCGTGCATTAATTCCCAAGGTCAAAGAGGTCTCAATTACAGACCTAGTTATTTCAGATCACGCACCTGTCTTAATAGACCTGCTTGATACTCATCCTAAGGGAGACGCTTATTTGTGGCGCTTTCCATCCTTTTTGGCCAAGGATGAAAGTTTCCTGACGCTTCTGAAGGGTTGGTGGCTTGAATACGGGGCTACGAATGAGCAACATGTATCCGATCATCAGCTATTTTGGAACACGGCAAAAGCAGTTTTGAGGGGACGCATTATAGCACATGTTATAAACTTAAAAAAGCGGTACGGTCACAATACGAGAAGACTAGTGCAGCGTTGAGACAGGCATATACCGAATTTTTAGTAAAGCAGACCCCACTCTCTAAAGCCTTATGGATATCAGCCAAGGGAGATTTTGATATATGGGCTGAGCGTCGGGAAGATTTTATTAGGACCCAACAGGAAGTAAGCTTTAGACGTTTTGGAGATAAACCTGGGAAACTGTTCGCAAACCTGGCTAGGGGAAAGAGACCTTTTCACTGTATCCAACGCCTGAGATCCCCGGGAGGCAATGTTACAGAAGACCCAAAGTCCATTAACACATCACTTGGGAATTATTATGCTTCGCTGTACCGGGACGACCCGGGGGAACTGCCGGAGGGCGAGACCTTTTTGCAAAACCTCTCTTTACCTCAAATCTCTGAGGAACAATTACACGCGCTTAACGCGCCGCTAACCGCGGAGGAGGTGCGAAGTGTAATCATGGCCCTGCCCTCGGGCAAGTCTCCTGGGCCTGATGGATACCCAGGTGAATTTTATCAGGTTCTGGGGACACAAGTGGCGCCCATCTTGACTAGCCTGTTTAATAACGTATTGTCAGGACAGGATCGGGCTTTCCAAACTAATCTAGCCTATATCAAGCTAATACCTAAAGAGGGTCGAGATCTTGAATGTCCCTCCTCTTACCGGCCGATTTCGCTGATCGACCAGGACCTCAAGATATTGGCTAAGCTCATGGCCAACCGTTTGGCTTTGATATTGCCCTCACTGATAGGCCCATCGCAGGTGTGTTTCGTAAAGGGCCGTTCAGCTGTAACGAACATCCGAAGAGTTTTATTGTCAATGGATAAGGTTGGAGTTTGCCGAGGGGGAGAACCGCCTGCCCTGATCACCCTAGATGCAGAAAAAGCATTTGACAATTTGAGATGGGGGTGGTTGGGTCAGGTGCTGGATGCCATGGGTTTTCAGGGGGCTTTTAGACGATTTCTGAGAGTTCTTTACACACAACCTAAAGCTAGTGTACACACGCCTGGATTTATCTCCCCGTCCTTTCCTTTGCTAAAGGGGACGAGACAGGGATGTCCGTTGTCCCCTTTACTATTTGATCTGGCTTTAGAGCCCTTGGCCCGGTCCCTGGATACAGACCGGACCTTTCAGTTTATTTCGATTGGGGGGGGCGACTCTGAGGCTGGCTCTTTTTGCGGATGATATCCTCTTATTTATGGCTCACCCGGATACAGAGCTGCCCAAAGTACTGGATGTCATATCAGATTTTGGCGTTTTTTCAGGATTCAAACAATGTGTCAAAATGTGAGGCTTTGTTTCTGGGCACGACAGATCCACGGGATGGGTTACCCACTCAGTTGCACAATATTCCAGTGGCCAAACGATCCATTAAATACTTGGGGATACATATTGGGCGCACAGCCGACTCCCTTTATCGTTTGAACTATCTCCCCTTATTTATGAAGATTTTACATGACTTGAAAAGGTGGCATGGTTTACCACTCTCTCTATTAGGTAGGAATCACCTTCTTAAGATGATGAGCTTCTCGAAGCTATTGTACCCTTTACAAACCCTGCCACTACTTTTAAAGCATACAGATGTCTCAAGACTACAGTCGGCTTTTGGTCACTTTCTATGGAAAGGGAGGAGGCCTCAAATCCGTATAGACAAGCTCATGGCCACTAAGGAGAGGGGGGGGGGTATTAACTTACCTAATATACGAGGGTACAATTTGGCCTGTCTAGCAAGACATGTTATAGACTGGGTGGCGTCTACTAGTTACCATTCAGATCACACGCTTGAATCACATTTTTGTGCCCCATGGGACCTCTGCACGCTCTTACATTCGTCCCTATCAGCCATGCCTGGGTACATAAAGCATTCAGTGATTTGTAGAGATACTTTCATGACGTGGAGGGCGATGAGACGGAGTTATGGTTTATCTTTCCGAGTTTCCAAATATCTTCCCCTTTGCAATCATCCGGAATTTGCTCAAGGAAGACAGAGTAGTCTTTTTGCAGAATGGAGGGCGAGGGGCATTTTAAGGATGGAACATCTACTCCATGACACGGATCCGAGATGGCTTACGGGTCGAGAATTGATAAGCAAATTTGGGTTGAGACCTTTCCAAAGTATCCAATACGCTCAGGTCCAGCATTTCTTTAGGAATGCGCTAAGGGAGGTGGGTCAAGAGGTGATCGCAAATAAAATGGATAAAGCAATTTTTCAACATACGGGAATGCTGTCTGTATCACAAATCTACTGCAAAATTAGGGACAGTTTGATTTTTACCCCGCCGGAACAATTTTTTATAAAATGGGAGGAACAATTAGGAGACGGGGACCTCAGGGACAAAATTCTGATAGGATGGGGGTCAGTTCGGAAACATGTGATGAGAGAGGTGTGGAGAGATACTCAGTTTTGCATAATGCACAGGGCAATCTTAGGTTTTAATATACCACCGAGCAATGCTATGCCTGACCGCCTGGTGGCCTTTCCTAAATGTCATGTCCAAAAAACAGATCGATTCCATGGTTTATGGTAGTGCTCGGCAATTCAGCCCTTGTGGTCTCAGGTCCGTGACATGATGGATACACTATGGGATTTTGCCCTGCCCATGTCGCATGTCCTTTTCCTTTTCCACTATTGGGAGGAGGAGACTGATGGTGGCAGAGCGGAAGGGAGACACCTGCCCCAACTGTTTCACCTGATCTGTTTGGTAGTTAAACGACTACTGCTACAACAATGGTTGGTATCAACAATACCAACAATGCAAAATGTAGTGAACCAACTAAAGCAGTGTCTACACATAGAACGATTAGATGCGGAACGTATGAAAACCAAAGGCACTAAAAGATTTTTCATAAGATGGAAGGCATTAGTGATACGGCATTTATCTGAAACGGAACTTGTCTCCCTTCACGCTCACCAAATGGTACTTATTGGAAGTCTTAAAGGGTACGCTGGGTCGTCTGCATTTGCGGGACAGCTGAATTTCTTACCAAACTAAACTTAGAATTTTCTCTTCACGAGAAGGTGGGAGGGGTTTGTTTCCCCTTTTTCCTCACTACTGCTTTATGAATATTCTTTTTTTTTTTTTTTTACGTTTTTGATACAAACTAATGTGCAATTTCTTTATTTGTTATATTACACTTTGTTGCACTACTGTTTAATATGTTTGAGCCTGCGTGCTCTTATTTGTTGTGTGGTTTTGTATAACTTGCAGAAAATAAAAAAATGTATAAAAAAAAATATTAAGGCTTATGCACTGTTGCGTAGCTTCATGGCCAGCCCTCCTTCGGAAGAAGATCCTGCTTGTATTTTGCCTCCAGGTATAATCATTTCCTCGATTTGATTCTGATTTAGTCTCTGAAATTGAGGCTGATCAAGGTTCAGCTCCCGGGAACCTTCCTGAGAGCAAGCTGTTTGTTCCCCTGCAATTCCGGCTAAGGGTACTTAGGGAAAATCATGACTCCGCACTATCTGGTCATCCAGGCATCCTGGGTACCAAGCACCTCATTGCCAGAAACTATTGGTGGCCTGGGTTGCCTAAAGACGTTAAGGCCTACGTCGCCGCTTGTGAGGTTTGTGCTAGGTCCAAGACTCCCAGGTCCCGACCAGCGGGCTTACTACGTTCTTTGCCCATTCCCCAGAGACCTTGGACCCATATCTCCATGGATTTTATCACCGATTTGCCTCCCATCTCAAGGCAAGTCGGTGGTGTGGGTTGTAGTAGACCGCTTCAGTAAGATGTGCCACTTTGTGCCCCTCAAGAAACTACCCAATGCTAAGACGTTAGCTACCTTGTTTGTCAAACACGTTCTGCGTCTCCATGGGGTCCCTGTCAATATTGTTTCTGACAGAGGGGTACAATTTGTTTCATTGTTTTGGAGAGCCTTCTGTAAAAAGTTGGAGATTGATCTGTCCTTCTCCTCTGCCTTCCATCCTGAAACCAATGGCCAAACTAAGAGGACTAATCAGTCCTCAAGAACAATATTTAAGGTGTTTTGTCTCTGACTGTCAATATGATTGGGTCTCATTCATTCCCCTCGCCGAATTTTCCCTTAATAACCGGGTCAGTAACTCGTCAGGGGTCTCCCCCTTTTTCTGTAATTTTGGGTTTAATCCACGGTTCTCCTCCGTTTCACCTGGTAGTTCCAACAATCCCGAGGTAGAGGTCGTTCATTTGGAACTGTGCACAGTCTGGGCCCAGGTTCAGAAGAACCTAGAGGCCTCCCAGAGCATACAAAAAACTCAGGCAGATAGAAGACGTTCTACTAACCCCTTGTTTATGGTCGGGGATCTGGTGTGGCTATCGTCGAAGAACTTGCGCCTTAAAGTCCCGTCCAAGACGTTTGCTCCCCGGTTTATAGGGCCGTACAAGGTCATTGAAGTCCTCAATCCTGTCTCCTTCCGACTGGATTTGCCCCCATCTTTTCGAGTACGCGACGTGTTTCATGCCTCCCTCCTTAAACGCTGCTCCCAGTCCTTGGCTCCCTCGAAGAAACCTCCTGTCCCCGTTCTCACCCCTGAGGGGGTGGAATTCGAGGTGGCCAAGATTGTGGACAGCAAGATGGTCCAAGGCTTCCTCCAGTACCTGGTCCATTGGAGAGGATACGGGCCTGAGGAGAGGACTTGGGTACCCGCCCGGGATGTTCACGCTGGGGTATTGGTCAGAAAGTTCCACCTTAGTTTCCCCAATAAACCAGTTCCACCTAGGAAGGGTCCGGTGGCCCCTCATAAAAGGGGGGGGGGTACTGTAAAGGATCTGCCAGGCACAGCTTCTGTATCCACGCCCATAGGTAATCAGTCTGCACCTGCTTCTATGTCTGTGAGACTGACTCCATCTTCCACCACTCAGGATGGCAGGCTTAGGAGTTGGAGAGCCTATCACAGCCTGGCCAGACGGAGCTAGCTCCCGCCCTCTGTCTATTTATACCTGCCTTTCCTGTTCCTCCTTGCTTGTGATTCTTCTCGTTTGGTTTCCTGGCCCTGCTGCAGCTTCTGAACTATTTGACCGTGCTTCATATTGACTCTGGCTTACTGACTACTCTTCTGCTCTGCGTTTGGTACCTCGTACACTCCTGGTTTGACTCGGCTTGTTCACTACTCTCCTGCTCTGCGTTTGGTACCTCGTACACTCCTGGTTTGACTCAGCTTGTTCAATACTCTCCTGCTCTGCGTTTGGTACCTCGTACACTCCTGGTTTGACTCGGCTCGTTCACCACTCTTGTTGCTCACGGTGTTGCCGTGAGCAACTGCCCCATTTCCCTTAGCTTCTGTGTACCATTGTCTGTTTGTCTGTCGTGCACTTATTGAGCGTAGGGACCGTCGCCCAGTTGTACCCCGTCGCCTAGGGCGGGTCGTTGCAAGTAGGCAAGGACTGAGTGGCGGGTAGATTAGGGTTCACTTGTCTGTTTCCCTACCCCTATCATTACAGGTGGCCTATGGTATCCCGCCATCTAGATATAATAGATCTTATATAGTCGTTTGTGCACCAGTTTCCTTTGTGTTTACTATGGTAGGAACCTATTACTTATCTGTAATTCAATGTATAATTGTAGTTTTCCATCCTACTCTGTTGCTTTTAATTTGGATGGCTGGTATTTCCATTGGCTGATTCACCTGGAGGCGTTCCTTAACGGCTTTATTAACCCCTTCCCGACATTTGCCGTACATGTACGTCATGGAAAGCATTGACTTCCCGCAAAATGCCGTACATGTACGTCAAATGTTTGCCACCGGCTCAGAAGCGGAGTCGGTGCCATCATCACCGGATCTCAGCTGGATCTTACAGCTGACATCCGACTGTAACGGCGGGGACCGAAATTAGCTTCGATCCCCGCCATCAACCCCTTAAGTGCAGCACTCAAACGCGATCGATGCACTTAAGGTGTTTGCAGCTCATCGGAGCCCCAGCAATGAAATTGCCGGGGTTCCGGTGGCTGCAATGGCAACCGGAGGCCTAATACTGGCCTCCCGGTCTGCCTAGCACCGAAGCCGGTCAAGAGCCGCCCGACGGCGGAGCCTAATCGACTTCCGTAGCTGCCGGCAAGATGGCGCCGGGTCAGGAGCTGATCCGGCGTCGTCAGCGGTGGAAGTCAGCTGTACTGTACAGCTGACATCCACCTGTAACGGCAGGAACCGGAGCTAGCTCCGATCCCTGCCATTAACCCCTTCGATGCAGCAATCGAAAGCGATTGCTGCATCGTAGCGGTTACTAGCAGATCGCCAGCCCCGACAGGCAATCGGGACTGGCGACTGCTGTTATGGCAACAGGAGACACAATGGTCTCCTGCTCTGCCATTACGGAAGCCGATTTAGGCCCCGCCGGGAGGCGAAGCCTAATCGGCTTGCTGTCAGTGAATGACTGACAGATCTAATACATTGCACTACATAGGTAGTGCAATGTATTAGAAAAAAAAATAATCTGACCGTTGGACCTTCAAATCCCCTAGTGGGACTTGAAGAAAAGTGTAAAAAAAAGTATAAAAAAGTGTAAAAAATAAAAGTTTGAAAACAATAAAAGTTTCAAGTAATCAAATAAAACACAATCCCCCTTTTACTCTTATCAAGTCCTTTATTATTGAAAAATAATAATAAACCATATGTATTTGGTATCGCCACGACCGTAACGACCTGAGGTATCAAAATATTGTATTATTTATTGCACGCGGTGAACAGCGTAAAAAAAAACGTAAAAAACGTTACCAGAGTTTCTGTTTTTTAGTCACTTTGCCCTACAAATATCAGAATAAAAAGTGATCAAAAAGTCGCACGTATCCAAAAATGGTACCTATAAAAACTATAGCTCGTCCCGCAAAAAACAAGCCCTCATACACCTCCGTCGACAAAAAAATTAAAACGTTATGGTTCTCACAACTTGGCGACAGAAAAAATACATTCTTTTTACAAAAGTAATTTTATTGTGAAAAAAGTTGTAAAACATAAAAAAGTGCTATAAATTAGGTATCGCCGGAATCGTACGGACCCGCAGAATAAAGTTAACATGTAATTTATAACGCATGGTGAACGCTGTATAAAAAAAACGAAAAAAGCTGTGCCAGAATTGCATTTTTTTGTTTACCTGGCATCCCAAAAAATAGGATAAAAGGTGATCAAAAAGTCACATGTACCCCAAAATGGTACCAATAATAACTACAGCTCGTCCCGCAACAAACCAGCCCTCATACCGCTACGTCTATGAAAAATAAAATTAGTTATGGCTCCAATAAGTCAGGAAATAAAAAAAATATGCAGTTGTGCCCGAGGGGAACATTTCTTCAGTTTGATGAGGCGATTTATCAAGGACCTAAAATTAGGGAACCAGGAAGGGGAGAGCCCAAACATATCCGCTGGAAGCGACGGTGCCCGTATTATACCAGGACAACACTTCCCAGCAAAATTCCTCAAACTACAAAGGTGCAGAGTGTGGACCAAAAGGGGGATAAGAAATTACACCATTTATCAGTGCGACACTGGCCTGTGCGGAAAGGATTGCTTCACAGCGTAACACATATCTATGGATTATTTTAATTTTTTTCATACCACCTGACTATGCCCCTTATATACTCCGCCCCGCTTACATGTACCTCTACATTATAAAACACCAGCAATACTCAAACAAATTTAGTACCAAGCAAAATCCGCTCTCCAAAAGCCAAATGGTGCTCCCTCGGCTCTGAACCCTACAGCGTGCCCAAACAGCAGTTTCCTTCAACATATATGGCATCGTCATACCCGGGAGAACCCTTTTAACAATTTTTGGGGTGTGTGTCTCCAGCGTCATAAGCTTGGCATGACATATTTGCCATTGAATGGCATATCTAGGGAAAAATATAAATTTTTAATTTGCACCATCCACAGCGCATTCATTTATGGAAAAGACCTGTGGGGTGAAAATGCTCACACCTCTTAATAAATGCCTTGAGGGGTGCAGTTTCCATAATGGGGTCACTTCTCAGGGGTTTCTTTTTATTATTTCACATCTGAGCCTCTGCAGTTGTGAACCAATACTTTGTAAATCGCCAAATTAGGCCTCCACTCCGCATGGTACTCTTCACTCCTGAGCCCTGTCATATGTCCAGGCAAAAGATTAGGGCCACATGTAGGGTGTTTCTAAATCCGGGAAACACCGCATAATAATTAGAGGGCTGTCTTGTTATGGTGGCAGAAGCCGGGCACCACATATTGGCATGTCTATGGAAGAAAATCCCATTTTCACTCTGCAACATCGAGTGAACACTAATTTCTACAAAACACCTGCAGGGTTAAAATGCTTACTACACCCCTTGGTAAATGCATTGAGGGGTGTAGTTTCCAAAATGGGGTCACTTCTGGGGGGTTTCCACTGTTTTGGGCCCACAGGCGCCCAGAAACCAATCCAGCAACATCTGCACTCCAAATGGCGGTCCTTCCCTTCTGAGCCCTGCTGTTTGCCCAAACAGCAGTTTATGACCACATATGGAGTATTGCCGTACTCGGGAGAAATTGCTTTACAAATTTTGGGTTCTTTTTTTTCCTTTATTTGTTGAGAAAATGAAAAAATTTGCGCTAAAGCTACGTCTTATTGAAGAAAAAGGACTGTTTTTATTTTCACTGCCTAATTCTAATAAATTCTATGAAACATCTGTGGGGTCAAAATGCTTACTACACCCCTAGATGAATTCCTCAAGAGGTGTAGTTTCCTAAATGGAGTCCCTTTTTGGGCGTTTTCATTGTTTTGTCCCCTCAGGGGCTTTGCAAATGTGACCTGGCCTCCGCAAACCATTCCTGCTAAATGTGATCTCAAAAAGCCAAATAGTGCTCTTTCCCTTCTAAGCCCTGCCGTGTGTCCAAACAGCCGTTTATTACCACATGTGGGGTATTGTTTTACTCGGGAGAAATTGCTTTACAAATTTTGTGGTGCTTTTTCTCCTTCAGTCCTTGTGGAAATGAGAATAAATTAGCTAAACCTACATTTTGTTTGAAAAAATTTAGATTATCATTTTCACAGCCTACTTCCAATAATTTATGCAAAAAACCTGTGGGGTCAAAACGCTCACTATACCCCTAGATAATTTCCTCAATGGGTGTAGTTTCCGAAATGGGGTCACTTGTGGGGTGTTTCCACTGTTTTGTCCCCTCAGGGGCTTTGTAAATGTGACATGGCCTCTCAAACCATTCCTGCTAAATTTGAGCTCCAAAAGCCAAACGGCGCTCTTTCCCTTCTAAGCTCTGCCGTGTGTCCAAATATCCATTTATTACCACATGTGGGGTAGTGTTTTACTCGGGAGAAATTGCTTTACAAATTTTGCGGTGCTTTTTCTCCTTTAGTCCTTGTGGAAATGAGAAAAAAAATCGCTAAACCTACATTTTCTTTGAAGAAATGTTGATTTTAATTTTCACGGCCTACTTCCAATAATTTCTGTAAAAAACCTGTGCGGTCAAAATGCTCACTACACCCCTAGATAATTTCCTTGAGGTGTCTAGTTTCCCAGATGGGGTCACTTTTAGGGGATTTTCACTGTTTTGGCACCGCAAGAGCCCTTCAAACCTGACATGGTGCCTAAAATATATTCTAACAAAAATAAGGCCCCAAAATCCACTAGGTGCTCCTTTGCTTCTGAGGCCGGTGCTTCAGTCCAGTAGTACGCTACGGCCACATGTGGGATATTTCCTAAAACTGCAGAAACTGGGCAACAAATATTGAGTTGCATTTTTCTGGTAAAACTTTCTGTGTTATAAAAAAAATTGTATTAAAAATTTATTTCTGCAAAAAAATATGAAATTTGTAAATTTCACCTCTACTTTGCTTTAATTCCTGTGAAATGTGTAAAGGGTTAAGACATTTTCTAAATGCTGTTTTGAATACTTTGAGGGGTGAAGTTTTTAAAATGGGGTGACTTTTTGGGGGTTTCTAATATATAAGGCCCTCAAAACCACTTCACAACTGAACTGCCTCCTGTAAAAATGGCCTTTTGAAATTTTCTTGAAAATGTGAGAAATTGCTGCTAAAGTTCTAAGCCTTGTAACGTCATAGAAAAATAAAAGGATGTTCAAAAAACGATGCCAATCTAAAGTAGACATATGGGGGATGTTAATTAGCAACAATTTTGTGTGTTATAACTGCCTGTCTTACAATCAGATACATTTAAATTGAGAAAAATGCTAATTTTTGCAATTTTTCACTATATTTTCGTGTTTTTCACAATTAAATACTGAATGTATCGACCAAATTTTACCACTATCTTAAAGTCCAATGTGTCACGAGAAAACAATCTCAGAATCGCCGGGATAGGTGAAAGCATGCCAGAGTTATTACCACATAAAGTGAAACATGTCAGATTTGAAAAATGAGGCTCTGTCAGGAAGGTCAAAAGTGGCTAAAGAGGGAAGGGGTTAAATCACAGCAGTCCAGCATTGTTTGCACTACGCCTCCCCAGGAAGTCCACACAGACTAGGTGGAATGCCAGTCTCCATCTACAGCTTCTACAACCAGCATACCTTGTAAAGTGGATTATCTTCATCCACCTGTTCCTTCCTCAAGCAAATGTAATCTTGACTCCCAGGAGTCGTGAGTTGTAATCTGGCACACATGTGGCGTTAAAAGCAAACCTTTATTATATATGTATATATAGCTTCAGACGTCTCCAATTACACACAAATTGTCCCGTATTGTCCCCTGATGAACTAGGTTGGGGAAATGCGTCGGGACAGTTATGAAGTTTCAGTGTTGCGGTCATTTTATGCAATATTTGGTGCTTAGAAATTACACTAATTGTGTGTGATGGAATTTTTTGTATCCGTTGAGTTTGTCCGTCGGTGGTGTATGGTAGCACACCATCTAGATATAATTTTCTGGATACTCCAGGTGATTATTGTAGATTGCTTATTTGATTCAACCCTGGTTGTGTCAGGGGTATTTGTATTCAAAAGAATTACCTAGAGTATTTTAACCCCTTAACGACATATCACGTTCTAGTACATTACAGCCGTTAAAGGGAAGTATGGAGTGGGCTCACTGGCTTAGATCGCTCCATACTCAGCGGGTGACAGCTGTGTTATACAGCCGACACCTCACTGCAATGGGCGGAATCAAAGATCACTTTGATTGTGCCCGATTAACACCTTAAATGCCACGGTCAATCACGACCGCGGCGTTTAAATTGTTAGAATTAGCCTGGCTCCTGCTGCAACTGCCGGAATCGAAGCGCGCTCCGATTCCGGCAGTTTAACCTATTAAATGCCGCTGTCAATAGTGACAGCGGCATCTAATGTGTTTGACAGAGGGAGGGAGCTCCCTCTGTCACCCCATCGGCGCCCCCGCAAAGAAATCGCGGGTCGCCGTCGGGTTTCCATGGCAGCGGGGGGTCTAACAAAGACCCCCAGGTCTGCCTTCAGCATCTGCCTGTTAGGCGATGTCGGAGGCATGACCTAACAGGTTGCCTGTCAGTTTTACATTGACAGGCAATAATGCTTTGGTATACTAAGTATACCAAAGCATTATATATGCGATCAGCAGATCGCATAGTGAAGTCCCCTGGTGGGACTAAAAAAAAAAATGTCAATCATTTATATAAAGTTGGTGAATAAAAATAAAAAAATAATTACAGTGAAAGTCAAATAAAAAGTGGTTTTATTTAGTAAAAGTGTCAAAACAAATCACACATACACATATATGGTATCCCCGCGATCGTAACGACTTGAACAATAAAATGAACACATTAATTAAACCGCCGGATGAACGGCGTCCAAAAAAAACGCAAAAAACAACGGCAAAATTCTTTCTTTTCTCCCTCTCCCCCCATAAAAGATTAAATAAAAATTAATCTATAAGTCCTATGTACCCCAAAATAGTACTAATGAAAACTACACATTGGCCCGCAAAAATCAAGCCCCCATACGGCCACATTGACGGAAAAATAAAAACGTTACGGCTCTTGGAATGCGGCGATTCAAAAACAAGTAATTTTTTTCTAAAAGGCTTTTTATTGTGCAAACGTAGGAAAACATATAAAACCCTTACATATTTGGTATTCCCGTAATCGTGCCGACCCATAGAATAAAGTGAACATGTTATTTACGCTGCATAGTAAACGGCGTAAATTTATAACGTGAAAATCAATGCTGGAATAGCTGCTTATTTTCAATACTCTCCTAAAATAAAGTTAATAAAAGTTAATCAATATATTATAAGCATCTAAAAATAGTACAATTACAAAATACAACTCGTCCCGCAAAAAACAAGCCCTTATACAGCTATGTCGACGGAATAAAAAAAAAGTTACGACTCTTGGAATGCAACCATGAAAAAGCAAAAAATAATCCTTGGTCATTAACGTGCAAAATGGCCCTGTCATTAAGGGGTTAAGGCGTTAAATGGGCGGAATCAAAGTGATATTTGAGTCTTCTCATTGCAGTGAGGTGTTGGCTGTATAACACAGCAGTCACCCGCTGAGTATGGAGCGCGCTCAACCCATGAGCCCTCTCCATAGTTCCCCTTATAATGGCTGTCACGTACTAGTATGTGATATGTCGTTAAGGGGTTAATTGGCATAAATATCACCACTTTACCCTTCTAAAAAGTTCTGCAGCAGCTGGGGTGTGTATTAGAAGTTATATTCACCAAAATGCAGCAGGAACCTCTAGGTAGAGGGAGAAGGAGAAGGACTAGTACAGCAGATTCGGGTGTTTCAGTGCACTGCATATTACAGTCTGTCTGTGTAGTGGATATTAATCCACACAGCTTTCAAGTTGTGACTGGTCCGTTGCTGAATGTATATAATCAGCTTGTTTTGACATCAGAATGGGCTGATTATACAGATATTTTAACATGTCAATTGAGATATTGTATGAAATGAAATGGGAAGAAGGAAAAGAGGCTGGCACTGCTGAACCGGCACAATCGGAATAGGAGTCTGTAAAATGGCTTCTTTTCTAAATGGATAATTGCAGGTAGGTTGCCACGGAGTTGCTCATCGAAAGTATAGCACAACCAGCTAAATATAATATAGAAGAATGATCGAGGCACTCACCGGACTGGCAAAACTATTTCTTTATTTGAAAAGATCTCGGTCAGGATGTAGAATTGCCTACGGCCGCTTCACGTGCGTACACGCTTTCTCAAGGCCTTGAGAAAGCGTGTACGCACGTGAAACGGCCGTAGGCAATTCCACATCCTGACCGAGATCTTTTCAAATAAAGAAATTGCTTTGCCAGTCCGGTGAGTGCCTCGATCATTCTTCTATATTACAATTGAGATATTGTGTTAACATGTATTATATTATCCAGTATTTCTCTTCCCACTAGGAGACTGACACTAGGTAACTAGGAAATGCCTTGGCTTACCCCAGGCAGACCATACCCTTCAAACAGACACTGGCTAAATCCACTTTAGGCTAGCGTTTGTAGGAGTGAGACATGTTCTGCTTCTCAGGTTTGCTTCTATTTTAGTTCCATTTAGTTGTTTCTTACTCTTCTTGTTCTGCAGGAGGGTTGTCAGCCTGGACTCCAGCCTTTTCAACTACCTGCGGGTGCTGGGTAACCCGGGTATTCTCTACACGGAATTTCCCTAACCGCTGGTCACCTAACCTAATTTTATGCATACACAGGCGGAGTGGCAGTAACCCCACTATACATGCAAGGTTACTTGCATGTAAAATGTGACCCTGCGCACAGCCGAAGAACCGGGCAGGTATCTTTGGTCCCCCCCCCCCCCCCACAACTGAAGACTCTATCTGAGACTCACACAAGGGGCATACTTTTAATGGGATGAACATCCTATATTTGGGAAGCAGATCTTTATTGGGATGGTAAAGTCCCTATCTCTAGTGGACAGACCTGGGGGAAATCTGCATCAAACTTACTTTGCTCATTTTTGGGGCATCACGGTTCCTTTTAGAGATGATAGAACGTGCGCCTCACACGCAGCTCGTCCCATCAGAGCTGCTGGCTGGGTCCTTGTACTAGCACTAGGCCACAGGACGGCTAAGTACGTCACGCCACCTGGTGGTCAACTGATCCCGGCAGACCTGACAGCCAGCCACGCTGTATAGGCTGTCTGGAGGGTGTCTTCTCTATGAAGGCGGGCTTTAGGAGCTGGGCGGCCTTTCCAAAACACAGGCATCTGAAAAGCGGTCCATACCCTACCCGTGGCATTGCGTCTGACAGACTGTTTGCCAATGATATTTCACATCGCTTCTGTCTAGCAAAGGGGTCACTTCTCAGCTCTTGAACTAGAAGCCATTTTTAAACCCGTTTTTCTTTCGGGCATCAGTCCCTCCAGTTCCTGCCAAGTAGTAGACAGTGCCATGGGTTCGGTAGGCCAGCCTTAGGGCTGAATTCTCTTTTTTTGTCATTCTCTTATTATTTCTATTGGGTGACTTATTTTTTAGTAGATGCAGTTCCCCAGTGTCACTCTTTCCTCTGACACTGTTGGTTGACCGTTTTCTGCTTCCCTTTCTCTTGTGAAATGTCTTCATCTCAGGAGGATCCCAGAAAGACAGTTTGGCATGGCTACGTACTATGCCTGTGGCAGTTATAATAAAACGTTTACTTGCAGCCAGCCTACCACATTCTACCACCAGTGTGCAATACAGTACCCCTCAGGATATTATCCCTCTCCAGCATGTGGCGCTCCCTGAAGTTCTGTTCTCCGGCCTTATGGGACATTTTTAGGCTCTACCAAACCATATTAGAATCTTTGCTGCGCTTGCCTTCCCAGAAAGTGGCCTGAACTTAATCCTCCTCCTTTCCCTCCCTTGGATAATACACAGTGTACCGCTCATTGTAAATCCCATAAGAGGACCAGAAATGCAAAAGATTCAGAGTCCCCCTCTTCTAGGTTCTCTCCAAGGGTCCACTAGTAGGATCATCAATGGAGAAGCTGCTTCCAATCAGGATCAGTCTCATTCCTCCAGTGTATCCTCCGATTCGGATTCAAAAGCAAAACTGGACTCACAATTGACAACTGCCATGCAGCCGGATATACTCTGGGAAACCTTTCATGTAAAGAATAACCACATCACCCCTTCTCAAAATGAGACAACGTTACTGTGCCAAAAACTATGCTTCCCAAGCCATAGGGAGTTTGAGGAAATTTTATCCAAGGAATAGAAACATCCTGACAGACTCTGTTTCCTTTCAGGAGGACTTGACCTCAAAATGGTCTGTTTCTCATTCTGCGGTTCTGCTTATCCCACGGCTGTCAAAGAGCACTACCATAACACTATTAGATGTGGCATTACTCCGTAATAGCGTTCAGAGATTTCGCATTGAATCCCTGAGGTTGGTGGTTACATCGCTGGAACAAGGAGCGTTCCTCTCTTCCATCAACATACATCCGTATTACTATCGCAAGGACCCACCAGCGCTTCTTTTGTTTCTCAATAGGTTCTCATCTTGAGTTTGTAACTCTCTCTTTACAGTTTTTCACAGCTCCATTGTAGTTGCTCTCATCCCTTACCAGGACGACCTCTTTGTGAAGGCCCCCTCCAGAAATGACAACAGTTTTAGTCTCAACATCACTCTGGACATGTTAAAAAGATACAGGTGGATTATCAACAAGGAGAAATCCGCCTTGGTCCCATCTCCGAGCATGGATTTTCATGGAATGATCTTCAACACCAGGACAGCAAAGGTCCATCTCATGGCAGACAAGGTGGCTTTTGTTCACCGGAACACTTCCTCTTCTATATGTTTTTGTGTGCAGGTGCTTAGCAGAATAATGTTGACCTTCAAGGCAGTTCCATATGTGCAATTTGACTCTAGGGGGCGATCCTCTCACGCTGGGACACGTCTCAAGACTCGCTGGACAAGTTGGTTCTCCTACCCTCTCGGATTCGTCAGGAGTTACTGGTGGGAGACCTTTCTGGTCATCACGATAATAAGGTCTTTTCTTCTACTTCGTCGGCTTGTCATCTCGACTGATGCGAGCCTATCTTGGTTGGGTGCTGTTTTTGTTCTCCGCACCATCTTGGGCTCTGAGATCCTAGACATTGGAGTTCTTTGCATCTTTTGCATTCTTCAACTGCAACGTTCCAACCTACACTGCCAGGCTGCGGGATATCAGGGCCATTACAGTCATGGTCACTCCATCGGAAGAGTTCTCTTGTCTGTATCTCTTTCCTCCCAATCCGTTCTTGCCCAGAGTGCTCAAGAGGGAAGACGTTCCTTCAATTCTTGCGGCGCCGGACTGGCCTCGCCAACCTACTCAAGCTACTTGTGGATGCACTTTGGCATCTTTCACCTTGACCCGACCATCTTTCTCAAGGTCCGGTGAGTAAAAAATACAATTCTTACTTGTTGATTCTGCTGTTGTATTGCTTATGGGATCTTTCAGCTGGTAACTTCTGAAATAGTAGCTTACAGACTTATAAAAACTAGTATACAAAACATTAGAGGTGTTCATCATAGAAATCCTCTAGTGTGACCGCTGATGATTGCCTGGACCAGTGTCTATATCTACTAGCTGGAGCAGGAGAGCATTGTTATATTCTCTCTGCCTATTCAGAAAGAAAGACCCTCCTATACTAAGAAACCGATATATGGTAGTAAATGAGAGCAGGGTGAGCATAAATATAAAACCCAACTCACACGGTTTCATCTTGTATAACGCCTCATTCACACGACAGGGTCCGAGTGTCGGCCGTTTTGGGCAGTTTTTCCCAGCCGGTTTGCATCCGTTTTGCATCCGTTCCGGGCCGTGTTGCCGTTTTTAACGGCCGATTTTTGACCTGTTTTGCATTCGTTTTTTTCCCTGTCTGTTTTAAAATCAGATAAATTTCATTTAAATTTGTTGCCACACACAGCCCTCTGTTGATAATGCCACACAGCACCCTGTAGGTAATGCCACTCAGCCCCCTGTAGGTAATGCCACTCAGCCCCCTGTTGGTAATGCCACCCAGCCCCCTGCAGGTAATGCCACCCAGCCCCCTGCAGGTAATGCCACCCAGCCCCCTGCAGGTAATGCCACCCAGCCCCCTGCAGGTAATGCCACCCAGCCCCCTCTTGGCAATGCCACCCTGCCCCCTGTAAGTAATGCCACACAGCCCCCTGTAGTTAATGCCACACAGCCCCCTGTAGGTAATGCCACACAGCCCCCTGTAGGTAATGCCACCCTGCCCTCTGTAGGTAATGTCACCCAGTCCCCTGTAGGTAATGTCACACAGCCCCCTGTAGGTTGCACCCATCCCCCCCGCCCCCTTCCAGGAGAAGTCACTGACTTCAATATCCATATATGGACAGTTTAGTCACTCACTTCTCCTGTAGCGGAATCCCCGGCCACGGGATCGGGGATTCCGCTTCAGAAGTGAGTGACGTCGCGGTGTCCATATATGGACAGCGTAGTCACTCACTTCTCCTGTGACGGAATCCCCGGCCAAGGTGTCGGGGATTCCGCTTCAGAACTGACGTCGCTGTGTCCATATATGGACAGTGTAGTCACTCACTTCTCCTGTAGCGGAATCCCCAATCCCCGGCCGGGGATTGGAGATTCCGACTTCTACAGGGAGCGTAAAAAGACCCTCCTCCTCCTCACATGCACCCTGCACTGTGAGGAGGAGGAGAGAGAGCGCAAGCGACGGAATACATGGCCATCACTCGGGACACATTCCGGTGAGGGCCGTGTATTACCCGGCCCCATAGACTTCTATGGGGGCCGGGTAAACGGCTGAAAATCGGGCATGTCCCATTTTTTGATGGCCAGGTTTCCCGGGCCGTCAAAAAATCGGTCGTGTGAGTAGCCCCATTAGGGGTCTATTGTTCCTAATGCAGCCGGGTGACGGACGATTTATCAACGGCCGTCACCCGGCCGGGAAACCCTGTCGTGTGAATAAGGGCTAACTAGTACAGTGCAGTGATTTCACTTCTGCGCTGTTTTGCTGCTGACATTTCATTTGCAGTACATGTGGCTAAACCATTATATTTTTTGCAAATTCTCTTACAAAGTCGTCTATTTCACATGAAAGAGATGTGCTCTTTTACTGAACTCTATTGCATCCATTAATTGAATTTTTTTTGTACTCTTCTTTTTGATTCCTCAAGATTTCCTCCCAGGTTTTTGCCATGTGTCTTTTTTCTGCTTATTGTATATATTTCCAAGAGTCTGAAATTGTGCCAAAATATTGCTTTTGTTCTGTACTGTAAAGACTTAGATTTATTTAATCTGAAAATTCAAATATGCACCATGTTTTAAAGAGAACCTTTCACCACCCCAAACATGTGCATCTGAGTGCAGCATGTTCTAGGAAAGGCTTCACAAACACGGTCCCACGTAAAATTATTTTTCTAACTCCCTCCGTTATTGTCATATTTGGCGCCCGATATGTAAATAAGCCTCTGAACTGTCAATGGGGCGTTTCTAACTAAAAGGCCAGGGATGTCTTCTCTCTGACACTGTCCAATTCGCTGCGGACCGTGTTAGGGCGGCTTGCGCTGTGTTCCCTCCCGCAAGAACACACACAGACTTGGTGGTTGTGCTGCAGATAGCGTGCGTGCGCCCGCACTTACGAGTGCGCACGCCGTTCGCTTGCACATAGACGCCACCACCACGGAATGAGAAGAGACGAGAAGAAGCAGAGACGAGGAGAAGGAGACGAGGAGATCTACTTACATCGGTCAATGTGTGCGCGAACATGTGCGCCCATGCTATCTGCAGCACAACCACACAGTCTGGGAGAGAACACAGCGCAAGCCGCGCTGACACTGTCCGCAGCTAATTGGACAGTATCAGAGCGAAGACATCACGCCCCCTTGCCTTTTAGTTAGTTAGAAACGACATTGACAGTTCAGGGGCTTATTTACATATCGGGCGCCAAATATAACGGCACCAGTATGTAAATAATGGAGGGAGTTAGAAAAATAATTTTACGTGAGACAGGGTTTGTGAAGCCTTTCCTATAACATGCTGCACATGTTTGGGGAGGTGAAAGGTTCTTTTTAAACTTGGACCTATGATTTTCACAATTTTATGTTTTGTTTTCTGATTGAACATCAAAAAGTATTTTATAAATAGTGATGAGCAGTACGGTTGGAAACATAATCTGCAACAGTCCGTGGCAAATCAGCATCCAAATCTGCAACAAAATTTGCATGTAAAACATGCAGGTTTTGTAGGTGATTCGCTACGCTATCCAAAAGCTCTTTTATTTCAAAACAAAAGTGTTGCGTTTCCTGCACACATCTTACTAAAGTGAAATGTTGCTCCATTCTAGTGTGGTGTTGTCCACTTAGAAGCTGTATAAGCAAAATAGCAAGATATTTGAATTGACACAATTTGCAAAGTGACTTAGTTTGCTTTTTAATCTTCAGTATAAATGTTGCAAAAGTGCACATTGCCTTAAATTCTGTGACTACGCTCAAGGTTTTAGGCTGGAGTCACGCATTCAGTTTTTTTAGCCAAACACATCAGTGGATACAAAATAAGTCTTTCTCTCACATTTTTCCTTGTCTTTGGATCCACTCCTGTGTTTGGTTAAAAAACTGCCCGATAAACCACGTGTGTGACTCCGGCCATAAGGTTCCCAGACCCGAAGAACCCTCTAACAAGTAAATTGGCTAATTTGGGATCTCCTTAAAACCATCTAAGCTTGGACAAAGTCTATCTACCCTTTACCCCTAAGCAGGAGAGATGTAAACAAATGCAAGATGTGAGACTATGAGAGAGAAGATTTGAGACAATACACAAAGGATGGAATTTTTGCTTTTTGAAGCCAGTTTTCGGGGCAATTTTTGAAAGTGGGTGTGGCTTAGTAAAATACATTTGTGAAAGTTATGGCAGAAACTCATTTAGCTTGGTGATGTGCAGACATGTAAAGAGGCGTTCGCTTCTTAATAAATGTGTGGAATTTTATTCCAGATTGTTTCCTATTGAGTCTGGCGTATAAAACGCCAGTATTAATACAATCCCCCCAAAGTGTTATTGGTGTCGGTGCCTAATGCTTTTTAAATAGCTTTAGATTTGTATTGATTTAAAGGGGTTTTAAAGTTATTTTTTTTAATGACTCCCAAAATCGATTCTGTATTTAATTCTTATTTGTACATGTCCTTTTCTGTCCTGCACTGAAATTTAATATGAAACATTTCTGTTTGTTCTTAGAGCTGGTGTAGAAGTGTTGCTAAATGACTTGGAAATTCCTAAAGAAGAATTTTCTTTTGGAAGATCAAAAATATTTATTCGTAACCCAAGAACGGTATGTTGGTATATTGCCATACTGTATACTATGCACTTCTTAAAGATAAAGTAAAGTTACAGAAGCACTCCACTTTTTGTTTTTATTATTTCACCCTCCATTTGTAAATTGGTGTTTCAGTGGGGTGCTGTGTGCAGAAATACTTACCGATCCGTGCATCACGTCGTTTTCGGGTCCAGCGGCGCCCTTTTGATCACATTCTGACCTTGTCTGGAATCGCTGTGTAGTTGAGAAAACTGGAACTCAGGCTCTCAATGCATTCCTATGGGAGCCAGAACGAGCCGGAGTTCCGGTTTTCTCAACTACAAGGCGATTCCAGATGAGGTCACAATGTGATGACCTGGGCGGCACTGGACCCTAAAACGATGTGATGCACAGATCGGTAAGTATTTCTGCACACAGCACCCCACTGAAACAACAATGTATAAATTGAGGGGGAAATAAAAAATAAAAAGTGGAGTGATCCTTTAATATTTCATGGACAAGTTTCACATTTTTGTTATTGGTTATTTTGCATGTGAGTGACATGGTGTCTGCATAATAACGCCTAGCCACTACTCACATCTTTGCTTATGAAAATTGGGTGCAGTTTTTATGTCGAAATTTAAAGGGTTAAGTTTTGTTGCCTGTTAGTTGAAACATATATCTAAAGACAAGCTCCACCTATGCAACCAATTTAAATTTTTATTGTTCCTGTGCATTTGACATGAAAAATAACTCAACTTTGCAATTGGTCTTTATAAAAAATCTCCTATTGTTTTGTGTTGACAGCTTCTATGCAGACCTGTATTTTTCCATGATAACAGACTATAGATAAACCCTGTGTGGTCTGATCCTGTATATTTCCTTCTGTCTGTCCCATAATTCTTACTAACTTGAATATGGTAGATTGGCAAGAAGCAGGGGACAGATGGATGGTAATATAACTGCAAAATTAAACTACACAGAGTTGGTTTGTACCCTATCACCATTAGGCTGGATTCACACAAGCGTGTGCGTTTTGCGTTCGCAAAAAAACGCTGCGTTTTGCGCGCGCAAAAGGTACTTTACATCTCCGTGTGTCATCACCATATGATGCGCGGCTGCGTGATTTTCGCGCAGCAACCATCATTGACACGCTGTATGTTTGTAAACAGAAAAGCACGTGGTGCTTTTCTGTTTTCAATCATACATTTTACTGCTGTTGCGCGAATCACGCACGTCACACGGAAGTGCTTTTCACGCACCCATTGATTTTCAATGGATGCGTGATGCGCGAACAACGCACAAATAGGACATGTCGTGATTTTCACACAGCAGGAATACGCTGCATGAAAATCACGGACTGTCTGAGCGGCCCCATTGACTAACATAGGTCCGTGCGAGGTGCGTGAAAATCGCGCTCGTTGCACGGACGTATTACACGTTCGTCTAAATAAGCCCTAAGTCTCTTTAGAAGGTATAGACACACAAATATAGAAAATGTAAAAAGATGCTTTCTTAAAATTCTGTGGAGACAGTATCTATCAGTCAGCAGTTTTGCCTGCATGATCACCCAAGGGAGTGTCTGTCATTGACAGCTGCTCTCCCCCACAAAATATTTCGGAAACACTTTTTTTTTGTTTATTTTGTTATGCCTTATTCACATTGCATTTCTGCTATCCGCCGAGCAGATACCTTTTTAAACACTAAAAAAGTATTGAAACATATAGCTCGGTGTATACATAGACTATAATGGGTCAAACGTAGGCCAAAATCCGGGCCGACCTAAGGCTAGAGGGCACTCTGTGCAGCAGAATTGTTTTTGCGCCTCCTCCCATATTACATACCTTCCACACAAATAATACCACCATATACTGTTTACATAAATAACACCGGTATATCCTGTACGCATAAATAATGCTACCATTTACTTTATACGTAAATACGTCTGTAAAATGTATAAATACATAATACCTCCATATACGGTACACATTAATAATACTGTACATATAAATAATACCCCCACGTACTGTGTGTGTGTGTGTATATATATATAAAGTGCTGCCATATATTGTACATATAAAGTCCAACATATGCTGTAAATATAATTAATATAATCACTTTATACTCTACACACATATAACACCGCTATATATTGTACACACATAATGAAACAACTACTTTTTGTTTGTATAAAAAATACTGCTATATACTATGCACATATAATACCATTATATTCACTACACACCTATTATACTGCTATATACTATACTCACATATAATATCGCTATTCACTACATATACCTATAATATTGCAACATACACTACGCACAAAATACTGCTATACAGTCTCCGCAAACATACCACTATAAACACACTATATACTCTACACATCAGTTTTGCCACTATTTACACAAAAGCACAGCAAAAACAGTTTTTAAATAATTGCTGCAAAACTACAATGTGTGAATATGCCCTTACAGTATCATATATACACGAGAATCATACATATCCACATGCACACAGAATATATATATATATATACAGTGAAGGAAATAAGTATATACATATACAGTGAAGGAAATAAGTATTTGATCCCTTGCTGATTTTGTAAGTTTGCCCACTGTCAAAGACATGAACAGTCTAGAATTTTTAGGCTAGTTTAATTTTACCAGTGAGAGATTATATAAAAAAGAAAAACTGAAAATCACATTGTCAAAATTATATATATTTATTTGCATTGTGCACAGAGAAATAAGTATTTGATCCCTTTGGCAAACAAGACTTAATACTTGGTGGCAAAACCCTTGTTGGCAAGCACAGCAGTCAGATGTTTTTTGTAGTTGATGATGAGGTTTTCACACATGTTAGTTGGAATTTTGGCCCACTCCTCTTTGCAGATCATCTGTAAATCATTAAGATTTCGAGGCTGTCGCTTGGCAACTCGGATCTTCAGCTCCCTCCATAAGTTTTCGATGGGATTAAGGTCTGGAGACTGGCTAGGCCACTCCATGACCTTAATGTGCTTCTTTTTGAGCCACTCCTTTGTTGCCTTGGCTGTATGTTTCGGGTCATTGTCGTGCTGGAAGACCCAGCCACGAGCCATTTTTAATGTCCTGGTGGAGGGAAGGAGGTTGTCACTCAGGATTTGACGATACATGGCTCCATCCATTCTCCCATTGATGCGGTGAAGTAGTCCTGTGCCCTTAGCAGAGAAACACCAAAACATAATGTTTCCACCTCCATGGTTGACAGTGGGGACGGTGTTCTTTGGGTCATAGGCAGCATTTCTCTTCCTCCAAACACAGCGAGTTGAGTTAATGCCAATTAGCTCAATTTTAGTCTCATCTGACCACAGCACCTTCTCCCAATCACTCTCAGAATCATCCAGATGTTCATTTGCAAACTTCAAACGGGCCTGTACATGTGTCTTCTTGAGCAGGGGGACCTTGCGGGCACTGCAGGATTTTAATCCATTACGGCGTAATGTTTTACCAATGGTTTTCTTGGTGACTGTGGTCCCAGCTGCTTTGAGATCATTAACAAGTTCCCCCCGTGTAGTTTTCGGCTGAGCTCTCACCTTCCTCAGGATCAAGGATACCCCACGAGGTGAGATTTTGCATGGAGCCCCAGATCGATGTCGATTGACAGTCATTTTGTATGTCTTCCATTTTCTTACTATTGCACCAACAGTTGTCTCCTTCTCACCCAGCGTCTTACTTATGGTTTTGTAGCTCATTCCAGCCTTGTGCAGGTCTATGATCTTGTCCCTGACATCCTTAGAAAGCTCTTTGGTCTTGCCCATGTTGTAGAGGTTAGAGTCAGACTGATTAATTGAGTCTGTGGACAGGAGTCTTTTATACAGGTGACGATTTAAGACAGCTGTCTTTTTAATGCAGGCACCAAGTTGATTTGGAGCGTGTAACTGGTCTGGAGGAGGCTGAACTCTTAATGGTTGGTAGGGGATCAAATACTTATTTCTCTGTGCACAATGCAAATAAATATATATAATTTTGACAATGTGATTTTCTGTTTTGTTTTTTTTATATAATCTATCTCTCACTGGTAAAATTAACCTAGCCTAAATAATCTAGACTGTTCATGACTGACAGTGGGCAAATTTACAAAATCAGCAAGGGATCAAATACTTATTTCCTTCACTGTGTGTGTATATATATATATATATATATATATACACACACACACACACACACACACACACACACACACACACATATATACCAACACACACTTACACACCCATACATATACCTACACTCATGCATATACCTACACTCATGCATATACCTACACTCATACATACACTTACACACTCATACATATACCTACACACTCATACAAACACTTACAAACTCATACACACACTTACTCATACATATACCTACACACCAATACACACACTCATACATATACACACTCATACATATACCTACACACTCATACACACTCTTACAAACTCCTACACGCTTATACACACACCTACACGCTCATACACACACCTACACACCCATACATACTTACCTTCTATGTAGGATTTTACATGCAGACAGTCTCCTGAAGCAGCAGGGGCCTTTACAATATGCCCCATCCCAGGACAGCAGATATAACCAGCTGCAGAAGTAGTTGGTCTGCAGGAAGAATAGGGGGACCAAGCAGAGGAGAGGAGGGGGACACAGGAGGGGGGAATAAAGGACACACAAGAGAGAAATGGCACAGAGGAGAGGAGGGGGATACAGGAGACACAGAAGAGGAACACAGGAGAGGACTAGAAACTGAGCATCCTCTCTGCAGCGGCCCAGGCTGTGAACTCTCCCGTCCCCCCTCTTCTCTGTCCCGACTGCTTCAGATGAGAGAGAGAGAGAGGACGTAGTTTGTATTCAGAGCAGTCCACAGGCAGGCTGAGGAGACAGGATATGGTGCCACTCTAAAGAATATTATGTTGTAGGAGAGAAGTAATCTACACCCTAAGGCCGGCCCTGGCCAAAATAGTAGTCGTTTGGTCTATGTTTGTCGTGGTTTTACGTTGTGATAGTGTTTTTGGGAAGTATTGAAAAGTGTAGTCTGCTACGCTATTCTGTACTTCAAAAAAAGTTATACGCGACATAACGTTTTTTTAGCATTGATCTCAATGGACGATGTATTTAAACGTAATGCTATACGTTTGTATCCATTTACATAGAACCAATCCATTTTTTTTCGGGTTTTTTTTCCTATCAATGTTCACTTAAAAAAAATAGACTTTTTTTTTTTTTTAAGGTAAAAAAAATGGACAGAAACATATACCGACGTATGAGTATATGTATATGAGCTAAATGTACACGCTATAAAAAAAACCACAAGCTTATACAAAACGTGTACCATTTTCTGTTTATTTTTTAGTGGTCCACGTTTTTATTAAAAAAAACGTATACGCTGGGCGGATAGCACAAACGCGATGTGAATGGGGCCTAACATGCATTTCGCCATTTTAAATAATTCATAATATTTAACAATAACTTATATGTACACAAAATAGTGGCTACAAATTCTACAATTCTAAATATAATTTAGTTGCACAAGATGCCCATTACAAACTGGCAAAGAAATAAAAATGTTCATGGGAGTTCTTTAAGTAATTAAACAGACTGCTACAAGGGGCCATGAGGATATGGGGAGGGGGTTAAAACCAAAGAGCTGGACAGAAGATTAATGAAAGATATGTCAGATTTCCAACTTACTGAAGTTTTGCCCTACTGTAAGATTTCAGGTGAAATGGGAGGTGTACTTTGAACGGAGCCACATGTATAAAGCAATGTGCCAGGCCACGCAAAGTGAGAAATTTATAACTTATGATGTGCTTCCCTTCTTCAATAGACCGTTCATGCACACTGGTCAGCTTAGATTTGCTACCAGATTTCCTAGCTTTTTTTTCTTTCCCAGAAACGAATATAATTTTTTTAATTTATTTTATATTTATATATATATATATATATATATATATATATATATATATATAATATATATATTGTACATGGGGAAAACAGATCTTATAATTTTGCAATCACTTTCTAAATCATATCTGAGTTACTGGTTTAAGACAACTGTATAATTCAAGATCTGTTGCCATTACTGTAGCTGTTCAAACTTGAAGAATATAGAAAGGAACGTTTGGAAGATCTTGCCACTCTAATTCAGAAAATCTACAGGGGATGGAAGTGTCGCACTCGTTTCCTACTGATGAAGAGGAGTCAGATTGTTGTGGCTGCCTGGGTCAGACGCTATCTTGTAAGTTACTCTTTTCTGTACAGTGCTGCAAATGTTCATTTTAATTAGCTGCTTCCGGTTGTTTCATGAAGACAACTCCTCTCCATATGTCCTGTAAGAGCATTTGGACGTCATAGAGGGGGGTCTTTCTCCTCTATGAATCAGTTGGAGAGCCACTCTGGCGGCCTCGAGCCGTCCTTATATTACATAGACAATGTTACTGCCACAGTTTGTCCCATCCCTAGTCTACTTTTCATGTATGTAAAATGGCTGTCCTCTTCTTACACTACCCTATGCAGAGTGTGCTTTGGTAATCTGAGACACCCCACCTCCTGCTCTTGAGAGCGTTGTGGAGTGTGTCTCAGACTACTAAAGCACACTGTGCATAGGGTAGTGTTAGAAGCTGGCGGCCATTCTACATACATGAAAAGTAGACTAGAATTTGGACAAACTGTGGCAGCAACATTGAAAAGGACACCAGGTATGTTAACTATACAATCTGCATGTTTAGTGACATTTTTACTGTGAACTGGAAGGTCGCTTTAAAATCTTGTATGTTTTTAGAAATCACAGAGTGGGAACTCTTCATAAAACATAACCTTTATTCATTATTAAGATTAAAATACTCTGAGTAATTCTTTGGAATGCAGATACCCCTGACCCAACCAGGGTTGAATCAAATAAACAATACACAATAATCACCTGCAGTATCCAGAAAAAGAGATCTAGATGGCGTGGTACCATACACCACCTATGGACAAACTCCAGGGATACAAAAATTTCTTTCACACACAATTCGTGTAATTTCTAAGGCGTGGCACCACGCCTCCCCAGGAAGACATCACAGACCAGGTGGAATACCAAGCCCCCATCTACAACTTCTACAAACCAGCATGCCTTGTAAAATGGATCATCTTTATCCACCTGTTCCTTCCTCAACCAATTGTCATCTTTGGGTTTCGTTCACATCTGCTAGGGTCCCTTTCCGACATTACGTCTGAGCTTTCCGTTGGAACTGGACCCTGACTGACACAAACAGAAACCAAATATTTCAATGGTGATGGCTCTGTTGCCAATGGTTTCCGTATGTCTCCGTTGTGCAAGGGTCCCTTCGTTTTGACGGAATCAATAGCGTAGTAGATGTGAACGAAGCCTTATTCCCAGGAGTCGTGAGTTGTAATGTGGCGATACAAGTAAATATTTATTATATATTTATCTATACCATTATAGGTCTCCAATTACACACAAATTGTCCAGTATTGTCCCCTGATGATGAATCAATTAGGTTGGGGAAACACGTTGGGACAGTTATAAAGTGTCAGTGTTGTGATTATTTTATAATAATATATGCAATATTTGGTGCTTAGAAATTACACTAATTGTGTGTGATAGAATTTTTTGTATCAATGGAGTTTTGTTCATAGGTGTTGTATGGTACCACGCCACCTAGCTATCGTTTTCTGGATACTGCAGGTGATTATGGTGTATTGTTTATTTAATTCAACCCTGGTTGGGTCAGGGGTATCTGCATTCAAAAGACTTACCCAGACTTTTTTAATCCTAATAATGAATAAAGATTCTGTTTTATGAAGAGTTCCCCCTCTGTGATACTACAAGTTTTTTTGAGGAACCCACAGATTGATTTCAGTGATAATATTTCTTGTATGTTTTTAACCTATCGCTCCAGGATTTCTTATGCAATACTTTCACGTTTTCTTTTGCCTGAGTGGGAGGGCCCTAAAAACAAGCATTTGTAACATAGAGAAATCTCGTTTTAAAGAAAAGCAAAATGACACTGATAAAAACATAAAACATGACACACATCTTCCATAATGAAACAAAATATATAAAATATTAATATATAACCCACGGCACCCACAGCTTTGTTACGCTAAATAATCCCTCTTATGTGGATTTGTCATGTCCCCAGAAAAGGTCATCTGCCTCCTTACCTGTGCTGCTGACGTGTTCCTGATTCCAGCAATGTTTGTTTCATGTTACTAGGTTCCTTGGTTATTCTGCAATCAGACATTCATTTCAGGGGCTTATATGCTATTTTTTTAAATAAATTGACAACTGGACAGTCTCTGTCACCCAGTTGTCCGTTTATTTTTTTTTAGCACAGATGGTGATTGCAGGGGCACAGAGGCCCCCAGCAACATGAAATAAACGGCACTGGAATCAGGGGCAAGGCAGCAGTACAGGTAAGGTGGCAGATTGCCTTTTCTGGGGACACAACAGGCTCACTTTAAAGTGTAGCTAAATGTTTGACAGACTTCTGACATGTCATAGTGACATGTTAGAAGTTTGGATTGGGGGGGTTTTGAGCACTGAGACCCCCAGCAATCGCTAGAACGAAGCAGCTGAATTGCTTGTGTGAGCGCTCAGCCGCTTCTTGTCGGTTCGGCTTTTTCCGGAATTAAATGTATCGGTGTACGGACTCAATAGAAAGTCTATGAGCCCGTAACTGGTCCATGTGTTAACTGAATGTCTACAACTTGGAATGAAGATGCTTGCTTTGTAAGTTTTCCATTATTATAATCCGTTTTGCACACACATATTTGGCACATATCCCTTTATTTTCCACATCCACATTGTCCTGTTTCGTTAGAACACAATAAATGTATATTTATAATGTATTATATATCATTTTCATTAAAACCACACATTTCTCTGCTAGCAAAAATAAAATGACTGTGTCCCTCAAGCAGGTGATTACTTTCTGATGTGCTGCTTTTATTTTCTCCAACAGCAACAAAATAAGTACAAGCAGATAAAGCGCTCCACCATTGTGGTACAGTCATATACGAGGGGTTGGAAGGTGAGTTGTCCCGTTATTTTTTTCATAAACTGATAACTTCATTGTTTTGTTCCTAGGGTTATATGTATATTGATGATGATTGATACTGATGAGGACGACTAATAATTATTATAGCATTGTATTAGCATAATCTCTGGCAGACATGAAAGTGCAGTCTCTTTTGAACACAATTTCACAGTTTAGACAAATATAACTACCTAAGAAGTTGATAAAGATTGTTTCACTGATCTTGAGCTATAGTTAATGTTCTAATTTAGTTTTATCTTCATTAGCAATCCTACAGGCTGTGTAAAATCTCTCAAAGTATCTTGCTTCTGCAGTGTCTGCACAGAGCTTGCTGTAGCGGTTTTCTTTCTGGGAAGTATAGTATTTACACAGAACTATACAGGGACCTGCGCTCCGCAAGCTGTTAGGGGTGTGTTTGACAACACAGTAACATCCCTAATAACTTAGCTGAGCAGCTACTTCTGAATCCAGCTTTAGGCTAGAATACATGTGTTCACTTAGAAACAGTAGAAGATAAGCAATGCAAAGCTCTTGTAAAGTTAAAAAGTAACATATGTAATATAATACTCTGAATCCAATAGCAGTTTGAAAAAAAAACAAAAAACATTGTAGTTCAAATAATTTATACAGCACACAAGAAAATGGCGACAGCACACTGCGAACACTAATGTCACCTAAGCCACTAAATATAAATAAATATGCATTACTGCTAAATCTACTTAAAATAGTGAGGTTCTTAGCGCACATTTTGATCAAATTGTGTGAGCCCACCTGGCACGACAAGGCGACCTCTGTAAGGTGGGGAGCTACTCTGCACATACACCCAGAACTGGGACTAAGCCTACATATATATCTGGGGATGGTAGGATCCAGCTTTAAACTAATTAAAATCACCCAGGGCAGGATGGGAGCAGTGCAAGATCAAAAAGTCGAGGCAGTCACTAACCCCACATATATGGATCACATAAACAACACAAACGTTTGAACTGCACATTCCAACAAAATGAAACAAAACGTGTATACAGGTGCAAGAACGCCTGGGACTGCAAATATACAGCACACAAACAAATGGCGACAGCACACAAGTAATTTAGACATATATCATCTTAGTTGATCTCCCCAGTATCCGAGGTATTCATTTTCACCCAAAGCGGGAGTATCTTGCAGGAAAATCTGGAGCATGAGGAAAGGGGTGGTGTCGGAGTCAACTAAGTTGGTAATGACATTGTCTGGCACAGGCTCAGCAGTTGCTGGCATGTGGCATGGAGGGTGACATTAATAAGAGGAAAACTGTGGTTGCAGTAGACTTCTGATTGCTGCACACCAGGAAGCTAGTTGTGGGATGTAGGTCTGCTTGCACCACAGGCCATGTTAGTAGTATTTTTATTTTATTTTTTACAATATTTGTGTTCATCTTTCTGGACACAGTCCCATATTTAATTGTCCCCATACCAGAATGTTTTTTTAACTCATACAGGGAAAGCTGTTAATCAGCATGTGGGGGTGGGAGATCTGGCCTCACAGGCTTCCTGGCAGCATTTAAACTGCTTTTTATATAAAAATACTGAATCAAATCATAGAAAATTGTATATCCCCATACTCCAGCTATTCAATGTTGCCCTCAAATAGGGTTGAACAAGATATTTGACAGGTCCACTACAATGCATTGGAATGTAACAATTGCTGAAAATGTAAATTTGTGTTTTGTTTCTCATAGGCACGGACGATCCTTCGGGAACTTAAATACCAGAAGCTTTGCAATGAAGCAGCTACAACAATCGCAGCTTATTGGCATGGAACCCAGGTAATGCACATCTTATGGTTCCTATGGTGATTTTATCCCCAAGAACAAAGTGTCACAGTATACTATGAAGAGACTTCTTTTCCATTAACCTTTTACTTACTGTTGCAAAACAATAGCTGCACCAATGTTCTCTACACCCCTGGTATCGTAACTTCCTGTTTACTTGGCTCACGGCTTCCTGCCACAACTTTTTCTGCTTTCTAAGCTTCTCTTTAACCCCATTTTCAAATGCACTACAGGCGCGAAGGGAACTGAGGCGACTGAAGGAAGAGACTAGGAATAAACTTGCTATTGCTGTAATATGGGCTTACTGGCTTGGACTTAAGGTATTTCATGCATACATCCAAACCACCGTCACCCATCAGCCTTATCTGACTAATCACTAACAAGACCTGTAACTCCGAGAAGTGCATGCCAGCTCCTTAAGCCATTTTATACAAAATGCCCCCTATTTATGTTCAGCATTATTAATGCATGCTTGCTCACATAATGTTATGACCAATAGAAGTGATTATTAACATTCGTGATCAATCTAAGGTTTTTGTTTTTTGTCTTTAAGTAAAGATGAATGCATGGATAAGGCAGAATTTAGAAGCATGTGCTTGTATAATTAACATAGTTATTAGAAATATTACTTAAAATGTAGTACTGTTTACATTTGTTTGATCTTGTTGTTGTGTGAATTTACATAACGTTACAGGAGTGAAAAGGATGGATATAATTAACAGAATTTTATTTATTATATCATTGGTTATATTTATTCATCTCTGATAATTCATGTCTTACTATATGACATTGTATACAAGGTGGAGTCCACTTAGGATTGGCCCACACTGGGTATTACTGACCAGACTTTTGTACATGTGATTGCTATTTATGGGGAGTAAAAGCCACAGAAGCAAATCGTATTGCGGCTTAAAAAACAAAAAGAAAACACTTCTCAGAGCACAAAGTGTTAATGTTATTTGTACGCTCTCACAAGTAATATATGCTGGAATAATGTTAACTAATCTACTTTGGGTATTAGTGTGGTACTTTTCCCTAATGTGAAGCTGCAGGTGGTCGAGCAGTTCCCCTGCAGTGATCAAATGTATTTATGCTAATGTGTGTTCGCAACAAGGAACAGATGGAAGTCAATGTAACTGCAAAATCCGACTATTTAGGGTTTGTTTGTAGTCTGTAACCATGGAAACACAGGTTTACATAAGTGCTGTAGACACAAAACAGAAGGATATTTTTAGTCAAGACAATTTGCAAAGTAGCTTAATTTTTTACTTTACAAATTGAGTCTTTGAAGTTAATTGTTTGTAAGCTCTTATACAGTGTTTTGCCTTATAACCAGAGGTACACACTATCTCAAGTCAGTACCAGCAAGTAGCAGGGCCGGCCTTAGGGGTGTTCGACATGTGCAAGTGCACAGGGCGCTGCATCCTCCCAGCATCCAGAATCATCCAGATGTTCATTTGCAAACTTCAAACGGGTCTGTACATGTGCCTTCTTGAGCAGGGGGACCTTGCGGGCACTGCAGGATTTTAATCCATTACGGCGTAATGTGTTACCAATGGTTTTCTTGGTGACTGTGGTCCCAGTTGCCTTGAGATCATTAACAAGTTCCCCCCCGTGTTGTTTTCGGCTGAGCTCTCACCTTCCTCAGGATCAAGGATACCCCACGAGGTGAGATTTTGCATGGAGCCCCAGATCGATGTCGATTGATAGTCATTTTGTGTGTCTTCAATTTTCTTACTATTGCACCAACAGTTGTCTCCTTCTCACCCAGCGTCTTACTTATGGTTTTGTAGCCCATTCCAGCCTTGTGCAGGTCTATGATCTTGTCCCTGACATCCTTAGAAAGCTCTTTGGTCTTGCCCATGTTGTAGAGGTTAGAGTCAGACTGATTAATTGAGTCTGTGGACAGGAGTCTTTTATACAGGTGACCATGTAAGACCGCTGTCTTTAATTCAGGCACCAAGTTGATTTGGAGCGTGTAACTGGTCTGGAGGAGGCTGAACTCTTAATGGTTGGTAGGGGATCAAATACTTATTTCTCTGTGCACAATGCAAATAAATATATATAATTTTGACAATGTGAGTCTGAGTCTTGCCTAGCAACCTACTACTGACCACTTGAACCAGGCGGGTAGGGGTTTTGGATTTCTTCACCAGCTTGAGACAAGCTACTCCTTATGAGTAACCCTCCTTTGTACCTGGACTTCCAAGGTTTCGGAATGGTCCTAACTTTCCCTATTCTCCCAGGATACAGGATGGTTGTCTTTAAAGGGACTGTCGGTGTCACCTCGTCTATTTGTGTAAACATAGTGGGCACAGTTGAGGTGGGCCCTAGTTGGTCGGCTAACCTTTGTAAAGCATCTCGGGTATAATTTACAAACCGCTGCTGGTTGCAATATATATAATTAATCCAGTCTACATTTTTATTAACGGTAATAATTGTTGCACTGTCACTTACTGTCCTAATGGGACTTTTACCCCTGCAGATATAACAGGTCATGGGCAGCATCTTCCCCAAACCTAAAGACACCCGGGTAACATAACCTCCGGGCTCTCATTGCTGCCATGTACTTCTTACATATGAGTGACAACAACCAGTTACCTTCACCTCACACCTCCACATAAAACTCCTCAGATTGTAATTTGCAGTACCGTGGCATATGTACACACATTATAATTTTAACCCCTTAATGACCGGCCTATTTTGGACCTTAATGACCAAGCTATTTTTTATGTTTTTCAATCGTCGCATTGCAAGAGCTATAACCTTCTTATTTTTGCGTCACTTATTAAAACACTTGATACTGCTGACGGATTCACTCAGGTCTTTGGTCTTTACCTTACTTTGCTGATGTCATCAGGACTTGGTTTGGTCCTTCTCAGGCACCGTCTCTTTTAGTATACGTCACCGGGCTGTACATAGCACCTCATGCTGTGAGCCTGGGGTGAGATCCCACGTAGACGGAGTAGTGGAGTTTTATTGTAACTACCACAAACCCTCCGCATTTGTCCTCTTCCTCTGGCAAGTTACTTGTCTGCACGGCTGGTTAGAATTGTGACACTGCCGTCAGTTAATGACAAACGCGTTGTACTGGCTCAGGCTGCGCCTGCCGCATCTCAGTGATGGAGTTCATCATATTAAAAGTCTTTTCAATTGTTAAAATAAATGCTAATCTGGTGATAACATCATCCACATACATTATAAACGTTGTTCTAAGTACATACAATAACAATGTCAGGCCCTTAAACAACATCAAACACACCTTTATATAAGAAAAACTTCTCTGTTCCACTGGACAGGGCACCTAGAAGATGTGTAATTACTGGGTACATTGTATTTGCACTTGGTGTTACACTTTTCAGCAGGATTTATATCTTATTCACAGCTGATTACCTGGAACATCTCCTATTCACAGAAATATTCAATACAGATACCATACGTTTTATCTGACAAGTGTCTCAAACCAATTTTTCTCCCCCCTACTCTGGTTTGTTCTACCTGGGAAGGCCTCTCAAGTCCTCTTCTCTTTGTGGGAGGCGGGTATGATAATAAGGTTGGCACCGGTCTGCCAGGACCGTTCTGTAGGCAAATCAAACAGCTCTAACAGAATTTACCAGTATCAGCTGTAAAGCCTGGGACATACCAATTAGATCTTACCAAATCGATCCTTGCAGTCTTGGGGCATATGTGAGGTCACACAACATCAATGCAAGTGCCATCAAGAGTGCCTTGGGTGCTACCGGCTTACCTTCCTTTATCCGTCCACATTCTGTCAGAATCTGGTTCTCACGCCTTCCGCTCCCAGTTGGACTCTTCCTGTGGAGAACAAGCTTTTCATCGCATAATCAGTAATTGATCTTAATCAGATAATTAATTTGAAGAAAAACATTAACAAATAACATCTTTACAATAAACGTTCACATTGCGCAATAACTAAAACTGATCTATACAAACTGATTCTCCTTCTCTTTTTATATATATATATATATATATATATATATATATATATATACACTGCACAGAATTCTCTGCTCTAAAACTTTCCTTTCACAACAAAAACATTTTCAAATGGGAATCTACTTGCACCAAGAAGTTATCATCTACACAAACATAATAATGACGCAGGCCTCCAATAGTCCAATGCTAAGGCTGGTCCAGAACTTTACATAAAACTTAACCTCAGTATTTAATATTCCCACAACACTTACTGAATATCGCTATTAAACAAACTAACTTTGGAATAACATCTGAAGAACTGCTGACATCTTATCATTGTACAAACACCAGCTCAATACCTGGGATAAGCACTGTTCCCCTGTCACTACACACAACGTCTGCAGTGGGGAAAATACCGGCCGGGCTTCAGACCCCCCTGCGAACAGGTCTACACACACGTGCACATTGTCATACACTTCTACCTCGGGTAGTTGTATGTTCTGCAGTCGCTGGGACGGGTAATCTGGCCGGGCTGCACTTTTCACAGGTACCTTTGCTGTTTTACCTATGTCACGCTGTGCGCACATCATGCAGGCTGCTACAAACCTAGTGGTGCCATTATTGAATCCAGGGGCAAGCCAATTTACTGACACCTGGCTGCATATACTCTTGTTGTCAGGTCTGTCTTCTCTTACGCTCTCAATTGGCTTACCCGATGATCCAATAAAGTTCCTACTACCAATGGGCCCATTATTGTGGGCGATGCCAAAAGCGTACCTAGAGTCAGTGTAAATGTCGGCCGTCTTACCTTCTGCCAGGTTACAGCCTCAGCGAGAACCTCCAGCTCCGCTCCTTCAGATAAACAAGAAGGTGAGAGTGGTTTCTGGATGATTTACCTGGTGCCTCGTATTCTGTCTTGTACATACTGTATATGATGAAGTATTTCTACATTACAAATTTACATTAAAAACCCATGTCACATATAGATAGAACATTTCAAAGGGGTGGCGTCTTCATTCTCAAAAATAAAAACAAATGTTATACACTTTGCCACACTCGTCTGATAATCCAGAACACTTTGAGAATCTCACTTTTATCAGGTTCTGTAAATACTTGATTAATACAAAAACAAATAAAAATTACTAAAATCTTTACATAAAATTAACAATGCTCAAATAATTTTCACCTCCTTCCCTACTAAATCTGTAAAGACTCATCTGTGAGTGACCTCGGCCTCTTGTGTAAATTTGCTGGAGGGGGATGGTCTCTTACACATTTTGTAGATCTCCTGGGACCAAATTCATTAACTCAAAACAAACCAAAATTGTACCTGATCAGTCCCTTCACCAGTCCCCCCTTTTTTTTTTTGGACTCTGCGAAAGTAATTTAGCAGAGTTCAAAACTACATCTCAACATAATAAGGTCGGGCACTCTATCTGGGGGGCACTAGTTTAACCCCCTGTAATACACAACAGCCTGGAACAAAAATGACTTTCTCCTGACAAAAATACATTTTATCTTTAAAATGACTTGCAACCATTTACCTGTAAAACATCTCACATTTTCCAAAATAACATTTAGGCAGCACTATAGCACGCGCCTCGTGTAAAAACAAAATAATACAATTGTAATTAGTTATTCAATAAAACGGAAAATAATATCTGGTAATGTTAATTACTGCAAACCAATAAACTATATACAAGAATAGGGAACAGTGGGGGCACATACATTTTCAAGACCCCGTGTCTCACAATATCTGTATTTTAAGTCATTTGAATTAACATCAAATCTTATCACATCATAACACATAAATATGCAGCGTAACTTTGATCTTTTTCCAGACATCCAGCGGTCTGTAATATTTTCCTCGCTTGGTGTAGTTACGGACAACAGCGCATGCGCAAAGATGAGAAACTTTCCTTTACACAGAAAAAAAGAAACTGATTATAACCCCATACACAAAACACTAAGAATTGTTTGTAGACTTTACTGCTCATGAAAATAAGAGCATACAATATACAGTAGATCTAAAATCAGTGCAATATTGTAATCCCTTGTCTCATCAGTCCACGCTCTATCACACACGCTACATCAAATTCTACAGGAGGGGGTCACACACTCACTCCTCACAGCTTCTGTTCTCACAATCTTAACAATTTCAATGCCGGCAAAAATTCTCCCATACAATGTACCTCCAAGTGTCACACATCTGTACAACAACTCAAGATAACGTACGTATCTGCAATCATTCATCACACTATTGTATAGGAATTATCTACGTTCAAAACATCAACCACATAATCTGTAACAGTATCCAATCTGTCGGCCACTATCTCTATATTATGATGACGCGTCTTTTCACCAGTGTACAGCGTCCTGCACCCCTGGGGCGGAATCTAGAATAGAAGAAAACACTGCAGCATGTGTTACTGGCAACTCTTTACTGAGGGAAATGACAAAATTAACAAGGCTATCATTTCATACTGATTTGGTTGGGCCGGGCGTGACCTCATCAGGGGGGGGGTGGCCTCTCCCACAGGAAACACATTGCTCAGCTGTGAGGGGTTTTGCTGCCCACAATGAGGACACACCCAACATGAGGGACTGCCGCCATTATAGGGCGGTGGCTGGTCCTGTGGTTTCTAATACATAGAACATAATACAATGCCTTTCTTATTTCCAACTTCCCTTTGTTCTTTCTGAATACCTTTTGCCCAGTCTCTGGCTTGTAGCCGCCCTCCCCTATTCATCCAGCACACTTCCATCAATTTCTTTGTTTCCCTTCCCTTCGCTTCACCAAATCATAATTTTTTTTCGGTCTGCAACTCTCTTGGTCTGGCTGAAATTTTAGAATTTCTCAGTCTGCAACTCTCTAGGTCTGGCTGAAACATTACAATTTCTCATTCTGCAACTCTCTAGGTCTGGCTGAAACATTACCCACGACTTATCAGTGTTTTATACACACCCCGCGTGCACCTGTACAAGACAGGTTATAATACTACCCACGACTTATCGCACATTTATTGTGCCCGCGTGCCCCTGTATAAGGTTATATTGTCTATCTAGTCCCTAATTACCCAGAGGATGGTTAGTCGGGCGCGACTAATTTCTTATGAGTTCGTGACCACACAGCGGGGATGTCACTCCTGTCGCCTGAGCTAATCCAGGCAATCGACCAGGGTTCTACAGACCACCACAAGACCGTCCACTAACACAGATAAGTCGAAGATTTATAAAACCAACTGAATTACCGTGTTATTGTGGAGGTGATCAGGCTCTTTCAGTGGGCAGTCCCGGGTCATCTGCTTCACCCTGTAATCGTCGGTTGTCCGGATTCTGAGATCCCCTCGAGTGTAGCCCCACGTTTTGGGTGCCAATTGTCAGGGTCACTTCCTTCTCCCTGTTATTTCACACCGAATAGCCACCTCTGTAAATTGGAAACTGAGGGTATGCGTGGAAGAGATATACCAGGCAGACAAGTTGGTACACATCCTCCCTCAGTAAAGCAGGAAGTAAGATTAAACTTTATTGAACAAAGAGTTTACAAATCTCCTCCCTAGAGATGTGGGACGTGCTTAAGCCCCATTGGCTCTATTCATCTGTAAATTCATCTGTACACTCCTCTTGTATTCCAGGGGCGGTGCCTCCATAGGCGTGTTCCTGATGCAGGCTCCATTTTGTTCCATTCTAGTTCTTTGTGGAATATACTGATATAAAGTAATAATGTTTTTGCAAGCAATATACAGGGTACTGATCCCTGACATATATATGTGTGTGCATTTTTTTGTGTCTCTTTGTAAAAGTGTGTGTTCAATTTTAACCCCTTCCTGCTGCAGCCATTTTTCAGATTTTCATTTTCCTTTTTTCCTCCCTACTTTCCAAAAGCCATAACTTTTTTTTATTTTTCCGTCGATCTAGTCCTATGAGGGCTTGATTTTTGTGGGGCGAGTTGTAGTTTTTTGTAGCACCATTTATTGTGCCATATAATGTACTAGGAAACGGGGGAAAAAATATTTGTGGGGTAGAAAATGAAAAAACAGGGATTTCTCCATTGTTTTTTGCGTTTTTTGTTTTTATGGAATTCACTGTGCAATTAACCCCTTAATGACCGGGCCATTTTGCACGTTAATGACCAACGATTATTTTTTGTTTTTTCACGGTCGCATTCCAAGAGTCATAATTATTTTTTATTCCGTCAACATCGCCGTATAAGGGCTTGTTTTTTGCGGGACGAGTTGTGTTTTGTAATTGTACCATTTTTAGATGCTTATAATATATTGATTAACTTTTATTAACTTTATTTTAGGAGAGTATTGAAAATAAGCAGCTATTCCAGCATTGATTTTCACGTTATAAATTGACACCGTTTACTATGCAACGTAAATAACATGTTAGCTTTATTCTATGGGTCGGCACGATTACGGGGATACCAAATATGTAGAGGTTTTATATGTTTTTTCTACGTTTGCACAATAAAAAGCCTTTTTAGAAAAAAATTACTTGTTTTTGCATCGCCGCATTCCAAGAGCCGTAACATTTTTATTTTTCCGTCAATGTGGCCGTATGTGGGCTTGATTTTTGCGGGCCAATGTGTAGTTTTCATTAGTACTATTTTGGGGTACATAGGACTTATAGATTAATTTTTATTACATTTTTTATGGGGGGAATGGGAGAAAAGAGCGAATTTTGCCGTTGTTTTTTGCGTTTTTTTTGGACGCCGTTCATCCGGCGGTTTAATTAATGTGTTCATTTTATTGGTCAAGTTGTTACGATCGCGGGGATACCATATATTTGTATGTGTGATTTGTTTTGACACTTTTACTAGATAAAACCACTCTTTGGGCAAAAAAAGTAGTTTTATTTGATTTTCACTGTAATTTTTTTTTTTTTTTTTTTTTCACAAACTTTATTTAACTGATTGACATATTTTTTTTTAGTCCCACCAGGGGACTTCACTATGCGATGTGCCGATCGCATATATAATGCTTTGGTATACTTAGTATACTAGAGCATTATTGCCTGTCAGTGTAAAACTGACAGGCAACCTGTTAGGTCATGCCTACGGCATCGCCTAACAGGCAGTTGCGGAAGACAGACCTGGGGGTCTTTGTTAGACCCCCGGCTGTCATGGAAACCCGACGGCGACCCGCGATTTGTTTGCGTGGGCGCCGATGGGGTGACAGAGGGAGCTCCCTCCCTCTGTCAAACACATTAAATGCCGCTGTCACTATTGACAGCAGCATTTAATGGGTTAAACTGCCGGAATCGGAGCGCGCTTCGATTCCGGCAGTTGCAGCAGGTGCCAGGCTGTGTATAACAGCCGTGCTCCTGCTGCTGATCGCGTGGGTACAGTGACAGTACCCGCGCCATCACAGGACGGATATATCCGTCCTCCTGCGCGAGCTAGCAGCTGCTGAGGACGGATATATCCGTCCTTCCGCGTTAAGAGGTTAAAACAACTGTGGGTCAATATCATTACGGCGATACCAACTATATCGTTTTTTCTATATTTTACTACTTTTACAAGTAAAAACCTAAGTGTAAAAAAGAACTTATTTTGTGTGGCCAAATTCTGAAAGCCATAACTTTTTTGTTTTTCCGTCGATTAAGTGCAATGAGGGCTTATTTTTTGCGGGATAAGCTGTAGTTTTTAATAATATCATTTTGGGGTACATGCGACGTTTTGATCACTTTTTATTTCATTTTTTTTGTGGGTGGTGAGGTGACCAAAAAATAGACTCTGGCGTTTACAAAATTTTTTTTACGGCTTTCACCGTGCGGGTTAAATAATGATGTATTGTAATAGTTCCGATTTTTATGGATGCGGCGATACCAATTATGTTTATTTTTTTTTTCTACTCTGCTTTAGGGGGAAAATGGGAAAAGGTTTTTTTTTTAACTTTTTAATTTTTTTTAAAGTTTTTTTACAGAAAAAAACAACTTTCTAATGATTTAAATGCTGCGGTTGCTATTGACCGCAACATTTAACGAGTTAAAAGAGCGGGATCACGATCCCGCTCGTTACTCTTAAGTGTCGGCTGTAACATACAGCCGACATCGGCATCGTATGGAGCGGGTTCACTCTGTGAGCCCGTTCCATACTTCCCCTACCCGACTTTGGGGTATGGATACGTCAAATGTCGGGAAGGGGTTAAAGTAGAACAGATAAAATGAAGAAATCTGTGCTGCCCCCTATACACCCTGCTGCCCCCTATACACCCTGCTGCCCCTATATACCCTGCTGCCCCCTATACACCCTGCTGCCCCCTATATACCCTGCTGCCCGCTATATATCACCCTGCTGCCCGCTATATGTCACCCTGCTGCCCGCTATATGTCACCCGGCTGCCTGCTATATGTCACCCGGCTGCCCGCTATATGTCACCCGGCTGCCCGCTATATGTCACCCGGCTGCCCGCTATATACCTGGCTGCCCCTATATACCTGGCTGCCCCCTATATACCTGGCTTCCCCTATATACCGTGCTGCTTCCATATATACCGTGATATCCCTATATACCCTGCTGCCCCCTATATACCCTGCTGCCCCCTATATACCCTGCTGCCCCCTGTATACTTTGCTGCCCCTATATGCCTTGCTGCCCCTATGTGCCTTGCTGCCCCTATGTGCCTTGCTGCCCCTATGTGCCTTGCTGCCCCTATGTGCCTTGCTGCCCCTATGTGCCTTGCTGCCCCTATGTGCCCTGCTGCCCCATGTACCCTGCTGCCCCTATATGCTTTGCTTCCCCCTAAATACCTTGCTGCCCCCTATATGCCTTGCTGCCCCTATATGCCTTGCTGCCCCTATATGCCTTGCTGCCCCTATATGCCTTGCTGCCCCTATATGCCTTGCTGCCCCTATATGCCTTGCTGCCCCTATATGCCTTGCTGCCCCTATATGCCTTGCTGCCCCCTATATGCCTTGCTGCCCCCTATATGCCTTGCTGCCCCCTATATGCCTTGCTGCCCCCTATATGCCTTGCTTCCCCTTGTATACCCTGCTGCCCCTTGTATACCCTGCTGCCCCTTGTATACCCTGCTGCCCCTTATATACCCTGCTGCCCCTATATATCCTTTTGCTCCTTATATCCTTTGCACCTATATACCCTGCTGCCCCTATATACCCTTCTACTCCTATATACCCTGCTGCCCCTAGATACCCTGCTGCCCCTATATACCCTGCTGCCCCTATATACCCTGCTGCCCCTATATACCCTGCTTCCCCTTATATACCCTGCTTACCCTTATATACCCTGCTGCCCCTTATATAGCCTGCTGCCCCTTACATACCCTGCTGCCCCCTATATACCTTGCTGCCCCTATATTTTCTCTGCTGCCCCTATATATCCTTTTGCCCCTTATATCCTTTTGCCCCTTATATCCTTTTGCCCCTTATATCTTGTTGCCCCTTATATCTTGTTGCCCCCATATACCCTGATCCCCCCTTTATACCCTGCTGCCCCCTATATACCCTGCTGCCCCTATATACCTTGCTGCCCCCTATATACCTTGCTGCCCCCTATATACCTTGCTGCCCCTATATACCTTGCTGCCCCCTATATACCTTGCTGCCCCTATATACCTTGCTGCCCCTATATACCTTGCTGCCCCTTATATACTCTGCTGCACTTAAGGTTATTCATAATTTTTAAATAATTTTAAAGATGTAGTGAAATTAAATTATAGAATCTTTTCTCCCTATATTGTCCCATAAGTTCCAACACTTGATACAATGACATCTGACATCTGCGCTGATTTTTAGTGGACACCTTCAGGCTATGGTTTTACCCCGGCCAAAAGACTGACACAAATTTTGGTTTTCTCAAAGTTTGCTGCTTCAGTGTTTTTAGATCTTTTAGTCCGATGTTTCTATGGTATACGGAAGTACAGTTACCTCCTTTCCATCATCCACCGTATATACCATATACGGTGCACATCGAAAGGGGGTGTATAGAGCGGACTCGTGGGATGAGCCAGCTCCATAGAACGAGCGTGATGGCTGTATCTTCTAGCCAACACTTCAGTGTAATGAGCGGAATTCTGTCCGTTTAACCCCTTAAATGGCGCAGCCAATAGCGACCACGGCATTTAAGTGTTTAGAAACGGGGGTGGCCCCCTGTTACATTGCAACGCTCTCCCGCAACATGATCGTGGGGTGCCGATCGTTGACATGACAGTCTTGGGGGCCTGATGAAGGCCCCCAGCTTGCAATGTTTGTACTCTAATGAAGCCCTGCCGGAAGAGACTGTCAGTATAACGATATACTGCAATACATTAGTATTGCAGTAAATCATCATGCAAGTGATACAATTATTACTGGTACAGGTCCCCTAGGGGGACTAGTAAAAAAAAGTTAAATACAGTAAAATAAAGTTGCTTTTTTTTAATATATAAAAAAAATGTAAAGTTAAAAATCCCATTTTCCCCCAAGCACAATGTAAAAAATTAACATAACTGATATCGCTGCATCCGTAAAGTCGGAATTATTTCAATATATCATTAGCCCGCACGGTGAACATCATAGAAAAAATTTAAATGCCAGAATCATATTTTTGGTCACTTCATCTCCCCCAAATTTTTTTATAAAAAGTGATCAAAAAGTCTCATGTTCCCAAAAATGGTACCAATAGAAATTACAGCTCGTCCCGCAAAAAATAAGCCCTCTTATCACTCAATCAACAGAAAAAAAAATAAAGTTATAGCTCTCGGAATATGGCAGGAAAACTCAAATTTGAGTGTTTTCCTTGTAAAAGTGCTGAAACATAAAAAAAAACCTGATATAAATTTGGGATAGTTGTAATCTTATTAACCCGCAGAATATGGTTAATATGCAGTATTTACTGCACGGTGAATGACGTAAAAAGGAACCCCCCCCCAAAAAAAGGTGGAAGAATAGCTGTTTTTTTCCTATTCCACCCCACAAAGAATTTTCTTCCAGTTTCCCTCTATATTATATGGTTCAATAAATGCTGCCGTGAAAATCTATAACTCCTCCCGCAAAAAAACAAACACTCATACGGCAATATTGATGGAAAAATAAAAAAAGTTCTGGCTTTTGGAATGTGGGTAGGAAAAAAACGAAAGGGAAAATCTGAATAATGGCTGCGACAGGAAGGGGTTATAAGCATAGTGACAAATACATCAAGTTTATGCAAAGACACAATTTTTACAGTGTTGACCCTTCTTTTTCAAGATTTCTGCAATTGGCCATGGAATGCTGGATATTCGCTTCTGGGCCAAATCCTGACTCATGGCTACCCATTCTTGACTAATCCGTGTTTAGAGTGTTCATAATAGGAGCACAAAGATAGCAGATCTCGAGGCCTTCATTGGGCCCCCAAGCTGCCATAGCAACCATCGGCACCCCGTGATCACGTCGTGGGGAGGTCGATGGGCTTTGAGAGTGGGTCATTTTCTCCCCCCTCTCTCTAACGATTTAAATGTTGCAGTCGCTATTGACCAAGGCATTTAATGGGTTAAACAAGCGGGATTGGAAAATCTGAAAAATTGCTGTGGCGAGAAGGGGTTAAGTTCATTTTTATGGCAAGGAATGACTTTGCAATTAATTGCAACTCATCTAATCACTCTTCATAACAATCTAGAGGTAATGCAAATTGCTACTATAAAAGCTGAAGCCACAAACTTTGGGAAAACCAAAATTTGTCTCCGTCTCAAAACTTTACACTCAAGGTGACAACTCTGTCTCTGTTTGGCTAGAACTGTAGGCACTTGTAATGTGATGAATTTTAGCACCCCTATATTCCTGCAATGATTAGACCTCCAGGGGCTCTACTGAGTTTTAGGATTCTATGGTGATGTTTGTCCAGTTCAGTTGGGTATTGCAGCTGTAAAACTGACACTAAAATGCACCTGCATTATGGCCATCTGAAAATGGCCTAAAATTGCAAATTTTGTTTTGGGCGCATTAACAAATGAATTGGTATTTTAAACAATTAGTAACTAATTATGATTTTTCCCGTTTACATTTATTGCATTTGAATACAACACAAAGGCTGTGCAATACGTGCCATACTTGGATGCTCCTGGCAAATCTCAAGGAATATTATGTAATGAAAAAATACATGGCTCATCTATCCAGCCATGTATCTAAGCTGCAGAGCATTGATTGCATAGAATAGATATGCTGCCTCAGTTCTTCATCCCCCCAATTGCAGTGTAACATTAGACTGATGCCTAATGTCCCCAATCCTACACGCATTTGTTATTTTGTATTTTGGAATACTTTCTTATTTGGGGACTACTCTTTTGGTGAATTTACTATCTGTCTCCAGCTATGTTTCCACTCAATCTCTAAACATTTTAGGCTCGGAGAGAATTGAAACGCTTGAAGATGGAGGCTAGGCGTAAGCATGCAGTTGCAGTCATTTGGGCCTACTGGCTTGGACTAAAGGTACTTCCTCTGCCAATGTAAAAATCAATTTATCACTAACCCCAATATCCGTGATTGGTTGTTTCCTGTTCATGTCTATTTGTTTGCTGTGGTTCTTTCACACTTATCAGCATGGTACATAAGCTGATGACTGTGTAGGGATAGGTCAATAGATCTGTTAAGTACTTTATTCATCTCATGTAAAAGAAGAGGTTGACCCTTTTACATTGTGTTATATGTTATGGAGACACACAAATAACCATGTTAAAGGCATGGTGTTGCCCGAAAAACATGTTTTTTTTTAAAAATTTAAACATTTAGTGTGTGGGTGATTAAACATTGTTCAAATTTTTTTTATTTTTTTCGCGAGTCAGGAAATATTATAAATTTTTTCTAATTTATAATACTACCCATTTTTGGTCACTAGATGGAGCTAGTTCCCAAAATTGCAGCATTGCAACATTGGGTTAAAAGCTCTCGCTCTAGTGAGCTCTCAGCATCCCCCCCTCCTTTATCCTGGCTAGTGCCGGGATAAACGAGGGGTTTGAAAGGTTTAACCTCCTACACTGTGTGTCGCCATTTTTTGAGGTAACCCACAGTGTAGTAGGTTTACATACAGTAGTAAACACACACAAACACGAACATACATTGAAATCTCTTACCTGTTCCTGCCGCCGCGGCTCCCTCCGGCCCGTCCGCTCCCTTTGCTGCCGCTGTTCCATGTGCACAAGTCCGGAAGCCGCGACCGGAAGTAGTAATATTACTGTCCGGCCGCGACTTCCGGTCCACAGGAAAATGGCGCCGGACGGCGCCAATTTAGAATAGGACTGTGTGGGAGCGGCGCATGCGCAGTTCCCACACAGACGCCGTACACGGACGTGAATGGGACGGGAGCCGTTCACAGTCCCTATGGGACTGTGGCTGCCGTACTCCATGTCTGTGTGTGTCGTTAATCGACACACACAGAAATGGAACAAAAAATGGCAGCCCCCATAGGGAAGAAAAAGTGTAAAAATAAGAAACAGTAAAACACAAACACACAAATGAATATAAACGTTTTTATTAAAGCACTAACATCTTTAACATATAAAAAAATTATTTGTGATGACACTATTCCTTTAACAATTGTTTAGATGTGAAATGTATGGAATGCCAGAAACCAAGTGTTGGTGACTTGGTGTTCACTCATACAATGCTTCTAATGTAGGTATCCGCTCAAATACATGCTGCATGAACTAACATCTTGTATTTTATTTGTGGGTGATATTACCAGAGGCAGATTCATGACTATTCTTATTACACAATTTATTCAATTCTTATTTCACAAGACTAGTGACCTTACAAATTGCTTTATTTAGTGCATCTACAATACTATTGTTTTTAGAGCTAATTGAGATTTCTGGGCTTTGCAGTTACTACGGTTGGATGTTTCCTTATTTCTGTCAAGAGGGTTCTAAGACTCATGACTAGGAATTCCCAACCATATCTATACGGGGGCTGTATTGTTTCCAATATTCTATTTTTAACGTATAATATATCTAGTCCTCTTCTTGATGTGTGTACTGTTTTTTCTTTAGCTGTATGTGTTGTATTTTCTCACCTGTATATTTGAAGTACCTGAAATGCATGTGATCGTATCATTACTTAATGGGTTTAATTCAGTATCAAGAGGGCCGTGTAGATATTTAATTATCATGGAACATAGAGATCTAAATGAAAAACATACTTTGAAGAAAAATATGCAATTCAATGAAATTATAGGTATAGGATGTGTGTTCCTATGATTTGTGATTTTCTTAACCATAAATTTCAAAGTGACATCACTGAGGCATAATTATTACAAGTCACTGTAATAATAACGTCAAGGAACGCAGAGAAAGTATTCTATATTGCAGAGGACCTCTTTTTTTTTTTTTTCTTACATTAACATTTCAGTATTTTTCAAAAGCATAATTTATACTTTTTGTAATTTTGTTTTCATTATGAAATAATAATAAAAAAGAGTAAGTCATCATATGTAGGTACAGACATTGCATTTAAATACAATGACTGAAACAATCAAACTGACAAACTGTTCTTGTGACCCATAGCAACCAATCTGAGCTCAATTTACATTTTTTTTCAAACTGGTGTGGAATAATTAAAGCTGCACTGGTTGTTATTGGCTTTTGTTTTTCTCTTAGAACATTTTGATAAATTTGCTCATGTGAGTTTTATTCTGGCATGTAATTTCAAAGTTTTCTTTATCTCTATGTTTAATTACATTTATACGATCACAAGTATTTTTTCATATGTTTTACATTCCTGAAACTTAGCCTTGTGATGTTTTATGTTTTGTGTATGTGGTCTTCTATGTGTCAAATGGATTGTGACAATGCAAGTTGCAACTAACCAATTTGGGTCCTTTGATCTTTCTCCCAGAATACTCTGTGGTCGTACTTGCAGTACTTGCAGTACTCTTGTTGTTCTTCTGATTTGTGCCAGGACCCTCTTAATCAAATACACCTTCCATTAACTTTGCTTATTTTTCTAATATTTAGGTACGTAGAGACTACAGGAAATTTTTCCGTGCCAATGCTGGAAAGAAGATTTATGAGTTCACAATACAGAGAATAGTAAGTATTATATACATATTATACTGTAAAAATGTTTAGCATTACGGAACTACTACTATAGTGAACACACAAGGTCTCCGGTTGAGTACCTTTATAAAGATCTTGTTTTGCAGTACCTCTTTTAAAAGTTGAAGTAGGGGCGTCATGTTAATCATAAGATGTTCACATCCAGTGTTGGACTGTAATACTTTGGGCCCACCAGAGGAAATAATTCACCCTTCAGCTATATGCAAATATTGCGGCCACTCTTAAGTGTCTGGATGTACATCAAAATTTTTTAACATAACCAATGGGACTCGACAAGGGTGTCCTTTATCTCCACTCATCTTTACCTTGGTGATGGAGCCGTTGGCTACTTCCATTAGGTCATCTGTTGCTATTAGTGGGATAACAGTGGGGGATATATCTCATAAAATTGGCTTATTTGCGGATCATGTGCTCATTGCTATATCTGACCCTGAGACATCTCTATTAGAGGTCTCTAAGATATTGGAGGCTTTTAGTGCAGTTTCGTATTATAAGCTTAATGTTACCAAGTCTATGGTTTTGAGTATGAATATTTCTCGTCTTCTTTTTTGACTCTCCGGAAGAAATTTCCGTTTGTTTGGGTTGAGCACTCTTTCTCATACTAAGGAATACAACTTACCTATCCCACCTCTATTTTATATAAATATAATTATATACCATTGGTATCTGCGATAGAAGCAGACTTATCCAAGTACATGAAGTATGAGGCATCATGGGTAGGGAGAATCTCTGCGGTTAAGATGATGATCCTCAAAAAAATACTATATCTATTTAGAAATGTACCTATTCTGCTATCGGTATCTTATCTTAAAAGACTCCAAGGTATAATTAATAAATATATATGGAAGAACTCCCACCCTAGAGTAGCTGCGGAGGTATTATACCAGCCAATTATTAAAGGGGGTTTGGGTCTCCCGAACTTGACTCATTATTATTATGCAGCAATTTTGGATCAAGCCAGAATGTGGAAGACTAAAGTTCCTATGAAACATTGGATTTCTATGGAAAAGGAATTACTTGATGGATCTTCTGTAGAAGCGCGCATGTGGCTATTGTCCACTGGTGCTAAAATATCTAAATCTTCTTTTTTAACGATTGATGCAGGGCTCCAGGTCTGGAAAAAATTTACTGTTATTCACCCTATAATCCCGGTGAGATTTTCTGATCTTCCTCTTCGACTGCTTCCGCTTCTGATACCTGATATTGATATCCAAAATTGGCTGTTGTCCGGCATTGAGTGTATTTCTGACATTATGGAGCGAACTCATCTAATGGCATTTAATGATATATGTCTGAAGTACAACATACCCCGTAGGGATTTCTATAAATTCTTTAGAATACGTCATTTGTTGAGTAGATTGCCTCCTCTGATTGATTCCCCTAAAACGCCTTTTGAATTGCCATTCACTAATCTGGATAAAACATGCAAAGGGATATCAAAAATTTATAAGGTATTGTGTGAGGGTTTGCTTCGGGAGGAATTTCCTTGTCTGGGGCATTGGGAGAGAGATCTGGGAATCCCTATAAATACGCAGGATTGGGAAGCCACTTTCAATCTAGCTTGCTCTCTCTCTAAGTGCGCTACACATTTGGAAGCGTCTAGGAAAATAATGTATAGGTGTTATTACACTCCTAGTCGTTTGTCGCGAATATATCCAACATCATCAGATAGGTGCTTGAGGTGCCTCACTTCTAAGGGTACCATCCTCCATATTTTCTGGGAGTGTACAGTATTGTCCAGCTTTTGGCAGCAAGTAGAACATTTCTTACGATCTCTTTTAGGGGTTGACATTCAGCTCGCCCCTGCCCTAGCCCTACTGCATGTGGGATTGGTGGATTTCTCGCCGGGTGTCAGAAACGTACTTTTTCGTGTATTGCTGTCTGCAAAAATATTGATTGCAAAATACTGGAAATCTGCAAAAGTGGCTAGTATGAGTGAAGTGATTTTATATGTTAACAATAATTGTGTTATGGAACAAGCTTTTGCCTCTATTCAAGGGTCCTACGCTCGTACTTCCTTATGGGATCAATGGACTGACTCTACCTACTCCGACATACTCTTATGATTACCTTAGTCGAATATGTGGTCAATTTGTCGTCTGGATCCGGAGTTTTGTTTGTTTGTTTGTATGTTTCCTTTTTTTTTTTTCTGTAAAAAATGTGATCCTTATCCCAATGCTTTCTTTGCAATGTTTCATTGCTGTATGTAATGATTAGATGTATACTGGATCAATAAAAATCTGTTTATTGAAGTGTGTGGTAAAGAGTGTGTAGTAAACCAAAGACCAATATTACCACCATACAGTGACCATATAGTGGTAGATACTAGTTCTACACAGGAGCTCTGCAGACCATATAAGTGAATACAGTACAGTGAAATCCAAAGACTCATTGGTGATGTCTTCTCATATTGGAGTCATTCACTGTCCTATTTCTTATTCATCTGGCCCAGAATGCCATGACGACTTCTTCCAGCCATGAATAGCCTCTGCAAAATTTACATCACAAACCTCTTTGGCTACTCGCTTTTCCAGCACCTTCCCACCTATTCCTCATCCTCTACAAAAACTCACTATCCATAGTGCCCAAGACCAAAATAATGCTCACTATTGGTGCCCATACTGTAATAGTACCCTGTTTTTGTGCTTTACATAATAATAGTGCCCCCACACAGTAATAGTGTCCCCTTTAGGCCCCACAAAGCAATAGTGCCCTCTCTACACAGGAATGCTTTCCTAGTAGTTAGGTCCCCTTTGTGCCCCCATATAGTAGCAAGGTCCCTCTTGTGCCCCCATATAGTAGCAAGGTCCCCCTTGTGCCCTCCATAAAGTATTTAGGCCCCCTTGTGCCCTCCATATAGTAGTTAGGCCCCCTTGTGCCCTCCATATAGTAGTTAGGCCTCCTTGTTCCCTCCATATAGTAGTTAGGCCCCTTGTGTCCTCCATATAGTAGTTAGGCCCCCTTGTGCCCTCCATATAGTAGTTAGGCCTCCTTGTGCCCTCCATATAGTAGTTAGGCCCCCTTGTGCCCTCCATATAGTAGTTTGGCACCCCTATGGCCTACATGATTAGGCGGCAGTGGTCCAGTCCGATACTGCATATTCGTATAAGCTCTCCATTTTTCTTTGTCATATCAGTCAATGTTCCAGCTCATGATGCACCAACTATACATGTATTTCAAAACATTTCAATGGAGATTCTCCATTGATAAAACTGTAACTGAATAATAACCTGTTCTGGTTTCATCTGGGGAGCATTAGGAGTGCCATAGCGAACGGTGACCATACACCTTAGCTTTTTTGGCTGCCAGTTATTCCTTCCGATGACCCATACTCATGTATGCTTAGTTTGACTTATTCATGTTTCCTATGACAGCGGATGTGGGTGGGTTGTGGGGTGGACCCGAAGCAAATTGGATGGACGGAAAATTAATGTCCACTTTATGGGAAGCATAAAGGGTTTCTGCACAGATTTATAATTAGGTTGCTAAGTGAAGGGAGAGATTTTACGGTTTAAGTTTATTCAAGATTGTCAAAATACTTTTTGTTTTTATTATTTTATTTAACTCTATCACAGATGCAAAAGTACTTCTTGGAAATGAAGAATAAGGTTCCCTCAGTATCGCCCATAGACAACAATTGGCCAACAAGACCTTACCTCTTTTTGGATGCAACACACAAGGAAATGAAGAGGATTTTCCATCTGTGGAGGGTATGCATTTGATTTAGCTGGAAAGTTGTAATCATATGGTTTTAACGTTTCCAGTGTGTTCATGTTTAGGAGATTATGGGGAAATAATTATTTGCAGCATTGGAGCTCAAAAGAGGTGTGCAAGCCATAGGGGGATTGCCAAATGGTTTATGCTGACTGGTGAAGCCAATAATGATGCACAAGAGAGAAATTATGTTGCTGACAAATGCAATTCACATACTGCCAAGGGGGGTGTGTTTTTCTCTTTTTTTTTTTTTATGGAGAGTGGAAACAAAGCTAACACACAGTGATTTTACCATTATAAAACCTACTCTGAGGATTTACCACTAGAGTCATTTATTCAAATTTATTGTTTTATCGAATTGGACCACCCACTAAGTGGGCACTATTATGTATAGTGGGCACTAAGGAGCGCAAATACTTGGTTAGAGGGCATTAAGTTAGCACCAATACTGTGTGGGGGCACTATTACCATTGGAGGGGACAGAGGACACCATTACTATGTGGGGACACCATTACTATGTGTGTGGTACTAAGGGGGTTACTGTTAGTGTGGAGAGTGACTACTACTATGGGGGGCTTTGCAGGTGTTCAGAGTCTGTGTCTGGAGTGTATGCAGCTGTGCAGTGTGTGTTTATGCCAAGTGTTTGCAGGGACTTTCACACTATTTAACCTTTTATTTCATAAGGCCTGAAGCAGATATGGAACATGGCTTCTAGCTCTGGGCTAAGTTAGGAGTATATGTGCTTAAACTAGATGAAATTGGGAATATACATAGAGCAAGGGGTTTTGTTAGGATGGTGAGGAGTAGTTTTTGTGGAGGAATTAAGCTTGAAAGCGTTAGGCCACTTTCAGCAAATTAATGTTCTTTTTTGTATAATTGAATGTTATAAAGTTTTCCAATATACTTTATGTATTAATGTCTCAAGATTTTCAAGATCTCCGCTTCAATGATCAATCATGGTTTGCTTTCATTGGATAAAATTCTGTCCATGGTCATGTGTTGGACACACAGGTGCTGGGATATTTAGAAGACACAGCTACTTACTGTAACGAGCCGTGCACTTGTGTGTCCATCCCATGACCATGGACAGAATTTTATCCGCTCGAAAGTAAACAATAATTGCTCCTACTGAATAACAACAAGCAGGGATATTGAAAACTCTGAGGAATTTATAAAGAAAGCATATTGGAAAATTGTGTAACTTGTAGTTATACAAAAAACAGGCGCGTAGCTGGGTGAGGCAGGCAAGGTATGTACGCCAGGCAAAACTAGAAGAGAAGGCGGGGAGGCACGGGCATAGTTGCCAACAGTCCCAAATTTGCCGGGACTGACCCGAATTTATAGAGACTGTCCCGGCACGGGTCCTGACAACGACCATATTTAATTGTATCTGCGTCCTCAGAACGCAGATATAATTGCAGGGGCATAGCTAGGGGGGCAGGCATGGCTTTAGCCTTGGGCGCAAAACTGGGAGACAAGGTAGGGGGCGCTGGGCCAGGTGCAGATACAATTAAATACACCTCCTGGAGCGGAATCCCCCTGACGTGACTATCTATATAGGGACAGTGAGATCAGGGGCTCCTCCTCAAGGAGAGGAATCATACCTCCCAACCGTCCCGGATGGCCTGGGGTATGTCCCGCAGTCAACTGTGTCTGCGTTCTCACATACAGTTGAAATTAATGCTGAAGCAAGGAACCGTCAGCTCCTTGCTTCAGCATTAGTTCAGAGTGGAGGAGCAGAGGGAACTCGAGGCATTATACTGTATGGGGCAGCTATAGGGGCATTGTTGTATAGGAGCAGCTATAGGGGCATTATGCTGTATGGGGGAATTGCATTGGGCATTATACTGTATGGGGGCATATGTGTGGGTATTATTCTGCATTGGAAAATCTGTGTGGACATTATACTGTATGGTGGCATCTATGGGGGCATTATATCGTATGGTGGAAGCTCGAGGGCATTCTACTGTGTTGATATGCGCACCGCATCGGTTGTCCTTCTTTGTGATACTTGAAAGTTGCGAGGTATGGAGGAATCCCCAGCCAAAGCATTGCCGATGCCCTTCCCGGGGATTCCGCTCCTGGAGAAGCCTCTTGACGTCCCTATACATATATGGACAGTGACGTCAGGGGCTCCTCTAGGGAGCCCCAATGGCGCTATGTACAGGGAGGGGTGTAGTGTTATCTACATGTGGGGGTGTATGCCACTTTCTACAAGAGTAGGCTGTTCATTATGTCACCATATAGTCTCTTTAGCCTCAGTTATACAATCTGTTTTAGTCCGGCACACTGAGCTCTTTATTTATTGTCTTTTAATTTATTCTTATGTTAACTACTTTATATAGCTACAGTAAATTGCTTGTAAAATGTACAAATGGTTTTATGCTCGAGTTACATTAAAAAAAAAGTGAAAAAAAAATAACATCTTATTGATTAGTAGAGAAAGCAAACCTGGCGAGGGGGTAGGAAATGTCAGGAAAGTGGTTGGGGGGTCAAAATGGATCTTTGCCTCGGGTGCTGGAGAACCTAGCTACGCCTCTGACAATTGTATATTATGGCAGAGCAGGAAACTATCTGCTCCCTGCTCTGCCATTCACTCCTCCTGGAGCGGATTTCCCGGCCAGAGCGTTTCCAACGCTCTGGCCGTGTATTCTGCTTCTAGAGGGAGCCCCTGACATCTCTGTCCATATATGGACAGAGACATCAGGGGCTCCTCCAGGAGAGGAATCCCATGCCCAGAGCGTCGGCAACGCTTTGGCTGGGGTTTCCACACCTAGAGGGATCCCCAATGACGCTATCTAAAGGTAGGGGGTGTAATGCTCTCTACAGGGGGGTGCCACTATCTACAGCTGGGTGTGTGTGGCTTTATCTACAAAGGGGCTGTGGCTTTATCTAAAATGGGGGTGTGTCTTTATCTACAAGGGGGCTGTGTGGCTTTATCTACAGGGGGTGTGTTTGCAACGATCTACAAGGGGGGCTTTGGCACGATCTACAGGGGGGCTGTGTGGCACTATCTATAAGTTGAGGCTCTTCATTATGTTACTATATAGTCTAATTAGCCTCAGTTATACAGTCTGTTTTATTCAGGCACACTGACCTTTTTAATTTATTTTAACATATTGCTATGTTAACTACATTATAACTATATTACTGACAAAAAAATTACACCTCATTGATTGGTGGAGAAAGCAAACATGGCGAGGGGGAAGGAGATTTCAGGAAAGAAGTTGAAGGGGGGCACAAACTGAATCTTTACCTGGGTGCTGGAGAACCTAGCTATGCCTCTGAAAAAAATAATAATTTGCTGAAACCAGATGGCACCTTTAACGCAGTGTTTGAATGTATTCTTTAGCATAGAATTACAAGTAACATCTGGTCATTGTATAAACTTTCATATAAAATGTGCAACAGAAAATTACTACATGCATTCCCTGAGTAAATCTGGCCTAATACTTGTCATTATTGCTATTTTTGTCTGGACGCTTTTCTTCAAGTTTATATAATCTAAAAAGAACTGTCTGCACTCCACTTCTGGGTGGTATTGTCTACAAATACTTGATAAAATCTAAAAAAGTTTACCATATGTAACCTGTAAGAAAAAAAAAATCATGCCATCTAGGCCATGTTCACATTACAGTTAGAGATGTACATTTAGGGTATATGCCGGGACTATTTCTCCATTAACCCGATGTAGGCCCAGTGACTATCCTTTTGGTCTTTGTCGGACTGGTATACTGCAATAAAAAAAGGTATGGAATAGGGTAGTGGACTGCCGTACATTATTTCATACAACTGTATATACTGTGAAAAACTAATATTGCGCGCCATACATTTTTTTACAATGGGATAGTCTTTGGATGACATATTCCCCTGTACGCTTATACAGTGGGATACATCGCAGACTTCCACCGAAGGTACATATAAAGAGCTTTTCCCAGCGAATACGTCATACGGAGGGCCATAGTGTGATGTGAACAGGGCCCTACTATGTAGTCCTAGGATGGTATTGTGTAAAGCACTATACACCATTAGAAAGTTGTCTGGGATCCCGATATTGTGTAGCTCCAATGTACAGCGATTTCTACTCTTTTTTTTTTTTTTTTTTTTTTTTTTTTTTTTGGGTGGATGGGTACAAATTATTTTTATAGAGGAAATGGCAAGATTCCATTCCTGTAGTGATTGTAAACTTGCTTTCTTGTTTTCATTTTCAGCTGACATGAATGTATATGATGAATGCAGCTTGCAATAGTGAAGCTTTTATTTAACCTAAGCTTGCCATATATAGCTCTTTATAAATAAATCATTGTTCATGTGGAACTGTGTACTAATCCTGACATAGAAAACATTTTAAAAGCAGAATTTTACAACGCTGCGTTACTGGCCAAATCAACCTATCAATAACCTACCAATCATAAACATTTTGCTGTGGTACTGAAAATGATCTGTTCCGTGCCAGCCCAGCATCACAATTTGTCTGTCTTTAGTGGTAAACGTAGTAATGTAGTTCACGTTGCAGTGAAAGCGCAGTTTATGCCACGGTTTTGCTAATGATTTGACCACACCGTATTCAAACAGTGCAGTAAGAAAAATTTGCAATTTGACTACTGTGTGAACAGACCTTCACTGTGTTGTCTGACTCACAATATCCTTTCCAAAGCTTTAGGTTGCCTGACACACAGCGGCCATTCGGTTGTTTGCTGCGCAATCGAAAAGACCAATCGACTATCACGATTCGCTGCGGTTTTGCAATTTTGAAACCATGTGCTTATCCTGTAGAAGCTGCTCACCCCAAATCCACATAGCAAAACCGCATATGCTGTAAAACTGCAAGCGGCTGTGCTGTATGATACCTTACTGTATACGTACTGTATAATACCATGGGTATTTTTGTGTCCTGGTTGGTCGCCAGACGGGACCTGAGTCACAAGCCTGGCTTGTCCAACCAGTGTGGCGTGGGTTTTGGCTGATGGGGCGCGTTTTTTTTCCTGTTCTCCTCAGATGCTCCACTCTACCACCGGTAGTGAACACCATAGTACACTGAGCGTTATGCAGAAATCACACAGCGCTGGAAACGTTCCTGCTTTTTGGGAGATACAGCACCTAGGGGGTCTGGTAGGATAGGCATTGGCTATAGTGCTTTTTTGGAAGGGGCTCATTAAATATGTCTTCAAGGGAAAAAGCTCCTAAAATCCCAACCCCCCCCCCCAGCCATGTTAACGCACTTTGCGTGTATGTGGTGCAGTACTAAATTTGACCCAGTCTGTGTTCAATGCCCCCCCCCTAAAACTACACGGGACTCCCCAGCTCCCATGGTTAGTGATCGTGTTAACCCAGGCCGTAGATAATCTCTCCCACCTCCCTTAGGCCTCGGCGGCTGGCTTATAACACCTTCCTCAGAAGTCCCAACTGTCTGACCCCTCTCAAACACTACAGTCCTTTCAGGCCCCCAGACACCCTTGCCTGGGTTGCACTCGTTCTAGTTCTCCCAGTGTATCCCACAAGCAGGCCAGGAAATCAAGGAGATATGAAAGATCTTACTCATGCAGTGAGAGATATATACTTAAGATTGCAGATTATCCTGCTGAATCCCCTCAGAATGAGTTATTACATTACCACAGACAACCCGCTCTGGTCTTTCCTGATCATAAGTGTTTTGACAAATTATTTTCTGATGCATGGAAACACCCTGACCGGTCTATGCACGTGGCCAAGAGTGCAGACTATATATATATATTTTTTTTTTAAAGTATGTTTTTTTTATTTTCCAACAATTACAAACAAATATTCAAAAATTCAATAGCATGTCCCATGAAAATAACATCTCTGAACAATGATATCAATATATTGCAGAAAATATATCCTACAAGTCATATAAATTATTACAAATGATCCTCGTTAAAACGGTACAAGAGATTTTACCCCAAAAACAAGGAGAAGAAGAAAGCGTATCAATGTTCATAGGACATGTAACACATAAAGGAAACCATAAAGAAAGGGGAAGGGAAGGAGAGAAGAGGGAGGGGGGAGAGGATGGACACGTGTATCCCCCGCAGTACCACAGTTCCACACTGGTGTTTAAGGATTTATAGCCTGATCGGTGTCACACCAGACAACTGATGCTCCAGGTACCAGGTTGAGGAGCCAAAGCATGCAATCAGCTTTTGTTTAATGTCAAGTGGTAAGAGAGGTATAAAATTCTCCCAAAGCTTAAAAAAATCCCTCAGTTTTGTGCTCTTTTCGGAGGGAGGTTTCCACTCAATCCATTCGGAAAAGGTAAGATAGTTTTTCCAGGAAGATACGATGTATAGGGGGGGTGTTAGTATCCAGACCTGTAGAATCGCCTTCCTAGCAACCGCAGAGACATAGTACAGCAGTTTTTTGTGATGGTTCGGGATAAAGAGCATGGAAGATGGTAGTATCCCAAAGAGACCCCACTTTTGGGTTGAGGGACATTGTATGGACAGGGTATTTGACATAAAACATTAAATCTTACGCCAAAACTCAACAATAGTTGGGCATGACCAGAGGCAATGTAGCAGGTCTGCATGTGGTGCTCCACACTTTAAACATGAATGGTCAGAGGAGTTACCCATGAGGAAGCCCCTGTAAGGGGACACGTAAGCCCTATGTGCTATCTTATAAGACATCTCCCAGTACATGGCTGATGGGAGGTATTTAGCTGCCGTGGTTACAGATGACAGGATATCATCATGAGTGATGTCATCTAGGTGGTCAACCCAGTAAGATACACCCGATCGTGATTTAGCGTAGTCCAGGGGCTGTCTTAGAACATTATAATATGTAGTGATTAGTCTCTTTCTGCATTGGTGAGATGAAGTTAATTGGCAGAAGAAGTCATCCCAGTCTTGGTCTTGTAACTGTCTAATGACCTTGTGAGCATAGCTACAGGCCTGCATATAATAAAATAGGTGTTGGCCCAAAAAATCAAATTGAATAAGTAGTTCATTAAATGAATAGGGGCGGCGAGTGAGCATGTTAATTATCTGACTAATACATGTCAACCCCCTCCGAGCCCATCCACGAAAGACCACATGGGGATTGGCGTTTTGGAAGTCCGGGTTATGGGTCCATGGAAGGAGTAGGGAGAATCTAGGGTTTAATCCTAAATGCGGTCTGACCTTGGTCCATGTCTTCCAGGCGGACATGATTAGGGGATTAGCCCGTTGATCAGGCGTCAGAGGCGAGTAGGGAGTGTGTAGAAGGCATGTTAAGGAAATGGGTCTGGAAAATTGTAGATCTAATGTCGAATCAGTAAAGCAGGAGCTGCCGGTTATCTAATCCCCAATCACTCGCAGTTGAGCCGCCATGTTGTATAAATGAATCTGGGGAAAGTTAACCCCTCCATGTTCACGGCGTTGTTGCAGTATGCATAGACTCACTCTTGGTCTCCTCTGGTTCCATATGAAGCCTCGGAAAAGAGCATTCAGCCGCCTAACGTCCACTGGTCTCAAGTATATAGGCAAAGACTGTAGTAAGTATAACAATTTAGGGAAGACAACCATTTTTGATAGATTTGCCCCACCCAAAAACGATAAAGTAAAGTGCCTCCAAGCCACGAGTTGGGATTCCAAACATGCTATATAGGAAGTAAGATTTTGTTGATATAAACGCGATGGCTGTCTCGTGATGCGCACCCCCAAATAGGGAATGTAGTCAGAGTTTCATTTAAATGCATGTTTCGAAGACCAGAGTGGCCTGGAGGGACCCTTGAGAATTAGGGCTTCTGATTTTTGTATATTGATTTTAAAACCTGACAATGCGCCATAAAACAAGATATCCTGGAGGATTGGTTGCAACGTAGAGGCAGGGTTGGATATGAACAGCAAAATATCATCTGCAAATGCCGATAATTTAATTTGAGAGCCTCCAATTTGTATACCCTGAAAACATGCTAGGGACTGGAGATGACGGAGAAGGGGATCTAGGGACAGGTTAAAAAGTAATGGTGAGAGAGGATACCCCTGACGCATGCCCCTGAAAATAGGGATAGGAGGCGAGTTAAGCCCGTTGACGGTAAGGGATGTGACAGAGCAGGCCTGTGAGCGCGAGAGGAATGTTAGAAAGCGGTCCCCGAAGTCCCGGGACTGTAACACCGCTGTGAGAAATGGCCATGAAACTGAGTCAAACGCCTTTTCCGCGTCAAGTCCCAACAACATGGTCATTGGGGAGGAGGGGTCTAGGGCAGACACCGTAGCTGCCACAGCCTGGCGAATGCCTTTAGTGGAATGTCTATTCCTCAAGAAACCTAACTGGGTTGGGGCAATGATTGGGCCTACCATGGTTTGGAGACGGTCAGCCAAGATCTTTGTTAGGAGCTTATAGTCTTGGTTTAAAAGGGAGATCGGGCGGTAAGAGGAAAGGAGAGTTAGGTCCCTATCAGGTTTGGGAAGCAATATGGTCCTGGACTCATGAAAGTCAAGCATGTCGATCTCCCCACTAAAGATGGCTTGCAAGGTCCTCGTTAATGTCGGTACAATATCAGGTAATAGTTTGTAATTTGCAACTGGGGGAGCCAAGATGGCCAACAGTCACTGGAGCGGCGTGTCTCTCTGGAGACACTAAGGACTCCCGTAGCAGAACAGAAGCAACTTCGGCGATGCAGGGGAGGATGTCCTGTCACCCACCTCGATAAGGACGACAGCGGACCCCCGATGGCAGAGATGACCGCTGGATTCCCTGCACGATGCCCGGAGCCGAGGTAAGATGCGGCCACTCAGGATGCCTCGCCTCCAGAAATCCCACGGACTATATTTTACCTTTCTATGTGTGTATTACCAAATGGTCAGCTCACCCCACGGTAGATGCTCCCAGGGCCCGTCTTTATGAAAATACTACCTTACCCGTTGTTGATGCTTCCACCTTAAAAGGATCCTGTTGATGCCAAAGTGGAGTCTATGGCAAAAGCCACTATCAGCGCGGCCACGGCTTCAGTCAGACCATCTTTTGCAGCATATTGGGTTAGCTTGGCTAGTATTGAACAAGCTACTCAACTACAGGATGCAATTGATATATGGGACTCAAGTGGAAACTTCCCTGCTAGCTGCACAGCTTTTGCAAATGTCTAAATATATCTGTGTTGTCTCCGTTCAATATGCCCAAATGTCGGCTAAGGCCATGGCTAATCTGTTAGCTATCCGCAGGGCCATTTAGACTAGGACCTAGGATACTGACAGTGCCTCTAGGAAGAAGGCTCAAACATCAAAGACGCCTGGGTGTGGGAGGTTGTGTCGACAGGATACAAAATAGTTTTCTTCTATTTCTCCAGGGTGATTTTCTTTCTGTAAACGCCACCTCGGTGCCCCTCTAGTGCCTAAGCTTTTTCTCAAGCCTGATCCATCAGGAGTAATTGTCCCGCACCAACTCCAGAACTTCAAAGGGTTTTATTCAAACCTTACCACAGTACAAAAGAAGGACAGATCTCTTCGACCAAATTTGGATCTAAAACATCTAAATCGACGTGAAGATTTCGCATCGAGTCGCTGCGATCGGTGGTTGCTTCATTGGAGGTCGACGAGTTCCTGTTCTTATGAGACATCGAGGATGCTTATCTTCATGTTCCTTTTGCTCAAGTACATCAGCGTTTCCTTCGCTTCACAGTAGGTTCTGAGCATTTCCAGTTTGTGGCCCTCCCTTTCAGACTAGCCGTGGTTCCAAGGGTCTTCACAAAGGTCATGGCGGCGCTCATGGCTCTCCTCAGATCCAGGGGGATATTGGTTATCCCATACTTGGACGATCTACTAGTGAAGGCACCTTCCACACAGGACAACTTGCACAGCCTCAACATTACACTGGATTGTCTTCACAAATTCGAGTGGCTGATCAACAGCACCAAGTCATCTCTCACTCCTTCTCGAGAATGAAATTTCTAGGGATGGTAATGGATACGCAGGCAGCCAGGATATTCTTACCCAAGGACAAGATCACCATTGTCCGACAGGGAGTGACAGTACTCAGTACTCCGCAGGAATGCTCCATCCGTCTCTGCATGAAAGTTTTGGGACCTATAGTCTCAACCTTCGAAGCAGTCCAATTTGCTCAATTTCACTCCCGATCTCTGCAGATGACGATTCTATCTCGTTGGGACAAGTCTCCGGGCTTCTTAGATCTGATGATCCGTCTGCCGCCTTCAGTCAAGAAGGATATGCTGTGGTGGATGTCTTTCCCCAACATCTCTCAGGGAAAACCCTTCACAACTCTCTACTGGCAAGTCATTACAACGGATGCAAGTTTGTCCAGCTGGGGGGGCTATCTTTGACTGCCTCACAGTCCAGGGCACCTGGTCCAACCCGGAAGCTTAGCTCCAGGTTAACATCTTGGAGCTCAGGGCCATCTACCTGGCCCTGTCTCACTGGATGTCTAGTCTCCAGGGTCTTCCAATGTGGATACAGACAAACCATTCTACAACAGTGGCATACCTCAATCATCAGGGAGATACATAAATCAGGACTGTATGGAAGAAATCCGCAAGGATCCTTCGCTGGGTGGAATAAAGTGTCCCAGCGATCTCGGCAGCGCACATTCCAGGAGTAGACAACTGGGAGGCGGATTACCCGAGTCGGGAACGCCTGGATCCCGGAGAATAGTCTCTTCATCCAGACATTTTTCACCGCATTTGCATTCAGTTGGGCTTCACGGACGTGGATCTCTTCACCTCTTACCTCAATCACAAGTGCACGGACTACATCACCAGAACCAGGGACCACAAGGTTCTCCCCTGGTCGTTTTTCAACCTCCTTTATCTTTTTCCGACACTTCCACTTGTGCCTCAAGTGCTGAAAAGGGTCAAGGATGCAGGAATCCCAGCCATTCTGTTGGCCCCAGACTGGCCTCGCAGGGCTTTGTACACAGATCTTATTCTCCTGTTAGCAGATGCCCTGTGGCCGCTTCCTCTGCGACACAACCTTTCCCAAGGTCCAATGCTCCACTCTGCTTTACCTCTGCTTCGTTTGACGGCTTGGCTGTTGAAACCATGGTTTTGAAGTTCAAAGGTTTCTCTGATCCTGTCATTCAGACCACGATTAAGGCCCAGAAAACTCCATCCCAAAGGATTTAGCATTGTACTTGGTTGGTTTATTTTAGGTGGTGTGAATCCCTTCAGCTCCACACCTTCTGTTTTTCCATCCCACAAATTCTGGCTTTCCACCAGGTGGGTTTGGATCAAGGACTCCGATTGCCTACTCTAAAAGGGCAGGTTTCAGCCCTATCTATTCTGTTCCAATGCGTTTTGGCTTTCCGTGCTCCAAATAACACTTTTTTTTTGCAGGGAGTCGCACATTGTGCTCCTCATTATTCTCCTCTGGAACCTTGGGATCTCAATCTGGTCCTTGATGCTCTCCAGCGGCACACTTCAAACCTTTTCGGGAAGGTAATTTTCCTTGTGGCGATCACCTCTATCTGTAGAGTTTCTGAGCTTTCAGCCTTGTCCTACAAACCTCCGTTTACAGTTTTTCATAGGGACAAGGTGGTGCTACATCCAGTGCCCTCCTTCCTTGGTTTCCTCCTTCCATCTTAATGAGGATATTGTCCTCCTTTGTTTTTTCCTAAACCTTCTCAACCCCGAGAACGTGCCTTACATTGCTTGGCTGTCGTTCGAGTCTACATTGCAGTTACAATGTCCTTTTCGGAAGTTGGATTCTCTATTTGTTGCTCCTGAGGGCCCTCGTACGGGTGGCCCGGGTTCAAAGGCCACCATTGCTATCTGGATACAGTTGGCCATTAAAAAGGCCTACTCTGCTAAGGGTAGAGAGCCTCCTTTTCGGGTCTCTGCTCATTCTTCTAGGGCAGTTGGGACCTCCTGGGCAGTGTGGCATCCGGCTTCTGTCCATCAGTTCTGTAAATCTACCTCCTGGTCCTCGTTGCATACTTTTGAGGTTTGACCGGATCCATGCTTTGGCCTCTGTCGATGCCAGTTTGAGTTGGATGGTGTTGCAAGCAGCTGTGGTTTAGGCTGCTTGCATGGCAATGATTCTTTTTTCCTACCCTACTGGACTGCTTTAGGACGTCCCATTGTACTGTGTCCCCCAGTGAATACATTAACGAGAAAACAGGATTTTTTTACTTGCCAGAAAAATTCCTTTTTCGCTGAATTCACTGGGGGACACAGTCCTTCCCTATTTCTTTAATGTTATATATTTGGGCTTCTTGATGTTGCCTGTCTCATTAAAAACTTATTGTGTTAAACCTTCTCTCCTCTCCTACTGCTCTTGGTACAAACTGAGGAGCTGAGTTCTCAGCAGCGGGTATAGCCCACTGGGCAGATCCACACAGTTTTTTGTTTTTTTTTTTACATTTACCTAGTGACAGCGGCCTATACCCATGGCACTATGTCCTCCAGTGAATTCAACGAGAAAGGGATTTTACTGGTAAGTACAAAAATACTGTTTTTTAACCTCTTCACGCGCTGCTCCGCAATAGTACGTCCTGCAGAGGGGTTAGTTCCCGCATCCAGACGTACTATTGCGGAGTAGTTCCCTAACAGTGTCCGGGAACCGGGAGGTCAGCTGTCCCCAACAGCTGACACTCCAGCTTTGTCGGTCAGCGGACCATCGCCGCTGATTTCGGAAATTAACCCAATAAATGCGGCGACGGATTGCCGTCACCGCATTTAAGTGGTTTGAAGCACATCGGCAGCCCCCACTAAGTGATCGTGGGGGCTACCGATGCTTGTCACGGCAATCGGAGGTCAGACAATGACCTCCGGGTTGCCATGTACGGAAGCCTTGGAGGAGCAGCCTCCGGCCGGTCCTCCTCGGCTTCCTGTCAGAGTGACAGTTACGTCACAATGACAGTTAGAGTACATTACATTACGTGTGTAGTGTAATGTACTCTAGCAGCGATCAAAGCTGCAAGTCTAAGTGTCCCCTAGTGGGACAAGTGAAAAAAGTAAAAAAATGTTTTAAAAAATGTGTAAAAATAAAAGTTATAAGTGATATAAACAAACACTGCATTTTTTTTCCCATAATAAGTCTTTCATTATAGGAAAAAAATGAACACGTTAAAAAAAGTACACATATCTGGTATCACCGCGTTCGTAACGACCCCAACTATAAAACTATAATGTTATTTTTCCCGCACGATGAGCACCCCAAAAAAAAAATCAATAAAAAACTACACCAGAATCGCTATTTTTTGTCACCACCCCTCCCAAAATAGAGAATACATGGAGAAAATGAAAAAAGAAGGATCCTATAGGGCGCTGCTGCGTGGCTGGAGTAGATAGTCAATAATGGTAGGAAATATATAAAAAGATATTTATTGAACACATGAAGGGCTACGCGTTTCAACACTGAACCAGTGTCTTCCGCTGGTTCAGTGTTGAAACGCGTAGCCCTTCATGTGTTCAATAAATATCTTTTTATATATTTCCTACCATTATTGACTATCTACTCCAGCCACGCAGCAGCGCCCTATAGGATCCTTCTTTTTTCATTTTCTCCATGTGTTCTAATTAGCGGTGACTGGTTGTTTCACCGGCTTGGATCCTGGCAGCAGCACTAGTGGATTTACCTATTGCCTTTACCAACTTCCACGTGGTGAGCATACTAACTACGTTCTCTACCTCCTTTTAGTCATGCTGACCTGCACTATGTGGCGCCGTGCTTTTTGCTTTTTTATTTAAAATAGAGAATAAAAAGTGATCAAAAGGTTGCATGTACCCGAAAATAATACTGATAAAAACGACAACCCGTCCCGCAAAAAACAAGCTCTTACACAGCTTTTTTGACTGAAAAATAAAAAAGTTACGGCTCTCAGAATACGGTGACACAGAAAATAAATAATTTTAGAAAAAAGTGTTTTTTATTGCGCAAAAGCTGCAAAACATCAAAAAACGATATACATATGGTATCGCCGTAATCGTACTGACCCACAGAATAAAATATAATGGTCATTTATAGTGCACGGTGAACGCCGCAAAAAATAAACTAAAAAACATTGTCAGAATTGCTTGTTTTTGGTCACCCGGCTTGCAAAAAAATGTAATAAAAAGTGATCAAAAAAAATCGCATGTACCCCAAAATGGTACCAATGAAAAGTACAGATTGTCCCGCAACAAATAAGCCCTCACACAGCTCCGGTGGTGAAAAAATAAAAAAGTTCTGGTTCCCAGGAATATGGCGATGCAAAATGTGCAGTGTTTTCTAAAAGCGGATAAGATCCGACACCATTTATCAGTGCGACACCGGCCACATATCTATGAATTATTATTTATTTACCGCATTTTTTTACCATCTTATTATGCCCTGATGTTCTCCGCACAGATTACATATGCCCCTACATTATAAACTGAAATACCAGCAAAACCCCAAACAGAAAAACTACCAAGCAAAATCTGCGCTCCAAAAGCAAAATGGCGTCCCTCCCTTCTGAGCCCTGCAGCGTGCCCAAACAGCAGTTTGCGCCCACATATATGGCATCGCCATACCCGCTTTATGAGGTATTTGTCTTCAGGGTCACAAACTGGGCACAACATATTATGCACTAAAATGGAATATCAGTTGAAAATTGCAATATTCACACCATCCGCTGTGCATTAACCCCTTTGAGCACTATTACTTAATAGCACGTCATGGGGCGGGGGTGATGTATGGAGCAGGCTCACGTGCTGAGCCCGCTCCATACGCTGCGGGTGTCAGCTGTGTATTACAGCTGACACCCGGGACTAACGGACAGGAACAGCGATCACGCTGTTACAGGAGTCTGTAAAAATAACAATACACTGCAATACATTAGTATTGCAGCATATTGTACCCGCGGATCCAATGATCGCTGGTACAAGTCCCCTAAGCGGACTAATAAAATGTGTAGAAGAATTAAAGTTTTTAGTAGTGAGACAGGAAAAAGTTTAAAGTTAAAAAAAAAAACCTTTTCCCGTTTTTCTTAAAAAAAAATAAACAGAATTGATATCGCTACGTCCGTAAAAGGCCGAACTATTACAATATACCATTATTTAACTCGCACGGTGAACACCGTAAAAAACGTAAATAATTTAAACCGCCAAAATCGCTGTAGTTTTCGTTTTTACCGCACGGCGAAAGCTGTAAAAACGAAAACCCCAAAAAATGGAATCAGATTTTTTTCCTATATTCGTATATTTTCCTATTTTTTTTTCAGTTTCCCAGTACTTTTTATGGCTCTTTAAATGGTATCAATAGAAACTACAATTCCTCCCGCAAGAAATAAGCTCTCACATCACTCTACTGACGGAAAAATAAAAAAGTTATGGCTCTTGGAAGGCGGGGAGTGAAAAACGAAAATAAGAAAGCAAAAAATGGATCAGTCCTGAAAGGGTCAATTCATTTCTAATTAAAAAAATGTACCCGGGAGAAATTGCTTTACAAAAATTGGTTGTTTATTTCTCCTTTATCCCTTGTGAAAATGAGAAAAATGAACATTTTAGTGGAAAAAAATTGTGATATCAATTTTTTCCGCCTAATTCTAATAAATTCTGCAAAAGACCCGTGGAGTCTAAATGCTCACTATACCCCTAGAAAAATTCCTTGAGGGGTGTTTCCAAAATGGGGTAACTTGGGGGGCTTCCACTGTTTTGGTCCCTCCAGGGCGTTGCATAGGTGGCATGGCACTGAAAAACAATCCAGCAAAATCTGTGCTCCAAAATCCAAATAGCGCTACTTCCCTTCTGAGCGCTGCCATGGGTCCAATCAGCAGTTTATTACCACATATGGGGTATTGCCGTAATCAGGAAAAAATGCTTTACAAATGTTGTGGTTCTTTTTTCCTTTATTCCTTGTAAAAATGTAACATTTCTATGCTTTTTAAGAAAAAAAGTTAATTTTCATTTTCACTGCCTAATTCCACAAAATTCTGCAAAAAACCTGTGTGGTCAAAATGCTAACTATACCCCTAGATAAATTCCTTGATAGGTGTAGTTTCCAAAATGGGGTCACTTTTGGAGGGTTTCCCCTGTTTTGGTCCCTCCAGGGTGTTGCAAACGCGACATGGAACTGAAAACCAATCCAGCAAAATCTGTGCTCCAAAATCCAAATGGCGCTCCTTCCCTTCTGAGCCTTGCTGTGGGTCCAATCAGCAGTTTATCACCACATATGGGATATTGCCGTAATCGGGAGACATTGCTTTACATATGTTGGGGTGCATTTTCTTTTATTATCTCTTGTAAATATTAAAAATTTTCATTTTTACAGACTAATTCTGATAAATTTAGCGAAAAATCTGTGCGGTCAAAATGCTAACTATGCACCTAGATGAATTCCTTGAGGGGTGTAGTTTCCAAAATGGGGTAACTTTTGGTGAGATTCCACGGTTTTGGCACCACAAGACCTCTTCAAGCCTGACAAGGTGCCTAAAATATATTCTAACAAAAAGGAGGCCCAAAATCCACTGGGTGCTCCTTTTGCTTCTGAGGCCAGTGCTTCAGTCCATTATCACACTAGGGCCACGTGGGATATTTCTAAAAACTGCAGAATCTGGGCAATAAATATTGAGTTGCATTTCTCTGGTAAAACCTTCTGTGTTACAAAAGAAAATGTATTAAAAATAAATTTCGGCAAAAAAAATAAAATTTGTAAATTTCACTTCTACTTTGCTTTAATTCCTGTGAAACGCCTAAAGGGTTAAAACACTTTGTGAATGCTGATTTGAATACCTTGAGGGGTGCAGTTTTCAAAATGGGGTGACTTCTGGGGATTTTCTAATATATAAGGCCCTCAAAGCCACTTCAGAACTGAACTATTCCCTGAAAAAATAGCCTTTTGACATTTTCTCTAAAATAAGAGAAATTGCTGCTAAAGTTCTAAGCCTTGTAACGTCCTAGAAAAATAAAAGGACGTTCAAAAAACGATGCAAACACAAAGTAGACATATGGGAAATATTAACTAGTAACTATTTTGTGTGGTATTACTATCTGTTTTACAAGCAGATACGTTTAGATTTAGAAAAATGCTAAGTTTTGCAAATTTTTTCTAAATTGTGGTATTTTTCAGAAATAAATACCAAAATTATCGACACAATTTTTTCACTAACATAAAGTACAACATGTCACGAGAAAACAATCTCAGAATCGCTTGGATAGGTAAAAGCATTCCCGAGTTATTACCACATAAAGTGACACATGTCAGATTTGAAAAAATTGTCTGGGTCCTGAAGGCCAAAACAGGCTGGGTCCTGAAGGGGTTAATGGCAGCATGTAATCTTCTTGAAGCCTTGTGCACATGGCAAAACTGAATAGCTTGTACGGTGGCACGTAGAGTCCCTGTTCTTTTTGTGTTACAGGGCTATAGCAAAGGAACTCTGTGTACCCCTGTCTGGTGCCTCCATGAGGTGCCGTTTTCTTTCATAGAAGCAGTGGTTATAAGGAAGAATACCTTTTTTTTTAATGTATGTCATGCGACAGTACATGCCACATAAATACCTCTGTGTACCACTTTATGAAATCAGAGGTGGAGTATGGGCCCATAGATTACTATGGGTGCTTTATTATGAATCCATAAACACAGATCTGTAATACAGTGCATACATGAGGCCTTTTTACAGAATCTTATCACATAGGATGTTTAAAAATGTGATCTTGCTTGATTTGATTTCCCTGCATAATGGCATGAGATAAGTGCACTGTAATTTTATGCAATATTCCATAAGACAATCAAATGCACAACATTGCATGAGATTATACATGTGATGTTCTGTTAGAAAATTGCATGTTATCGTAATCTTCACATTCAAAAGACAGATTTACATACACATATGTGTTCATCTGATGTTGGAATAAACTTTATGGTTTTAAATGAATCGAATGTTGGAGAACCACTGCTACTCCTCTTGCTTGCCTTTTTTAATAGAAGCCTATTAGGAAATTGCATGAAATACGTATTTAGGGGAAAAAGAATGTAACCATTTTCGGCTTTCTTTGCGTTTGTGATATCGCGGTCATATGAAGTTGTATGTACAAGTACAATTTTAAGCGTCCCTTATAGGCATACATTAGGCGTTATACACCTTTGAATATATTTGAATTAATTTTGCAATGAAAAGGATATAGAAGTATGTAGCTTTTTTTTTTTTTTTTTTTAAAGTAAATTCACATATATCTTTGGCATTGAAGATATAGAAAAGTCATTTATTTAATTTACGTGGTTTTTTTTCATTGTTTTTTTATCTTTTAAAGTATACTATGATGGCGGACAGAAGTGATGAACTGATACATAATTTTACTATACATTAGTTTACAATCTGTAGGTCTGAAAAGCTGTCGGGCATCCTGTTAGAATCAGGGCATACCTACTTCTGCTACGTATCTGCTGCCGCATTTGAAGATGCTTCACATACAGCATCTAATGAAGTATTCAGGTGTATGTTTTTTTACCTGGCATGTCCATAGCCATCTTTATCTTGACACTTGAAGGGGTTTTCCCACCAGGGACGTTTGACATATCCACAGGAAATTTCATAAATGTCAGATAGATGCGGGTCCCACTTCTAGGACCTGCATTTATCTCTAGAACAGGCCCCCCTAAACCCTATTCTGCCGGTCTGTATTGCGGCTGAAGCAGATGAATTCAAACCATAAAAAAGGAAACCGCTGAGCTACGCTGTTTCTGTAAGTCCCATAGAACTGAATAGTAGTTACGGAAAAAGCGTAGCTCGCATGCTATTCTGCTTCCGTAACTGTCATTCACTACTATGAGGCTTACGGAAACCGTGTAGCTCAGCGAGCTATTCTGTTTTCGGAACTCCCGACCATAAAGTCAGGAAGTGGCCAGGAGGCTGCGAGAGCAAAGGATGGTACAACAGAGTTTAGGGGGCCCCATACTAGAGATAGGTGTGGGTCCCAGAGGTGGGACCCGCATCTCTCTGACATTTATGACCTATCTGGTGGATGTGTCATAAATGTCCCTGGGGGAAAATCCCCTTAATTTATTTAATAGACAGTGTCAAGAAACGTTACTTTTTCAAAGACTTTTCAATGGCTTTTGTTGCGTGATATCACGTTGCAGCAAAGTTATCAGTCAAGATAAACTTTGCTACATATGTATGAATATTTAAAAAATTAATGTGAGCAGAATAAAGTAGAATCATTTCCTCTAATATTGAAGTGCAGCTGTATTTAGAAAGGGTTTGATGTCAAGAAGTAATACCTGGAATTATGGGGGATTGTCAGAACACTTTACTATTAAAAAGCTCACAGTTATAACATGTATAAAAAACAAATCTTTTTTTCTTTCCCTAGTGCAAAAAATACAGGGATCAGTTCACGGAACAGAAAAAGTTCATATATGATGAAAAACTGGAAGCAAGTGAACTCTTCAAGGAGAAAAAGTCTTTGTACCCTGCCAGGTTACTTGTCTCTTTCAAATATCTTTATACAAAGTGCTCATCTAAAAAAAGATTTTTCCATATGCATGGAACTTGTATTCTAAATGGTCGCCAATACGTTTCCCTTTGTTGTGTTCCAAGGTCTTTTTTAGACTAAGGCCCCACGCACATAAATGTTTTTTTGCAGCTGCAATTCACCTGCAAATCTGCAGGGGAATTGCGGCCCCATTCATTTCAATGAGCCCATTCACACGACCGTGGTTTCCACGGTCCATGCATGGCCCAGGGAGTCTGGACCGCAAAAAGAACGGACTCATAGGCTCATAGAAAATAATGTGCACAGCATTTTTAGCAGCCATTGTATATTCAATTTGTTGGCTAGTGGCTTCATTTTAAGAGATTACCCAGTGATCCAATGCAACCATGCAGACATTGAGTTGGTTGATATATTACTATTTTAAATTCAAGCAAGTATATGAATGTTGCTGGTGAAATACATAAACACATATGCTAGTGCACTTATTGCAGAAACTTATTGTAGACACAGTACTCTCAGGGCAGGGCAGGGCCGATCCTAGCTTTTCTGCTGCCTGAGGTGAAAATTGAAATGGCACCCACCAGGCTGTTCTACATCACTAGCAGCCTCCTCCAACTCTTTTGGATGCGCCGTTGCCTTGTAATTTCCTGGCATGTGCAAAGAAGTCGGGCAGAAAACACCTCGCTTCACGGTGCGTGCCCATGCAATGGCGCATCCGAGAAAGTTGGAGGAGACTGGTAGTGATGTATAACAGCCAAGGGGATGTCAATCAAGCATGGAAAGGTGGGTTTGTAGTCCATACTGTGTGACTCTTCATGATAGGGGCACCGCCAAATGACCCTTTATAGAGTATTTAGCATACAGCGTGCATCATTTTAAAAGTTGATTTTATATATTTTGCTGCATCTGAAAAAAAACATACAGGGGAATTTTTGGAAATATTGTCAAGTCAAGCATTACTGCATGGTGGCGGTTAAAAGGGTTAAAACTACCTGACCGGTTCCCATTAACTATACAATGATTATAGTTGTATAAACTCCTAATGCATTATAGTAATGGGCTAGGTAATGTCCCAAAAAGACACCCTCCCCCTCTTAGTGCAAAGGCAACTCCATAATTAATATATATGCAGAGAAAAAGAAGAGTACAAATCCATATATATATAAAAATGTAACACATTTTTATTAATCCCAAAAATAAGACAGACATTTAAAAAGGTACGTAATGGATGTATTACATGGTATGACAGAAAAACAGACTATCCATATAGTTGTAGCAGTAAAGTAATGCACTGAAATCCTTACAATGAGGATATATGGGAAGGGTGGTATATCATCCTATAAGTGGCTGACCCCTCATGAAAAAGCCCATCAAATTATGGACACAGAGATACGAGAAACCTTACCCATGTCAGTGATATGGAAGCCTGGATGCCGTGTTTAGAACCACAATGCGCGGTTCGCGATGTGTGCTTCATGCACCCCCTGAGGAAGCACACATCGCGAAACGCGCGTTGGGGTTCTAAACACTGCTTTCATATCACTGACATGGGTAAGGTTTCTCGTATCTCTTTGACATCCAGGCTTTCCCTAACTCTTCCCAGGACCAGTGTCCATAATTTGGTGGGCTTTTTCATGAGGGGTCTGCCACTTATAGGATGATATACCACCCTTCCCATATATCCTCATTGTATGGATTTCAGTGCATTACTTTTACTGTTACAACTATATGGATAGTCTTTTCCTGTCATACCATGTAATACTATAGAGTCTTTCCATCCATTACGTATCTTTTTAAATGTCTGTCTTATTTTTCTGATTAATAAAAATGTGTTATATTTTATATATATATGGCTTTGTACTCCGCTTTTTCTCTTCATATATAACTATACAATCGGATTTAGGCTATACACATGTATATAATAATACTCCAAATGTGATCAACACTAACAAATGTGTAAGTTCTTAGGTAGGTCACTAAATGTAGAGTATGTACAATTGGTGCCAAATTTCCAACACAATGGTGATAGGTCCAAATAATATATATACTAACTATAATTTGAATCTCCTAACTTTATAAGATAAAATAGCGAGATGTCAATGTACTAACTATACTATATAGCCATTTCCCTGAAATAGGGGTGATGACAAACAGCCCAAAGGCTATACACTAGGAATATACAAGATAAATATAGGCATCCTTCTTCAGGGAGGACCTTCCCTGAGGAAGGATTGTGAAACGTGCGGTGTAGGGGACACAGCAGGAGCTTTATTTCAACATGGCCAATTCAGGTTTGTATAATGCCTTCATTTATCGCACCGCCTGCGTCATTGAAAAGCTCAGAATATCAGGGCAAGAAAATAATGTACAGTACGTACATACATTACACAAATACACATTACACATACAGTACATACATTACACACTACACATTCACTATACATACAGTACATATGTACAGTACACATCACATACACCATACAGTACATACATTACACATACACTATACACATACAGTACATAATACATTACACACACTATACACATACAGTACATACATATATTACGCATACACTATACACATACAGTACATTAATACATTCATTATACACTACATATACACTATACACATACATTACACACTACACATACACTATAACACAGTACATACATGCATACACTACACATACAGTACATACACTACACTATACACACACTATAGATACACTATACACATACAGTACGTACATACATTACACACTGCACATACACTACACATACAGTATGTACATACTTTACACACTACACATACACTATACACATACAGTACGTACATACATTACACACTGCAGATGCACTATACACATATAGTACATACATGCATTACACAATACAAATACACTACACATACAGTACATTAATACATTCATTATACACTACATATACACTATACACATACATTACACACTACACATACACTATAACACAGTACATACATGCATACATTATACACTACACATACAGTACATACACTACACATACAGTACATACACTACACATACACTATACACATACACTACACTATACACATACAGTACATACACTATACACATACAGTACATACATACATTACACACTACACATACACAGTACATACATACATTACACACTATAGATACACTCTACACATACAGTACGTACATACATTACACACTACACATACAGTATGTACATACTTTACACACTACACATACACACTACACATACACTATACACATACAGTACGTACATACATTACACACTGAAGATGCACTATACACATATAGTACATAAATGCATCACACACTACACATGCACTATAGACATACAGTAGATACATACATGCATTACACACTACACATACAGTAGATACATTACACACTACACATACAGTACATACATACATGCATTACACACTACACATACACAATACACATATAATACATACATTACCCACTACACATACAGTACATACATTACACACTACAGATACACTATACACATAGTACATACACACATTACACACACCTGTTGTGCAGGCTGCTGCCTATATGGTTCTTCTCTTGTTGTGCAGGGAAACTCCAGAGGAAACCACTAGCAAGCGTTGGGGAGTCCATCATGGCAGGATTTCCCTTCAAGTGCAGAGCAGACACCTCCCTCTCTGTCCTGCTCTTTAATGCCCCTTCTGAAACTCTGCAGAGTGCCGCCTGAGGCTCAACTCGCTTCATGGTAGAGGCAGCCCTCGGACAGAGACATAATAAAGCCTTTCGCAGGAGGAAGATCTGCAACAACCACAATCCCAAACTGTATTTAGTGCGGAGCTTATGACTGCCCCTGTACCTGTTAATTATGTGGCCCTGGCACATGAAGTAGCTAAAAGGATAGCTCCTGACCTCCAAAAAGTGCTAGAAAGAAACGGTCCAAACTTCCCTTAAAGGAACAGTGTCACCAACATTTTTTTTTTATATCAGTTTTATGTTAGGGTTTTATTAAAAACATTTATATTTATTTGTGTGTTTGTGTGTTACTTTTTTCTATTTTTACACTTTTTCTTCCCTATGGGGGCTGCCATTTTTTTTTCCATTTCTGTATGTGTCGATTAACGACACATACAGACATGGAATACGGCAGCTCCAGTCCCATAGGGACTGCGAACGGGGCCCGTTCCATCCACTTTGGTGTACATGCGCCGTTCCCACACAGTCCGATTTGAAATGCGCGCCGTCCGGCGCCATTTTCCTGTGGACCGGAAGTCGCGGCCGGGCAGTAAGATTACTACTTCCGGTCGCGGCTTCCGGACTTGTGCACATGGAGCAGCGGCAGCAGACGGAGCGGACGGACCGGAGGGAGCGGCGGCGACTGGAGCAGGTAAGTGATTTCTATGTATGTTCGTGTTTCAGTGTGTTTTACTAGTGTATGTAAACCTTCTACACTGTGTGTTAGCTCAAAAAACGGCGACACACAGTGTAGGAGGTTAGACCGTTCAAACCCCTCGTTTCTCCCGGCACTAGCCAGGATAAAGGAGGGGGGGATTCTGAGAGCTCACTAGAGCGAGGGATTTTTTCCCAATTTTGCAGCATATAGCAATGTGGTTGCTTTACCACATGCAATGCTGCAATTTTGGGAAGTGCTCCATCTAGTGACCAGTGCTGGGAAATATTATAAATTGAATCCAATTTATAATATTTCCTGACTCGTGAAAAAAATAAAAAAAATTAGAACAATGTTTAATCACCTACACACTAATTGTTTAACTAAAAAAAAAAAACATGTTTTGCTGGCAACACATTCCCTTTAACTGCAAGCATGCGGAGCTGGCACAAATCATCTACAGAACAGGTGAATTAGAACAGCGTATAACGTTGTTAGAAGATGAAAATGAGCGCTTGCAAACTACGCTAAAAGCGGTTTTGTCTATTACTACTCAGTTGGGGGATAAGGTGGAGGATCTGGAAAATCGATCCAGGAGGAGTAATTTGAGAATTGTGGGGCTGAAAGAGATGGTTGTTCCTTCTGATTTACAACGTCTATGTGAGAGGGCCTTGCCGGAAGCCCTAGGTTTACAACATCTGTGCCGGGTGGAAAGGGCGCACAGAGTGGGGTCGGACCCGAGAAATCACCCGCCATCTGATATCAATTGACCACCACGCCCCAGACAAGTCATACTGAAGTTACTTGATTATAACAACAAAGTGGCACTCATGAAGGCATACCGTCGTCGATCCCGACCCTTGGAGATTAACCCCTTAGTGACCACCAATACGCCTTTTCACGTCGGTCACTAAGGGGCCTTAGGCTAGGCTGACGCCTTTTCACGTTCGCCTAGTCTAAGTCCTGCTGGGCTCCTGCTCCAACGCCCGCGATCGAAGTTTACTTTGAGCGCGGCCGTTTAACTCGTTAAATGCCGTCGTCAATAGCGACCGCGGCATTTAACTTTGTTTACAGAGGGAGTGAGCTCCCTCTGTCACCCATCGGCGGCCCGCGACTGCCCGCATATGCCTGTTAGGACGCGCCGGAGGCACGTCCTAACAGATTGCCTGTCAGATTTACACTGACAGACAATAATGCTCCGGTATACGAAGTATACCAAAGAATTATGGCAGCGATCGGAAGATCGCACAGTAAAGTCCCCTAGTGGGACTAATAAAATAAGTCACCAATGTGAAATAAAGATTATTAATAAAAAGTACAGTAAAAAAATCCATTTTTTTCCATAAAAAGTGGTTTTATTTTGTAAAAGTGTAAAAAATAAATAAAAGTACACATATATGGTATCGCCGCGACCGTAATGACTCCATTAATAAAGTTAATATGTAATTTAAACTGCAAGGTGAACACCGTAAAAAAAAAAACGCAAAAAACAATGGCGAAATTGCAATTTTTTTCCACTGCCCCCCAAAAAGTCCTAATAAAAATGAATCAATAAGTCCCATGCACCCCAAAACAGTACCAATCAAAACTACGTCTCGTCCCGCAAAAAACAAGTCGAAACAATCACTACATTGATGGAAAAATGACGGCTCTTGGAAAGCAACGATGCAAAAACAAATAATTTTAGTTCAAAAGTATTTTTATTGTGCAAAAGTCGTAAAACCTAAAAAAAACTCTACATATGTGGTATCGCCGTAATCGTACCAACCCATAGAATAAAGGTAACATGTTATTTACGCCGCACAGTGAACGGCGTCAATTTAAAAACACATAGAACAATGGTGAAATTTCGTTTTTTTTTTTTATAATCCCCCCAAAAAAAGTTAATAAAAGTTAATAAAAAAATTATATGTACCCTAAAATGGTGCTATTAAAAAGTACAAATAATCCCGCAAAAAACAAGTCCTCATACAGCTATGTAGACGAAAAAGTTATAGCTCTTTGAATGCGACTATAGAAAAAGGAATAAAATAGCTTGGTCATTAGGGCCTAAAATGGGCTGGTCACTAAGGGGTTAAGGGTATGAGGGTTCTGCTTTTTGAGCACTATTCCATGGAGGTTGCGAAACGTTGTCAATCTTTTAGCAAGATATGCACTGCCTTATTCCAGGCTAAAAAACGCTTTACTCTACAATATCCCGCCACCCTACAGGTGTTTCAAGCGAGTGGACAAACAAAGGCATTTACCTCAGCGAGTGAAGCCGAGGAGGCACTCGCGGAATTGTGTAGGGGGCGCCCTCACCACGCCACGTGGCACAGTCCGAAGCACAGTCCATGTTGCAATACAAGCGATACCAGTCGGAGCCGGTCTGAACTGGGTCAGACCTGGTCGGAGGCTTTCCTTTCCACACCTGTCAATACCCGTAGAGAAGGGTCAAGGAGACGAGCAGACTCTCCTAAACCACAGAGACGGCCGAGAGACCGAACCCGGTCTCCGTCACCTGATTGAAGGATTTACAATGGCATTTCATAATACGGGGTAGCTTTTGCGGATGCTGAAGGCCAGTTAACAGTTCACCTTCTCTAAGCGTTCCCTACCTTTGTGTAGGCCAATGGGTGTGTCTGCATAAAGACCTTGAGAGTATGTACGTAAAAAGGTATTAACCCCTTAAGGACGCAGCCTAGTTTTGGCCTTAAGGCTCAGAGCCCATTTTTCAAATCTGACATATTTCACTTTATGTGATAATAACGTCGGAATGCTTAAACCTACCCAAGCGATTCTGAGATTGTTTTCTCGTGACACATTGGGCTTCATGTTCGTGGTAAAATTTGGTCGATATATTCAGTGTTTATTGGTGAAAAATTGCAAAATTTAGAGAAAATTTTGAGAAAATTGCATTTTTCAGAATTTAAATGCATCTGCTTGTAAAACAGACAGTTATACCACCCAAAATAGTTACTAGTTCACATTTCCCATATGTCTACTTTAGATTGGCATCGTTTTTTGAACATTCTTTTATTTTTCTTGGACGTTACAAGGCTTAGAACATAAACAGCAATTTCTCATATTTTTAAGAAAATTTCAAAAGCCTTTTTTGTAAGGTACCTCTTGAGTTCTGAAGTGGCTTTGAGGGGCGTATGTATTAGAAACCCTGATAAAACACCCCATTTTAAAAACTAGACCCCTCAAAGTATTCAAAACAGCAGTTAGAAAGTTTTTTAACCCTTCAGGCATTTCACAGGAATTAAAGCAAAGTGGAGGTGAAATTTGCAAATTTCATTTTTCTTGCTGAATTTCAATTTTATTCATTTTTTTTTCTGTAACACAGAAGGTTTTACCAGAGAAACACTACTAAATATGTATTGTCCAGATTCTGCAGTTTTTAGAAATGTCCCACATGTGGCCGTACTGCGCTCGTGGACTAAAACACAAGCCCTAGAAGCAAGGAAGCACCTAGTGCATTTTGAGTCCTCTTTTTTTATTCGAATATATTTTAGGCAGCATGCCAGGTTTGAAGAGGTGTTGAGGTGTCAAAACAGTAGGAATCCCCCAATAGTGACCCCATTTTGGAAACTACACCCCTCAAGGAATTCATTTAGGGTTGTTGTTACCATTTTGACCGCACAGTTTTTTCACAGCACGTATTTGAATTGGGCTCTGAAATGAAAAAAATTTCATTTTTTCCAATAAAATGTCATTTGTGATCAAAATTTCTTATTTTCACAGGGAACAAAATACCCCATTTTGTTGCCCAATTTGTCCTTAGTGTGGCAATACCCCATTTGTGGTGATAAACTGCCGTTTGGGCCCATGGGAAGGCTCAGAAGGAAAGGAGCGCTATATGTTTGTTGGAGTCCAGATTTTGTTGGATTGGTTTTCGGGTGCCATGTCGCATTTGCAGAGCCTCAGAGGTATCAAAGCAATGGAAACCCACCAAAAGTGACCCCATTTTGGAAACTACACCCCTCAAGGAATTCATTTATGGTTGTTGTTAGCATTTTGACCGCACCGTTTTTTCACAGCACCTATTTCAATTGGGCTGTGACATTAAAAAAAATGACATTTTTTCCAATAAGATGTAATTTTTTACCAAAATTTCTTATTTTCACAGGGAACAAAATATTCAATTTTGTTGCCCAATTTCTCCTGAGTGCATCAATACCCCATTTGTGGCAATAAACTGCCGTTTGGGCCCATGGGAGGCCTCAGAAGGGAAGGAGCGCTGTGTGTTCTTTGGAGTACAGATTTTGCTGGTTTGGTTTTCGGGTGCCATGTCGCATTTGCAGAGCCCCAGAAGTATCAAAGCAATGGAAACCCACCAGAAGTGACCCCATTTTGGAAACTACACCCCTCAAGGAATTCATTTATGGGTAATGTGACCATTTAGACTCCATAGTTTCTTCACAGAACTTATTTGAATTGGGCTGGGAATTAAAAAAAAATATATTTTTTCCATTAATATGTCATTTTAGCTCAAAAATTCTTATTTTCACAAGAAATAAAATATTCAATTTTGTTGCCCAATTTGTCCTGAGTGCGGCAATACCCCATTTGTGGTGATAAACTGCCGTTTGGGCCCATGGGAGGGCTCAGAAGGAAAGGAGCGCTGTGTGTTCTTTGGAGTACAGATTTTGCTGGATTGGTTTTCGGGTGCCATGTCGCATTTGCAGAGCCCCAGAGGTATCAAAGCAATAGAAACCCACCACAAATGACCCCATTTTGGAAACTACACCCCTCAAGGAATTCATTTATGGGTGTTGTGACCATTTTGACCCCATAGTTTTTTCACAGAACTTATTTGAATTGGGCTGGGAATGAAAACAAAATTATTTTTTTCAAATAATATGTAGTTTTGGCTGAAAATTTCTTATTTTCACAAGAAACAAAATACCCCATTCTGTTGCGCAATTTATTCTGAGTGCCGCAATACCCCATTTGTTGTGATAAACTGCCGTTTGGGCCCATGGGAGGGCTCAGAAGGAAAGGACCACCATTTGGCCTACTGGGGATTTTCTAGTGCGAAGTCATGTATGCAGAAGCCCCTGAGGTACCAGTACAGTTGAAACCCGCAAGAAGTGACCCCATTTTAAAAACTACACCCTTAAGGCATTCATCTAGTGGTGTAGTGAGCATTTTGACCGGAGACCTACACCCCATAAATTGTAATGTGGGTTCTCCCGGGTATGGCAATACCCTACATGTGGCTGTTATCAGCTGCCTGGACACACAGCAGGGCTCAGAGGGGAAAGACGAGGGGGGATAAGCTGTGCGGAGTGCATCAGGGTAAGTAAAATTGGGGTAAATTATAAACCAAGGGATGTATGATAAATTTTAAAACACTTTCATACAGAGCTCTGGTTATTCGGGACACGTGTCACATTGATATATTGTGTCATCCCTTATCGCCCTCTTATAGCAGACTTTGCACCTCTTTTGACTTTTTCCCTTCTTGCCAGTTTGGGGAACTTCTCCTGGAAAGTGTTGCCGCCTTGGTACGATGCGTGTGGCCCCGCTTCCAGAAGTACTGGGTGCCCCCCCTTCTTGGTCCCTAAAGATTAGGTTCTTGATAATCACCTCTTGAAATTCCAGGAAAGTTCCCGTCTGGCCTGCACATCGACGTAGCACGTACGCATTGTACAAAGCCATCTGTATGATGTGCCCGGCCAGCTTCTTATACCACACCGCATGGCGCTGTAGGGCTTCAGGACTTGATCTTACAAGTCCATCCCTCCCATGTACCTATTGTAGTCCAGGATGCAGTCTGGTTTGGGGGTGGCCTTTCCTTCATATATCCTAAACCTGTAGGTATACCCTGATGCACCCTAGCACTGCTTATACATCTTCACACCATACCTTGCCCTCTTACCCGGCAGGTACTCGCGGAATTGAACCCTCCCTTTAAAATGTACCAGGGACTCATCAATAGAAATACACTTCTCGGGGGTGTATGCTGCGAAAACCGGGCACTGGAACGGTCTAATAGGGGTCTCCGTTTATACAAACGGTCAAAACTGGGGTCATCTCGGGGTGGGCACGGCTCATTATCAGTATAATGTAAGAAGCGAAGTATTGCCTCATTTATTTATTTTTTTAGGTTCCAGTTCAGTTCTGAAGTTGCTTTGAGGGGCCCATATATTAGAAACCCCTATCAAATACCCCATTTTAGAAACTAGACCCCTCAAAGTATTCACAACAGCATGTAGAAAGTTTATGAACCCTTTAGGTGTTTCACAAAAATTTAGAGCAAAGTAGAGGTGAAATTTACATATTTTTTTTGTCAGAAAATCCTCTTTATACCATTTTTTTTATAACCCAAAAGGATTTATCAGTGAAACGCAAATTAATACGTATTGCCCAGATTCTGCAGTTTTGAGAAATATCCCACATGTGGCCCTCGGGCGGTAATGGACTGAAGCACCGGCCTCCGAAGCAAAGGAGCACCTAGTGGATTTTGAAGCCTCTTTTTTATTAGGCACCATGTCCGGTTTGAAGAGGTCTTGTGGTGCCAAAACATTGGGAACCCCCCAAAAGTGACCCCAATTTGGAAACTAGACCCCTTGAGGAATCCATTGTAGTTTTCTTGGGGTGCATGCGGCTTTTTGATCAGTTTTTATTCTATTTTTAGTGGGCGTGGTGACTAAAAAACAGCAATTGTACTATTGTTTTTTTTTTTCGTTTTTTTTTTTACAGCGTTCACCGTGCGCTATAAATGACTTATTCACTTTATTCTGCGGGGCGATACGATTACGGCGATACCAGATGTTTATAGTTTTTTTTTATGTCTTATGGCGTTTGCACAATAAAATACGTTTTGCAAACGATCATTCACTTTTTGTGTTACCTTATTCTAAGAGCCAGAACTTTTTTATTTTTCAATCAATAAAGCCGTGCGAGGACTTATTTTTTGCCTAACGAACTGTAGTTTCGATCAGCACCATTTTTAGGTACATGCGACTTTTTGATCTCTTTTTATTCAATACTTTGGGAGGTGAAGTGACCAAAGAATTGTGATTGTGGTACGGTTTATTATTTTCTTTTACGGCGTTCACCGTGTGGGATAAATAACGAAATAATTTTGTAGTTCAGGCCGTTACGGACGCGGCGATACCAATTATGTATAGTTTATTTGTTTGTTTATATATTTTTTATTAATAATAAAGGACTGATAAGGGAAAAGGGGGGATTTTTACTTTTATTACTTTTAAATCTTTTATTTTCTTATTTTTACACATCTTTTTTTAACTTTTTTTTTACTTTATTACTTTGTCCCACTAGGGGACATGAGGGCCCACTAGGCTTCCGTCTATGGCATAGCCGGACGCCATTGTTTGGTGTCCGGTTGCCATAGTCACCATCGCCGGCCGCTATCGCGTAGCAGGCCGGCGATGGCAGCTTAACCCCTAAAAAGCCGCGATCTCTATAGAACGCGGCTTTTAAGGGGTTACTCAGCGGGGACACAGCGATCGGTCCCCGCTGTAGGAGCTGTGACAGCTGCTGAACAAGACAGCAGCGTCACAGCTCCTGTATGTGTCGGGAGGACGGCCGAAACGGCCGTTACTCCCGTGACGTACTATTACGTCATGGAGCGCGAACGATACAGCTGCCATGACGTAATAGTACGTCAAGGAGCGGGAAGGGGTTAATTGTTTTTGGATCTGAAGTAGAAACTCCATTCTTATCTTTAAGGGTTAAGATGTGCGACGGTGTGTATCTACCCCGTGCCAAGCGCGCCAGTAGTTTGCCCGCTTTATTGCCAAATCTAAAGATATCAGCGTCAAATTGTGACCGATAAATATTTTCTCTTTTGTCGAGCCACTGATCATATTGCATTTTGGTTTCTCTCCATTTATCTCTGAGTCTTAGTCGGGGATTGTAAAAATGCAGTATATGACCTGACAATATTTCCAAATTTATGTTTTTTTTCAGATGCAGCAAAATCTATAAAAGTCATCTTTTAAAACGGCGCACACTATATGCTAATTACTCATTAAAGGGTCATGGGGCGGTGGCGCTATCGTGAAGTCACATAGTCCTGCCTCTAAACCCACCTTTCCTTGTTTGATTGACATCCCCCTGACTGATACAACTTTCTCGGATGCGTCATTGCTTGTACTACTTGGGCACGCACCGTGAAGCGAGGTGTACTCTGCCCGGCTTCATCGCTGCACCGTGCATGCCAGGGGAGTACAAGGCAACGGCGAATCCGCAAGAGTTTGAGGAGGCTGGTAGTGATGTAAAACAGCCGGGAGGATGTCAATCAAAATCTGGGGGCGCCATTTAAATTTTCACCTTAGGCAGCGGAAAATCTAGAATCGGCCCTGTGGCTGCAGGCCACTTTTAGGCCTGTAGCCTATAAGGTGCTGGGAAGACTCCCTGCGCAGGCCGGGATGATGAAGTGACTGCATCACGCTGGTCTGCGCATGTGTCCAGAGCAGAGCCTGTGCAGTGCTCTGTCCGTCACAAGAACGGGGCAAGGTAAGTACAATATTTTTTTGGGGGGGGGCAGTGTGGCAATATATGCAAGGGAGGAGCAGGGTGGCACTATATACTAGGGGGGCTGTGTGGCACTATCTACAAGGGGGGAAAAGCCAGGGCACTATACATGGGGGCAGTGTGGCACTACTAAGGGGGCTTTGTGGCACTGTCTACTAGGGGGGCTGTATGTCACTATTTACAAGGGGGAAGCTGTGGCTCTATCTACAGGGGTCTGTGTGTGCATAATCTACAGGGGTCTGTGTGGCACTATCTACTAAGGGGGGGCTGTGTGGCACTATACTAAGGGGGGCTGTGTGGGCCACTATATACAAGGGAGGGGGGCTGTGTGGCGCTATATACATGGGGGGCTTTATGGAGAGATCTACAAGGGGGGCTGTTTGGCACAATTTACAGGGGGCACTATCTATAAGGGTGTTGCGTGTGGCACCTAGGGGGGGCCCAGTCAAACGTTTATTATGGGGCCCAGTCTTTCCTAGTTACACCCCTGAACCAAATCTTTTCTGAGAAGATCACTAGGATCAAAAAGTCACCAATACTCGTGTTTGTTCCTCTGTGCTGTGACATGTAGTTCCTATGTATACTCCAGTTCTATCCCTGTTCTTGGACCGTTTCAGTGTACCTGTGGCTACGAATAGATGAACACTAGCACAGCACTTAGATGCATGCACCTCAGGAATTCGTTTTTTAATATACTCACAGCTTTAACCCCTTAATGACCAATCCCAAAAAGCTATTCATGACCAGCTAATTTTTTTTTCTGTTTTTCCCTCTTATTTTTAGCAGCCAAAACTTTCTTTGTTTTTCATTGTGGCTATATGAGGCTTTGTTTTATGCTGGAGAAATTGTATATTTTTCCTGCAGTTTGGGGGTATAAAAATTGACATTGTAAGCTATTTATTTTATTTTTGCAGCATGAATATAGAAAAAAGCAACTTTTTGCATTTTGTTTTATTTTGAATAATCTGTTCAATTAATTCTTCGGGTTATTACGGTCTTCTAAATATCTAATATGTTGTGTTTTTTTATGTAATGTATGAGCCATTAAATATATTTTATGCTAAATAATGCCTTTTCTTTTTGGACATTGCTTTAATAGGGCTCGTCCATACGCTGCGGAATTGCCGCGTTTTTTCTGGCCGGAATTTCGGCTGTAAAAAACGCAGCAGAATACAGTAGCAGCATAGTGCATCATGAGATTTAACAAATCTCATCCACATGCCGTGTAAAATTTCCGTGTCGAAGTTGACCGGCGGTGCGTAATTTTCGGACCACAGCATGTCAATTCCTGCTACGGAAAGTGCAGAATTGCTGGGTTTTTCAGAAGAGATGTCTCAATCTCCTAACATTGGAAAGAACGCAGCAATTTCCGCACTTATTTTTTCTTAATCCCGTGAAGGGATAACTTTTTAACAACTATATTCTTTACTTATAATGTACAGGTATACTCCTGTATTATAATACATTATACTGTGTCACAATGACACAGGCTGCTGTTAGGGCAACACCTAGTGTGCCCTAACCGCAGGTATACTCAATGTTTAGCCCTGGGGTCCTTTTTAGGTGCCCATGGCTGAATGAGATACCACAGTCTGAGATACCAGTGACGCGACCGAACAAGGGAGTCTACTTTGCTCATGCTGCAGTTACGGACCTCCGTGATCAAAGGGATAAACAGCTGGGAGTCAGATTTTCCTCCAATCCCAGCTGTATTCAGCAGGCTTCTCTTTGAACAGGAGCGGTTCGTAACCGCTACTTCTTAGCGAGTGAGCGCTCTTATGAGCGCTCTTTGGAGCGCTCATAAGCCTTTTTTACAGAGACTCCAAAAGATGTTGCTGTAGATTTTGTACCTGTGCCACCTACAGTGAAAAGAAAGTGGGCTTCGGGGAGGAGTTAAAATAGACATCAATTAAAACACAAGTGGCACGTCTCTTGGCCTGACTCTGTTTTTGGCCATTACAGCTTCTTCTGGGGCAATGACGTTGTGCTCAGATGATTAGCAGAACAGCGGCAGACACAGTAATAAGTATATATGCACAGTCATTTTTATTTTTTCTCCTTTGGTTTGTAAATCATACCATCCAAGGTATGACTAGTCAGCCTTTGATATACAACCATAATACTGTAGGACTAATTATACAGTTGCCTGAGGCGGAGCAAACATTGTGGCTCTGCCAATTCTCACTTATCAACATATCAACACGTACGAGTTTAATGTATTTATCATTATTACCAAATGTTACTGCGATAGGTGGTTGTTGCTGTTGGAGGACGTTGGGGCTAGATTCAGGAACAGTATGTTGTGTGAATTGTGTGAGGTGTAGCCCTCTCAAGTGTATTTGAAATAATTCATTTTATTATAATGATCAGGAAAAAAACGTGTATGGTACAATTCCTTTAACCTGGCATTACTGGGATCACAAGTGCTGGATTTGAAATATTTTGGATTATCAGACGGTCATAGAAAAGTGTATAAAACTTAGTGTACTTACTGTTGAAAAAAAAATGTTTTTATTGATCTTTGGCAGCTGTAGACCTATATTAAATCTAGTGCTGCCAGAAATGGTCTAAACTGTATTTATGGGTCTTTTTGCATCCCCCCTCCATGCATCCCCATTTTCTACATCCATGCCTGCTAAATGGGTGGGCACTTCCTGGTGTGAAGTTCTGCTGTGGCAGAATCAATTTGACATCTCCCCATCTGAAACTTCATCACCCCCTCCCTCTTCCTAGTGTTATATTTACTGTATTCAGATATTTTGGTGAGTGAGGAGCTTACTGAACATTTATAGAGACCACGTAGGCAGGGGAAAAGGTTACAACAGGAAGCTGGAAAGTAAGGAAGATGCCACTTTCCCCTTATAATATATATTACGATTGCTTACATATACTACTGTACAAAAATAATCATGGGTTAAATGATTTACAATCTGAGCAATTTAATAGCCATTGGCCCACATTTACTAAGGCTGACGAAGATAGTTGCCGTGATTTGGGTAAAATGTATTAAAAGGTGTCTAAGAGGAAGAAAATCAAACCTATACCCGCTATGAGTAGGCGTAGACTTGCATAAAAATTGACATTTTCACCTATCACTTATCATAAATTTAACTTAAATTATGTTTCCTTGTAGACCATGAAAACTACTCTCGTCGCCTTCTAAATCTGGCGAGTGAGAAAAGTCAAACATTTTATGCATTCATTTTCACACTTTACCATTTGCAACAATTGTTAGCACAGTTAGTAACAAAACCTGGCCTAAACTGTTTGGTAGATGTTGGCCATTGACTATAATTGAGTGGAGCGCTTATTGTTCATTCTTTAACATTTTTTCTGTTTAGTGGTAAACGCTTCAATAATACACCGTTACTTTGCTTTTATGTAAATAATTACTATTGTGTTTCTGTGATATGATCAAATTTTCTGGGGAAAATTCTTCATATAATTGGAAATATTTATTTGTGCATGCCCTATTCTGATGAGTGAGATGAAATGTGGCATAACTGCATACGGTATTTCAAGTTTTTTCCCTTCCCTTTGTACATGTACATTTTCCCTCTATACTTGTTTAGTGGGCAAGTGGGATGCCCCCCCCCCTCCCCTCTCACAGCATGAATCTCACACACAGGCTGATGCTCCTTTTACACGGGCAGATTTTCTGCCTGTAACGAGCACTGTTCAACAATATAGCAAGCCGAATGGCGCTTGGGTAGCTCTATTTACATAGAGCAAACCATCTATGTGCCCGAACGATTGTTAGTGTGGTTGTTTGGGCACCTGCAGTTTTAATATTGTATAAGGTGCTCGTTTGTTGGCCGATCGCTGGGCATGTTACACGGGCTGATGATTGGGAGCGAGCATTTAAAAGTGCTCTCGTTCGCCCGATTATTGGCCGTGTAAAAGGTCCATGAGTGGATGTAGCATAGCCACCTCTCTTCCTGGTCTTGTATTTATGGGTTCACACTGGACGGATTTTTGGAGTGAGTGTGAGGAGGTTTGTGAACATTTACACATAGACTGCAGACAGGGAAAGAATAACTCTAGGTAGCTGGATGGCGGGGAAGATGGCACTTTTCTTATGGATTATGCAAAAAAAATAATTAATGATTGGTGCAATTTAAAGGTTATTTACCCTATTGTTTTTCTTCTAATGTGTTTCACACTCACTATCAGGTCAAAGTAAAGTGATAATGTCAGGATCCCAGTTAATTTATATCATGCTAATAAATAAAAATCAAATGAAGAAGTAACATCGATTACAGACCTACACAGGAAAAGTGGTTTGAATACCGATAAGTACATTTCTTAACTGTACTCCATGTAAATTACACAGATTTTCACTAAAATCCACTTAAACTGTTTTTACAGTAGGCACTGTGGAACCGATGGGGATTTTCACCTCAGGGGCTCTACTGTCCATTTTGATGCACACCCTTTTATACTTTATTGACACAGCAGGATCTCCACGCTCTTGCAAATATCCAACAATTTCACTAGATCCTCGCATCATTTACGACTGAGCGACTGCACAAACACATGCTAAATCCAAAATACTCATTCAGTGCTGTGGAAAACGACATCTTTTGTCTGAGTTTTTGTTTAAGATAGCTTGGTAGTGTAAAAGCACTACTATTACACCTGCCAATTTTGGCCGGCGCAGTGAGCGCTGATCACGAGACAGCTCGTGATCGGTGCTCGTTTGCTCCTGTCACAAGGAGCTATGTATTGGGACGAGCGGTCGTTACTACGATCACTCATCCCCATACATTATCATGTTGGCAAGGCGTCTACCTGTTTACACAGGGAGATGTGCTGCCGACAACGATAATATTTCAGTTTTTTAAAGCGACACGATCAGCAGATGAACTAGCTTTTGCGCGATCATCTGCTGATCACTGCCCTATTAACGCTTGTCTGCCCGATACTTGCCCAGTGTAAAACCCCCTTTAGCCCCAGTTCTGTGGAAAAGAGAATACATTGAAATAACAACATGAGTTACTGAGTTGGCACGCTTGGCTCTGCTGCATATAACTGATTTGTATAATTTTATTTCAGTGTTGGGCAGCCATTTCAAGGGGATTATTTGGAAATCACTAAAAATCCCAAATATAAGAAGCTAAGTGATGCCATTGAAGATAAAATAATAATTGCTGACACTGTGAGCAAAATCAACCGAGCCAATGGAAAGGTAAGATATTTGGGTTCAAATTCTGGTAAATGTGTTATAGAGAACGTCCACCTGAGATACATCTATAAGTAGATGCAGTATAATATAAGTAGTATTTATAATATATTATACATGTATAAAGAAAAGGGAATCTGTCAGGGAGAGAACGAATCTACTGCTGGGCAACCCCTGCCCCATTTAAATGTATGATAATGATAATAAAACAAATAAAAATTAATAAACGTTAGCGAATACCAATATCTGCGCATATCCACCTTTCTCTCTTCCGTTCTAGAGCAGAAGTGCTGGAGGGGGTTTGCATCATCAGCCCTTCGCTAATAATGTGCGTGACATAGCCAGATGTATGTAGGAATGCGGAGATTGCATGGAAAGGCTGACATAGTCCAATCTGGACAAACTGGTCCGATATTTATTCTTGAGTCTAAATAATTCATACATTTTTTTATAATTTTCAAATGGTATTGGTCCCAATAAAATTTTACCTACATTTATTTTCCCTCATTGTACATTTTGGGACATTATCCATTGTTATTAGCCTCCACATTCAAACAAAGAGAACTATGGCTACTTTACCTCCATGTAGAAGATGGAAAATGACATCTGCTCTGAGGACGTGTGTGGCCCAGTTGTCACTTTTCTAGACACTGAAACTCATTATTATGGTTATTACACAAGAACTTCAACTGCACGGATTGCACTTGTGTTTAGCCCCTAAAAGGTCAAAGAATCTTTAAGCCAAACTGTGATGCTCACATCTTGCTATCCTTTACTTACAATAAAAAACGTTTTTGGGAGGGAAAATATGGAGAACAATCAACAACAAAATAATTCACTGTTCACACTGGAGTCATGGCTTACATTGTCACACTAACCACAATGGGTTAGTTAATGGTCTGTTTTTGTCTTTTTTTTTTACATGCATGGACCCTGTAAGGAGGTACACTGAGTCCTTGCTGGTCCATATTACTGACCCAAAGGCCTTTTTTGTGTTCTGCTGTATGGTGCATTTGAAAGGCAATGTATTCTCCCCAAGATGCAAAATGGAGTCCATGAAAAAAAAAAAAAATACCCGTGTGCCTTCATATAAAATTAGTGGCACACAGAAGTACAATATGGACTCATATAATTTTATGGGCATTGTGCATAAGGACTACGCTCAGTACTGCAACACTCAGCATGCCGCAGGTTTTCAGGGCATGCTGGGACTTGCAGATTCACAACCGCTGGAGAGCCACAGGTTGGAAACCACTGCCTTAGGTTAATCTTGCACCATTTAAATTACTAATAAAAAAAAAATGTAATGGCTGTGTCCACGCTACACCACCACATGAGGTCTTCTCTGTAGCCAACCAATCAGTTCATTTAATAATATAGAAGATTAAAAACTAGGACGCTGGTTGCTACGGGCAACAAAGCCACATTTTCTCTATGACCACTTCCAAACGAGGCACTGAACAGATTCCCCATGGAAAGTTTTGTGGTTGATCAGGACATGCAATTATTTCATAAAGCAAGATTAGCAGAAATGACCCTGAAGAAGTGAATTTGCTTTTGCTTGCACTAAAATAAAAATAATCTGTTAGTTCTCAAAGTCTTGCACGTAATGTTGATGAAGATGCATTTTAGTGGGATGGTGGATTTGCCTAGAGTCATCTGAACATTCCTTTAAATCCTCAGGGAGCAAACAGGATTTTATTGTTGACAAAGAATAATGTCATTCTTGCTGACCACAAGTCAGGCCAGATAAAGCTGGAAGTTCCTCTGGGTGATGTCACCAAAGTGAGCATGAGTTCCCAAAATGACGGCTTCTTTGCACTCCATCTCAAAGAGGTAAGTCTCTCCATACTATGCAATCACCTTGTTCCAGCCCTGGAGGTGACACCTTTCCTGTCCAGCAAGTCTGTAACTGTAATAACAGTGACATCATGTATTGTTTGTACGACACATTTGTTTTATTTGCAAATCCCCTGAATCTGCAATATATTTAGGAAAATGTACCATTTATAAATCCTTGGCGATAAAAAATGTCAAAATGCTAATTTTATTAACTTGTGAGGGTTGCGGTATATGGGGTAAATATAGCATATCTTTGCATTTTTCATGGACAATTCCGACAAACCACACTTTATTTACATATATATTGTTTAGTGTTATGAGCGGAATAAAAATAGAGGAAAAATAAGATATATTTCTTTTACCTAAACAAAGAGGATGAACTATCTTAGGGGTATAAAGGACTTTGCTTAAAGGGAATGTGTTGCCAGAAAAACATGTTTTTGTTTTTTTAATTAAACATTTAGTGTGTAGGTGATTAAACATTGTTCAAATTTTTTTTATTTTTTTCACGAGTCAGGAAATACTATAAATTAGATTCTAATTTATAATATTTCCCATTGCTGGTCACTAGATGGAGCTATTCCCAAAATTGCAGCATTGCAAAATTGGGTAAAAAGCCCTCGCTCTAGTGAGCTCTCAGCATCCCCCCCTCCTTTATCCTGGCTAGTGCCGGGATAAACGAGGGGTTTGAACGGTCTAACCTCCTACACTGTGTGTCGCCATTTTTTGAGCTAACACACAGTGTAGAAGGTTAACATACAATAGTAAACGTACACAAACACGAACATACATTGAAATCTCTTACCTGCTCCTGCCGCCGCGGCTCCCTCCGGCCCGTCCGCTCCGTCTGCTGCCGCTGGTCCAAGTGCACAAGTCCGGAAGCCGCGACCGGAAGTAGTAATCTTACTGTCCGGCCGCGACTTCCGGTCCACAGGAAAATGGCGCCGGACGGCGCCAATTTCAAATTGGACTGTGTGGGAGCGGCGCATGCGCAGTTCCCACACAGACAGCGTACACAGAAGTGGATGGGACGGGAGCCGTTCGCAGTCCCTATGGGACTGTGGCTGCCGTATTCCATGTCTGTATGTGTCGTTAATCGACACATACAGAAATGGAACAAAAAATGGCAGCCCCCATAGGGAAGAAAAAGTGTAAAAATAAGAAAAAGTAAAACACAAACACACAAATAAATATAAACGTTTTTAATAAAGCACTAACATCTTTAACATATGAAAAATAAATTTGTGATGACACTGTTCCTTTAAGCAATGACATTTCAATGGGACCCATTTATTGTGCTGTATTTCCACGAACTCTAAATATACTATATGGCCAAATGTTTGTGGAAATATTGGAGGAGGAATAATGGTCTGAGGTTTCACCTGGTTAGGATTGGATACCCTACTTCCAGTGAAGGGAAATCTTAATGTCACCACATACAATGACGTACTAGACACTTGTGTGCTTTTAACTATAAGGCAACAGTTACTGGTTTATAAAGACAATGACCCCATGTACAAAATGATTGGTGAACATTTGCGGAAGACATTACTGGCTGGTACAGAGCCCTAATCTCAATTGCATTCAACACTTTTGGGATTAATTGGAACTCAGACCGTGAGCCTGGTTTTACATAGTTCCAGAGTTCCACAGGTTGAAAAAACACACGGTCCATCAAGTTCAAACTTTCTCGATCAATAATACGTCATTCATTGCTAGATTAATTATAAGCCTCAATTCTATTTTTCATTAGATAAGCTTCCCGCCATTTTTTTAAAATTCTGTTATTGTATATCTGCCATTACTACCTCTTGGGGTAGTAGTTTAACTATTCGAATTGTAAAAAAACCTTTTCTATATTGATGTCTGAGTCGCGTGATGTGGTTTTACAATGTTACATTTGAATCACAGGCTTTTTTTTTTCTTTCTATACAACCTAAAATCCTATTTGCTTTTGCAGCCACTGCTTGACATTGAGTTCTTCTGCTTAGCTTACTTGTAACCAGAACACCCAAGTCCTACTGTTGTTCTGTTATCTCCAGTTTTATTTAATGTAATGTATATGCATTATTATTAGTACTGTGGCATAGGTGCATTACTTTACATTTATCAACAATAAAATTAATCTGCCATGTTTTTGCCCATTCTGCCAGTTTATTAAGGTCTTTCTGTAATATTTTCCAATCAAGCTGCGTTTTACGTATCCTACAAAGTTTTGTATAATCAGAAAAAACTGACACTTTACTATCAATCCCAACTACAAGGCCACTAATAAAAAATTAAAAAAATAATAAAAGCCTTGAGGGGTGTAGTTTCCAAAAAGGAGTCACTTTATGGGGGCTTCCACTGTATTATGGTACCTCAGGGGTTTTGCAAAATGCGACATGGCGCCCAAAAAACAATCCAGCAAAATCTGCATGCCAAATTGTGCTCCTGCCTTTCTGAGCTCTGCCGTGTGTCCAAACAGAAATTTATGACCACATGTGGGGTATTGCCAAACTCGGGAGAAATTGCTTTACAAATGTTGGGGTGCTTTATCTCCTTTTTCCTTGTCAGATTTTCATTTTCACTGCCTAATTCCAATCAATTCTGCAAAAAAACAAAACTGTGGGATTAAAATGCTCACTATACCCCTCGATAAATTCCAGAAGGGGTGTAGTTTCTCAAATGGGGTCACTTTTGAGGGTTTTCACTGTTTTGGTCCTTGAGGGTCGTTGCAAATGCGACATGGCACCCAAAAACCTTCCAGCTAAATTTGAGCTCTAAAAGCTCTGAATCCTACTGTGTGTCCACACAGCAGTTTATTACCACATATGGGGTATTGCCGTAATCAGGAGAAATTGCTTTTCAAATTTTGGGGTGCTTTTTCTCCTTTTATGCCTTGTAAAAATTGAAAATTTGTACGTTTTATTGGGAAAAAAAAAATTTTGGATTTTCACGGCCTAATTCCTCTAAATTCAGCAAAAAACCTGTGAGGTCAAAATACGAACTATACCCCTCTATAGATTAGTTGAGGGGTGTAGTTTGCCAAATGGTGTCTTTTTGGAGGTGTTTCCACTGTTTTGGCACCACAAGACCTCTTCAAACCTAACATGGTGCATAAAATATATTCTAATAAAAAGGAGGCCCCAAAATCCACTAGGTGCTCCTTTGTTTCTGAGGCCGGTGCATTAGTCCATTAGTATGCTAGGGCCACATGTGGGATAGTTCTAAAAAATGCAGAGTCTGGGCAATAAATATTGAGTTGCATTTCTCTGGTAGAACCTTCTGTGTTACAGAATAACATAGATTAAAACTGATTTTCTGCAAAAAAAAATAATTTGTGAATTTCACCTCCACTTTGCTTTAATTCCTTTGAAACGCCTAAAGGGTTAAGAAACTTGAGGGGTTCAGTTTTTAAAACAGGGGGATTTATAGAGGTTTTATTTTTTTATTTTTTTTATTTATTTTTTTATTCAATACAATATAAAATTCCATACAAGTAAGGAATAAAGAAAATACAATTATACACATATTTTTACATTTTCCCCCTACTCCCACCCCCCACCCTCTCAAGACCGATCTTGGTAAAAGAAAACAAAAAGAACAAAAATTCTTACCACTCCCCCCAATAGGTTTTACAGTATTTGCCTTGATTATAGATTTTCTCATATTTCATTATAATTTTCACATTATTTACCCAAGCATTAAACTCCGGTGGGGAGCGAGATATCCACTTTCTAACTATTAGTAATTTTGCAATAAATAATAGTTTTATTAATCCACATTTTTTTTCCTTAGAAATATTTAATTTGGAATCATCCCCCAGCAATACCAGTTGAGATTGAAACACTATATCTGGATCTATTTTTTCCAAAATGTTTTTAAAAATTCTATCCCAGTAATCAGCAATCTTAATACAATTCCATAACATGTGCAAATTGTTTTTCTTCCGCTGCACCACATCTGGGGCAGTTAGAAGCTTTATTAATCGAGAACTTACTCAAAAGGACTGGCGTATGGTAAAGCCTATGTATCAAATTGAACTGAATAAGCTGATGGTTCATGCTTATCGATACTTTACAAATATTTTGAAATATTATGTTCCAATCAAGAACACAATCGTTATTCAATTCCTTCTCCCATTTTATAACACAATAAAATTTTATTTTCCTTGACTTTATTTCCATCAGGGATTTATACAACCTGGAGAGAGTGTTTTTTTTCACATTTGTATTTTCTCAGTTTTTTGTAAAAGTCATCCATATGATCTTTATTGAGAGGATTGATATCTTTAAATTGATCAAATGCATGCTTTAATTGAATATAGGAGAATGTTTCCTTCTCCGTCAAGTCAAAATCAACTGATAATTTTTCCCATGTTTTGATTTTTCCTTCTTCCATTATATCTAGTACATATCTAATCCCTCTATGTTTTAACAATGGTAACTCTGGGATAGCCTTACATTCTTCTATATTAAGATTGTGCCATAACCGGGAAAAGGATAAAAAACCATTTTGACCAGTCATATTTCTTAAACTGTTCCAGCATTCATGCAGGAGTTGTGCTGTCATAACTCCAGATTTTAATTGACCAGATTCTAACACCTCATAAATATCTGAAAAGCGACCTTTAATGTTAGTGATCAACCATTGTAAGAACTCGGCCTTATCCCATTCTTGTATGTATTGTAATTGTGCTGCTAAGTAATATACTCGAATATCTGGAAATGCTAGTCCTCCTTGTTCTCTTGAAGGACATAAGTAGTCTAGCTTAATCCGAACTCTCTTCCTTCCCCAAATCAGGTTATTAAAGATAGTTATGATTTTCTTAAAATATTTATCTTGTATCCACACCGGGGTAACCCCAAAAACACATAAAAGTTTGGGGATTAGAACTGTTTTAATCAAGACAATTTTATCGGCTTTTGATATTGGCAATTCGTTCCATATTCTTATTTTTTTTCCATTTCGTTTATAAGGGGGAGCAAATTATAATCCAAAAATTATTTTATATTATTTGAAATTTCCATACCCAAATATCTAAAGCTTTCTCCTGGATATATGATTCTAATTTTTGTTTGTAGTACTAAATCGCTTTTATCTAGTGGCATTAATATGGATTTTTCCCAATTGATCTTTAGACCAGAATAGAATCCAAATCTTTGAATAATAGATATAACATAATCCAATTTTTCTTCCGGTTTCGTCAAAAAAATAAAAGGTCATCAGCATATAAGATAATTTTATCCTCTTCCCCCCCTAGCTCCAAAACCCACAATATTTCCATCCTCTCTGATCAAACAGGCAAGAGGTTCCATTGCCAATGCAAAGAGTAGGGAGAAAGAGGACAACCCTGTCCTGTACCCCTACTTAAATTGAAAAATTCTGAGTTCTCACCATATATGTTAATGTTTGCTCTAGGACCATTATATAATAATTTAACCATTCCTATAAAAGATTCTCCAAAACCTTGCTTTCTCATGACTGCCCATAAATAACCCCACTCCACTCTGTCAAATGCTTTAACTGCATCGAGAGACAGAATGGAGCCGGGGGCCTCTCCTGGTGTAACTTGAATATTCCCAAATACCCGACGAGCACACTGGTTGACCGTTCTACCAGAAATTAATTTATAGAGGTTTTCTAATATATAGGGCCCTCAAAACCACTTCAGAACTGAACTGGTCCCTAAAAAAGGTATTTTGAAAATATGAGAAATCGCTGCTAAAGTTCTAAGCCTTGTAACATCCTAGAAAAATAAAAGGACGTTCAAAAATCGATGCCAACATAAAATAGACCTATGGGAAATGTTAACTAGTAACTATTTTGTGGGGTATTACTACTAACTTAAAATGTGTTACGAGAAAACAATCTCGGAATTGCTTGAAAAAATAAAATCATTCCGAAGTTATCACCACTTCAAATGTCAGATTTGAAAAAAAATTGGCCTGGACCATAACGTAAAACAGGCTTAGTCATTAAGGGGTAAATATTATTTTGAAACTTACCATAATATGGTCACTGTTGTCCCAGTGCTCCTAGACGTCCACATCTGATATTGTATCTGGTCTATTCGATAACACCAGACCTAGCACATCCCCTCTGGTTGGTTTTTCAATTAAAGACAGAATAGTTGCACCCCCATAATAAGAACCCCATTATTTGTTGCCTTTTCCATTTGTTGCAGCATTTCATCCTCCGTCTGTTCAGCTATGTTTGGTGGCTTATAACAAACTCCAATTCTCACTGAACATCAGTGCCCAAACTGATTAATGCTCTTGTGATGAATAGAAGCAAATCCAATATCTAGTTGAAAGCTTTCCCAGAATAGTATAGGATATTATAGCGGTAAAGGAGGGACCAACTTTATATTAATGCCCATTGTCTTGGTGTTTGATATTCAGCAAGCACATATGGATGTGTCCTCATACTCCTGGTATTTGTGATATGCCACTGCCATTTTCTATCATGTTTAAGGCCTAATATTATTTTAGAATTCTTTTTATTGTATTATAGAGCAACTTAAACCTAAAATTACACTAAATATTTTAGGGCGCTATGGAATGCTGTAAAATGATATAGTGAAAAGACCACTGTATGTGCTCCAAAGTTTGTAAAATGTTACCTTTTAGCAAATCCGTCCACAAAATCTGATCTTGGTAACTACAGCAATGGTTGCTGCTGTATTTGTTGACATACAACACATCAATGGAGCAGGAAGATTTATGTACATACGTAGTATGTGCAGCAACTAGCATCTTGGAAAAACTTTTTAAAAATATTTTGGACAACGAGCAGGCATTCCTTGGCACACTCTCCTAAAGCCTACTCCAGGAACATCCACCATGCTGGGTAATACTTCATGGGTAGGGGGAGCACCCCAAGTCTGGGCAAAACTCATGTTGAGTTTTGCGTGGAATATTTGAATTTGCAGCACTTTAATGTGCAATGATTTGAGAGTCTTATTTATCTTCTGGTATGAATTGGGTTACTGGGTCGTCATATGTAATACGAAACGTGGATTTTTTTTAAAGTTTGCAGGCAGATGGGGATTTCTGAGGTTGTTAAAGTTCTGGCACAGCAGGAGCTCTCCTCAATGTTTGACTCAACAGTTTTCCAACATTTATAAAGCTTATATAATATTGAGAATAGACATCAGAGGACAAATGTTATTAACTGTTTTTCATCTTTCTACACCAAGGGCTCTGCAGCAGCTTCCAAGGGGGATTTCCTCTTCAGCAATGAGCATCTCATAGAGATGGCTACCAAGCTTTATCGAACTACCCTGATGCAGACACAGCAAAGAATTATCATTGAGATTGCAGATGAGTATGTTTATCTAGAGTTTTTATTTATTAAAAACAATTAAGACTTTATTCTACTGAAGATTCTCCATATCAATATTGACTACAGAGAATGATTTATATAGGTGTTTTTTTTTCATCTTGGCTTTATTTGTCCATCTGATTTTCATTGAAATCTTGGCCTCGGTTCTGCCACCATATAGCATATGGGCGCCTGAAGGTCTGATTGAGCAATCCCTCCAAAAAAAAAAAGTGTGAAAAACAGACTGAGACTGCTTTATCCTGCATATTTCCTGTCAGGAGCACAATTTTCTTTTTCAAATGTTCATTTCAACAGGAATTAAATGTTCTACCTCTATCTCGTGCAATACTATAAGACAGGCCACTGAATATAACAATTATACTGGAATGGTAAGGCTTCTTTCACACCACCGTTAGTATGCGTTTACCTCTCTTCCGTCAGGAAGGGAGAACCGAAAGATTAAACAGAAAGCACGGTTCCGTTAGAATTACCATTAATTTCAGTCTGCAGAACAGAAAACCTAGCGAATGGAGACAAACGGAAAGCAACTGAAACAATAGAATTACCATTGAAATCAATGGTAATTCTAATGGAACCGGGCCGTTAAAAAATGGGACATGCCCTATTTTTGGCCATTTTCTCGGACGCATGGCTCACATAGAAGTCTATGGGGCCGTGTAAAGTACTGCTGTCACTCGGATATAATCCGAGCGACGGCTGTGCTTTCTGCTGTTTGCTCTCTTCTCCTCACAGTGCGAAGTGCATGTGAGGAGGAGGAGGAAATTTTTTCTCCCTGTAGGAGCAGAATCCCTAATCCCCTGCCACAGCTTCGGCCGAAGCTGTGGCCAGGGATTCCACTCCAGGAGAAGTCACTGTCCATATATGGACAGTGACGTCAGGGACGTGAGGCGGAATCCTCGAGCCACAGCGGGCAACACTATGACCAGTGATTCCGCTCCAAGAGAAGTCCCTGAATTCACTGAGCATATATGGACAGTGATGTCAGCGACTGCTCCTGAAGCGGAATCTATCATCACTATCCATATATGGACAGTAAAGTCAGGGACTTCTCTTGGAGCGGTCCCCTACAGTGGCGCTATCTACAGGGAAGGGGGGTGCCATATACGGGGTTGGGCCATCTACAAGGGGAGCATCTTTAGGGGTGCTATGTACAAGGGGGTTGTGTTACCTAGAGGGGTGCTGTTTGGCACTACCTACAGGGGGCTGTGGCAGCATCTACAAAGGGCAGTGTGTGGCATTATCTACAAGGGGGGCTGTGGCAGTATCTACAGGGGACTGTATGGCATTATCTACAGAGGGCAGCGTGTGGCAGTATCTACAGGGGCTGTGTGGCATTATCTACATAGGCCTGTGTGGCATTATCTACATAGGCCTGTGTGGCATTATCTACATAGGGCAGTGTGTGGCATTATCTACAGAGGGAAGTGTGTGTCAAAAAAAATGTGACTAATTAAATTCATCCGTTTTTAAAACGGACAGGGAAAAAAACTGATGCAAAACGGGTCCAAATCGTCCGTTAAAAACGGAAACACGGAACTGATGCAAAACGCCCGAGAAAAACTGCCATTTTGGTCCGTTTTTCTCTGCCTTTTTGCATCCGTTCAGTTCCCGCCCAGGGTTGTGTTTCCATTTTTAACTGCAGATTTTGACCCGTTTTGCATCCGATTATTTTTCTCTGTCCGTTTTAAAAACGGATGAATTTCAGTTGTCAATTTTTGCCACACACTGTAGCTCTGCAGATAATGCCACACACTGCCCTCTGTAGATAGTGCCGCACATTGCCCCCTGTAGATAGTGCCACACACTGCCCCCTGTAGGTAGTGCCGCACATTGCCCCCTGTAGATAGTGCCACACACTGCCCCCTGTAGGTAGTGCCGCACACTGCCCCCCTGTAGGCGGTGCCGCACACTACCCCCCTGTAGCCGGTGCCGCACACTGCCCCCTGTAGGCGGTGCCGCACACTGCCCCCCTGTAGGCGGTGCCGCACACGGCCCCCCTGTAGGCGGTGCCGCACACGGCCCCCCTGTAGGCGGTGCCGCACACGGCCCCCCTGTAGGCGGTGCCGCACACGGCCCCCCTGTAGGCGGTGCCGCACACGGCCCCCCTGTAGGCGGTGCCGCACACGGCCCCCCTGTAGGCGGTGCCGCACACGGCCCCCCTGTAGGCGGTGCCGCACACTGCCCCCCTGTAGGCGGTGCCGCACACTGCCCCCCTGTAGGCGGTGCCGCACACTGCCCCCCCTGTAGGCGGTGCCGCACACTGCCCCCCCTGTAGGCGGTGCCGCACACTGCCCCCCCTGTAGGCGGTGCCGCACACTGCCCCCCTGTAGGCGGTGCCGCACACTGCCCCCCTGTAGGCGGTGCCGCACACTGCCCCCCTGTAGGCGGTGCCGCACACTTCGCACACACATAGCTCTGCTACACACACACACACACACACACACACCTTAGTAGCCCCGCCTTAGTAATGGACGTCGTCAAACAGACAACTGCCATTACTAAGGTGGTAATAAATTATTAAAAAAACGGAGGCATAAGAAAATATTTTTATTGAAATAAAAACTTCCCCACACAATCCTCGCTAGCCATTTTATTTAAACAAAAAACGTAGATCATCGCAGTAGTCCACCGAATCTACAACGTAGTCCAATAGGTCCAGCAAAACCTACAAAAAAAATAGTTAGTACGCAAACACACTTCAGTGAAATGCTTCAGTGTTCTATCCGTTTTCTTAACGGATAGCACACTGACCCATTCATTTCTATGGGGCCATGTACAATTGCTTTTTATTTGTGTTTTTATTTTTATTTTTTGCAGTTTTTGTGTGTGCTTTTTGCACGTTTTTGGGCACGTAGTTAGGAGTCTCACTGACTCTGGAAACATTTGGCGCATTTTATGCACCAAAGAATTGATCCAACGCTTCTTTTTTACGCTACACATTTTTTTAAACCGCTTGTGTAAAAAACTAACAGCTCGCTTTCCCATTGATGTAAATGGGAAGCTTAATCAAGCGTTTGACGCTTTTTTTCACGTGTTATTTGACACATATTGTGTACGCTTTTTGGAGCATAATTAGGACTGCCATTGACTATGGGAACATTTGGCACGTTTTACGTGCAAAGGAATTGACGAAACACTTCTTTATTTACACAACACGTTTTTTAAAAACACATGTGTAAAAAAGCGCTTTGTATGTACTAACCGCGTGCTTTACCAGTTATGTAAATGAAAAACGTAATCAAGAGTTTTTTTATGAGCTTTTTGGCACGTAAAATGTGCCAAAAAAACACGTCAAATACATGCCGTGTGAACCTGTCAATTGAAAAGTCATTCACCACAGGGGCTTCCATCTTCACTTTCATCATATTTAGCCTTTTGGTGTGTCCTGTAGCTTCTACCAGCTGCATTGTAAAAGCACTCTCAAAATGGGAGCCGGACAATACTTAGCAATTTGAAGACACCTTTTCCTGGCTTGTAACAAAAAATAGGGAGGGGGGTGAGATTCCCTCCCACATTTACAGCAGCTGTGACTCAGGTTGCTTTCCCTTATTCACCTTGCTGTAATTCTGGGAAGTGCTCCCTCTGGTGGCCAACATGGAAAAACATGTAAAATTATTATTTTATCTTTCATACTTCCCACTATACAGAAAAAAACGTAAAAAATTTAATAAAAATAAGTAACTTACTTAAAAAAAAAATTTCATTTGCAACACCTTCCCTTTAACCCCTTCCCGCTTCTGGACGTACTATTAGGTCATGGTAACTGCATTGTTCTCGCTCCATGACTTAATAGTACATCCTGCATTCAACACAGCGCTGCTCGGGCCGGGCGCATTCATGATCTGTGATAGCCTGCTGTCGGAAACAGAAGCTATCACAGCTCAATGTGTCGGGACCAGTCGCGATGGACCGCTATTGGCTAGTCAGTGACTAACTGACCAATAGCGGTGATTGCTGTCTCCACTTGCTCTCCCTGACATCAGTTCCTGCTGCAACCGCACTGAACGTCTCTGTTGGAGTTAGTGAGGCGTCTAGAGCGGTTGTGAGCAGAGAGAAAAAGTGAAGAAAGTTTAAAAAAAAAGTTACAAAACCACTTTTTTTTGCTTTCCACTACCCACTCCTGTTCCCTTCCTCTTGTGTTCTCCCCATGTTTTTGGTCAGTGATCTCCTATCACTGACCACTTCTCAGTCTTCAGGACCAAATTTCTTGGTCCCTGGGGATTATTTTTTTCCTTTTTTTTTTTATAAAAAATATATAACAATTTAAAAACAAAATAGTTAGTTTAGTTAATTTTGACAATTTAAAGAGGCTCTGTCACCACATTATAAGTGGCCTATATTGTACATGATGTGATCGGCTGTTTTTTATTTAGAAAAACAATAATTTTTGACAGAGTTATGACCTATATTAGCTTTATGCTAATGAGTTTCTCAATGGACCAACTGGGCGTGTTTTACTTTTTGGCCAATTGGGCATTGTACAAAGGAGTGTATGACGCTGACCAATCAGCGTCATACACTTCTCCCCATTCATTTGCAGAGCACATAGCGATATAGCTAAATCGCTATGTGCAGCCACATAAACACACTATAACGTTACTTCAGTGTCCTGACAATGTATTATACATTACCTCCAGCCAGGACGTCATTGTCATATGACCGTGATTACATAGTCATGACATGCGTGGTTACTTAAGGCCCTTTTACACTGGCCAATTATCGGGCTAACAATCTCGTTGTCGATAACTTCACATTTTACTTAGTGCAAAGGCAAGTGATTAGCAAATTTTATAGGATATCATCGATAACTAATTTTTGCATGTCAACCGGCATTACATTTTTGTTGTGTATCCTGTGATCCATTGAAATATAACATCTTTGGTGCCAACAGGATTCTTGCTGCCCGAGGGTTGCTTGCAAGGGAAACAAGATTCTTAGTTTGAATTTTCCCTGTCAAAACTTATTGTTTCCCTATAGTTTTTTTTCTATATCATCTGGCTATTTGTCCTAAAGACAGAGCCATATCTGTTGGATAGGTTAAGCCTTTAAAGAGGACCTGTCACCAGGTCCCACAAAGTGAGTTATTAGACTCACTTAATAGCCGCTGTGTCTAAGAGTCCAGCGGTGTTTGTACTGCACTTGTGTGTCCCCTTGTTGCTAAGATATGGACCCCTCTTTATTTAGCAGCCAATATGGAAATGACCCGCTGACTAGCCCCTGACATATCAGCGTATGGCTGTTTCCTAAAGACAGTCTTCAGCCAGCGTCATTATGTGACACCACGCTGGCTGAAGACTGTCTTTAGGAAACAGCCTCATGCTGATAGGTCAGCGTCAAAGGCTCAGTGGTAGCTCCTCCCATTAAGAATCGCTGGCGGCAAAACCCATTTGGCTAGTCAGCAGGTCATTTCCATATTGGTTGCTAAATAAAGAGGGGTCCATAGCTCAGCAACAGAAGGACGCTCAAGTACAGGACAAACACAGCTGGACTCTTAGACACAGCGGCTATTAGGTTGGTGTACTAGTCACTTTGTAGGACCTAGTGACAGTTCCTCTTTAAATTTCCCAAGAGTTTCAGTGAAATATGAAGCTTAATTTGAGCATTATATCTTAATGGGGTTTTAATTATGTAGTGCTCACACTTTATAATATGTAACCTGTGTAGTTTGTCCCCATTTCTAATATTTGGGGCGTTGGCTGTAAAAGATTTGTTATCTACATCTACTTGTCCATATACACGGGATACAGCCATAGATATCTAAAGGTGGCCATACAATTAAGATAGCTGTCAGCCGAATGCTCATTCAGCCAATAGCTATTCCTCCCAACTCCAACATAAACACTTGGCCTGGTTTATCAACAGGGAGAGGGGAATTGGCTGAAAGTCAACATACTGTATTACGATTCTTTTCCCCGACAACTGCCATCGGGAGTGTCGAGAAACCCCTATACACATTAGATAGTTGACGGATCCTGACGAAATCTGTGTGTTTGGCCCACATTTATCTATTGTCTATGGCCACTTAAAGTATCTATATTGTGTGTGTGTGTGTGTGTGTGTCAACAAACAATTCCCCCTGCAGTCACCATCCCTTAGATCACTACATGTTTCTCCTAGTTTATTAAAAGGTATAGAACCGCTTTAAACGAAGATAAAGTGGGTGGGAATAGGTTATTGCCAAGAATTTAGACATTTACAAGATTCCTTTGATCGTTGTTTACATCTGGATGTCTGATGGTTTATTTGGATCAAAATACCTGCACTAATTGTGAAGATGTTAAAAACAAGAAAGATCTTTTTTGTTAAAAAGAAATATCCTTCTAAAAGTGATATTACTAATATTTGAATGTTTTATATGCTGAGTAGGTACTAGACTGAAAGGAATAGGCCACCTAGAAGAAGGTGCAAAAATATTTTTGGGCCGTGTTATAATAGTATTCTTCTGTCACAAGTCTGGAAATTCATGTGTAAAATCTATAACTGTTTACTGGTTGCTACTGTTTTTGGATGTTTCCCTTCAAAAAACTGCTCCTAATTGTTTGTCTTTTTTTCATACTACGCGCAGCATAGCAGGGAGCATTACATCGCAGGAGCTCAGTCAGGGCCCCCCTTTACACTGCATTCGGAAGATCCACTCTTCCATACAATTTCTTTTATCAAAAGTGAAATGGATACTAGTACAAAAGCGATGCAATACATTCCCTAGAGAAATGTTTCACTTCTCCTTTGTATTAGGATCCATTCTATTTTTGTTGAAATAAAGATGTACATGAAAGTTGATCTCCTGAAGGCAGCCCAGGCTGTTAACTATTTTTCTGTCCAAAGCTGTTGACTGGATCGTATAGCAACCAGCAGAAACACTGGTTGTAACTTAGAATCAGTACTACTAATAAAAAAGGATTTGTACACATATATATATATATATATATATATATATATATATATATATATATATATATATATATATATATATATATACCAGAAACGAGGTGGCGTAAGTAGCCCAAAATAGTAAAAATAGAACTGGTCCCATAAAAAACAAGCCCTTATACAGTGACGTTGACAGGAAAATAAAAATTATAACTCTAGGAATGCGGCAATAAAAAAAAAATCTTGCTCATGAAGGCCCAAAATAGGCCGGTCCTTGTCAACAAAGGTCAATGCACCAAAATGTGTAGTGCTTAATATAGTGTATGTTAAAGTTCGATAAATCTCAGAAGGAAAGCTGTTTTACTTTTGCTCCACAAAACAGACTGAGATATGTAGAAAGAGAATAATGGATGTACCTATGCCAAATGACTATTTAGTCCTTTATACATGCACTGTTAGGGCATATAAAAGTAATATAGGGGGGTCACTCGCTCAGCACGCTTAAACATTAGAGGAAGAACTGGTGCATCAATGCCCTACACAGACGTCTAATAGCTTTCTCCATTTCTGAAAAGAAATGAACACCAGCCGGTTGCTTTCCCCCAGCAACAACTGATCAGATCATTATTGTCGGGCCAATAAGATGATGTGGGGTTGTCCTTAACAATCAATCCTTTTAAAATATACTCGCCGCCTCCTATCCACAGTCCCCGTGATCGACACCATATTAGGATTTCAGCGCACTAGTCTTGCTCACTCATTGGTGCTTTTTTGACCCAGGTTTATAATGCTCTGTAGAAACTGCAGTTCGTAATTGATTATTCATAGAAGTCTCAATTTGTTTTTATAGGTTCTTAGTGCAGTTCAAGCAAGACAAAGTATGTGTGAAATTCATCCAAGGGACCCAGAAAAATGGTAACATTCCCACATGCAAGCGGAAAAATAATCGCCTTCTGGAAGTGGCTGTGCCCTAATGGCACAATCTTTATTATTTGGACATTTTCATTTGTAACAGTGCAATTTTTAGAGAGGGCGTTTTTGCTTTTTGTCATCATTATTATTATTATTATTTTATTTTATTTTTTTTAAAACAAAACATTTTGGATTGTGCCATGGGAGGTAGATGAAAGTGTGCTGTAATTTTAAGCTTTTACATAATTCACCTTTTATAAGCAGTTTTTTTTCTTCTACAGAAAGTTTCTTACCAGGTACTTACAGATCAAAACTACCAGTTATCAGATACAAGTGCTGTGAACAATGTTATTCGCAGTCTCTCAAATGGAGCCTTTAATTTCTGGTCTTTCTAAAATTACCTGAATCAAGTCATTGTGTCATGTAAGATGTTTTGAGCTCTCACTGATGGAATCTGCTGGTTCTGCTCCAGATCTTAGCCGAGCCTTATGAGTGCCCCTGATGAAAATGTACACCTTATGTGCGATGTATTCGTACAAGAGTTTGTTACGATAACACTAAAGTTGTATTTTATTTTAGTCAATTTTTATCCATATTCTAGTCCTCTTGTATCATGAAAAATGGAGGACTTTATCTTTGTATAATGTGCAGGTATCAAGAAAATGTACCCGTAGTTAGATAGAATTAGCATATTCTTGTTTACACCAAGCCAAAAATTTCCCTTTAGTGGAACCAGTGAAACACTCAGGGCAAAGCTCATAGTCTTCTGCCTAGTGCAGGGCCTTTGCGGGTGGTGCTTGACTCAGGGATTCGCTTTGTTGTACTTTGATGGCCTGAGTCACGCACCAACCCTCAGGGTCTACACTACTTTATATTATATGTTTATTATCTTTATTCTTTACTATATTATATGTTTTATTATCTCTTAATATCTGGCAATTCTGAACATGGTCTCTTTATCTCCTGCTTTGTAGCATTCATCTTTTAATAATTACTTGTTGTACAAGAAGCTGTCTTTCTTAATTTGTGTAAATGATATTAGCAAGCATGAAGGAAACTGATAACTTGAAAGTGTATTGATCTAAGGATTGTTTTAAAAATGGTACATCTACAGTGTCAATTTATTTAGATCTGATATGTTCTGGGCACAGGTTCCACAAAGAAGCTTGTTATTTTAGGACCCATCTAGCTGCCCAGATCACCTGAGATTGTTCGCTATACGGGGCCCTGTATTAACTAGCCACGGCTAAACAATCTGGTTGTCCCGATGAATCAGATCACTTGGTAAGATCACCCTTGGCCTCTAATAACAATTCATAGGACAGTTGCAGTAACCTCCAGGCATTTCCCATGTAACAATCACATACATGACATGACATTAACCTTTGTCTTTGATATTTCTGTAATTGTAATTAGGTTGATTGCATTTTACATCAGAAGGGATTATCTCTGTGTATTGTGAGGAATCCTATTAAATGTCAAATAATTATTTGCTTTGGTATTTCTATTTCACAATACTTTGTAATGAAATACTTGGTAAGTATATTGCAATGACAGACACATAATTGAGGTTCATTGAGTAAATCTGTTACTGTAAATGGTGTAAAGTTTCCTCTAGGAGACTAAATGGTACAGAGGAGAAATTCTAGGATTAATTTTTGTTATATGTTTAATTTACATTTTTTTTGCTGCTCTTTGTTTTTAAGCCCATAATTTTTTTTTTATTAGTCATGAATATAGAGAAGCTGCACACAAAATGTCCTCTCTTGTAGATCTGCATTATAACGCATTCTCTGTAATTTACTGCAATTAATCTTTTATAAACTGAAGATATGACAAAACTTCTTGGTGTGCTGTTTTTTTCTCTAATATTCCAACTTGCTATACTATTGTCAAATTATACTGACAAATGTATCATTTTTAAAATGTGACAAAAATGATAGGGGTAAAAACAAAGTAAGAATGATCAGCCGCTTACATTTCAGTATTGTTGATTTTGTCCACATGTTACCAGCAACATTTTATTTTCTTCTCACAGCTTTTACCAAACCGGGGAAGGGCTTGTCCACACGTAACGGCTTTGTTGCGGCAGCATTTGAGCAGCAACTAGCGGACAATCCACCGCGTGAAAAATCAGCACCACTTCATGTGTAAAAGATACTGCAGATTTTTTGCTGCGTGTTTTCAATAGCTGTGTGATGGTGATATTTTTTCTTCTTGTGATGTCATTTCCACTTTCTGTAAGATTCTGCAGCGTTTCCACTGCAAATTACGCAGTTCATTATAGTTTGCTGCGGAATTGTTGTTCCTCATTGATTTCTATGGGGGAAAAAAATGCAGGAAATCAGTCCACTTTCCACAGCAATAATCGACATGCTGCAGAAACAAAATTATGCACCACAGGTGAATTTTTGAATGACATTTTTCTGCAGTGTGTGGATGACATTTGTTAAATCACACCCACTTTGCTGCTACTGTATTATACTGCAGATTTTCCATCCCCAATTGTGGACAGAAAATATACAGCAATTCCATTACGTGTAAGGGTGCAGTCATACGTGGCATACTTGATTTGTATTTTCACAGCGTAAAAATACGCTCTTAGTACTTTGCAATGTATACCTGTGGTAAAAATATTCTGCAATGCAAGAACTAGAGAAATCTGTCTCTAGTTGCGGAATATTTTTCCCATAGGCATAAAATTAAATTTTCTGCAGCGTCTTACTACGTTGTGGAAATACAAGACAGATAGGCTACATGTGAGTCTACCCTAAGGCTGGATTCACAGACCACGTTTTTCTGTGTTTTTGATGGCGTTTTTGTGGTGCTTTTTTTTTAGCATGACCAGAAGTTACATTAAAGTCTATGTGGCCTTTTTAAAGCAATTTTCTCGTCCGTGGCGTATTTTTTTCCAAACGCAGCATGCTCGGTGTATGGCATTTTTCATGCGTTTATCCCATAGGCTTCTCTATAGTACTTCAAAAATGCCTGAGAAAAAACATGTACAAAATGACACTAAATGAAAAACGCCATAAAAATGCATGTCACATTTGGTGCAGTTTAAATTTCCAGAAATTTTCTGTGTGAAGGACCCCTTAGGGTTCGGATATGGAACATGTCAGTGTTGATGGTTGCTGGCGACATGTGGACTCAATATAGGACTCTATGATAGATAATGTTTTTGATGATTGAAACAGACACTGATAGACCCCATTGATTTTAATGTGGTCCATCGGGTTTCAGTATTTTTCATTTCAAAACAAGCGTTGCAGACTCTGCTATTCTTGTCTACCGGAAAGGCTGGTTGAACCCTGACAGAAACTTTCAAAACAAGTGTGGGCAGAGCCTCAGGTATTTTAGTTACTGAAAATGTTTTACACATTAGTGTCAGCAGGTCAACGTTTATTTGAATAGCATATAACCAGTCATGGAAATCTCTAAGCAGCACTGAGGGTGTTTGAGACGCCTCTATTTTTGGAAATCTGTGCCAACTCCACGATGTGATCTATAATATAAATTTCTATATATCTCATTGTATCTTTTTATTGGTCACGTACACCATTAAGCCATAATATTAAAGCCACCTGCATGATATTGCATAGGTCCCCTTTTTCCATCAAAACCACTGTGTCCTGTGGTATCTGGCACCAAAATGTTAGTTTTCTCGATTAGATTGCGATATGGAGGCCAAGTCAATTCCTTGAATGCTTTGTCATGATCCTCAAGCCATTCCTGAACAGTTTTTGCAGTGTGGCAGAGCACATAATTGTGCTGAAAGTGGCCAATGCCAATAGGTTTTACATACGTTTCCATTAAGGGGTGTACAGCAATGCTTAGGTAAATGGTCCGTGTCAAATTAACATTCACGTGGAAGCAGGAACCCAAGGTTTCTCAGCGGAAAATTGCCCGGAGCATTACCCTTCCATTGCCAGCTTGCCTTCTTCGCATAGTGCATCCTGGTGCAATCTTTTCCCCAGGTAAGAGACCCACACACATCTGGCCGTCCACATGATGTAAAAGAATACATGATTTAGCAGATCAGGCCCTCTTATTTCATTATTTCATGATCCAGTTCTGATGCTCATGTGGCCATTGTAGGAGCTTTCGGTAGTGGACAGGGGTCATCATAGGCACTCTGACCGGTCTTCAACTGCAAAAATAAAAATTTCCAGCATATATTAAGCACACATTCAGGGTAGAAATATTATGCAAATGTATTAGTTTCATCTAGAAAACCATCATATCCCAGGCAATTGGCGTCATATCAAAATACGAGAATACATAATTACATTTAAAAACATCAAAATATACTGGCTAGAGTACCTCTTAATATAGCAAAGTGTAACAATAGCAATCCCGTCATCTAGACATCTCCAAGCCAACATAAATGTACATTACCTACTTAATATGAAAGTATTATGGTTACTTAAATGCAAAAATACTATATCAATACGTTTCTACAGGAAAAAGTCCCTCTAAAATGCCTTATTGACATTTAGTATTTCCAGGGCATAAGTGGCTATCCCAGAGAGATTAAATCTAATTAATGTCCGCTTAGTGAAATAGCTATAGCCTTTCCATTTTGTACAGTATTTTAGAAGTCTGCTTAATGCAGAGTAAATGGGCTTTCCAAGGGGTGAATGTGGTCAAATACCTTTTGCAACATGTATCAATGACCACTCCACAGTAAATATATTGCAGCCAGTACTTATCTTTTCCTATATACTTTGATGCTACTCTGGGCCCCATTTTGAGCGTTCTCAGTATCCCGTTGTAGGGGTTATGAGGAGGATACTATGCAGCTTTCATTTGCTCCAGGTTATGCGGCAAGGGTCCCGGTTTGCGGCCAGGGTAGATAGCACCCAGCCTAATGTGAGGTCACGCGAGGTTGAACCACTGCGTAATGATGACAGTCATGTCTGTTTTGCTTAGCAATTAGCTGATTGGCTCATATGTTTCATTCCATACAGGATTTCCTCAGAGCCATTACAATGCAGTATTTATAGCTGCCCTCAGAATAATCCAGGGTTTTGTTATCATTACAATACAACAATTCTAGTAGATAATATCATTGGATCAATTCATTAACTCCAGTAATGTTCATAAACTGTTGCAACAATTGAGCCTAGGCTAGGTAAACTGATAATAGGGTTAGTTTTATCTCATAATCTGGTTCCTGTTGGGATCTTCTACGTAATAGTATGGTAAAAAATTGTCTTATTTAACATTGGATGACTAAATTAGATAATTTGTGGGTATGTTCCCTAAACGACCACCCACTTTGAAGAACTAATTGGTCAGTTCAGAGTTTAAAAAGTGAGCTAAGAAATATGAGTCCTGGTTAAATGGACACTAACTTTTCAAACAACTAATGCTAATCTAATTGTATACCTGATATAGATCAACTTTGCAATTCACTTACTGTTAAAATGTAGTTGTTTCACTCATGCAAAGTCTGTGAAGTTACTGCCACTAAGTGTCTCCCCTCCTGAAATCTGTTGTCCACATCCTGTTGTCAAACAAAATCCATCCCTGGTTACAGAGCAGAGGAGACGAACTGCAGGAAGTGTGGGTGTCTCTCTTTTCTCCCTGCCAATACGTCTAAGTAGAAGGGAGCATTAGGATTGTAAAGAGAGAGAGACACACAGACACGCTGTCCACACAATTCTATTGAGGAGGGTGGATCTGGAAAAGGGAGCAGAGATAGAAAGAAAAACAGACCCGCTTCCTATACAAGTCTATGGAGAGGGGAGGGGGAGCAGGAGCAGAGTGAGAGACACAGACAGATGTACTGCAGCTTTCAGGTAAGTTATATCTTACCCCAGTGCTAGATTCTCAGCTACACTATTCAGTGCTGCTGTATAATGTCCTCCATACTGCTGCTTCCTCTAAAATATGTATGATAGAGATAGGAGAGCAGGATTCTCCTCTACTGTGTTTGCTGTGTATAGAAGACATGATAGCTGTCAGTATCCGCCCACTAGCTCAAAGAAAACAGAAGTAGGGAGAGCGCCTGCAGTGGGGAAAACGGCAAAAAAATGAAAAATACAAGACCTATAATGGCCAGAAAAAGTGTTGTTCCTCATGTACATGCATATGACAGCTTATTCTGAAAAGTTGGGTATGCTTTAAGAACTTTTTACATAATGTTAATACTAGTAGTGGTTAACCCGCTACACTATCGGGCCCTTACTACATCAGAGGATTTTATTATTATTATTATATTGCTTTTAATAAAATATAAACAAACATTTTATTTATTAGTGTTGTCACTTAATACTTGTTACTGCATTCAAACTTCTACTTCTCTATGGGGGCTGCCATTTTTTTTTTCCTCTCTGTATGTGTCGATTAACGACACATACAGAGATGCTATACGGCACATACAACCCCATAGAGAATGCGAACGGGAGCCGTTCCATTCTCCGAAGCATACACCGTCTGTGTGGGAACGGCGCATGCGCCGCTCCCACACAGACCAAAATGAAGCTCATTCATAGAGCGAAATCCGGCACCATTTTCATGTGGACCAGAAGCCGCTGCCAGACAGTAAGATGACGACTTCCGGCCGCAGCTTCCGGCCATATGTTCAACGAAGCGAAGGCGAAAGGAATAGGAGCGTAGACCAGCGGAGGCTGCGGCGGCAGGAGCAGGTAATTTATTTTCGTGTATGATGTGTGTATTATGTTCGTGTTTTACTGTCTGCTGAGCCCTGTATCTAATCCTCCTACACTGTGTAGTCGCTCATAAAATGGCGGCACACAGTGTAGGTGGTTTTAAGACATTCAAACCCCTCCTTCTCCTGGCACTAGCCAGAAGAAGGGAGGGGGGGGGGATTGAGTAAGGACACAAATTTGCAGCATAAATCAATGAGGTTGCTTTACCACAGTGACCATGCTGCAATTTTGGGACCTGCTCCCCCTAGTGGCCAGCACATGGAAATGTTATAAATGAAAATCTAATTTATAGTATTTCCTGACTTGTGAAAAAAATTAAAAAATGTGTAATCACTCAAATACTAATTGTTTAACAAAAAAAAAATAATTTCTAGCGATACATTCCCTTCAAGCTGATCATTTCTATGGGCAATAGAATTCATGCATGAGCTATTTTATGTGTTATCACTAATGAGGTGTACTCTTCACCAGCAAACTAACAGTAGAAAGCAACATTCCACTCACTGTTAGGGTAGGAATACACACACGGCATAAACAATGTGGATTTTCCGCAACGGATTAATTGCGGAAAATCCGCAGCGTATTACAGTAGCAGCAGTGTGGGGGAGATTTCAACAAATATCGTCCCCACAGAGCAGAATAAAACCACCGAAAAAAATGCACATAAATTGACCTGCGGTGCTGTATCTTCAGCCGCAGCGTGTCAATTAATGCTGCAGAGTCGCAGCTCTTCTGTTGCGGGTTTTCCCTATTGAATTCAATGGGGTGCTCAAACCTGCAACAAAGTAGTGTGTGTTGCGAAATTTGCTGCAGAATCGCAGCAGTTCCGCCGCCCAAAAAATAAATAGTAAAAGTTATACTTGCAACTTAAAAAGTTATACTCACCCAGAGTTCCAGTCTGGCCTCCTGGGACGCTGCATCAATCACATGATTTTCATTCGCTGAAATTTCTGCAACAAAATCTGCTGAAAATGTGACTACACCCTTATACACCTCTGCCCTGCAAATTACTAATTTTTAGGCCGTTCACCCTAAGGGTATGTGCACACGCTAGCTTCCTTTTACGTCTGAAAAGACAGACTGTTTTCAGGAGAAACCAGCTGCGTCGTTTCAGACGTAAAAGCTCCTCCTCGCATTATGCGAGGCGTCTTTGACGGCCGAACATTTGAGCTGTTCTTCATTGAATTCAATGAAAAACGGCTCAAATTACGTTGCAAAGAAGTGTCCTGCACTTCTTTGACGAGGCAGTCATTTTACGCGTCGTCGTTTGACAGCTGTCAAACGACGACGCGTAAATGACAGGTCGTCGGCACAGTACGTCGGCAAACCCATTCAAATGAATGGGCAGATGTTTGCCGACGTAGCCATATTTTCAGGCGTAAATCGAGGCATAAAACGACTCGTTTACGCCTGAAAATAGGTCGTGTGAACCCAGCCTAAGAGACATCATTGCAGTTACTGGGTACTGTGATTGAGACATGTGGTTAAATAGGATTAACTCTGACTTTAAACATGATCGTAACCAAACACCTGTCAGATGAGTTTGTCGAACAGAAGTTCCCACGGTTCTTATAAAATTATTTTCCTGATCTACTATATAAAAGCTCCTATTACTGCTCAGGATTCCTGATCCATCTAAGTAAGAATCCACCACGACCATGAACCACATTTATCAATCTGCACCTTTTTTTTGGGCCGCATTTTACGTGAAAATAGTGTTTAACCTGCTGTGCAACAAGTTTATTAACCACTTGCGCTAGAATTCTAGTGCCATTTGCCTCATGCACGCCCGTTTCTAAAAGTTGAATGAATAGTCGGGGTGGCTTACTGCTTAGACAAAACGGCACATATCAGAAAAAAAGCCGCATCTCTACTCCACACAGGCCCACATTTACTATCTTCAGTGAAAAGCAGAACAAGGAGCCCTGGAAGTGATTATATGACCCCCACAGAGTCAATATCATCGAATCTGTCTGGGACTACATGAAGAGACAGAAGGATTTGAGGAAGCCTACATCCACAGAAGATCTGTGGTCAGTTCTCCAAGATGTTTGAAACAAGCTCCATGCCAAGTTCTTTCAAAAACTGTGTGCAAGTGTAACTAGAACAATTGATGCTGTTTTGAATGCAAAGGGTGGTCACATCAAATATTGGTTGGATTTAGATTTCTCTTCTGTTCATTCACTTTGCATTTTGTTAATTGCTAAAACAAAAACTAACACTTCTATTTTTGAAAGCATTCTTACTTTGCAGCATTTTTCCACAACTGCCTAGTATGTTCATAAAAATAATACTTTCAGAACCGAGCTCATTTTGGCCTTCAGGACCAGCCCCATTTTTTTCAAATCTGACGTGTAAATTTATGTGGTAACTCTGGCATGCTTTTGCCTATCCAAGCAATTCTGAGACTGTTTTCTCATGACATATTGTGCTTTATGATAGTGGAAAATTTTTTGTCCATAAATTTATTTCTTATTTGTGGAAAAAACCAAAATTTCAAGAAAATTTGCAAAAATTATGATTTTTCTAATTTTAAATGTATCTGCTTGTAAAACATATAGTAATACCAAACAAATTAGTTACTATTTCACATATTGCATCTGTCTACTTTATATTTGCATCATTTTTTTAGCATTATTTTATTTTTCTAGGACATTGCTGCTAAAGTTCTAAGCCTTGTAATTTCCCACATTTTCAAGAAAATTTCAAAAGGCAATTTTTTCAAGGACCAGTTCAGTTGTTAAGTGGCTTTGAGGGCCTTATGTACTAGATAGATCCCATAAATCACCCCATTTTAAAAACTGCACCCCTCAAAGTATTCAAAACCGCATTCCGAAAGTTTCTTAACTCTTAAGGCGTTTCACAGGAATTAAAGCAAAGTAGAGGTAAAATGTGCAAATTTTTTTTGCTGAAATTCATTTGTAATACATATTTTTCTGTAACACAGAAGGTTTTACCAGAGAAATGCAACTCAATATTTATTGCCCAGATTCTGCAGTTTTTAGAAAAATCCCACATGTGGCCCTAGTGTGGTAATGTACTGAATCACGGGCCTCAGAAGCAGAGGAGCACCTAATGGATTTTAGGGCCTCCTTTTTTAGAATATATTTTAGGCACCATGTCAGGTTCGAAGAGGTCTTGTTGTGCCAAAACAGTGGAAACTCCCCAAAAGTGACATGGTTTTGGAAACTACACACCTCGAGGAATTTATCTAAGGGTATAGTTAGCATCTTAACCCCACAGGTCTTTTGCTATATTTATTGGAGTTTGTCTGTGAAAATGAAAATCTACTTTTTCCTGAAAAAATATTTTTTTAAATTTGTACAAGGAATAAAGAATAAAAAGCACCACAAAACTTATAAGGCTATTTCTCCCAATTACGGCAATACTCCATATGTGATAATAAACTGCTGTTTGGACTCACGGCAGGATTCAGAAGGGAAGGAGCAATATTTGGACTTTGGAGCTCAAATTTAGCTGGAATCGTTTTTGGGTGTCATGTCGCATTTGCAAAGCCCCTGAGAGACCAAAACCGTGTAAACCCCTCAAAAGTGACCCCATTTGGGAAACTACACCCCTTAAGGAATCTATCTAGGGGTATAGTGAGCATTTAGACCCACAGGTCTTTGCAGAATTTATTAGAATTAGGCTGTGAAAATGAATATCAAAGTTTTTTCCTCAAAAATTTAGAATTTTTTCAATTTCACAAAGAATAATAGGAGAAAAAGCACCCCAACATTTGTAAATCAATTTCTCCCAAGTACGGCAATACCCCACGAGGTCATAAGTGTGTTTTCATTCGAAATTAATTAACCCAATCAGGACTGATCCATTTTTTTTTTTTTATTTTAGTTTTTCCCTCCCCGCTTTCCAAGAGCCATAACTTTTTTAATTTTTCGTCAGTAGAGTGGTGTGGCTTATTTCTTGCGGGAGGAGTTGTATTTTCTAGTGACACCATTTAAAGTACCATATAATGTACTGGGACACTAAAAATAAAGTTATTTGCAGGCTGAAATTGGAAAAAGCTGCGATTCCTCCATTGTTTTTTTTTGTTTCTTTTTTACGGCTTTCACCGTGCGGTAAAAAAGACAACTTAAATTTTTTCTGCGACTCAAAACAATTACGATGATACCAAATTGATATATTTTTTTTATAATTTACTACTTTTACAAAGTGAAAACGATTTGTTAAACAAATTTATTGTTTTCTTTCACCACATTTCGAGAGGCATCACTTCTTTTATTTTTTAGTCTATTGAGCTATTTTTTGTGGGACGAGCTGTAGTTTTTATTGGTATCATTTTTTGGTACATACAACATTTTGAGCACTTTTTATTTATTTTTTATGGCATTCACTGAGTTAGATAATGGTATATTGTAAGGGTATGTTCACACGGCTTATTTTCGGCCAAAAAAATCGGAAGCAGAAAGCTTCCAAACATCTGCCCATTGATTTTAATGGAAAAACGGCATTCTATTCCGACGGGCCGATTTTTAACGCGCCCGTGTTTGAAAAACGGCTGCGAAAAAAAATGGCCGAGAAAAAGAAGTGCAGGTCACTTCTTGGGACATTTTTGGAGCCATTTTTCATTGGCTCCAAAAACGGCCGTAAAAAATGCCGCAAAAAATGAGTTGCTCAAAAACCGTCTGAAAATCAGGAGCTGGTTTCCCTTGAAAACAGCTCTGTATTGTCAGACGTTTTTGAGTTTGCGTGTGAACATACCCTAATAGTTCGGACTTTTACGGATGCAGCGATACCAATTTTGTATATTTTTTACATTACTTTAAAGGAAAAATGAGAGAGGGTTTTTTTTAGACTTAAAATATACTATATATTTATTTCACTAATAATAACTTTAATTACTTTTTTTCTTTACACATTTTATTAGACACCCTAGGGGACTTGAACCAGCGATCATTGGATCGCTGGTACAATACACTGCATTGTATAATGTAATTTTTACAGGCTCCTGTAACAGCGCAATCGCTGTTCCTGTGCGTTAGTCCTGGGTGTCAGCTGTAATACAGGTGACACCTGCAGCATATGGAACGGGCTTAGTGCATGAGCCCGCTCCATCTATAACCCCCCCCCCCCCCACCACGACATCCTATTAAGTCGTGGTGCGTGAAGGAGTTAATGCGCAGCGGATGGTGGAAAGTGAAAATTAAGATTTTCCACTGATATGCCATTTTAATGCACAATATGTTGTGCCCAGTTTGTGCCACTGAAGACAAATATCTCATACAATGTTGAGCGGATTCTCCTGGTTATAAAATGTCATATGTGGATGTAAGCTGGTGTTTGGGCACTCTGTAGGGCTCAGAATAAAGGGAGCGCCATTTGGCTTTTGGAGCACAGATGTTGCTTGGTAATAGTTCTGTTTGGGGTTTTGCTGGTATTTTAGTTTATAATGTGGGTGCATACACTACCGTTCAAAAGTTTAAGGTCACTTAGAAATTTCCTTATTTTTGCAAGAAAAGCACAGGTTTTTTTCAATGAAGATAACATTAAATTAATCAGAAATACACTCTATACATTGTTAATGTGCTAATAAATGACAATTCTAGCTGCAAACGTCTGGTTTTTAATGCAATATCTACATAGGTGTATAGAGGCCCATTTCCAGCAACCATCACTCCAGTGTTCTAATGGTACATTGTGTTTGCTAACTGTGTTAGAAGGCTAATGGATGATTAGAAAACACTTGAAAACTCTTGTGCAATTATGTTAGCACCGCTGTAAACAGTTTTGCTGTTTAGAGGAGCTATAAAACTGACCTTCCTTTGAGCTAGTTGAGAATCTGGAGCATTACATTTGTGGGTTCGATTAAACTCTCAAAATGGCTAGAAAAAGAGAGCTTTCATGTGAAACTCGACAGTCTATTCTTGTTCTTAGAAATGAAGGCTATTCCATGCGAGAAATTGCCAAGAAACAGAAGATTTCCTACAACGGTGTGTACTACTCCCTTCAGAGGACAGCACAAACAGGCTCTAACCAGAGTAGAAAGAGGAGTGGGAGGACCCGCTGCACAACTGAGCAACAAGACAAGTACATTAGAGTCTTTAGTTTGAGAAATAGACGCCTCACAGGTCCTCAACTGGCAGCTTCATTAAATATACTACCCGCAAAACGCCAGTGTCAACGTCTACAGTGAAGAGGCGACTCCGGGATGCTGGCCTTCAGGGCAGAGTGGCAAAGAAAAAGCCATATCTGAGACTGGCTAATAAAAGGAAAATATTAATATGGGTTAAAGCACACAGACATTGGACAGAGGAAGATTGGAAAAAAGTGTTATGGACAGACGAATCGAAGTTTGAGGTGTTTGGATCACACAGAAGAACATTTGTGAGACGCAGAACAACTGAAAAGATGCTGGAAGAGTGCCTGACGCCATGTGTCAAGCATGGTGGAGGTAATGTGATGGTCTGGGGTTGCTTTGGTGCTGGTAAAGTGGGAGATTTGTACAAGGTAAAAGGGATTTTGAATAAGGAAAGCTATCACCCCATTTTACAACTCCATGCCATACCCTGTGGACAGCGCTTGATTGGAGCCAATTTCATCCTACAACAGGACAATGACCCAAAGCACACCTCCAAATTATGCAAGAACTATTTAGGGAAGAAGCAGGCAGCTGGTATTCTATCTGTAATGGAGTGGCCAGCGCAGTCACCAGATCTCAAACCCCATAGAGCTGTTGTGGGAGCAGCTTGACCGTATGGTAAGCAAGAAGTGCCCATCAAGCCAATCCAACTTGTGGGATGGCCTTCTGGAAGCATGTGGTGAAATTTCTCCCAATTACCTCAGCAAATTAAGGCTGGGTTCACACGACCTATTTTCAGTCGTATACGAGGCGTTTTTTGCCTCGTTTTACGTCTGAAAATACGTCTCAAATACGTTGTCAAACATCTGCCCATTACTTTCTATGGGTATAACGCTGTATTGTTCCCATTGTACGGCAATTACGACACGTAAAATTACGCCTCGTAAAAAGAAGTGCAGGACACTTCTTTGGACGTTTTTGGAGCTGTTTTCTCATAGACTCCAACGAAAACAGCTCCAAAAACGGACGTGAAAAACGGCGCGAAAAATGCGAGTTGCTCAAAAAACGTCTGAAAATCAGGGGCTGTTTTCCCTTGAAAACAGCTCTGTATTTTCAGACGTTTTTGGTCACTACGTGTGCACATACCCTTACAGCTAGAATGCCAAAAGTCTGCAATGCTGTAATTGCTGCAAATGGAGCATTCTTTGACGAAAGCAAAGTTTGAAGGAGAAAATTATTATTTCAAATAAAAATCATTATTTCTAACCTTGTCAATGTCTTGACTATATTTTCTAGTCATTTTGCAACTCATTTGATAAATATAAGTGTGAGTTTTCATGGAAAACACAAAATAGTCTGGGTGACTCCAAACTTTTGAACGGTAGTGTATGTAATCTGTGCGGAGTACATCAGGGCATAATAAGAGGGTATAATAATACGGTAAATGATAAATGGTGCCCAATCTTATCCGCTTTTGGAACGCTCTGCACAATTTCTGTCGTTATATTCTGAGAACCAGACACCGGAGCTGTGTGAGGGCTTATTTGTTGCAGGACAATCTGTAGTTTTCATTGGTACCGTTTTGGGGTATATGTGATTTTTTTATCACTTTTTTTTCCGATCATTTGGCAAGCAAGGTGACAAAAAAACCATAAATTCTGAAAATGTTTATTGCCCTTTTTTTTTTTACAGTGTTTACCATGCTCTATAAATGACATTTATTCTGCGGGTCGATACGATTACAGCGATACCATATGTATTTAGTTTTTTTATGTTTCGTGGCGTTTGCGCAATAAAATAAATTTTCTATAAAATAATTAATTTTTTTTGTGTCCCCATATTCTGAGAGCCATAACTTTTTAATTTTTCAGTGAAAAAAGCTGAGTAAGGGCTTGTTTTTTGGGGAACGGGTTGTAGATTTTATTAGTACTATTTTGGTGTACATCCAACTTTTTGATCACTTTTTATTCTATATTCTGGGAGGGTTGGTGAACAAGAAATAGTGATTCTGGCATATTTTTTTGTTTTTTCTCATATTCAAAATTTTTATTGATTTTAATACAAACAATTACACACACAATCGGAAAAAAGGTGTCCCCATAATAAAAAGAGCATGACAATAAGGGCACAGCCCAAACAGGAGAGTGAACATCACAAGCCATAACGAGCACAAAATACAATCACAGCAGTCTGAGGAAGCTGAAAGGAAATGAGCATTGTAACAAAAAGAAAAGAAAATACACCAATCCAGCCCCCCAGACCTCCTAAAATGCAATGGTAATAGAATGTATGCACAATCACAGGAAGCAATGACCACTTACAATAGACACAATGAGGGAAGGAAAAGATAGAATGGGAAACAGACACGGCCAAAGGAAAAGAAAGGGAGGTCGTGGCGAACCTGTACTCCAGCACCTGAGCATCCTAGATAAAATGAGAAGAAGCAGCCATGCGCCTGTCAGAGATGTGGTTAGAGCAAACAAACCCTAAAACACCAGCCTGTAATCCCTACGCTGATGAAGTCTCATGGGAAAGGATGATTTTCTCAGGTCACTGCAGTGCGATAGGTGGAAGAGAGGAACATAAGCCAGTGAGACCAGGTATCCTTGTACCATATAGAAGTGTCCAGAGAATGAGCCTGAGGGTGTTCCATTCACTGTATCAAAGTGACCTCCCGGAACCACTCATCCAACAGTGCAGGGACGGTCGTTTTCCACCTACGAGGGATAACCTCAGTGGCGTAACTACCGCGGTAGCAGCAGCAGCGGCTGCTACGGGGCTTGAGGGGGCCCGTGCCGCCAGCCGACACGCCCTCCCAAATGCCTGGTGGTGCCGCTAGCAGCCGTTATGGCTGCTACAGGGGTAGCACCGCTACTTACAGGGGTAGCACCGCTACTGTGGGGCCCGCGCCACCGAGCCTTACACAGGCACTCTCATGCCTGTAGGTGTCGCTAGCACCGGAGGGGGCCCCGGTGCTAGCGGCAGCCAAATACATGTATTAGCACTGAATGGCCGGGCATGTTCCGTGCCTGACCATCCAGTGCCTTACAATGACACTGATTGGCTAGCGGCGCGATGACATCATCGCGCCGCTTCCATGCTTGGAAGGTGCTGATTGGCGGGGCAAGTCATTCTGCCCCGCCAATCAGCGTCATTGAAGGACGCTCATTCAGCTCCTGCAGACATGTTCAGAAGAGAGCATGTCTGCATCGCCAGTGAACAGCGTGGGAACCGGAGAATGTGATTATGTCAACTTTATATATTTTTTTCCTCATAAAAATGTGAATGCCATTATCTATAGTGGGGGGTCTATCTACAGGGGGGGTCATCTTTATGTGGGCTATTATATATAGGGGGGTCTATATGTGGGGCAGTAGCTACAGGGGGGTCTATATGTGGGCCACTATATACAGGGGGGGGGTCTATATGTGGGGCACTAGCTACAGGGGAGGTCTGTATGTGGGCCACTATACAGGGGGGTCTATATGTGGGGCAGTATATGTGAGACACTATACAGGGGTGGGCTATATGTAGAGCACTATCTATAGGGGAGCTATTTTTTAGGGTACTTTCTATAGGGGTGGGCTATGTGTGGGACACTATATACAGGGGTGGGTTACCTGTGGGGCACTAGCAACAGGGTGGCTATATATAGTGCACAGTCTACAGGGGTGGGCTATATGTGGGACAATATCTACAGAGGTGGGCTATACGTGGAGCACTAACTATAGGGGAAGCTATATGTAGGGCAGCACGGTGGCTCAGTGGTTAGCACTATTGCCTTGCAGCTCTGGAGTCCATATGTGGGCACTATCTACAGGGGCTTCTATGTAGGTCACTATCTACAGGGGGCACATCTACAGGGGGCACGGTGTGTGTGTGTGTGTGTGTGTGTGTGTGTGTGTGCGTGTGTGTGTGTGTGTGACAGTTATATTTAGATGTGTTGAGAATTTTAACTTTGTTTACAGGTGCAGAAATGTTTTAAAAGTGAGAACCTGAAGACATCTAATCGGAAAACTGCAGAAATGGGTCATGGCCGGGAGAAATCCATCATAGATGTCTGAACCGGAGGGAGAAGAAAAGAACTAGAATCTGAGACGTCACCGGTGAGTCACTCATTGTAAATGTTTATTCTGCCAATAATCAGTATTGTAGTCACTGTATGATCTGCAACGAGATGATGGTGGTATGATTTTTTTTTTGTGAAACCGCATCTCCCAGCATATCCTTATCATTGTTTCGGCCATGCTGGGAGCTGTAGTTTTACGCCGTACAAACCTATGCGCAGTGGCGTAACTACCGCAATAGCAGCCGTACCGACTTCTACAGGGCCTGCAGCATGAGGGGGCCCGTGCCACCCGCCGGCACGGCCCCTCCCATGGCCGCAGGCTCCGCTAGCAGCCGCTATGGCTGCTACAGCGCGACGCCACTGAAGGGGTTGTTCCTACAAAAGGCATGCATCCCCTAACCACAGGATAGGGGATACATGTGGGATCGCTGGGACGCCCAGCGATGAGGAGAACTGGGGACCGAAAGTCCCCCCTAAGTTCTCCATGACAAACCTCGGACTTCCGTAGTCTGTCTGCAGCTCCATGGAAATGACTTGCGCACCGGTCGTGCTTGTGCGCATGCGTGACCAGCGCTCCTTTCATTTTTATTGAACTGCGCAAACGCCGGAAGGTTAGTCATGGAGAACTTCGGGGGACTTTCGGTCCCCCGTTCTCCTTATCGCTGCCAGCGAATGTCAGGTCCGTATTTCACACCGAATAACCACCTCTGTAAATTGAAAGCTGAAGGCATGCCTGGAGAGAAGTACACCACACAAATGTCTGAGGTACAGCTTCAATGTCAGCCAGGAGGAACTGAACTTTATTCAGAACAAAGAAACACACACAGAGAAGACACATGCCCCTCCCTATAGATGTGGGACTTCCTTAAATTCTATTAGCTCCCCAGCTGTAACTTTTCCTATACATTCTTCTGCACACTCCTCTTTGCATTCCAGGGGGCGGTGTCTTCCATAGGTGTAATGATCCCTGACACGATCACACATGTATCCCCTATCCTGTGGATAGGGGATGCATGTCTTTTGTAGGACAAACTATAGGCCGTTTTTTTTTTGGGGGGGGGTCTGTATGGCGTAATCTACAGGGGGCTGTGTATGGTGCTATCTATAGGGGGGCGCTGTGTGGTGGAATCTATGGGGAGGCACTATCTACAAGGGGGGGGGGTTGTGTGATACCCAGCAGAGGGGGGGGGGGCCCAGTCAAAAGTTTGCTATGGGGCCCAGTCTTTCCTAGTTACGCCCCTGGACAACCTATTTGGCGGCTTGGAGGAGGTCTCTAATTAAAGAACATTTGTAAATGGGTAGCGGCATAGGGAACATGAATAAAAGGACCGCCTTAGGGGAATTAGGGACCGAAACCCCAGTAACCTACACTATAATTTTAAGAACCGCCTCCCAAAAACTCTGCAAATTAGGGCAACTCCACCAAATGTAAGACAAATGTGAGTTTGTTGTAGCAACAAACTTTCCATTTTGTTGCTACAACAAACTTTCCCTGCGATCACATGATCAGGACCTGAACTAATCAGGTCCCGATCATGTCTCCGGGACCAGAGCCAGGAGTTAACGGCGCGATCCGGGTGTCAGCGCTACTCTGAGTCACCCAATCGCGCTTTTAACACCGACCGTGAATTCATGTCGGCGCTGCACAGAGGAAGCGGTTAATAGACACAAGATCTTCCTCTCCAGGAAATGGAACATAAGGTATTGTTTCATCATAATAGAAGAATACATAGGTGTGGTCAGTCTATGATCTTATTCCTAGATGGGGCATTTTACACTGTATCTAGGGTGAGGTCTTTTCAAAACAGAATAAAATAGAATAAGCCAGGTATACTGTATATAGCAACATTTTTGTTTAATCTTTTAGCATGATACTTATTCAGTTTTCAATAGTTGTATATTAATATTCAGGAAGCTTTGTAAGCATGTGCATCTATATCAGTCTATGTGGATATTAATTATCTAGAGTCTATGGAACGATGATACATCCTCCTTTCTAAAGATTAAATGTGTTAATTTCATACTATATAGGGGTTGAAAAAGTGTTTTTTCTTAATTCAAAATCCCCTGCATAGACATGGTGGTAAATGATAAAATTCTGACTGCCTGCAGTTGCCACTAGCTGAGGAACTTTATACTATTTATACATCGAACGCAACAATAAATCAGAATACAGTAAGTTCCCTCTAGTGGCAGCTGCAGGTAACCAGAATTATATTGTTTAAATGTATGACTGTCTGATGAGAAGTAGGGGATTCCGAGCTCTGTTTGAGAGTCTTAAGATTTGTCCACACACAACGGAATTCCTGCAGAAAATTTCTGCAGCAATTCCGTTGAAAACGCAGACTTTCCACTGCGGCAACAACACTACGTCTTTCATAATGGAAGGAGATGGTGACATCTCCTCTGAAAAACACAGCAATTCTGGCCACTTTTCGCAGCAGGAATTGACATGCAGCGGTCCGAAAAAACGCACCGCAGGTCAATTTCTGCTCTGAATTTGTACGCAGCATGTAGATGAGATTTGTTAAATGTCATCCACTATGCTGCTACTGTATTCTGCTGTGTTTTTCCCGTCCGAAATTCCGGATGAAAAAAAAGCAGCAATTCCGCAGCATGTGGACGAGCCCTAAGGTCTCATGCACACGAACGTGATTTTGTGGCCACAATTCACCCGCAAATCTGCGGGTGAATTGCGGCCCCATTCATTTCAATGGGCCCATGCACACGACCGTGGTTTCCTGGACCGCAAAAAGATAGGACATATCTTATTACGGCTGCATTTTGCGGTCCAGGCTTATTGGAATGAATACACACGTGCATGGCCCGTGATTTGTGGGCGGCCGCGGGTCACACTCCGCGGCCATCCGAGCCTCTAATCACGACTTGTGTACACCACTACGGTCGTGTGCATGAGGCCCTAGAGTTCCAACACAGCTACAGAATAACACAAATTGAGGGATGGTGGAAAGTGTATTGTACTTGGACAGAATAGTTATGTGTCTGATTACTGGCACACTCATAATTTCACTCATTGATGCGTGGTTCAGCCCCAGCAGACCGGCTCAGAAGAGAGCAGGCCTGCATTGCAAGGGGACGGCTTGGGAACGGGATCAGGTGAGTATGTGAAGTTTTTTTTCTCTTAAAAGTGTGAGTGGCATTATCTACAGGGGTGGGGCTCTATCTAAAGGGGGCACTATCTACAGGAGGGGGCTATATGTGTGTCACTATCTACAGGAGGGGGCTATATGTGGGTCACCACCTGAAAGGAAGAAAGACAGAGAAGAGGGATAGGCCTAACAAGTAAAACCAGAACAACCTAGAAGCTAGACTAGTAGTCATGGCGATCTTAAAGGTACAGACGTTTCCTAACAGGGGATTAGCAGCAATAGTACAAGACGGGTCTATGATACCCTGAGGGGTCTCCATAGTGTCCTCCATTTCCAATGACCTGGACAGGGCATAGGCCGTCACATTTTTGTCAGCGGGACAGAAGTGGAGCACAAACTGGAAAGGGGTGACAAACAGCGACTACCTGGCTTGACGGGGGTTTAGCCAATGAGCCAACTAGAGATAAGTGAGATTTCCGTGGTCGGTGTATATCAGGATGGGATGAACTGCGCCCTCTAACAGATGTCTCCACTCCTCCAGTGCCAGCTTGATGGCCAGTAACTCCCAATCCCCAATAGAGTAATTGCGCTCTGCAGAAGTCTGAGTAATAGCCATACACTACTGCCGTTCCCTTGAAGCTTCTCTGGAACAGAAGTGCACCTGCACTAAATGAGGAAGCGTCCACCTCCAAAGAGAACTGTCAAGATACATCTGGATGATGGCGTATCGAGGCTGCAGTGAAGGCACTCTTGAGGCTATTAAATGCTGTTTCTGCCTCCGGAGTCAACACCTTGGCATTTACACCTTTCTTGGTAAGAGTAGAGATGGTAGCCATCAGGGATGAGAAATTTGGGATTAACTGCTGGTAGAAGTTAGCGAATCCCAGAAAACGCTGCGCTACTACAAGACAGACTTCACTTTCTCACAATCCATCTTGAGGCCTTGATCAGAGATGATATAGCCCTGGAAGGGCAAAGAACTGCTCTCAAATATGCATTTCTCCAGCTTGGCATACAGGCGATTCCCCCTTAATCACAACAGGACTTGACAGACATGCCTACGATGTGTTGTCGGGTCTGGAGAGAAGATCAAGATATCATCTAGATGGACCACCACGCAGACATAGAGCAGATCTCGTAAGATATCGTCCATGAATTCCTGGAAGACCGCGGGAGCATTACACAGACCGAAGGGCATCACCAGTATTTGAAGTGCCCATCTCGAGTGTTGAATGCCGTCTTCCACTCATCACCCTGACGGATTCGGATCAAGTAGTAAGCGCCACACAGAGTCTAGCTTAGAGAAAATCTTGTCTCCATATATACGATCGAATAACTCGGGGATCAGTGGCAATGGATATTTATTCTTGACCATGATCTGGTTGACGCCACGGTATTCGATGCAAGGTCGGAGATCCGTCTTTTTTTTAACAAAAAAGAACCCGACTCCGGCAGGGGAGGAGGACTGTCGTATAAACCCCCTATCAAGATTCTCCTTGACATAGGCTGTATGGCCTGGTCTCTGGCAAGGAGAGAGGATATACCCCTCCATGGGGAGGTGAGGTCTGGGACTAGCCCGATCGGACAGTTGTAAGACCGGTGAGGAGGAAGCATCTCAGCCTCCTTCTTGCTGAAGATGTCTGCGAACTGTGCATAGTGAGTGGGTAGTCCCGCTAATGACTGGGGCAGAGGCGGCTGGACAGAACAGATCTGTGACAAGCAGTGGTGGAGACACTTGGAGCCCATTGAAGAACTTCTCCGGAATTCCAGTCAAGAACTGGGGCATACAGCCAGGGGTGTCTCCAATGGGACTGTGGGCAACTGGAGACGATCCACTAGGTCCTGTTGGATAAAGTTTGCTGCGGACCTGGAGTCCAGGTAGGCAGAGGCCTGGTGCGTTCTATCGCCAGACACTATGCTCACAGGAATGGAGAGTTTTGAAGAGGATTTATGATCCACCTAGGGTTATCTCTCCAACCATTCCTAGGCACTTAGTTTCCCGGCTTCTGGGAACACAAATGCACAATATGGCCTCTGTGGCCGCAATACAGACAGAGTCCCGAAGTGCGTCTGTGTTGCTTCTCCGGGACTGACAAATTGAGTCCACCTGCATGGGTTCCTCTGGCAGAACTGATGAGGACAGCAGCTGGAATGTAGGAGCCAGCCTAGGAAATACTCTGTCCCGGCAAGCCTCTTGGTCCCATTCCTGGATCCTCATGTCAATCCGGGTGGCCAGAGGAATGAGAACATCCAGGGTAGGTGGCAGACCTCGAGCAGCAAGCTCGTCTTTAATGCAAGAAGGTGGCCACCAAGGCCTCGTTTTTCCAGGCCAATTATGCGGCCAGGGTACGGAATTGGATTGCATACTCGCCCACGTAGGTGTCTCCTTGGCAAAGAGTCAGCAGAGATGCAGCTGCAGAATATTCTCTCCCAGGTTCCTCAAATACCATACGGAAAGTCAGAAGGAAAATTTGTAGATTAAAGGTCTCCGGACCCTCACGTTCCCAAATAGGGTTCGCCCATGCCAGGGCTTTGCCAGTAAGGAGGGAGATTATGAAGGCGATCTTTGCGCCATCAGAAGGAAATTACCTTGCGTGGAGGCTAAAGTGGATCTGGCATTGATTTAAAAATCCCCTGCAGGTTTTAGCCTCTCCATCGTAGCGAGGAGGTAGTGGCAGGTAGAGTCTGGGATCGGTACTGACAGGAGGTGTAGCAGGAGGAACAGCATGAGGAACAGTAGCAGGTGCCATGAAGACTGCAGTGAGCATCCAGATGATGTGCAATCGCATGTATGCCTGCATTACTTGTGAAGTTGTCATGATCTTGGTTTGACCAGCGGGGTTCATGGCCTAAGCGTACTGTCATGATCTGGGGGTATGTGGACCCACTAGGCCGCACCGCTGTAGCGAAGTAGCAGCTGGCCAAGCAACAGTCTATAAAGTCTATGCAAAGTCCTTGGCACAAGATTACCTGTAAGGGTATGTTCACACGCCCTATTTACGGATGTAATTCGGTCGTTTTACGCCTCGAATTACATCGGAAAATACGGCTCGAATACGCCTACAAACACCTGCCCATTGCTTTCAATGGGTTTTACGTTGTTCTGTTCCCACGAGCCTTTATTTAACACGTCGCTGTCAAAAGACGGCGCGTAAAAAGACGCCCGCGTCAAAGAAGTGCATGTCACTTCTTGGGACGTAATTGACGCTCTGTAAACCCATTGAAGTTAATTGGAGTCTTCCAAAACACTTTGCAGGCATTTTGCCACACATTTGGAGCGTAGTTGAGGCGTTTACGTCTGAAAATACGCTTCAAATTACGTCTGAAACTTGGCAAACACTCCCCCAAGGTTGCCAATTCAGCCATTTTTTAAGGCCAGTTTATGCAGTTTGCAGCAAGGTGCTTTGAAAAAACTACCTTGAGGAGCTTGAGCATGGCACCCCCAACATACAGGAGGATGCATATTGATGTGGATGCCCTAATCTCTGAGGTAAGGAGCAAACTTAACCCGTTAGTGACCGGCCCATCGTCTTTTTACGTCGGTCACTAACGGGCCTTATTCCGATGCCATAGACTTTTTACGTCGCGGCATCGGAATAAGTAAACAGAGCAGGGAGCTGTCAAATCTCCCTGCTCTCAGCTGCCAGAGGTAGCTTGAGGGCTGGGTGCGTCCCTGCTCTGCCGGGTGAGATCGATATTAGTATCGATCTCACCCGTTTAACCCCTCAGATGCGGTGCACAATAGCGTGCACCGCATCTGAGTGGTTTTGGAAAGAGGGAGGGAGCTCCCTCTCTCCCCCACCGACACCTGGCGATACGATCGCCGAGTGTCTGTGTCTCCCACGCCTAATAAAGGCCCCCAGGTCTGCCTGTGGTGAATGCCTGCTAGATCATGCCGCAGGCATGACCTAGCAGATGCCTGTCCGTTTTAAACGGACAGGAAGTAATACACTGCAATACAAAAGTATTGCAGTGTATTATAAATGCGATCGCAGAATCGCATATTATAGTCCCCTAGTGGAACTAGTAAAAAAGTGAAAAAAAAGTTTAATAAAGTTAATTTAAAAAAAGTGAAACAAAATGAAAAACCCAGCTTTTCTCCTTACAAAATGCTTTACTATTAAAAAACAAAATAAAGTTAAAAAGTTACACATATTTGGTATCGCCGCGTCCGTAACAACCCCGACTATAAATCTATTACATTATTTAACCCGCAAGGTGAACGCCGTAAAAAATGTAATAAAAAACTTTGGAAAAATTGCTCTTTTCTGTGAATCCTGACTTTAAAAAAATTTGACAAAAAGTGATCAAAAAGTCGCATCTACTCCAAAATGGTACCAATAAAAACTACAAGTCTTCCCGCAAAAAAAAGCCCTCATACAACCGCATCGGCGAAAAAATAAAAACGTTACGGCTCTTCAAATATAGAGACACAAAAACAAATAATTTTGAAAAAAAAGCGTTTTTACTGTGTAAAAGTAGTAAAACATACAAAAACTATACAAATTTGGTATCAATCGTAACAACCCGCTGAATAAAGTTATTGTGTTATTTATATCACACGGTAAACGGCGTAGATTTAGGACGCGAAAAAGAGTGGCGAAATTTCAGGTTTTTTTCTATTTCCCCCCAAATAAAAGTTAATAAAAGTTAATCAATAAATAATATGTCCCCCAAAAGGGTGCTATTAAAAAATACAAGACCTTATACAGCTACGTCGACGCAAAAATAAAAAGGTTATAGCTCTTGGAATGCGACGATGGAAAAACGTAAAAAATGGCTTGGTCATTAAGGTTTAAAATAGGCTGGTCATTAAGGGGTTAAGCAATAATGTTGTTTGTTTTTGTGTCTTTTTTTGGGTAGAGCAAAAACGTATATTTTCACCCTGAAGACACTATGCAAGTGCAACTATGTGTGTAGCCACTGTTCTTAGTTTTAGGTAATGTCTTTCTTAAATGTGCCTGTATTCCTATACATCGCCCACATCTACCTTTACCCAATGCAATGTATGTAATGTTAGCAACAATTCGGGAACATGCAATTTGTTTGCAATATCTCCAGATGCCATTGTGCACACTCAGACCTCGCGGCGCATGTGTAGCTGGTATTAACGTTAAACTCTCTGTTGGAAAGTCGTGAATGTATATATGTCAACATTGTTATTGTCCTTTTCTCTGTGTAGGCACATTTTGGGTAGAATGTTCGCAACATCTCTGGGTCACGTTTATGGTGTGTTTAAGCTTTGGCCCACATTTGCACTCTATGTGATAATTGACATAGTTGCATTGCGGTCGTTTGATGTGTGTTTTGAGCACAAAAATGCGTAAACACCACACAATCCCTCCTGCGTTGCATTTCCTTGCATGTACAACCCACGCGGCCCACATTATGCACTTTACCTCATTAACTAACCTTAGTAGGTTTAAAATGTGTTCCAGTGTTTCTGGGATTGTGATTTCCAATTAAAAGATTACCATGTTTGTGTTTGTGTTTTGTGCCACTCCAAAAACCAATCCATGTGGAAAATAGAATGCTCTTTCCTTACGCTTGAGGGTGAATATTGATTTTGTGTGGGATTTGTGTTTTTCTGTGGTGTAAAGGTGCAGGCCCGGCCCAATCTGTGGGATAAGCAGATCCCTGGATATAGCAACCGCGGACAAAGACACGACTCGTGGGAGGAGATATGTGTGGCGCTGTACCCCAACTGGGTGAGGCGCACAAACAAGGTGCAGGGCGAAATTGGTGAGTGTTCCTAATATGTACAACTAGGTTTTTAGAATGATGATGTTTAGTCGTTAGAAAGGCAAATGGTGTGTATCTGCAAAACAATGCTTTCGTCATGACAGTCTGGAACGTCTCAGAGGAGCAAGTAAATTTGACATGCAAAACACCCGCATCTTAGCAGTGTTTGGTTTATGCACCAGTTGAGTTTCTAACCAAACCACAAAATGAAGTAACACTTCCTGAAAGGGATAGTATGATGTTTTGGTCCACAGTTGATTTTACCACTTTTTCGCAGAAAAATACCTCCAGAACCGCTGGAAAAGTGTCCGGGACTGCTTCCAGAGGCACCTGAAAAAAGCAGAGAGGAGTGGGTCCTCTGCCTCACAAGAGTCCCAATGTCCCTTCCACCAGCAGCTGCTGTTCCTCCTGCCCAACAGGGCACTCCGCCAGTAAGTTTTTGCCCATTCATTTGTAAAGCACTAAATGTTGTTATGGTGTCAAGCATCTCATTTGTAGGCATACGTTTAGACGAATATGTATTGTTCTCATATATGTCAGGTCTCTGAAAGCCAACACATTTATGACTGTAAACTTTTACCACCTTAGCACAACTGTTTGGCCTTTTGTGTTTCCTTCCTGATCGCGCCCTTGGAAGTGTGTCTACCCAACATGCAGTTTGTGTGTGTGTAATCATGTGGTATTTGTGCTACCAAACATTTCACCCCCTAAATGGCATTCTCACGCGGACCTCGCCATTGACGTGATTCTAAACACCTGGTGTTACCCGTGTTGACATTGTACTACAACCCTGGCAGTGTCATGAAGGCTCAGAGGATTTCCTTTATGGAAGCATTCAAAGAAAGAGTACGTTTTCCAAAACATTCATCATGCCACTTGTCATGCTAGAAAACTAGCATTTGCTGGTCCCTCTCCCCTAGGTGTGTGCTTTTGGATAGTGTTTAATTATAGATTGAGTAGCATATGTTATATTGGAATTTGTGTTATGGTGGGTGTGCCAAAAAGTTAGTGCACAAATAAACATGCCTGTTGCACTAAAGGATGAAAGTGATCTCAGCTCCCAAAATACATCATATTCTCGTTGACCATTCTCAGATCCTCTGGAAATGTTCAAAGACCTATGGACGAGTGTCCCGCTGCACAAGAGGAAAAGCAGCAGAGGGAGAGGGAACCCACTCCATCAACCTCTCACCAGGAACCTCTGGAAGCGGAGCCTCACTCTCCTTGTGACGCCGGACCTTCATGGGTTTGCGCATCATCCCAGGGGGCTGAAGAAACCACTGTGCCACCTGCTGCCACCCATTTGCCAGTGGGAACACCAACACGGCCGCCACCCCCCACCTTCCACCCGACAGCGATCTCGGAGGACCCTCCGGACAATAGACCGGCAACTGGAAGTTGAGACAAACGCCATGTCCTTTATACGGAGGGTCCACGGCGATGATGAGTTTGATTATTTTGGCTATGCCGTTGCATCTCGCTGCCGCCAGATGCAACGGCATGTTGGCCAGACTTTTATTAGTTACGTTCACGCCGTGGTGGTAGCCTTCGAGATCGCTGTCCCCCTGCCCCCCCTGGAAGAACTTGTTTACAGCCTGCATCAGACCATTGGCCTTAGGGAGCCATCGTCACGAATGCCCCAGAGCCCCAGATCAATAAACGCCTCCACCCAGACAGAGACACCCAACCCCCAGCCCTCCCATTCCATTCCCTCTGCTGGATCCCAGTTTCTCAAAAGCATGTACCCTTACCCACCCTCCCAATACCCGACCACTGGCTTTCGCCAAAATTATCCCCAACATTTCCCAACAAATTATCCCCCACCTTCCAATTATGACTCTCCTCCCCGTTTCACAGAAATGTAGGAGCCTTATATGTGGAGTTGGTGGACATATGCCACATATAGTTATTTTTCTGTTAGTAAAATGTTTTTATTTATGTTTAATGACATTGTGAATGTGAGGGGAGTGGGGGGCACTAGTTGCAAAGCAGAAATTGCAAAGAAGTGCATTTATGTACAGAGTAAAAAAAAACAAAAAACATTTAAAAACCTGTGAGATGTGTTTTAATTTAACACCAAGAAGGGACACGAACAAACCTAACAAAGTAACGTCCAAGGATCCATTGACACAACACATATATTTTGATGTTCAAACATATTTACTGCATTACTGCTGATTTTTATAAAAGAACACTTCCAAAATATCATCACTTTGTAAGTGGCTTAAGACATGCCACATAGTAACAACACATAGTGTGTACAAAGGGGGGTAAGGATCAACACTTTTTATCATACACAAAATGTTCTTCAAAACAACAGCGAGTTTTTCTTTGGCCTACTACTGGATGGGCTGCTGAACACTGTGGCTGGAATCCTGCCGGGACACTGCACCTTCGGGACTCATGAAGTAGTCAGTGAAGGCATCTCTCACATGTACTCCACGGTTGGATAGGTCTTCCTAACCGCCAGTTGATGTGGGGGTTACGGAAAGCTGTCTGTGTCTCCACCTCCACGTCAGCTCACTCGTGATCCTGAACATAGTTGTGAAGAACACAGGCAGCTTTATTGACCCCATCAACAGTGGACGCATCCAACTGAAGTGCACAGGTAAAGACCCTCCACTTACTAACCATGATCCCAAAGGTGCACTCCATGAAGCGTCGTGCCCGGCTCAGCCTCTCATTGAAGACTCTATTACGGGCATCTAGTCTCCTCCGTGGGTATGGGCGCAGCAGGTTCGGCATCAGTGGAAATGCCTTATCCGATACCATCACGAAGGGGACTGGATGCGTGGTACCCGGAAGAGGAGTAGGTAGAGTTACCTGATCTAGCAGGATTTGCCTCCCTAAATTAGACGTCAGTAGCGCCCGGGAGTCACCAGTGCTTCCATATGCCCCGACGTCAATAGCAACAAACTTGTATGAGGCATCAGCCACCGCCATCAGGACCACAGAAAAATACTTCTTGTAGTTGAAGTAATGTGATCCTGACCTCGGTGGCTGCTGCACACGTATGTGCTTACCGTCGACGGCGCCTATGCAATTGGGTAAATTGGCCACAGATTGAAAGCCTGCTGCCACCTGCAACCAAATCTCCTGAGTCGGACTGGGCATCGCAATGGGCTGCAAATACTGCCAGATCACCTGGCATATGCGCCTGACTATTCCGCTGATGGTTGATTTGCCAACCCGGAATTGCAGGTGCAGAGATGAATAATTCTCCCCTGTTGCAAGAAATCGGAAAAAAATTAAAATAAATTAATAATATCAAGTCATTACAAGGAACAACAGCATTACTTTATCAATCATATTACGAAACCATACATGAGTTTTCATTAGATTCACATGCTCCATACTGCACAATGTTGAAAAGAAGTCTTAGGGCGGATTCAGACGAACGTGATTTTCGTCCGTGCAGCCCGCGTGGTATTCATGCGGGTCGCACGGACCTAAACAAGTCTATGGGGCAGTGCAGACAGTCCGTGAGTTTTGCGCAGCGTGAGTCCGCTGCATAAAACTCACGACATGTTCTATATTTAGGTGTTTTTCGCGCTTCACGCACCCATTGAAGTCAATGGGTGCGTGAAAATCACGCATGCCCCAAGGAAGCACTTCCGTGGGATGCGCGTTATTCACGCAACAGCAGTAAAAGAATGAATGTAAGCAGAAAAGCACCACGTGCTTTTCGGTTTACAAACATCCAAACGGAGTGTCATAATGATGGTGGCTGCACGAAAAGCATGCAGCCGCGCATCCATATGAACAGGACACACGGAGCTGACACGCTGCTGTCACGCGCGCAAAACGCAGCATTTTGTGCTTGCGTAAAACGCTCACGTTCGTGTGAATCCGCCCTTAAAATATATAAAAACACACCGCAACGTGATCAGCAGCCTCTCCACAGGAGGAATGGCCGTCCGCATGGCGGTATCCTGCCTCCTAAGGTGGACACCAATCATCTCGTCCAGACTGTCGAAAGCTGGGATAGTCATGCGCACAAATTGGTAGCATTTTTTGGGGTACCTGTAGAGACATACACAGTATAAAGACATACAGAGACACAAAAGGTAACAACATACAGAACTAAGCTTGTCTAAAAAAGGGACATGAAAAAGGCAAATACAATAACATAGCATGTGCAACATACATGCATGATTGGTTAAAAAATTACCCATATGTAGGCACCATTTCCATACATAATATATCTATTTATAGATAAAAGCACGGGACATTTCAACATGATAGTTAACCCCTTCCCTCTTTGGGCACTTTTGACCTTCCCGACAGAGCCTCATTTTTCAAATCTGACATGTTTCACTTTATGTGGTAATAACGTCGGAATGCTTTTACCTATCCTAGCGATTCTGAGATTGTTTTGTCGTGACACATTGGCCTTTATGTTACTGGCAAAATTTGCTCGATACATTCAATATTTAATTGTGAAAAACACCAAAATGTAACGAAAAATTGCAAAAATTTGCATTTTTCTCAATATAAATGTATCTACTTGTAAGACAGGCAGTTATAACAGACAAAATTGTTGCTAACTAACATCCCCCATATGTCTACTTTAGATTGGCATCGTTTTTTGAACATCCTTTTATTTTTCTAGGACGTTACAAGGCTTAGAACTTTAGCAGCAATTTCTCACATTTTCAAGAAAATCTCAAAAAGCTATTTTTACAGGGGACAGTTCAGTTCTGAAGTGGTTTTGAGGGGCCTACACAATACAAATCCCTCTAAGTCACCCCATTTTAAAAACTGCACCCCTCAAAGTATTCAAAACAGCATTTAGAAAGTTTATAAACCCTTTAGACGTTTCACAGGAATTAAAGCAAAATAGAGGTGAAATTGACAAATTTCATTTTTTTTAGCAGAATTTCCATTTTAATCCCTTTTTTTTGTAACACAGAAGGTTTTACCTGAGAAACACAACTCAATATTTGTTGCCCAGGTTCTGCAGATTTAGGAAATATCCCACATGTGGCCCTGGTGTGCTTATGGACTGAAGCACAGGCCTCAGAAGTAAAGGAGAACCTAGTGGATTTTGGGGCCTCCTTTTTATTAGAAAATATTTTAGGCTCCATGTCAAGTTTGCAGGGCTCTTGCGGTGCCAAAACAGTGGAAACCCCCCACAAGTGGCACTATTTTGGAAACTACACCCCTTGAGGAAATTATCTAGGCATATAGTGAGCATTTTGACCCCACAGGTTATTTAAAAATTTTTTGGGAAATAGGCAGTGAAAATGAAAATCTACATTTTTTCAAAGAAAATGCAGGTTTAGCTAATTTTTTCTCAATTTCACAATGACTAAAAGAGAAAAAGCTCCACTAAATTTGAAAAGCAATTTCTCCTGAGTAAAACAATACCCCACATGTGGTCATAAACGGTTGTTTGGACACACAGCAGGGCTCAGAAGGGAAAGAGCGCCATTTGGCTTTTGGAGCTCAAATTTAGCAGGAATAGTTAGCAGAGGCCATGTCGCATTTGCAAAGCCCCTAAGGGGCCAAAACAGTAGAAACCCCCCACAAGTGACCCCATTTTGGAAACGACACCCCTTGAGGAAATTATCTAGGGGTATAGTGAGCATTTTGACCCCACAGATTTTTTGCAGAAACAATTGGAAGTAGGCAGTGAACATGAAAATCTACATTTTTTCAAAGAAAATGTAGGTTTAGCTTGTTTTTTCTCATTTCCAAGAGGACTAAAGGAGAAAAAGCTCCACCAAATTTGTAAAGCAATTTCTCCCGAGTAAAACAATACCTAACATGTGGTCATAAACGGCTGTTTGGACACACAGCAGGGCTCAGAAGGGAAAGAGTGCCATTTGGCTTTTGGAGCTCAAATTTAGCAGGAATAGTTATCAGAGGCCATGTCGCATTTGCAAAGCCCCTGAGGGGCCAAAACAGTGGAAACCCCCCACAAGTGACCCCATTTTGGAAACTACACCCCTTGAGGAAATTATCTAGGGGTATAGTGAGCATTTTGACCCCACAGGTTTTTTGCAGAAATTTCTGGAAGTAGGCAGTGAAAATGAAAATCTAAATTTTTTCAAAGAAAATGTAGGTTTAGCTATTTTTTTCTCATTTCCACGAGGACTAAAGGAGAAAAAGCTCCACAACATTTGTAAAGCAATTTCTCCCGAGTAAAACAGTACCCCACATGTGGTCATAAACGGCTGTTTGGACACACGGCAGGGCTCAGAAGAGAGAGAGCGCCATTTGGAGCTCAAATTTGACAGGGTTGGTTTTGGGAGGCCATGTGACATGTGCAAAGAACCTGAGGGGCCAAAACAGTGGAAACTCCCCACAAGTGACGCCATTTTGGAAACTACACCCCTTGAGGAAATTATCTAGGGGTATAGTGAGCATTTTGACCCCATAGGTTTTTTGCAGAAATTTCTGGAAGTAGGCAGTGAAAATGAAAATCTACATTTTTTCAAAGAAAATGTAGGTTTAGCTATTTTTTTCTCATTTCCACGAGGACTAAAGGAGAAAAAGCTCCACAACATTTGTAAAGCAATTTCTCCCGAGTAAAACAGTACCCCACATGTGGTCATAAATGGCTGTTTGGACACACGGCAGGGTTCAGAAGCTCCATTTGACTTTTGGGACTAGGATGTAGCTGGATATGTGTGTGGACGCATTGTTGCTTTTGGCATAATAAAGGGGTTAATGAATCATGAAATTACTAATTTATGGATGTATGGTACACTTTGAAGCAGTCCTTGATACACAGGCCTGGTTTTTCGGGGCAGGTTTCACAGTGGTAAATAGTGTCTTCTTATTCCCCTTTTGGAACACACTCTGCACCTTTTTTGTGTCCTTCCCTTCTTTGCAATTTGGGGCACTTCATTGGGGAAATGTTGCCCTGGTACAATACGTGCAGTATCACTACCAGCAGATGTGCTTGGGCCCTCCCCTGCCTGGTTCCCAAATAGAAGTGCCTTGATCACCACCTCTTGGAAGTTAAGGAATGTCCCTGTCCGGCCTGCACATCGGGATAGTACGTAAGCGTTATATAATGCCATCTGTACAATGTGCACGGCCAGCTTTTTGTACCATGTCTTTGTTTTCCGTAGGGCACTATAAGGCTTCAGTACTTGATCAGAGAGATCAACCCCGCCCATGTACTTATTGTAGCCCAGGATGCAATTTGGCTTCTGGGTCACTGTGGTGGTACCTCGTTCAGGGACAGGGGTGCTGCCGCTGCTATCAATTGTGGTCAATATAAGGACATCCCTCTTGTCCTTATATTTGACGAACAGCATGTTCTCGCTGCATAGTTCCCTGCTCTCACCCCTTCTGAGGCTTTGGCTAAGCAGTGTTTTAGGGAGGCCTCTCTGATTTTTGCGCACAGTACCGCATGCTACAGTACTTCTGGCAGAAAGGCACTTAAATAGTGGGATGCTGGTATAGAAGTTATCGACGTAAAGGTGATAACCCTTGTCCAGCAATGGGTGCATCAAATCCCACACTATTTTCCCACTAACTCCCAGGACGGGGGGGCATTCTGGGGGTTCAATAATAGAGTCCTTCCCTTCGTAAACCCTAAACCTGTGTGTATACCCAGATGTACTCTCACACAGTTTGTACAATTTAATTCCATACCTTGCCCTCTTATTGGGCAGGTATTGGCGGAATTTAAGCCTCCCCTTAAAATGAACAAGGGACTCGTCTATGGAAATATATTTATCGGGGGTGTACACTTGTGAAAACTTGGTGGAGAAATGATCAATGAGTGGCCTGATTTTAAAAAGACGGTCAAATGTGGGGTTGTCCTGGGGCGGGCACTGTGCATTATCATTATAATGCAAGAATTTTAAAATGGCTTCAAAGCGAGTCCGAGTCATGGCTATGCGGTAAATTGGGGTGTTGTACAAAATATCCGCACTCCAGTATTGCCTAACCTCTGGCTTCCTCACTAGTCCCATATGCAGCACAAGGCCCCAAAATGTCATCATCTCCGCTGCATCTACTGGGGTCCACCTAACAAATGATGAAGTGGGGTTTCTGGTTAAAAATTGTTGGGCGTACAGATTCGTCTGGGCCACCATTAAATTAACAAACTCCTCAGAGAAAAAGACCTTGAAAAAGTCCATTTCTGTGAGGCCTTCAGTCTTTAACTGAATTCCTGAGCTGCCTATAAAATCAGGAATTTGAGGCTCATAATTTTCAGGGAGTGGAGTCCACACGGGATCAATAATTGGGGTTGGCTCAGCTGCTCTCCTGGGTCGCCTTTGGGGGGGTTCCTCATCACTGGAGGAGGAGGAAGAGGAGGAAACTAAAAGGAGTGGGGCATTTTCCTCCTCTCCCTCGCTGGCCGACTCAGTGTCAGAGGCAATGATGGCGTATGCCTCCTCGACTGAATACATCCTTCTGGACGATTGAACATTTTGATTTATCACAGGGGGTCGTGTAGTGTTTTTACACGTGTAATTAACTTTTATTTTTACACAGGGGGGTGTGTGTATGTGTGGTGTTTTTACACGTGTATAGTGAACAGAAATGAGAAGATAAGAAAGAAGAGAAGAAAAGGAAAAAAAAAAAAAGAATAGAATTTACTGTATGATCGTCAGTTAGAAGAAAACAACTGAACGTCCGTCAGTAACACGCTATCTATTACTAAAAAAAACCTGTAGTCTAACTAACGTGCTACAGTAAAATTAGGTTCTAAAAATTTACTTGGCGAGCGTCAGTAAAAAAACAACTGAACGTCCGTCAGTAACTGACGCTATCTATTACTAAAAAAAACCTGTAGTCTAACTAACGTGCTACAGTAAAATTAGGTTCTAAAAATGTACTTGGCGAGCGTCAGTAAAAAAACAACTGAACGTCCGTCAGTAAGGCTGGGTTCACACTACCTATTTTCAGACGTAAACGAGGCGTATTATGCCTCGTTTTACGTCTGAAAATAGTGCTACAATACGTCGGCAAACATCTGCCCATTCATTTGAATGGGTTTGCCGACGTACTGTGCAGACAACCTGTCATTTACGCGTCGTCGTTTGAGAGCTGTCAAACGACGACGCGTAAAAATACAGCCTTGTCAAAAGAAGTGCAGGGCACTTCTTTCAGACGTAATTTGAGCCGTACTTCATTGAACTCAATGAAGCACAGCTCAAAATTTACGGCTGTCAGAGAAGCCTCGCAAAATGCGAGGAGCAGCATTTACGTCTGAAACGAGGCAGCTCTTTTCTCCTGAAAACAGTCTGTCTTTTCAGACGTAAAAGCCTGCTAACGTGTGAACATACCCTAACTGACGCTATCTATTACTAAAAAAAACCTGTAGTCTAACTAACGTGCTACAGTAAAATTAGGTTCTAAAAATGTACTTGGCGAACGTCAGTAGAAAAACAACTGAACGTCCGTCAGTAACTGACGCTATCTATTACTAAAAAAACTGTAGTCTAACTGAACTACGGTAAATTTCTACTAAAACTGCAGAAAAAAGTTGCTAGATATATCTATCTAGGTCTAAAACTAAATGACAGTTTCTAACGCTGGCGTATGCTACCCTAACGCCCTACCTACTAGCTACACCTAACTACTATTATATTTTATATTATATTAGAAAAAAACCTGCGCCAGAAAATATGCTGATCAGTGATGTGCGTCACTGATCAGCACGCAGCGCAGGACGCACACTATGGAAAGGTGCGGGTGAAAAAAAAAACTAAAAACACCTGCGTCAACAAATTACCACAGATGCTGATAACTAATCAGCAGTCTGTAGCCGCAGGGTGCACACTGGTAGATGGTGCAAATTTATAATTGGAAAAAATTACAAAAATAAAAAATTCCTGGACCAAAAGTTGAGCACAAATGCCGATCAGTGATGGCGGTCACTGATCAGCGCTCAGCGGTAACAGGACCCACACAGGTAATTGGTGTGGGTGAAAAAAGGCACAAAAAAAGAATCTGCGGGAAAAAAAAACAACCACGGATGCTGATCAGTGATGGCGGTCACTAACCAGCACTTCGTGGCCGCAGGGCGCACACAGGGAGATGGTGCAAATTAAAAAAAAAAAAATCCTGTGCCAAAAATTGAGCACAGATGCTGATCAGTTATGGTGGTCACTGATCAGCGCTCAGTGGGCACAGGACTCGGAGAGGGAGGGGGTGGGGTGGGGTAGATTGGGACAGGGAGGGTGTGGATTGGGACAGGGACAGGCCCAAGTGCAGGGACAGGGCCAAAAAAATCTGTCTGATCACAAAAAAATAAAAAAAAGGTGATCAGACAGAAGCAGCAAAAGGGCTTTCTTATTTTTTACACAGTAGTGCAGGACGCACTACAAATACCAGTAAACCCACAGCAGACACTCTCTCAACCGCTCCACGCTGCCTCAAACTGGAATGGCGGCGTGCAGAGCAGTGTCGATGTTCACCACACTGCCTGGTGCACTGATTGGTCGGTCTGTAATGACCGACCAATCAGATCGCTCCTGGGTGTTGTCTTAGACAGCACCAATCGCCACTGTCTAACTGTGCCCTGTGACTCCAGGGCGCAGTTTTAACAAAAATCCCTGCTATTGGCCGGTCAGAATTGACTGGCCAATAGCAGCGATCACCAATGCGGGGGGGCCAAAACGGCACCCTGGGCTAGTAGTAGAGATGGCCTGCTGTCATGGACAGCAGCCATCTTTACTTTGTCACGGTGCAATTAGCACCGATGACCGTTTCCCGCTGCGCAGTACCTATACGGCACTTTGCGGGAAGCACCTCCCGACAGCGCCGTACATGTACGGCGGATGTCGGGAAGGGGTTAAGCAACCCAAAAAAGATATTGGAGAATAACCACTGTTGTAAGATAACTCATTAAGCTTAATTTCTTACACATTTGTCTTTCTAATACAAACACTGTCTGATGCAGCGATTGTAGGCTGATGCAACACACCTGACCACACAATTTATCAGAAAAGGTGCATTAGCAAACAATCTTTGGCTAACATATATCATCAATGTACTTTAGTTTCAAACAACCCAAAAAAAACTCACCGTCAACTCTTGATAAAGGTGCCTAATGTGTCCCCTTTCATTGAGCAGCACATTAATGGGGTGCACCCAATATCTCTGGCGCCTTTCATGCTCCTGTGAAACAGAAAGGGTATGTGCACACACACTAATTACGTCCGTAATTGACGGACGTATTTCGGCCGCAAGTACTGGACCGAACACAGTGCAGGGAGCCGGGCTCCTAGCATCATACTTATGTACGATGCTAGGAGTCCCTGCCTCTCTGCAGGACAACTGTAATCGTGTTTTCAGTACGGGACAGTAGTTCCACGGAGAGGCAGGGACTCCTAGCATCGTACATAAGTATGATGCTAGGAGTCCGGCTCCCTGCACTGAGTTCGGTCCACTACTTGCGGCCGAAATACGTCCGTCAATTACGGACGTAATTAGTGTGTGTGCACATACCCAAAGTGTGATCAAATGGTCCATTATAATGTGCAACAACAAGCCTTCTAAAAACATTCGCAACAGAATCCATTATTGTCAATACCTACCTGACGAATTCGTCTTCAGCGCATGACATTGAGAACTATTTGCATCAATACCGCCATATGGCGGCGGCAAACTTTTATGCGGCTTTCTCCCACTTGGTCTCTCTGCTGCTCCTGCTGGGTTAGGCCTTCTAAACTGGTAGAATTCATTTTTGGCACACAAAACAAGCACCAACCACTGCTTAGGGGAAAAAGGGAAGTTGGTGTTGTTGGGTCGAGTTTTTATAGGCCTGGAATAGAAGTACAACCCCTAGTGGGTTGGTTTTACCTACGCCTGGAAGATGCCTAAAAAAACGCCTCAAAATACGTCTTAAAAGACGCCTCAAAAAACGGATCATTTACGCGTGCAAAAACGCGCCAAATTACGCCTTAACACGAAAAACGGACGTATTTGTTTGGACGTGTGAACATACCCTAAGGGTTCAGACAGTAGCAGAGGCTTTGGCACTGATGGAACTTGATATAGCAGATGACGCCAGACCTGGCGGATGATATCAGACGTGGTATATGACATCAGGCGTGGCAGATGATACCAGACATGATATATGACAGCAGGCGTGGCAGATGACACAACACGACTCCAACACTAGATAATGCCCAGGAACAAACACAGCATGGGATACAGGATACAGGAAGCAGGTGTAATGGCAGGAAGGGGGTGAAGGGAAAGTGAGCCCTAATCTACCCACCGCCCTGTCCCTGCCTACTTGCAACGACCCGCCCTAGGCGACGGGGTACAACTGGGCGGCGGTCCCTACGCTGTCTAAGTGCACGGGAGAACAAACGGGGAACACGCAAGGGAAGGGGCAGTAGCCCACGGAACGCCGCGAGGAAACGGAGCGGTGAACGAATAGTCAGGACCAGGATGAAGTGGAGTATACCAACGTGAGCACGGAGAAGGAAGCAAGCCAGGGGCAAGGCGAAGCAGGTAAAGCGGAACTGCAGCAAGGCAGAAGCACGGCAGCAGCAGGCTGGAGCAAGCAGCAGTGGGGCCAGGAATCCAGAAGAATTACAAGCATTGAGGAAGAGAACACGGCAGGTAATAAAGGACAGGGGGCGGAGCTAACTCCGACTGACCAGGCCGCGATAGGCTCTCCCACTCCTGAGCCTGCCACCCTGGTTGGTGGGAGACGGTGTCAGTCTAACAGGTCTGGCCTCAGGTGTGCATTGATTAATCCCAGGAGTATACCTAGACGTAGTACCTGGCAGATCCCTAACAGTACTCCCCCTTTTATGAGGGGCCACCGGACCCTTACTAAGAGGACCCGGTTTAGTAGGGAAGAGAAGGTGGAACCTCCTGATCAATACCCCAGCGTGAACATCACGGGCAGGTACCCAAGTCCTCTCCTCCGGCCCGTATCCTCTCCAATGGACCAGGTACTGGAGGGAGCCCTGGACCATCCTACTGTCCATAATCTTGGCCACCTCGAATTCCACCCCCTCAGGGGTGAGAACGGGAACAGGAGGTTTCCTCGAGGGGGACCAGGACGGGGAGCAGCGTTTGAGGAGGGAGGCATGGAAGACGTCATGTATGCGAAAGGATGGGGGCAGCTCCAGACGGAAGGATACAGGGTTGAGGACTTCAATGATCTTATAAGGTCCAATAAATCGGGGAGCAAACTTCCTGGACGGGACCTTAAGGCGCAAGTTCCTGGACGACAACCAGACCAAATCCCCGACGACAAACCGGGGGTTAGCAGAACGTCTACTATCAGCCTAAATCTTTTGTGCGCTCTGGGACGCCTCTAGGTTCTTCTGAACCTGGGCCCAGACTGTGCACAGTTCCCGATGAACGTCCTCTACCTCGGGATTATTGGAACAACCAGTGGAAACGGAGGAGAACCTTGGGTTAAACCCGAAATTACAGAAAAACGGGGAGATCCCTGACGAGTTACTGACCCGGTTATTCAGGGAAAATTCAGCAAGGGGAAGGAATGAGACCCAATCGAATTGACAGTCAGAGATGAAACACCTTAAATATTGTTCCAGGGATTGGTTAGTCCTTTCCGTTTGGCCATTAGTTTCGGGATGGAAGGCGGAGGAGAAGGACAGATCAATCTCCAACTTTTTACAAAAAGCTCTCCAAAATAAGGAAACAAATTGTACCCCTCTGTCAGAAACTATATTGACTGGGGCCCCATGGAGACGCAGGATGTGTTTCACAAACAAAGAAGCTAATGTCTTGGCGTTAGGTAGCTTCTTAAGGGGCACAAAGTGGCACATCTTGCTGAAGCGGTCTACTACCACCCACACCACCGACTTGCCCTGAGATGGGGGCAAATCGGTGATAAAATCCATGGAGATATGGGTCCAAGGTCTCTGGGGAATGGGCAAGGAACGTAGTAGGCCCGCAGGTCGGGACCTAGGGGTTTTGGACCTAGCGCAAACCTCACAAGCGGCGACGTAAGCCCTAACGTCTTTAGGCAACCCAGGCCACCAATAGTTTCTGGTAATGGGGTGCTTGGTGCCCAAGATGCCAGGATGACCAGATAGAGCGGAGTCATGGTTTTCCCTGAGTACCCTTAGCCGGTAAGCTAAGTCAGAATCCGTGGCAGAAACGATTATACCAGGGGGTAAAATACAAGCAGTATCCTTCTCGGAAGGAGGATTGGCCATGAAACTACGTGACAGAGCATCAGCCTTAATATTCTTGGACCCAGCCCTATAGGTAACCAAGAAATTAAATCTGGTAAAGAATAGTGCCCACCGAGCTTGTCTAGGATTAAGCCTCCGGGCCGATTCTAGGAAAACCAGATTCTTGTGATCCGTAAGGACCGTTACCTGGTGTCTGGCCCCCTCCAGGAAGTGCCGCCACTCTTCAAAAGCCCATTTAATGGCTAGAAGTTCGCGGTTGCCAATATCATAGTTACTCTCCGTGGGCGAAAACTTCCTAGAGAAGTAAGCACAGGGGTGGAGATGAGTGAGGGAGCTGGTACCCTGGGACAAGACGGCCCCCACTCCCTCCTCGGATGCGTCAACCTCCACAATAAATGGCTCCTCTTGGTTGGGCTGAATCAGCATGGGGGCCGAGATAAAGCACTTCTTGAGGGTCTCAAAGGCCTGGACGGCCTCAGGGGGCCAATGGAGGACATCAGCACCCTTGCGAGTAAGGTCCGTAAGAGGCTTAGCGACGACCGAGAAGTTGGCAATAAATCTCCTGTAATAGTTGGCGAACCCTAAAAAACACTGTAACGCCTTAAGGGAGGCAGGTTGGACCCATTCCGCCACAGCCTGAACCTTGGCAGGGTCCATGCGGAATTCATGAGGAGTGAGGATTTGCCCTAAAAATGGTATCTCCTGTACCCCAAAGACACATTTTTCAGTCTTAGCAAACAGATTATTCTCCCGAAGGACCTGGAGCACCTTCCTGACATGCTCCACGTGGGAGGACCAGTCCTTGGAAAACACCAGTATGTCATCAAGGTACACAACAAGAAAATTACCCAGGTAATCTCTCAGGATTTCATTAATAAAATTCTGGAAGACAGCAGGGGCATTACACAACCCAAAGGGCATGACCAGGTATTCGAAATGACCCTCGGGTGTGTTGAACGCCGTTTTCCACTCATCCCCCTCTTTGATGCGGATAAGGTTATATGCCCCCCGTAGATCGAACTTAGAAAACCATTGGGCTCCCTGAACCTGATTAAAAAGATCCGGAATCAAAGGAAGTGGGTACTGGTTCCTTACGGTGACCTTATTCAGGTTACGATAATCAATGCACGGCCTAGGACCACCATCCTTCTTCCCCACGAAGAAGAAGCCAGCACCTACAGGAGAAGTCGAGGGGCGAATGAAACCCTTGGCCAGGCACTCTTGGATATACACCCTCATAGCTTCACGTTCAGGACATGAAAGGTTAAATATCCTACCCTTAGGAAGCTTGGCACCAGGCACCAAATCGATGGCGCAATCGTAATCTCTATGGGGGGGCAACACCTCGGAGGCCTCCTTAGAAAACACATCGGCGAAGTCCTGAACAAACTCAGGAAGCGTGTTTACCTCCTCCCGGGGAGAAATAGAGTTAACAGAAAGACATGACATACGACATTCATTACCCCATTTGGTAAGCTCCCCAGTATTCCAATCAAACGTGGGATTATGCAACTGCAACCAGGGAAGACCTAATACCAGATCAGACGATAATCCCTGCATCACCAGTACAGAGCACTGCTCCAAATGCATGGAGCCAACCAGGAGTTCAAAAACAGGAGTATGCTGAGTAAAATAACCATTAGCAGGGGGAGTTGAGTCGATACCTACTACAGGGATAGGATAAGGTAAATCAATAAAAGGCATCTTTAGAGACATAGCAAATTCCACAGACATGATATTAGCAGATGAGCCAGAATCCACGAAAGCACTGCCCGTGGCAGACCTGCCAGCAAACGAGACCTGAAAGGGAAGCAAAATTTTATTGCGTTTCACATTAACAGGAAATACCTGTGCGCCCAAGTGACCTCCCCGATGATCACTTAGGCGCGGAAGTTTTCTGGCTTTTTATTCTTGCTCCTGGGACAGGTGTTCAGTAGATGCTTGTCGTCCCCACAGTAGAAGCAGAGACCATTCATTCTGCGAAACTCCCTACGTTGTCGAGGGGACATGGAGGCCCCGAGTTGCATAGGTACCTCCGAGTCCTCCGTGGAGGGGCGAGGGGACGGGACCTCGGGGGGGATCGCAGAAAAGTCAGAGGGGAGCACATTGAAACGTTCAAGCTGACGTTCCCTGAGACGTCGGTCAAGTCGTACTGCTAGGGCCATAACCTGGTCAAGGGAGTCAGAAGAGGGGTAGCTAACCAGCAGATCCTTCAGGGCGTAAGATAATCCTAACCTAAACTGGCACCTTAGGGCCGGATCGTTCCACCGAGAAGCTACGCACCACTTTCTAAAATCAGAACAGTATTCCTCAACCGGTCTCCTACCCTGACGTAAGGTCACCAGCTGACTCTCGGCTAAAGCAGTCCTGTCAGTCTCGTCGTAAATGAGTCCGAGGGCAGAGAAAAAACCCCACTCTCGGAACCTGAGGAGTGGGGTTTTAAGCGGAAATACAGTCTGCAACTCTCCCGGAAGGAGAGAAACGTCTTACGGTCCCCTGAGAACCGGTCAGGTAACTTGAGGTCGGGTTCTAGAGGTGAGGTGAGGTGAGGGGTACTACTAAGGCAGCGTCACCCTGGTTGACCCTCTGGGCCAGGGCCTGGACCTGTAGGGAGAGGCCCTGCATCTGCTGGGTCAGGGTCTCAAGGGGGTCCATGATAGCGTCAGCGTAGGAGAATGGTAGACTAGGTATGGGCTTGTAATTATGTAATGGCAGGAAGGGGGTGAAGGGAAAGTGAGCCCTAATCTACCCACCGCCCTGTCCCTGCCTACTTGCAACGACCCGCCCTAGGCGACGGGGTACAACAAGCCTTCTAAAAACATTCGCAACAGAATCCATTATTGTCAATACCTACCTGACGAATTCGTCTTCAGCGCATGACATTGAGAACTATTTGCATCAATACCGCCATATGGCGGCGGCAAACTTTTATGCGGCTTTCTCCCACTTGGTCTCTCTGCTGCTCCTGCTGGGTTAGGCCTTCTAAACTGGTAGAATTCATTTTTGGCACACAAAACAAGCACCAACCACTGCTTAGGGGAAAAAGGGAAGTTGGTGTTGTTGGGTCGAGTTTTTATAGGCCTGGAATAGAAGTACAACCCCTAGTGGGTTGGTTTTACCTACGCCTGGAAGATGCCTAAAAAAACGCCTCAAAATACGTCTTAAAAGACGCCTCAAAAAACGGATCATTTACGCGTGCAAAAACGCGCCAAATTACGCCTTAACACGAAAAACGGACGTATTTGTTTGGACGTGTGAACATACCCTAAGGGTTCAGACAGTAGCAGAGGCTTTGGCACTGATGGAACTTGATATAGCAGATGACGCCAGACCTGGCGGATGATATCAGACGTGGTATATGACATCAGGCGTGGCAGATGATACCAGACATGATATATGACAGCAGGCATGGCAGATGACACAACACGACTCCAACACTAGATAAGGCCCAGGAACAAACACAGCATGGGATACAGGATACAGGAAGCAGGTGTAATGGCAGGAAGGGGGTGAAGGGAAAGTGAGCCCTAATCTACCCACCACCCTGTCCCTGCCTACTTGCAACGACCCGCCCTAGGCGACGGGGTACAACTGGGCGGCGGTCCCTACGCTGTCTAAGTGCACGGGAGAACAAACAGGGAACACGCAAGGGAAGGGGCAGTAGCCCACGGAACGCCGCGAGGAAACGGAGCGGTGAACGAATAGTCAGGACCAGGATGAAGTGGAGTATACCAACGTGAGCACGGAGAAGGAAGCAAGCCAGGGGCAAGGCGAAGCAGGTAAAGCGGAACTGCAGCAAGGCAGAAGCACGGCAGCAGCAGGCTGGAGCAAGCAGCAGTGGGGCCAGGAATCCAGAAGAATTACAAGCACTGAGGAAGAGCACACGGCAGGTAATAATGGACAGGGAGCGGAGCTAACTCCGACTGACCAGGCCGCGATAGGCTCTCCCACTCCTGAGCCTGCCACCCTGGTTGGTGGGAGACGGTGTCAGTCTAACAGGTCTGGCCTCAGGTGTGGATTGATTAATCCCAGGAGTATACCTAGACGTAGTACCTGGCAGATCCCTAACAGCAGGATACGGGAACACTGGGAAAAGGATACAACTAAGGGACCATTTGCTAAGACTAACATGGGAATACAACAATAACACTCAGGCAAGGAGTGGAAGGGCAGAGCCCTTTTTACAGTCCAGGGTGATCTTCGGATAATTGGATAATTAGATGCATGTGCGCGTGCTTGCCCTCTAAGTCCGGGGACGAGTGAGCGCGCACCCTAGATGAAACAACAAAGCTTTGCTGCAACGCGGCCTTTAGGGTATGTTCACACACACTAATTACGGACGTAATTCGGGCGTTTTTGCCCCGAATTACGGCCGAAAAATGCGCCTCGATAGCGTGGACAAACATCTGACCATTGAAAGCAATGGGCTGACGTTTGTCTGTTCACACGAGGCGTATGATTACGCGCCGCTGTCAAAAGACGGCGCGTAAATAGACGCCCGCGTCAAAGAAGTGACCTGTCACTTTTTGGGGCGTAATTGGAGCCGTTATTCATTGACTCCAATGAAAAGCAGTGCCAATTACGTCCGTAATGGACGCGGCGTTCAAGAGCCTGCACATGCCGTTACGGCTGAAATTACGGGGATGTTTTCTCCTGAAAACATCCCCGTAATTTCAGCCGTTACGGTCGCTGCCGTGTGAACATACCCTAACAGGTTCTAGTACTGTATATGTACTGATCTTTGTTCTGGTGCTGTATTTATGTACTGAGCTTAGTTATGGTTTGTATTTATGTACTGAGCTTGGTTATATTGCTGTATTTATGTACTGAGCTTAGTTCTGGTAATGTATGTATGTATGTATGTATGAGCTTGTTTCTGGTACTGTATATATGTATGTATGGGCTTTGTTCTGGAACTGTATATATGTATGAGCTTGGTTCTGGCACTGTATATATGTATGTATGGGCTTTGTTCTGGAGCTGTAATTACATAGGATATATTTATAATAACAAAATTGCAGGGCAGATGGAATTGTTTTAAATTCATTTTATATATTTAATGGGAACCTGTCAGGTAGCTTTAACGCCTTGAACAACCACCATGCGGTAATACATGACCTGACAATATTTCCAAAGATTCACTTGTATGTTTTTGTCAGATGCGGCAAATCTATAAATCAACTTTTAAACCGGCGCACACTATATCCTAATTACTCATTAAAGGGTCACGGGGTGGTGCCACTATCCTAAAGCGTCACATAGTCCTTCCTCCAAACCCACATTTCCATGCTTGATTGGCATCCCCCCGGCTGTTATACATCACTACTAGTCTCCTCCAACTTTCTCGGATGTGCCATTGCCTTATAGTACTTGTGCACGCACCATGCAGCGAGGTGTACTCGGCCCGGCTTCATCGCTGCACCGCTCCTGCTTTGGGAGTACAAGGCAACAGCGCATCCGCTAGAGGGAGAAGGCTGCTAATGATGTAGAACAGCTAGGGGATGTCAATGAAAATCTTGGGGGCGCCATTTCAATTTTCGCCTCCGGCAGCAGAAAAGATACAATCGGCCCTGGCTGTACACTGGCTGTGTTCACACTGAGTTTTTTGCAGAAGGAAAATTCCTCCTGCAAAAACTGCCCCAGACGTTTTTTCACACTGGTTTGACAAAAACTCGTCAAAACACTCGTCAAGGCGTTTTTTTCCCGTTTCTGACTGATTGAAATGGGGTTTTGGAGGCGAAAACCGCCACAAGATAGGTAATGTTGCTGCTTTTTATCGCGACGCGGTTTTTCCACTCGCGGTAAAAAACCTCCTCCGCCTCCCATTCAAATTAATGGGAGGCATTTTTGGGCGGTTTTTGACGAGTTTTGTGGAGCGGTTTCCATGCCAAAAAACTCGTAAAAAAACTCTGTGTGAACAGGACCTTAGTTGTCACATCAATTACTAAAGTGGAGTCAGTCTTTATCCTGAGCAGAACGACAGCTGTAAAGTCTGTCTAATAGTCTCTTGTAGGGCAGATGTTCCAAATCACATGTGGAGAAGTGTTTTTGGTTGGAATTTGTTTGAAACTGCTTGTTGATGGTCTCCTGAGACAGCACTGTGACAAATTGTGTAATAAAAAATGTTAAAAATAGCTGTTATTCCCAGGAAAACCAAAGTTCCCACAAGTCCGGAAGCTGGGAAAATTGCTTACATTTCTCTAAATGCTTTTAGCTAGTTTTATTCTGTTAAACCATCATGTGGCATAATGGAATATAGCAAGACTCATTGCATTGTGAAAATAAAAGTATATTTAGTATTCGTCACATTGCAATTCCCATTTAACAGGTTGTCTGCTTTAATAAACACATTTTCAAATACCGTATTATAGCATTCTAAGTTAAAGGAACAGTGTCACGAAAAAAAATTTTTTTACATCGGTTTGATTTTAGTGCTTTATTAAAAACGTTTATATTTATTTTTGTGTTTGTGTTTTACTTTTTTTTATTTTTACACTTTTTCTTACCTATGGGGGCTGCCATTTTTTTCTCCATTTCTGTATGTGTCGATTAACGACACATACAGACATGGAGTACGGCAGCTACAGTCCCATAGTGAATGCGAACGGGGCCCGTTCCATCCACTATGGTGTATGCCGTCTGTGTGGGAACGGCGCATGCGCCGCTCCCACACAGTCCAAGTTGAACTGTGCGCCGTCCGGCGCCATTTTCCTGTAGACCGGAAGTCGCGGCCGGACAGTAAGATTACTACTTCCGGTCGCGGCTTCCGGACTTGTGCACTTGGAGCGGCGGTAGCAGACGGAGCAGACGGACCGGAGGGAGCGGCGTCGACTGGAGCAGGTAAGTGATTTCTGTGTATGTAAGTGTTTTACTGTGTGTTTACTAGTGTATGTTAACCTACTACACTGTGTGTTAGCTCAAAAAATGGTGACACACAGTGTAGGAGGTTTGACCGTTCAATCCCCTCGTTTCTCCCGGCACTAGCCAGGATAAAGGAGGGGGGGATTCTGAGAGCTCACTAGAGCGAGTGAGTTTTCCCAAATTTTGCAGCATAAAGCAATGTGGTTGCTTTACCACATGCAATGCTGCAATTTTGGGAATTGCTCCATCTAGTGACCAGCACTGGGAAATATTATAAATTAGAATCTAATTTATAATATTTCCTGACTCGTGAAAAAAATAAAAAAAATTAGAACAAAGTTTAATCACCTATACACTAATTGTTTAACTAAAAAAAAAATACATTTAAGAGTGGGGGGCTCCTTCAAAGCAGCTAAAAGGAGCGTCGCTCACTCTGGAGGACTTGGCATGTCTGTGAATTTATTGGGTACCATGTAATGCGTAACTTCTCCTGTAGCGGAACTGCAGGAAAAAAATGGTTCCGTTTCTTCCCCCCACAGATTAGAGGTGATTGCTCCCAGCTGTGGGAAAACCTGTGATCTGCTTATACATGTGTCCACCCAAACTTCTTCTTGAATTGAGTTATGTTATACAATTTGTCAAAATACCAATTCAATATAAATTCATAAAGTCCAGTAAAAAAGTGTATACGTTAAATGTATACTTTTTTTTTGAATGTGGGAACCTATGGGCGACGGATTGGCGATTGCATTCGTCACAGGTATCCGTCACATTCATCCAGTAAAAAAAAGTATATGTTGACCCCTTCCCGACATTTGTCGTATGGATACGTCATGGAAAGCTAGTGCTTCCCGCATTTTGCCGTAACCATACTACAAATGGTGGACATCGGCTCAGAAGCTAAGTCAGTACCACCATCGCCGAATGTCAGCGGTATCTCACAGCTGACATCCGGCTGTAATGGCGGGGACCGAAATTAGCTTGGATCCCCGCCATTAACCCCTTAAATGACATCCACCTGTAACGGCAGGAACCGGAGCTAGCTCCGATCCCTGCCAATAACTCCTTCGATGCAGCGATCACTGCATCGTCGAAGTTGCTAGCAGATCGCCAGCCCTGCCATGCAATCAGGGCTGGCGACTGCTGCTATGGCAACAGCAATATCAATGGCCTCCTGCTCTGCCATTACGAAAGCCGATTAGGCCCCGCCGGGAGGTGAAGCCTAATCGGCTTGCTGTCAGTGAATGACTGACAAATCTAATACATTGCACTACATAGGTAGTGCTGCAATGTAGTAGAAATTAAAATCTGACAGTTGGACCTTTAAGTCCCCTAGTGGGACTTGAAAAAAAGTGTAAAAAAAAAAAAGTTTTAAAACATATAATAAACATTTCAAGTAATAAAATAAAACACAATCGCCCTGTTCTCTTATCAAGTCCTTTATTATTGAAAATAAATAAATATACCATATATATTTGGTATCGCCGTGTCCGTAACCGAATGATCTATAAATATATTGTTATTTATTCCATGTGGTGAACAGCGTATAAAAACCCCATAAAAAACGATTCCAGAATATTCCAGAATAGAAAGTGATCAAAAAGTCGCACGTATTCAAAACTGGTACCTATAAAAACCATAGCTCGTCTAAAAAAAAACAAGCCATCATACAGTTCCCGCGACTAAAAAATTAAACATTATGGTTCTCACAACTCACAAATATTTTTTTTTTACAAACGTAATTTTATTGTGCAAAAAGTTTAAAAACATAAAAAGTGCTATAAATTTGGTCCCTTGCCCCCCAAAAATAGGATAAAAAGTGATCAAAAAGTGGCATGTACCCCAAAATGGTACCAATAATAACTACAGCTCGTCCCGCAAAAAAAAATGCAGCTGTGCCGGCCCGTGGGGAACATTTCTTCTTTTACAAGAGGCAAATTATCAAGGCCCTAAAATTAGGGAACCAGGAAGGGGAGCGTTCACTGTTTTCTGTAATATTAGATTTGTGCTCCCACAAAATATTAGTAGATTGGAATTCACTGAAGTGATTAATGAGTAAAATGTTTACATTTTTATTAAATAACGCTCTAAAAACAGGGGTACAATCACCACTGTGAAAAAAGCCCCACCGTGTTTGTTTAAAAACTTATTAAATGTATACTACAATCCCTAGTTCATTTGTGAACCCTCCTTTGATTTTGTTAGAAAGATATATATTGGATCAGCGTTAAACATTGGTGTATCAGTGGATGGGAACCTGCAAAACACCGGAGCCTGCCGTTACCGCTCCTAAATACCCCAGTGCTGGGGTTACCCAACGATGCTGCTGTCACCTACGCTATAATCCATTGTCATCTGACCCTACGCGTTTCTGTATACTAATTCATCAGGGGTCTATGTTTGTCATAAGTCTAGCTAAAGCGCCAGGGATAAAGAACCGTAACAGATATTCTGTTACACAACACGGAAGCGTGCTCGCATGGATGTCAGCGGACAGGAAGGGGAGGACCCAAACATATCTGCTGGAAGCGAGGGAGCCGTATTATACCAGGACAACACTTCCCAGCAAAATTCCCCAAACTGCAAAGGTGCGGAGTGTGGACCAGAAGGGGGATAAGGAAGGACATTTATCAGTGCGACACTGACCTGTGCAGAAAGGATTGTGTCACAGCGTAACACACATCTATGGATCATTTTACAGTTTGTTTTTTTAAACTAATTATTATACCACCTGACTATGCTCCCTATGTACTCTGCCCAGCTTACATGTACCCCCACATTATAAACTGAAATACCAGCAATACTCAAACAAATATACTACCAAGCAAATCTATGCTCCTAAGGCCAAATGGTGCTCCCTCCCCTCTGAATACTACAGCGTACCCAAACAGCAGTTTACTTCCACATATATGGCATCACCAAACCCGGGAGAACCCTTTTAACAATTTTTGGGGTGTGTGTCTCCAGTGGCAGAAGATGGGCACAACATAATTGCCACTGAAATGGCATATCTAGGGAAAACCAGAAATTTTTACTTTGAACCATCCGCAGCGCAATCATTTATGGAAAAGACCTGTGGGGTGAAATTGCTCACTACACCCCTTAATAAATGCCTTGAGGGTGCAGTTTCAAAAATGGGGTCACTTCTCAGGGGTTTCTTTTATTATTTCACATCAGAGCCTCTGCAATTGTGAACCAATATTTTGTAAATCGCCAAATTTCGGCCTCAATTTTTACATGGTACTCTTTCACTCCTGAGCTCTGTGAAATGTCCAGGCAAAAGATTAGGGCCACATGTAGGGTGTTTCTAAAACCGGGAAACACCGAATAATAATTAGAGAGCTGTCTTGTTATGGTGGCACAAGCTGGGCACCACATTTTGGCATATATCTGGAAAAAAATCCCATTTTCACTCTGCAACATCGAGTGAACACTAATTTCTGCAAAACACCTGTGGAGTTAACATGCCCGCTACACCCCGAGGTGAATACCTTGAGGGGTATCGTTTCTGGGGGTTTCCACTGTTTTGGTTCCACAGGGGCTTTGCAAATGCGACATAGCGCCCAGAAACCAATCCAGTAAAATCTACACTCCAAAGGTCAAATGTCACTCCTTTCCTTCTGAGCCCTGCCGTGTGCCAAAACAGCAGTTTATGAGCATATATGGGGTATTGCCATACTCGGGAGAATTTGCATTACAAATGTTGCGTTTCTTTTTTTCCTTTATTTGTTGAGAAAATGAAAAATGTTGAGCTAAAACTATGTCTTATTGAAGAAAAGGGATTGTTTTTATTTTCAATGCCCAATTCTGATAAATTCGATGAAACACCTGTGGGGTCAAAATGCTCACTACACCCCTAGATGAATTCCTCAAGGGGTGTAGTTTCCTAAATGGAGTCCCTTTTTGGGTGTTTTCATTGTTTTGTCCCCCAATGTGACATGGCCTCCGCAAACCATTCCTGCTAAATGTGATCTCCAAAAGCCAAATAACGCTCTTTCCCTTCTAAGCCCTGTCGTGTGTCCAAACAGCCGGTTATTACCACATGTGGGGTATTGTTTTACTCAGAAGAAATTGCTTTACAAATTTTGTGGTGTTTTTTTTCCTTTAGTCCTTGTGGAAATGAAAAAAAATTAGCTAAACCTACATTTTCTTTGAAAAAATTTAGATTTACATTTTTACGGCCTAATTCTAATAATTTCTGCAATGAACATGTGGGGTCAAAATGCTCACCGTACCCCTAAATAATTTCCTTGATGTGAGTAGTTTCCCAAATTGGGTCACTTTTGGGGGATTTCTACTGATTTGGCACTGCAAGAGCCCTTCAAACCTGAGATGGTGCCTAAAATATATTCTAATAAAAAGAAGGCCCCAAAATCCTCTAGGTGCTCCTTTGCTTCTGAGGCTTGTGCTTCAGTACATTACCACACTAGGGCCACATGTGGGATATTTCCTAAATCTGCAGAACCTGGGAAATAAATATTAAGTTGCATTTCTCTGGTAAAACAAAAATGAATTTCTACAACAAAAAAAAAGAAATTTGTAAATTTCACCTCTACTTTGCTTTAATTCCTGTGAAACATCTAAAGGGTTAATAAACTTTCTAAATGCTGTTTTGAATACTTTGAGGGGTAAAGTTTTTAAAATGGGGTGACTTATTGGGGGTTTCTAATATATAAACCCTCTGTAAAGGATCTGCCAGGCACAGCAGGGTTAACTCCCAGAACTAATCAGTCAGCACCTGAGAATACATCCCTGAGACTGACTCCTGCTTCCACCATTCAGGCTGGCAGGCTTAGGAGTGGGAGAGCCTATCGTAACCTGGCCAGACTCAGCTAGCTCCCGCCCTCGGTCTATTTAAGCCTGCACTTCCTGTCCCTCTGTGCTTGTTATTGCTTTTGTTTCTTTCCTTGTGGTTTCCTGGCCCAGCTACAGCTCCTGCTATTTTTGATCCTGCTCCATACCGACCCTGGCTTACCGACTACTCTTCTGCTTTTCGTTTTGTACCTCGCACACTCCTGGCTTGACTCGGCTCGTTCACCACTCTGGTTGCTCACGGTGTTGCCGTGGGCAACGGCCCCTTTTCCTTGCTTGTGTTCCTTGTATGTTTGTCGTGTTTGTCGTGCACTTACTGAGCGCAGGGACTGCCGCCCAGTTGTACCCCGTCGCCTAGGGCGGGTCGTTGCAAGTAGGCAGGGACAGAGTGGCGGGTAGATTAGGGCTCACTTGTCCGTCTCCCTACCCCCTGCCATTACATAATAACAAGCCCATACCTAGTCTACCCCTGGTCCCTGACACCACTATGGATCCCCGTGAGACCCTGGCTCAGCAAATGCAGGGTCTCTCCCTACAGGTCCAGGCCCTGGCTCAGAGGGTCAACCAGCCTGATGCTACCCTGGTAGTTCCCCTCACCGCACCTCTTGAACCCCACCTCAAGTTGCCCGACCGGTTCTCAGGGGACCGGAGGACTTTTCTCTCCTTTCGGGAGAGTTGTAGGCTTTACTTTCGTTTAAAGCCTCATTCCTCAGGTTCTGAGAGCCAGCGGGTGGGTATAATTATGTCCCGGCTCCAGGAAGGGCCCCAAGAGTGGGCCTTCTCCTTGGCTCCTGACGCCCCTGAACTTTCCTCCGTTGATTGTTTCTTTTCTGCTCTCGGACTTATTTATGACGAGACTGACAGGACTGCCTTTGCCGAGAGTCAGCTGGTGACCTTAAGTCAGGGTAAGAGACCTGTTGAGGAGTATTGCTCTGACTTTCGGAAGTGGTGCGTAGCTTCTCGGTGGAATGACCCTGCCTTAAAGGGGTTGTCCCAAGTTGATAAATGGAGCTATAAAGCTCCCCCATGTAAAAATAAGAAGAATTCTAATTACCTGTCCGTCGTCCAGCGATGTCGTTTTCTTGATATCGTTGATTGAAGTTGCGGTCGGTCCCTCTTTGTATCCTGCTCGTTGCCTAGGTTCCCGGCCACCGCTATTTACCTTTAGCGGTGGCCGCGCATGCGTAATGACATCCTCTGCGTCCGGAGCAGAGGATGTCATTTACTCATGAACGCGCATCTCGGCGCATCTCGGCGCATGCGCAGGAGATGCAAGGAGATGAAGTGGAAGGCACCCGTCGCGAGAAGTCTGCGCTCCGCTAAAGGTAAGTGTGTGTGTGTGTGTGTGTGTGTGTCTGTGTATATATGGGTGTGTTTGTGTATATGTGTGTGTTTATGTGTGAGTGTATATATGGGTGTATTTGTGTGTATATGTTTGTGTATATTTTTGTGTTTGTGTATATTGGTGTGTTTGTGTATATGTTTGTGTGTGTGTGTTTTTGTATATGTGTGGGTTTGTGTATGTGTTTGTGTATATATGGGTGTGTTTGTGTACATATGTTTGTGTGTATATGTGTATATGTTTGTGTGTATATGTGTGTGTGCTTTTTTGGTGTGTTTATGTGTGTGTGTTTGTGTATATATGGGTGTGTTTGTGTATATGTGTGTGTGTGTGTGTGTGTGTATATATGGGTGTGTTTGTGTATATATGTATATGTTTGTGTATATGTGGGTTTGTTTGTGTACATGTGTTTGTGTATATGTTTGTGTGTATATGTGTGTTTGTGTATATGTTTGTGTGTGTGTTTATGTGTGTGTGTGTTTGTGTATGTGGGTGTGTTTGTGCATATGTTTGTGTGTATATGTTTGTGTGTTTTTGTATATGTATATGTGTGTGTGTATATGTGTGTGTTTGTGTATATATGGGTGTTTGTGCATATGTGTATATGTATGCATATGTGTGTGTGTATATGTGTGTGTGTGTTTGTGTATATATGGGTGTGTTTGTGCATATGTGTATAGGTTTGTGTGTATATGTTTGTGTGTGTTTTTGTATACATGTGTGTTTGTGTATATGTGTGTGTGTTTGTGTATATATGTGTGTGTGTGTATATATGTTTGTGTATATGTTTGTGTATATATGGGTGTGTTTGTGTACATGTGTTTGTGTATATGTTTGTGTGTATATGTGTGTGTGTGTATATGTATGTGTATATGTGTGTGTGTATATGTGTTTATGTGTGTGTTTGTGTAATATATGGGTGTGTGTTTATATGTGTTTGTGTATATGTTTGTGTGTGGTTGTTTGTGTGTGTGTAGGTGAGCATAAGTATCGGTATTGTTCACATTGCTAACTTTTTTTTTTATGTTGTTGCCGATTTTGATGTACCGATTGAACTACGTCTTTCGATTCGTTGGACTACTGCGTAGATCTACGTTTTTTGAAAATTTTAATAAAATGGTTAACGAGGGTTTTGTTGGGGATTTCTTATTTCAATAAAAAAAAATTGTCTTTGTGGTTTTTTTTTCAAACTTTATTAGTGCCTAGATAATGGCAGTTGGCTGATTGACAGCGTCCATTATTAAGGCGGTACTTAGTGTTAGCCGGTGCAGAGGCTAGCACTAACCACCCATTATTACCCCGGTACCCACCACCACCAGGGGTGCCGGGAAGAGCTTGGTACGATCCAGTACCCGACCATCTGTTGTGATGGTCGGGTACTGGGGCGGCCGTAGGCTGGTATTATGAGGCTGGGAAGGGCCAAAAACAGTGGACCTTCCCACCCTTGTAATGCTAGGCTGCTGCTGCTGTGTTGTATCTGGCTGGTTATAAAAATGGGGGGGACCCCCACGTCGTTTTTTTGTAAAATTTAACAATAGACGGGTCCCCCACATTTTTAATAACCAGCCATATACAAGGCCGCAGCAGCCTGGCATTACACGGGTGGGAAGGGCCACTGGTTTAGTACATTCCCAGGCTAATAACACTGTGTTGTTTGTGGCTGGTTATGATAAATTGGTTGGAACCCCATGTCTTTTTAATAAAAATAATAAATAAATAATAAAAAAAAATGACGTGGGGTCCCCCCCACTTTTATAACCAGCCAGATACAACACAGCAGCAGCAGCCTAGCATTACAAGGGTGGGAAGGTCCACTGTTTTTGGCCCTTCCCAGCCTCATAATACCAGCCTGCGGCCACCCCAGAGCCCTACCATCACAACAGATGGTCGGGTACTGGATCGTACCCAGCTCTTCCCGGCACCCCTGGTGGTGGTGGGTACCGGGGTAATAATGGTGTTTAGTGTTAGCCTCTGTACCGGCTAACACTAAGCCTCCCCTTAGTAATGGACCTTGTCACTCAGACAGCGGCCATTACTAAAGTGGTAGTAATAAAACTTGAAAAGAAAAGACAAAGATATAGATAAAATATTTTATTGAAATAAAGCACCCCCAACACAACCCTCATTAACCATTTTATTGATGAAAAAAAAAGCGTCATCTAAGTAGTCCTCGAAACCGACGTAGTCCAAACACCAAACCTGTAAAAAATCAAAAATATAAAAAAAAAAATGAAATAAAACATGTCGTAGGCTTACTTTCACTTTCATGTGTGATACTGACTGTTATACCATGTATAGAAGCCTGCGGCAAAGTTGGCTTAGATACAGGGCGCCAGCAGACAGTATCATACATGGCCATACAGACATATATACAAACAAACATACATACATACATGCAAACATAAATGCACGTATACACATACAAACATGACAACATACATACATGAAAACATACATACAAACATACATACATGCAAACATACCTACATGAAAACACATACATGAAAACATACACACATACAAACATGACAACATACATACATACATGCAAACATACATACATGAAAACATACATACATGCAAACATACATGCACATATACACATACAAACATGACAACATACATACATGAAAACACATACATGAAAACATACAAACATGACAACATACATACAAGAAAACATACATACATACATACATACATGCAAACATACATACATGAAAACATACATACATGAAAACATACATACATACATGCAAACATACATACATGCAAACATACATGCACATATACACATACATGCACATACAAACATACATACAAGCAAACATACATACAAGCAAACATACATACAAGCAAACATACATACATGCAAACATACATACATACAAGCAAGTAAGCATACATACATACATACATACATACAAGCAAACATACATACAAGCAAACATACATACAAGCAAACATACATGCACATATACACATACATGCACATATACACATACATACAAGCAAACATACATACAAGCAAACATAAGTATATGCAAACATACATACATGCAAACATACATACAAGCAAACATACATACAAGCAAACATACAAGCAAACATACATACAAGCAAACATACATATATGCAAACATACATACATGCAAACATACATACATGAAAACATATACATACATACATACATACATACATACAAGCAAACATACATACCTACAAGCAAACATACATACAAGCAAACATACATACAAGCAAACATACATACATGCAAACATACATACATACATACAAGCAAAAATACATGCACATATACACATACAAATATGCAAACATACATACAAGCAAACATACATACAAGCAAACATACATACAAGCAAACATACATATATGCAAACATACATACATGCAAACATACATACATGCAAACATACATACATGAAAACATACATGCACATATACACATACAAACATGACAACATACATACAAGAAAACACATACATACATACATACATACATACATACATACATACCAACATACATAACAACATACATACAAAAATAAACTCACCTAGGACGTTCCCACGAAGAGCTGAACGGTCCCGTCACTTTTCTTCTCCCATTCACAATAACAGAGCGGTGGGCGCAGATGAAGTAATCACGTGGGCCTGATATGATTACGTCATCTGCGCCACAACGCATTGTTACTATGAATGCGAGCGGCGCCAAGAAGAAGGAAGATGGCAAGTGACGGGACTGTTCAGAGCGCCGTTAGAACGTCTTAGGTGATTATTATTTTATTTTATATATTTTTAGTTGTTCGCCGGGTGCTGATGCAGCACCGATGCGGCGGGTACAAAAATGTAGTGACAGGGTGGGGGAGGGAAAAGTGGCTTGCCGAAACGGGGTGAGTGTAGTGTAGTGTAGTGTACAGTACATTCACGGTAAGTTCGTCTCAATCGGGCTTACCATGCCCGCTTGAGACGAACATTCTCCCGATGTTGCTAGAACTACAGTATCTAGCAACATCGGGAGCGCGCACACTGCAGAGCGGAGCGGCTTGATTGACATGGAGCCGCTCACGCCCCTTTTTAGAAAAGATAACCAGCACTTGCTGAGTTATCAAGTGTAAAAAAAAGGCACTTAGGAAATGAATTTTACATTTTTTTTAACACCAAATGTTTTAAAATTCATTTCCTGCTTAGAATGTATAAAAAAAAAAATTTGAGTCAACTTGGGACAACCCCTTTAAGGTGCCAGTTTAGGTTGGGTCTGTCGAATGCCCTGAAAGACCTGCTAGTTAGCTATCCCTCTCCTGACTCCCTAGACCAGGTTATGGCTTTAGCGATACGACTTGACCGACGTCTCAGGGAACGACAACGTGAACGTTTATGTGTTTTCTCCTCCGACTCCCCCATGATGCCTCCCGAAGCTCCGTTGCTTCGTTCCTCCCCGAAAGATTCAGAGATACCTATGCAACTCGGGGCCTCCGTGTCCCCCCAACAACGTAGAGAATTCCGCAGGAAGAATGGTCTCTGCTTCTACTGTGGGGACGACAAGCATCAAGTGAACAACTGTCCTAAGCGTAAGGTTGCAGCCAGAGAACTTCCGCGTCTAAGTGATCATCGGGGAGGTCACTTGGGCGCACAGGTATTTCCCGTAAATATGAAACGTACTAAGATCTTGCTTCCCTTTCAGGTCTCTTTTGGTGGTAGGTCTGCTACCGGCAGTGCTTTCGTGGATTCAGGGTCCTCTACTAATATCATGTCTGTGGAATTTGCTATGTCCCTTGCTATGCCTCTTATTGATTTGCCTAAACCTGTCCCGGTAGTGGGTATCGACGCCACTCCTCTTGCTAATGGTTATTTTACACAGCATACCCCTGTTTTTGAACTCCTTGTTGGCTCCATGCATTTGGAGCAATGCTCTGTACTGTTGATGCAGGGATTGTCGTACGATTTGGTTCTAGGTCTTCCCTGGTTGCAGTTGCATAATCCTACGTTTGACTGGAATACTGGGGAGCTAACCAAATGGGGTAATGAATGTTGTACGTCATGTTTTTCTGTTAATTCTATTTCTCCCCCTAAGGAGGCGAATACTCTACCTGAGTTTGTTCTGGACTTCGCTGATGTTTTCTCTAGGGAGGCCTCCGAAGTGTTACCTCCTCATAGAGAATACGATTGCGCTATCGAATTGGTACCAGGAGCTAAGCTTCCTAAGGGTAGGATATTTAATCTTTCTTGTCCCGAACGTGAAGCTATGAGAGTGTATATCCAGGAATCCCTGGCCAAGGGTTACATTCGTCCCTCTTCTTCTCCGGTAGGTGCTGGCTTCTTCTTTGTGGGGAAGAAGGATGGTGGTCTTAGGCCATGCATTGACTACCGTAGCCTGAATAAGGTCACGGTAAGGAACCAGTATCCCCTTCCTTTGATTCCTGATCTCTTTAATCAGGTTCAGGGGGCCCAATGGTTTTCTAAATTGGATCTACGGGGGGCGTATAACCTTATTCGCATCAAAGAGGGGGATGAGTGGAAGACTGCGTTTAACACGCCCGAAGGCCATTTCGAATACCTCGTCATGCCCTTTGGGTTGTGTAATGCCCCTGCGGTCTTCCAGAATTTCATAAATGAGATTTTGAGAAATTACCTGGGGATTTTTCTGGTAGTGTACCTTGATGACATACTGGTGTTTTCCAAGGACTGGTCCTCCCACGTGGAGCATGTCAGGAAGGTGCTCCAGGTCCTTCGGGAAAATAAACTGTTTGCCAAAACCGAAAAATGTGTGTTTGGGGTACAGGAGATTCCATTTTTGGGTCAAATCCTCACTCCTCATGAATTCCGCATGGACCCCGCCAAGGTTCAGGCTGTGGCGGAATGGGTCCAACCTGCCTCCCTGAAGGCGTTACAGTGTTTTTTGGGGTTTGCTAATTACTACAGGAGATTTATTGCTAACTTCTCGGTCATCGCTAAGCCCCTTACGGACCTCACTCGCAAAGGTGCTGATCTCCTCCACTGGCCTCCTGAGGCTGTCCAGGCTTTTGAGGTCCTTAAGAAGTGCTTTGTCTCGGCCCCGGTGCTGGTTCAGCCCAACCAAATGGAGCCATTTATCGTGGAAGTTGACGCATCTGAGGTGGGAGTGGGGGCTGTCTTGTCCCAGGGTACCAGGTCCCTCACCCATCTCCGCCCCTGTGCCTACTTCTCCAGGAAGTTTTCGCCAACTGAAAGTAACTATGATATTGGCAACCGCGAACTCTTAGCCATTAAATGGGCATTTGAAGAGTGGCGCCACTTCCTGGAGGGGGCTAGGCACCAGGTAACGGTCCTTACCGACCACAAGAATCTGGTTTTCCTAGAATCTGCCCGGAGGCTAAACCCGAGACAAGCTTGATGGGCGTTATTTTTTACCAGATTCAATTTTTTGGTTACCTATAGGGCTGGGTCTAAAAATATTAAGGCTGATGCACTGTCGCGTAGCTTCATGGCCAGCCCTCCTTCGGAGGAAGATCCTGCTTGTATTTTGCCTCCAGGTATAATCATTTCCTCGATCGATTCTGATTTAGTCTCTGAAATTGCTGCTGATCAAGGTGCAGCTCCCGGGAACCTTCCTGAGAACAAGCTGTTTGTTCCCCTGCAATTCCGGCTAAGGGTACTTAGGGAAAATCATGACTCCGCACTATCTGGCCATCCAGGCATCCTGGGTACCAAACACCTCATTACCAGAAATTATTGGTGGCCTGGGTTGCCTAAAGACGTTAAGGCCTACGTCGCCGCTTGTGAGGTTTGTGCTAGGTCCAAGACTCCCAGGTCCCGACCAGCGGGCTTACTGCGTTCGTTGCCCATTCCCCAGAGACCTTGGACACATATCTCCATGGATTTTATCACCGATTTGCCTCCATCCCAAGGCAAGTCGGTGGTGTGGGTGGTGGTGGACCGCTTCAGTAAGATGTGCCACTTTGTGCCCCTCAAGAAACTACCCAACGCCAAAACGTTGGCTACCTTGTTTGTCAAACACATCCTGCGTCTCCATGGGGTCCCTGTCAATATTGTTTCGGACAGAGGGGTACAATTTGTTTCATTGTTTTGGAGAGCCTTCTGTATGAAGTTGGGGATTGATCTGTCCTTCTCCTCTGCCTTCCATCCTGAAACCAATGGCCAAACGGAGAGGACTAATCAATCTCTAGAACAATACTTAAGGTGTTTTGTCTCTGACTGTCAATTTGATTGGGTCTCTTTCATTCCCCTCGCCGAATTTTCCCTTAATAACCGGGTCAGTAACTCGTCAGGGGTCTCTCCTTTTTTTTGTAATTTTGGGTTTAATCCACGGTTCTCCTCCGTTTCACCTGGTAGTTCCAACAATCCTGAGGTAGAGGTCGTTCATCGGGAACTGTGCACAGTCTGGGCCCAGGTTCAGAAAAATCTAGAGGTGTCCCAGAGCGTACAAAAAACTCAGGCTGATAAAAAACGTTCTGCTAACCCCCTGTTTATGGTCGGGGATCTGGTGTGGTTGTCGTCTAGGAACTTGCGTCTCAAGGTTCCGTCCAAGAAGTTTGCTCCCCGGTTTATTGGGCCGTATAAGGTCATTGAGGTCCTCAATCCTGTCTCCTTCCGGCTGGAGTTACCCCCGTCTTTTCGGATACACGACGTGTTTCATGCCTCCCTCCTCAAACGCTGCTCCCCGTCCTTGGCTCCCTCGAGGAGACCTCCTGTTCCCATCCTCACCCCGGAGGGGGTGGAATTCGAGGTGGCCAGGATTGTGGACAGCAAGATGGTCCAAGGCTCCCTCCAGTACCTGGTCCATTGGAGAGGATACGGGCCCGAGGAGAGGACTTGGGTACCCGCCCGGGATGTTCACGCTGGGGTATTGGTCAGGAGGTTCCACCTGCGTTTCCCCAGTAAGCCAGGTCCACTTAGAAAGGGTCCGGTGGCCCCTCATAAAAGGGGGGGGTACTGTAAAGGATCTGCCAGGCAAAGCAGGGTTAACTCCCAGAACTAATCAGTCAGCACCTGAGAATACATCCCTGAGACTGACTCCTGCTTCCACCATTCAGGCTGGCAGGCTTAGGAGTGGGAGAGCCTATCGTAACCTGGCCAGACTCAGCTAGCTCCCGCCCTCGGTCTATTTAAGCCTGCACTTCCTGTCCCTCTGTGCTTGTTATTGCTTTTGTTTCTTTCCTTGTGGTTTCCTGGCCCAGCTACAGCTCCTGCTATTTTTGATCCTGCTCCATACCGACCCTGGCTTACCGACTACTCTTCTGCTTTTCGTTTTGTACCTTGCACACTCCTGGCTTGACTCGGCTCGTTTACCACTCTGGTTGCTCACGGTGTTGCCGTGGGCAACGGCCCCTTTTCCTTGCTTGTGTTCCTTGTATGTTTGTCGTGTTTGTCGTGCACTTACTGAGCGCAGGGACTGCCGCCCAGTTGTACCCCGTCGCCTAGGGCGGGTCGTTGCAAGTAGGCAGGGACAGAGTGGCGGGTAGATTAGGGCTCACTTGTCCGTCTCCCTACCCCCTGCCATTACACCCTCAAAGCCACTTCACAACTGAACGAGCCCCTGTAAAAATATCCTTTTGAAATTTTCTTGAAAATGTGAGAATATTGCTGCTAAAGTTCTATGTCTTATAACGTCCTAGAAAAATAAAAACAATGCCAATCTAAGGTAGACATATGGGAATGTTAATTAGCAAAAATTGTGTTTGGTATAACTGCATGTCAGATTTGAAAAATGAGGCTCTGTCAGGAAGGTCAAAAGTGGCCAAAGAGGGAAGGGGTATATACTTTTATTTACATGGGAGTTTATGGGTGGGAGATGGGCGACGGATGCCTCTGTTTGATGCCATTCGTTGGCCATCCGTCGCCTGTTTTACGAATACGTTTTTTTACTGGATGTTTTTTTTAAATGGGAGTCTATGGCATCCGTCAGGGGTATACGTTTTTTTTTTACATGTTTGCGCTATACTTCTCGGGTTATGTCAGATATAGAGAGAAAGTAAGGTAGGACACATCTGTATTTAAGGTACCTTTCTAACAAAAAGCGATTGTAAAAAGCAAGCAACCCCTTTAGATATTCAATATTTCAGCAAGAATTTGATTACATCCATATTTTCGGGACCTCTCCTGTCCAGGTTCTTCTTCAATAAACATCAATTGCTGAATTTTTCATCCTTAGCACAGTCTGAAAATATCTTCATGTTTTACCAAATATCTTCAATGTTTTATCTACAATTTACGCTTGTAAGACCAATTAGCAAAAATAAGAATTAAGGGGTTCCTGTTTTATTTAAATAGGGTATAACACTTTATAATAAACTACTATGCAAATTTCTAATATACCTTGTGTTTCAATTCCTAAACTTTTTAAAAATATCTGCCTGATGTCAGTGAATGACAACATTTATATACAAAAACCCGTACAAACCTAATACTTATAATAATAGCTGGGGGTTTCTGTATCTAGTCTAGAAAATCCTGTGTGAGCTAATCACATCAGCAGCACAAATATCTCTCCTGTCCTAGGCATTTGCTACAATGTATAGTTTAGGGGAAAAAATGTTTTCCTTTCAGTGACATTAAGCAGAGATCTTGAAAACAGTAAGGAATAAAAGCACAAGTTATACATCTTTTAATACGTATTTCTAATATAACTTGTTACATAAGGCTGGACAACTCTCTATGTAAATTGGTCTAGGGCTTTGATCAAATCTCTGTTGGAAGATCAGGACCCGAAATCGTAGATTCAATCATCACTATAGAGCCTGACTGATCCATTATAAGTCAATTGTGTCTGTGGGCGTGGTTGGTGTTGGGTGTTGTCAGGGCCTGCCTTAGGGGTGTGCGACTTGTCCGAGTGCACAGGACGCTGCACCCTCCAAGCATGTAGGGGGCGCCACTGGGCTCTGCCTCTACTCGGTGCTCTGCTCCTAGTTACACACACGGAATAAATAAGAGCCGAGGAGCAAGAGAAGAGGAGGAAGCTCTGCCCATGGCCCGTCCTGCAAGAAACCTGTGATTCTGTCAGCAAGGAGAGATGGTGAGTGTCTATGTGTGTCTGTGTGTCTCTGTGTGTATATGTGTGTGTATACAGTATATGTCTCTGTGTGTATATGTGTGTGTATACAGTATGTGTGTCTGTGTGTATATGTGTGTGTATACAGTATGTGTCTCTGTGTGTATATGTGTGCGTGTGTGTATACAGTATGTGTGTCTGTGTGTCTCTGTGTGTATATGTGTGTATGCAGTATGTGTCTCTGTGTTTGTGTATATGTTACAGTATCTGTGTGTATTTGTGTTTATATGTGTCTGCATGTGTTTGTCTCTTTGTTAAAATCTGTGTTCAATATAAAGGAAGAACAGATATCTGTGCTGCCCCCTATATACTCTGCTGCCCCCTATATACCCTGCTGCCCTATATACCATGCTGCCTCTTATATACCCGGCTGCCTCTTATTTACCCTGCTGCCCCCTATATACCCTGCTTCCCCTATATACCCTGTGGCCCCTTATATATGCTGCTGCTGCCGCCTATATATCCTGCTGCCCCTATATACCATGCTGCCCCTTATGTACCCTGCTGTCCCTATATACCCTGATGCCCCTATATACCTTACTTCCCCTATATACCCTGCTGTCCCTATATACCCTGCTCCCCTAGATACCTTGCTGCCCCTATATACCTTGCTGCCCCTATATAACATGCTGCCCCTATATAACATGACCCTTATATACCTTGGTGCCCCTTATATACTCTGCTGCCTCTGTGTGTGTGTTTAAATGTGTCTGTGGGTATAGTTATCATCCACAACATTATCTGTACTCAGAGAGTTATCACCGTGTTATCTGTGGTGTTACATAGGACTGCAGGTAACTTCTACTACTGTAAAGGATCTGCCAGACACCGCTTCTGTGTCGACGCCCGTGGGTAATCAGTCTGCACCTGCTCCTAAGTCTGAGAGAGTGACTCCATCTTCTACCAGTCAGGCTGGGAGGCTTAGGAGTGGGAGAGCCTAACACAGCCTGGCCAGACGGAGCTAGCTCCCGCCCTCTGTCTATTTATACCTTCACTTCCTGCTCCTCCAGTGCCTGTGATTCTGCCTGTTTCCTGGCTCTGCTGCTGCTGCTTGAACTATTTGTCCTCTACTTCATTTTGACCCTGGCTTACTGACTACTCTCCTGCTCTGTGTTTGGTACCTCGTACACTCCTGGTTTGACTCGGCTCGTTCACTACTCTCCTCCTCTGCGTTTGGTACCTCGTACACTCCTGGTTTGACTCGGCTCGTTCTCTACTCTCGTTGCTCACGGTGCTGCCGTGGGCAACTGCCTCATTTCCCTAGCTTCTGTGTACCCTTGTCTGTTTGTCTGTCGTTCACTTATTGAGTGTAGGGACCGTCGCCCAGTTGTACGCCGTCGCTTAGGACGGGCCGTTGCAAGTAGGCAGGGACTGAGTGGCAGGTAGATTAGGGCTCACTTGTCTGTCTCCCTACCCCGGCATTACAACTACATTATCTGTACTCCGTTATTACCATGTGTTATCTGTGGTGTTACATAGGACTGCATGTGAAATCTACTACATTATCTGTACTGTGTATACACCGTGTTCCAAATTATTATGCACATTGGATTTAAGTGTCATAAACATTTAATTATTAGTTTTTCAATTAAACTCATGGATGGTATTGTGTCTTAGGGCTCTTTGGATCTTTGTAATCAATCTCAGACACCTGTAATACTTAGTTTGCCAGGTGTGCCCAATCAAAGGAAAACTACTTAAGAAGGACATTCCACATTATTAAGCAGGCCACAGGTTTCAAGCAATATGAAAGAAAAAGGATCTCTCTGCTGCCGAAAAGCGTGAAATAGTGCAATGAAAACATTGGATATTTCCAGAAAACTTAGGCGTGATCATCATACTGTGAAAAGATTTGTGGCTGATTCAGAGCACAGACGGGTTCGTTCAGATAAAGGCATAATGAGGAAGGTTTCTGCCAGACAAATTAATAGGATTAGGAGAGCAGCTGCTAAAATGCCATTGCAAAGCAGCAAACAGGCATTTGAAGCCGCTGGTGCCTCTGGAGTCCTGTGAACCTTAAGGTGTAGGATCCTCCAGAGTTTTGCAAGTGTGCATAAAGCTATTATTCGGCCACCCCTAAACAATGCTCACAAGCAGAAACGGTTGCAGTGGGCTCAGAAATACATGAAGACTAATTTTCAAACCGTGTTGTTTACTGATGAGTGCCGTGCAACCCTGGATGGTCCAGATGGATGGAGTAGTGGATGGTTGGTGAATGGCCACCATGTCCCAACAAGGCTGTGACGTCAGCAAGGAGGTGGCGGAGTCATGTTTTGGGCTGGAATCATGGGGAGAGAGCTGGTAGGCCCCTTTAGGGTCCCTGACGGTGTGAAAATGACCTCTGCAAAGTACGTAGAGTTTATGACTGACCACTTTCTACCGTGGTACAAAAAGAAGAACCGTGCCTTCCGTAGCAAAATTATCTTCATGCATGACAATGCACCATCTGATGCTGCAAAGAATACCTCTGTGCCATTGGCTGCTATGGGCATAAAAGGAGAGAAACTCATGGTGTGGCCCCCATGTTCCCCTGACCTCAACCCTATTGAGAACCTTTGGAGCATCCTCAAGCAAAATATCTATGAGGGTGGGAGGCAGTTCACATCAAAACAGAAGCTCTGGGAGGCTATTCTGACATTCTGCAAAGATATTCAAGCAGAAACTGTCCAAATACTCACAAATTCAATGGATGCAAGAATTGTGAAGGTGATATCAGAGAAGGGGTCCTATGTTAACATGTAACTTGGCCTGTTAAGTTTTTTTTTGATTGAAAGAGCTTTTGATTTCTGTAAATATGACCTCCTGATGCTGCAAATTCAACAAATTACCATTTTAGTTCTCTTTACAACCTTTAAAATGTTTTGATCTCTGTTGTGCATAATGATTTAAAAAAGGGCATTTTGAGTTTTTTACTTGTAAAAAAAAACCTGTTATCATTAGGGGATTTGTTCAATAAAATTAGCATTATACTCCAACGTTTGATGGCTTGAAGATTATACTGACTGTCATTTGCATCGACTATTTAGGAAAATCAGCGAAAAATAACATTTGCATAATAATTTGGAACGTGGTGTGTATGTGTCTGTGTGGGTATATATGGGTCTGTATGTGAATGTGTCTTTGTGCTTGTATATATGTTCCTTTTATGTATTTGTCTATGTTCCTGTCTGTGTATTTATCTGCCTGTGTGTGTGTGTGTGTGTGTGTGTGTGTGTGTGTGTGTGTGTGTATATATGTGTTTCTACGTCTATATATTTACCTGTATGTACATATTCCAGAATGTGTGTATGTATATTTGCCAGTATGTCTAAATATCTGTCTTTATGCATGTACAGTGTATATGTTCTAGTATGTGCGTGTCTATATATGTGGTTAATTTTTGGTTTGTGTAGGGGGCGGCAATAGAGAGTCCCGCACAGGGCACCATCCATCCGAAGGCTGGCACTGGGTGTGGTGCATGTGTTGACATGTTTGCTGCCATCTACAGGTTGTGTTTATGTAGTGGCTGTTGACCTTTGTAGTATTGTTTGTGTCTCAATAATGCTATTATTGTTATCAGGGCCGCCATCAGGAATTTCAGGGCCCCCTACAGCTAAATTTTCTGGGCCCCCCTACCGTGGCACCGCCTGTTAACGGTACTTCGTCCAGCACCATATCATGGTACCCAGGGCCGCCATCAGCGGGGGTATTATGGGTACTGATGTGAGAGGCCCGGCCAAACCTAATTGAAAGGGGGGCCCGGCAAACTGCCGCGACTTGCCTTTGGTAGAAAAGAAAAACAAACCCCTGCAATGGGGCTTGTTTTTTTCACCAAAAGAATGTCGTGAGCTGCGGGCCCCCCTTTCAATTAGGTTTGGCTGGGCCTCTCACATCAGTACCCATAATACCCCCCCTGATGGCGGCCCTGGGTAGCATGGGGGTCGTCATGGGGGCCGTGAAAATCACGCGCGTTGCACGGATGTATTACACGTTCGTCTGAATAAGCCCTAACAATAAGGCCCAGTTCACAGAGTTTTTGGGCCTTGATATTGACTCGGACACTGCGTCAGAATCAGCACCAAACAACTTCCAAAACCGCCTCCCATTGATTTAATCTGAAATCAATGGGAGCCAGTCGCGGAAAAAAGAAAAAGCAGCACGTCCTTTCTTGCCGCGGTTCCGCCTCTGACCTGCCATCGAAATCAATGGGAGGCAGAAAATGCATTTTTCGCTGCGTTTTTTGTCTGCTGTCCTCAATCGCAGCGGGCAAAAAACGCAGCAAAAAACGCAGCAAGATAGTGTGGGCAGGTCAAAATCTGACTCAAAATTCTTTAAGGAATTTTGAGGCAGATTTTTTCGGCCTGCAAAATACTCTGTGTGAACAGGGCCATACCATAAACAGCACTTTGAGACACTTTACTCACCGTGTCAGAAGAGCTGCTCCCACTCCAGTCCTCTTCAGGCGATGTCTTCGGTCCAGATGTCGTCCTTGACCTCCAGGCTCCAGAAAATGCCGGGGATCGTAGAACTCCTGCCGCCGCGCAAGAACTGGACTCCTCCCCCTCTCCTTACGCAGCTACGCTCTGGAGAAGGAGGACGAGGCGGAGTCGGACGAGGAGGACGATGAGGAGGCGGAGTTGGAGGCGGGCCAGCAGGTAAGTAAACTGTGCGCCGCTGTCCCTGTGTGGCTGTCCTTCCCCGTAGATCGGACTTGTGTTGCGGGCGCACCGCCTCCCTCTCGGCGGCGCGCCTGGTCATTCGCGCGTGGGCGCGAGCTTGCGGTCGTTCGCGCGCGCGCAAGTGGTGTTTCGCGGCGGTGATGAGAGGGGGGCCCGCAGCTCACGGCATTGTTTTGGTGAAAAGAACAGGCCCCATTGCAGGGGCCTGTTTTTTTCTACCAAAGGCAAGTCGCGGCAGTTGCCGGACCCCCCTTTCAATTAAGTTTGGCCGTGCCCCCTACACTAGTACCCCTAATACCCCCCTGATGGCGGCCCTGTGTAGCGCGAATCACGCGCGTCACCCGGAAGTGCTTCCGTGTGCCGTGCACGATTTGCACGCACCCAATGACTTCAATGGGTGTGTGCTGCGTGAAACACGGGCAAGTATAGGACATGTCGTGAGTTTTACACAGCGCACACACGCTGCGTGAAATTCACTGACAGTCTGAGCGGCCCCATTCACTAACATAAGTCAGTGCGACGTAATAAGTATCACGGACGTATAACCCGTTCGTGTGAATAAGGCCTTATATTGTCATTTGTAGTGAATTTTCAGTGCGCAATCCGCACCAAAAATAGGAGGCAAGCAAGTGGCTTATTCAGAAGTCCATGTTCGGTCTGTGATATAAGGACCGTGTATCGGCCATATTTCCCGGACCGACCACAGTTCAGGGAGCCGGGTTTCTAGCATCACAGTTATCTATGATCATAGTCCCTCCCTTCCCGTGGGAATACTGTCCCCGGTCCCGTACTGAAAGCATCATTACAGTATGGGACAGTATTCCCGCAGAGAGGCAGGGACTCCCAGCAACACTGATAACTATGATGCTAGGAGTCCGGCTCCATCACGCTCCGTATGTGACGGACCGAATGCGGCCGTCTGAATAAGGCCTTAGTCTAGTTACACAGTGCGGTGAAATCCCATTTTTTTGCCACAATTTTTGCAAAAAAACGTGACTTGACCGCACTGTGAGAATATAGCCTAACAGCACTTTTCATGTTTTGTATCTTTTTTTTATGCAATTTTCGTAATTGCGGCACAAATCACGCGGTTTTGCCGCGATTTTTATATAATCGCGGCAAAACTGCGCCATTTTTGCCGCGATTACGAAAATCGCGGCAAAAAAGCGCTAGGAAAACGAAAAAATACCAACAAACTTTTTAACCAACTTTATACAATCTACAAATGGGGTCATGGGGATGGGAAGCAGGATGGATAGGGGAACATACTCACCAGCCTGCAGGTCCGGTCGGCAGTGTAGAGGAGCTGGGGGGCGGGATCTCCACACGCAGCTTCAGCACATGCTGCATCTTCCCCTCCAGTGAAGCTACAACAGGTATGCAGGGGCTGCCGCGAGTGTCGCTAGGGGAGTGTCGCTAGGGGGGTGACGCTAGGGGGGTGCCGCGGGCGTTGCGAGGGGGGCCCGTGAGCGTTGCGAGGGGGGGGGGCCGTGAGCGTTGCGAGGGGGGGCCCGTGATCGTTGCGAGGGGGGGGGGGGCAACAGTCCGAAGGGGGGGGGGTGCGACGGCAGCCCGGCGGGCCCCTTTTACTTCATTCATGTGGCCGGGCCCCTGACGGGAGTACCAGTAATACCCCCCTGATGGCGGCCCTGATTGTTATACCTTACATGGCTCCTAGAAACAGTTGGTGTCCGACGTGTGATGGATCCATCATCATTCGAATTCCATTTTTCTGATCCTATGATGGAACAGAAAAACTGAATTTACAATACAGTGATGGGAGAAAGGGAAGGGATGAAACAAAAATTATACACATTGACACAGGAGCTGATATTTTTTATCTAGTAAATTAGATACCATTTTTGGCAGTAAAAAACGCAGGAAATAGTGTGTTTTTTTCCCCGCAGCGGAATTACTGCTAGCTTCTGCGGAATTGCTGCATACATTTTCTGCAGCTTTTCTGTTACGTATGGACAAGCCCTAAGGAAGGCTAGTCGTCTCTGGAGATTGAACCTTCTTTTCTCCAGACAGAGGGAGTGCCCCCTTGTTTTTTGAGGTGGTTTTACATGGAACAGGTTATCACTATATTTCTTGTATGGGCCATTAATATATTTATATAAGTTAATCATGTCCCCCTTAGTCGTCCTTTTTCATGGCTAAATAGGTTTAATTCTTTTCATCTTTACTCATAACTTAGATTCTCCATGCCCCTTATTAGCTTCGTTGTTCTTCTTTGTATTATTTATAACTCCAGGGCATCCTTTCTATGAACTGGAGCCCAGTACTGAACTGCATATTCTAGATGAGGCCTCACTAATGCTTTGTAAAGTGGTAATATTATATCCCCGTCCCACGAGTCCATGCCCCTTCTAATACACGACAATATCTTGCTGGCCTTTGAAGCAGCTGATTGACATTGCATGCTGTTATTTAGTTTGATTTACAAGTACACCCAGATCCTTCTCAACAAGTGACTCACCCAGTGCAGCTCCCCCTAGGACATATGATGCATGCAGGTTGTTGGTACCCAGATGCATAACTTTACATTTATCTACATTAAACCTCATTTGCCAATTGGATGCCCAAACACTTAGTATGTTCAAATCAGCTTGCAATTTACGGACAGATTTTATAGACTGAACAATACTACATAGCTTGGTGTCATCTGCAAAAATAGAAATAGTGCTATTAATCCCATGCTCTATATCATTAATAAATAAGTTGAATAATAGTGGTCCCAGCACTGAACCCTGGGGTACACCACTTATAACCGGGGACCATTCAGAGTAGGAATCATTGACCACAACTCTCTGGATACGGTCCTTGAGACAATTTTCAATCCAATTACAAACTATACTTTCTAATCCTATAGTCCTTTATTTACCCATGAAAGTACAAGGCACAATTCAAATAAACTAAAGTAAAATAAATAAGACACAGAAAACAGATATGTGGATAAAAAGGCTGCAATGTTTATTATTATTGATTATATTTGGTAACCCTTAATAAAAATACTTTAAAAACCAAAATAGTTAAAACCAATATAATAAAAAACACATATAAGAGTATCAAAATTTTTCCCGCCGTTCTCCACAGCGCCCATATCAGGTGAAGACTCCAGGTGATGGGCAGATTAATGAAAACTTCTAGAAGCCAACAGGTAAGTACGACCTGAAACAAAAGAAGGGGGGGGGGGGAGAAACCAACACCAAAGCACCTAAAAACAGAATTTAAATTAACAAAACAATACCTAATAACACAAAATAATATGCCTGTACCATCATGTGTCCCCCAAGCAATACTGCTCTGCCCATGTTCTAGGAGCCACTGAAGATTGGATATTCTGCGTTACTAGTCCCAAATCAAATCCCATAAATGTGCTGGGCATTCCATTCCGATTAAATCCGCGTCTGGAGGCAATTCCCAAAATCTCACCCACTGAGAACGAGACAAACAATCTGCTAAAATATTCTTTTTACCTTCTATATAATTCGCTTTCAACCAGATATTAAAAGGCATACAGCATAAAACGAGATGTCTCAATAATTTTACTACAAAATCTGACTTGGAAGAAAGGGTATTAATTGCGAAGCATACACCTTTATTATCAGAGTAAAGTAGAATTCGTCTATTCTGAAAATAAGATCCCCATAAAACAATAGCCACAATTACCGGGAATAACTCAAGTAAAACTATGTTTTTTGTAATCCCATTGTTTAACCAAGAAGACGGCCATTGCTCTGCCTACTTGTTGTTCCAGAAGGCAACATAGCCTACACTACCAGCAGCGTCAGTAAACAGAGAAAGACTATCAGAGTCCAGAAAATCATGTTGCCATCAACTATGCCCATTAAAACTAAGGAGAAAATCAGACCATAAACTTAAATCCTCCTGCAACTGTAATTCTAATGTGAGAACCAGGAGTTTTGAGACCCCTAGTAGAGAAATACAATCTTTTAACCCTACTAGCAAAATTGAAAAGCCCTAATAAATATTTAATGTCCTTTAATGTGGTTTTCTTTCTAGCCATCATGACAAATAATAAACATCTTATTTTATGTAATTTCACAGAAGTTAATCTTAATTCCATTTTTTCTGAATCAATAATAATTCCTAAAAACTCTAACGATAAACAAGGAAAAACAGGTTTTTCCTTAGCAATCGGGACACCAAATAACTCAGAAAACTCAAAAAACTATTTAATAACAACAAACAAGAACTAGAACTAGAAGGACTGATAAACAAAAAGTCATCCAGATAATTTAAAATTCTTCCTTCCAAAACTTCCGATTCAATGACCCAGTGCAAAAAACTGGAGAAATACCTGCATGACATAGAAAATCCCATAGGGAGACATTTATCATTATAAAATGTATTATCAAAATGAAAACCCAAAGAATTAATACCTTTCCGCTGTACAGGCAATAACCTAAAAGCAGATTTGATATCAGCTTTTGCTAATAATGCTCTATGACCACAACTACGTAAAATACTAATTGCTTGATCAAACGAGGCATATTCTACTGAATAAAAATATTGATCAATCTCATCTGGATTCATCTATAATCACCTACTTCCTTCTTTGGAACTATGCCTAACGGTGATAATCGAAAGTTATCAAAAGGCTGGTGGGAAAAAGGGCCCGCTATTCTCCCTAAGTCTAATTCCTTCTGTAATTTTTGTCTAACTATATCTCTATGCATATTAATTGATTTTAGATTATCTACCCAATAACAGCCTATACCACGAAATTCAGGTACCTGAAAACCTTTCAAAAAACCAAGATAAATTAGTTCAGCTTTCTCCCTGTCGTGGTAGCTCTCAAACCATGGGAGCATTCTTTCCACTTTCACTGGAGTCAGTGCTTTTAGATAAATGCTCGTTCGTGTTAAGTTGCATGGTTTGATTGACCATTGTTTTTTAAAACATCTTGACATGGCATGACTGCCCCCACAAAATGAGCTCTCATGTTTATACTTGCAATTATTCAACCATTTACAAGTTGATTCATTGTAAGCGAAACAGACACCCTTACGCATATTACCGTGCAGGGGGTTAGTCTGTTTATAACAGTTAATCTGTGAGGCAACTTCAAATTAATCCATAATCCTACATCTTTAACACCCCATTTAATTCTGGGGTGCACCGCCAATTTTTTGCCAAACACTTCATCATAATTGTACCATGCAAAACCACCAAAGTTTTGATAAGCTTCTAAAATAATGTCAAGTTGCTGAAAAAGCCCTGAACAAAACTCAGGGTGACGCTCTCCTAATACAGAAGCAAAGATGCAAAACGCTTGTAACCAATTATTAAAAGATCTTGGTAAAGTACGCTTTCTCTCAGCCTCAGATTTCTCATCCTTCTTATCACTGCGAACCACATGATCTTTTGCTGAGGGCAGCAGTGATAAAAGGTCAATAAATTAATTTCATTACATTAGAATTAAAAACAGGAACATTATTAACATTTTCACATGAGAACAACTAGCTACACTAGTAGTTGTTGGAGGTTTAACGCAGACTTTCGAAACAGAAGGAGAAGCTGCAGAATTTAACATAAACTCAATAAATGAAGAAAATTTGACATTAAATCAGCATTAATGACATTTTGTGGTACATTTGAGATCTCACCAGTCCTCGCTAGCGCCTCCTGGGGTAATCCAGAGGATACTTGCTTCCCTTGATTTAAAATCTGCTCCCGCTGAAGTGGATACTGTGAGAGATTTACCTCAGATTTTAATCCAGGTTGGTAAGAACAGCCAACTCCATCTGTGTGAAAAAATCCACGATCCTGGACTGAAGAACTAGCAGCTGAAGAGTTAACTATTGCAACCTCAGCATGGCTCTGCTGAGTTGAAGAGGCACTCGCCGCCCTTGAAGATGCTGAAGTTCGGCTCCTGTCCCTGACCGGAAGTGCACCACTGTGCCGCGAATGAGAGGAGAAACTCAGCTGTCTTCTTACATCTGGAGGCCCGGTTCCTCCTTGCTTGCTTTGTCGGCGGTACTGGCGTTCCCTCCTCTGTGATGCAACCCCTCTGCGACATCTCCTCCTGAATGTCGTCATCGCCGGCGGAAGTCATCATACCCGGCGCCGGACTTCTTATTTGTTCCAATGCAGGTTGCGGCTCTGGGATGCTCAAGCAGCTTCGCAGCCAGTCTTCTCCTCCTGCTGTCTCCGCCCGGACGATGAGCTGCCGAACGAGGTCTTCCATCTGCGCTGGTCACAGGGACGCTGATCGCAGGAACGGTCAGAAACTGGCACTGGACCTCAAAGACAGTGGCTTTATAAAGGAATATCTTCCCGCCAAAACATCTGAGCTGTCAATCAAGTTCAACTCCTGGTGCCAGGCAGAATCTTGAGTATCAACATTTTTCCTGCCGTTCTCCACAGCTACCAATCGGGTGAAGACTCCAGGTGATAGGCAGATTAACTAAAACTTCTAGAAGCCAACAGGTAAGTACGACCTGAAACAAAAGAAGGGGGGGGAGAAACCAACACCAAAGCACCTAAAAACAGAATTTAAATTAACAAAACAATACCTAATAACACAAAATAATTTAAATATGCCTGTACCATCATGTGTCCCCCAAGCAATACTGCTCTGGGGGCCCCCTGTCATGGTAACACAAACCCCAACATATAAACATACAAATAAATGACAACCGACAACTTTATAATTGGAAATATAGGCCGCAATGTTTATTAAGGGTTACTCAAGAATAAATAATTCAAACAACATAACCATAAAATTATTGAAAATTCATTAATCAATCATCATCAAATTATTGAACCAAGTCCCCCCAGCATTAGCTGGGAGACTAAACCCCACTAGTAAACATCGCGACAGAGAAACCCTTTTAAAAAAGGGCTGGGCGGGGCTTGTCTTGAATCCTCTTCAAACGGCCCGGAACACTGCCGAACACCAGAATTTAAAGAGGAAATCTTCCTGCCGTTGCTGCTCATTATCCAATCAGTAAAAAGCGCGGGCTTCACGAGCGCAAGGTGGAAAATTCCAGAACCTGCTCGTACATTCCTGTACAGCTGACCTCAACCTGACCCATGCAGGTAAGTACCAACTGTGATAATAAAAGAGGGGTGGGGAGGAAGAAACCAAACCAGACACCACATACCTTTTGAATCATAAAAATTATGTGGGGCTGTGATATCATGTGTCCCCCAAGCGATTGCTATGGGGGGCCCTGGCATGGTAACACAAACCCCAGCATATAAACATACAAATAAATGACAACCGACAACTTTATAATTGGAAATATAGGCCGCAATGTTTATTAAGGGTTACCCAAGAATAAATAATTCAAACAACATAACCATAAAATTATTGAAAATTCATTAATCAATCATCATCAAATTATTGAACCAAGTCCCCCCAGCAATAGCTGGGAGACTAAACCCCACAAGCCATGAATCATCGATACATGGCCCCCCCCAAACATCGCAGCCATTTTTCAATAACATTTTGCAGCCCTAAATTAAAAATATCAATCCCCACTTCAGAAAGATGAATACCATCCGACCTATAAAGGCCTGAGGTAAAACCCTCCAGATCAATATGTCTGTATGAAAAACCCCCTAAAGAGGGTAAATACTTTTCCATTGCTCGATTGACTCTCTTTCTTATTTTCTCTAAATATGAACATACCTTACCTGTCAATAATAATCGAGGAACAATTTCCGAAAAAATTAAAACAGAACTGGGAAACATTCATTGTATTACAGCTAAATCCCTTCTCATTTCCCAAATTAGAACTAATGTCCTAACTTTTCCAATGTCATTACCACCAATATGAATTATTAAAACGTCCGGACATGGCCAAGACGAATTCAGTTTCTTCAATTCAGCCATAACTCTCTTCCACTGTAATCCTCTTATATCCCACCAACAAATATTAAAAACATTCGGATCAAAAGATAAATTCTCTGAATAACTCCGCTTGCTTGCTCTCTTCTGAGCCCAAAAGATAAGAGTGACCAACTATCCAGACCACTAATTTTTTACCTAGAGGAAATAATAATTAATTCATAATCAACAAGTCAGGTCTAATATATAGTCTAAATCTGTTTGATTCCCATCTACCTATACGCTTAATTATTGATTCATCCAAAACTAATCTGGCTGCTTCCGTAGCAGCCCCTATTCTAAAGGAGTGGGATGAAAATGTAAAATCACCCAAGTCTAACAAAACTAAACATTTCTTAAAAATTGAAGTAAATTGGAACCTGGTTAATGGAGACATATCCTGGTGTAACAAAAAGGGGCCTGTAACTGCAGGTCTAATTTTAAACCATTCCTGAATATTTAGTACCGGACAAATTTCAGAGCCTTCGAACTTATCTAGACGAATGCAGAAACCACGACCAGACTGATCTGTTTTTGATTTTCTCAAGAAAATAGATACAAACGAACTTCTTAACTGAACGTCTTTACAATCTAAACCAGAACTAACTTTTTTATTAATTGATACTAATTCACCTATTCTTAATGCTGCAAAGAAGGCAACTACAAACGCTGTGCGAAATAAACAAACTTCAAAACTATCAAAACAAATCTGCTCCAAAGCAGACCACAACTTTCTCAAAAGATCAACAGAAATAGGTCTCCTACCATCTGAGCAAGAAAAATTCCTCCGATAACCCTTCAGTAATTACTTGACTGGAAAACAATTGATTGGTTGTGAACCCAATAATTTCCTAAAAAATGAAATTCCTGCTAGGATTTTTGAAATGTAAGACGCAGAAAATTCATTCTGAATTAGATCACAGTTAAATAATAAAAATAAACTAACATCATCATGTAAATAGAAGACTTAGAGAAACAAGAAGTCATTACGCCACAGATAAAATTTGCTAATTTTTTATTATATTAGGGACATACAATACAAAATACAAACATATAAAATTCAAAGAAGGATCCAAATAAAAGAAGGAACGCAGTGTAAGGGCTTCAAGAGAAAATAGGAGTTAGGGTATGGAGCCCACGACAACAAAAGTTCTCTGGCACAAATTCGCTATCAAATATAGATCACATGTGGTATGGTCTAGATAGTATAGTACATAACTATAGGTTAGTAGTAATAGCAAAGTATACATAGGGAGGAAAGTCACTCTGAAGCCATATTTATCCACAGTAGCTGTAGTGTAAAGAATTAATTACTGTAGTTAGTTATACATGTAGGTATAGACCAAAAGCCGAAGGTATCGTAATAGGACTAAAGTTGCCAGGAAAAAAACATCAAATATCCATTGCCTGTATAGATCAAGAAGAACCTACACAGGACATGAGAAGTAAATGAAGGGAGGCTTACCCATGAAAATGACTGTTGTAAAACGCCCCACGCTGCAGCCTGAAAAGGTTGCGCCCCGACGCGCGTTTCACCAATCTGGCTTCCTCAGGGGGTAGTGTTTTAGATGCTGTCCATGTCATGCTTTAAATACGACTAAGTTAATTATAGAATGTAGGACACCGGTGTCTATCCTCCGGTTCCTGGTCTAACGGCGCATGCGCAGGAACCTGACTTGAGACGCGAGATCCCTGTCCTCCGTCGTCACGCCCGCAGTGTGCCTGCGTGCCCCCAAGGACGCGTGTCCATGGAGACCAAGCAGGCACAGTGCGAGCGTAGAGACGACGGAGAACCAGGGCGAGGCTCCCAGGTTCACTCGCAACATACGCAACCCCAGGACAGGGAGAGGTGTTTGGATCAGTATAAAACTATGTTCTATATTTGCGAGGTAGACATGATTAGAAGTATGAAGATTATATTGATATGGTGTTAATTCCCACAACGAAAAATTATGTATATATATAAAAATGAAGGAGATGAAAAGAAGTGAAGGGGAAGATGGTATCACGAAAACGTGAAAAAGCCAACATAAGTGCAAAAATATATGAACAACAATTATTATAAAAATTTAATAAAATTACATACTATGGTGCACAAATGTGTAAGAGTATATACATACAGTACAATATAATAGTTTACAGAAAATCTTGTATTATAAAAAGTATAAAGGTGTTAATATAGTGTTATTTCCCAAAAAGGGTAAAAGAAAGAAAAATAGAATAGAAGAAGGAAAGAAAAAAGAGAAATACAAAGGAATAGAAGAAAAAAACAAAAAAAGAAGATGAAGAAGAGAAGGAAAAAAGGAGAAAAGCCGAAAGAGAAGATCACAACGTACAAGGGGAACGTATGTACGGAAATATATAACCAACATTAAATTGTGACAGTTTAATAAAAGTACAATTCATAATATACAATTTGTGTGAAATATATCAACAATTGAAAAATAAATAATCAGTAATAAATAAAAAACTGGAAAATACCAGTATCATAAGAAATAACAAAAATTACTAAGTTATTATAAAACACATCAATAACAAGTGAAATAGAAAGATCATGAATAACATGAATATAAGACGCATAAACAATATATATTTAAAGATTAGCGATAAGTGAAATCAGAATCGGATAACAAAAAAGAAGAACCACAAAATATAAATGAAAATAATAAATGTAGAAAGAAAAAAATGAAAAAATGGGGGGGAAGGATAAAGAGGGAGGTGGGAGAGGGGTATACATCATACGAATATTATGGCAATTCAAAGCCAAAAAATCCAAAAAAGTATACAGAAAATTAATAATATTTCTTGAAATATTAAACAGAATCAAAAAATAATAATTAATTATATTCTTCTTGTCCGTGGGTGTTAGTCGATACATCGGAGATGTGATTCCATAGTATATCGAAAGGACCGCAATGTTGGAATCACTCGATCTAAGCATGACACTACAGAAAAAACAGGCATTAGTATTGGTTAAGAACATTTAAAATACAGGTTAAAAATAAAGGGAAGTTGGTTTAGAGGGGGTTTACTGGCCGGATCGCATAGTATTCCCAAGGGGCAACATAGTATGTTACAGAAAGGCAGAGAAACTTAGATTTTCATTGAGACCATGAGGGCTCATGGTACCCAATGTAATAATCCACCTGCACTCTTTTTGTGCAAGTATCTTTTTGACATCCCCCCCTCTGACACCGCAATGTATCCGGTCAATGCCTCTTACACGAAGGGTTCTGGGGTCACATCCATGTTTTAATTTAAAGTGTCTCGGGATAGTTTTTAAAGTCGTCAGGTCAACTACATCTTTTGCTGCTGATATATAGCGTACATGTTCCCTTACCCGTAGTCTTAGCTGTCTGGAGGTTAAGCCCACATAAACCTTGGGGCAGTCGCATGTGGCGTAGTATATCACGTGAGTGGTACTACACGAGATATACTGCAATATTTTAAAACGTCTGTCCGTCTTTACAGAGTCAAAGGTTGTGGTCCTCAAAACATTTGGACACGCTATGCAGTTACCAGAGGGGAAACAGCCTTGAGCCGGGCCTCTGGCCGAGAAAGGGTTCGCTTTTTTAGGGACATAATGGCTCTGTATGAGGATGTCCCTAAGATTCCTGCTTCTTCTTGCTGTCATTTGAGGATGTGAGGGTAAGGCTGGAGCAAGTGTTGTCTCCAGTTGTAAGATAGGCCAATGTTTTTGTAGAATCTCTCTCATAGTTTGCCATTGGTTATTGTGAGTCGAGATAAATCTTATCATGCTGGGCGTCTTTTCTTTCTGTTCTAGAGGTGGTGGATTAAGTAGATGTTTACGCGCCACTCCCTTAGCCCGATTATAGCCCTTCTTAATGCAGCGATGGCTGTAACCCCTCTCTCTAAAACGTTCCCTTAAGTCTTGGGCTTGATTTTCGAAGCTACAGTCCGATGAGCAGATCCGCCTCATCCTCAGAAACTGACCAACCGGGACAGCTTTAACTGTGGAATAGGTATGTGCCGATGTCGCATGTAAGAGGGAGTTGACCGACGTCTCTTTCCTAAAGACGTCGGTCTGTAATCTCCCATCTTGATCTGCTGTAATGGATATATCCAAAAAGTTCACCCTTTGTCTATCGTGGGTAAATGTCAACTTTATGTTCCAAGTGTTGATATTCAGATTTTGCATAAAGTTGACAAGTTGTAATTCAGTACCCTGACAGATAATTAATATATCGTCGATATAACGCAGCCAGCATAGCACATGGTTATCGGCGTAGGCGCTGTCGCCATGCACAACCCGCCTCTCCCAGAGGCCCAGAAACAGGTTGGCATACGACGGCGCGCACGCCGCCCCCATGGCCGTGCCTTGTTTTTGGACATAAAAAGAGTCTTTGAAGACAAACAGATTATGCGTCAGGATGAACTCCAGCAGATCAACTATCAGGTCACATAAATGGCTGTCCCGGTTGCTCATTCCGAGGAAGAAGCGGACCGCGTCAATGCCATCTTGGTGTCTAATACACGTGTACAAGGACTCCACGTCTGCTGTGACCAGTAGCATGTCTGCCTCCAGATATGTTCCATCAACTCTTTTGAGTACTTCAGTGGTATCTTTAACATATGATGGTAGGCACTCGACTAAAGGTTTCAAATAAAAGTCGATAAACTTGCACACTGGTTCACAGAGACCACCAATCCCTGACACTATCGGACGGCCTGGGGGATCCCTAATATTTTTATGAATTTTGGGGAGAAGGTAAAAAGTGGGAATTTTAGGAAATTCCACAACTAAGCCATCCAATATTTTTTTAGGGATAATTCCTTTTTCAAAGGCGCTATTCAGAATTTTTATTAGGTCCAAAGTAAAAGTGCCTATAGGATTATAGCTCAATTTACAATATGTATCTTTAATCCGCAATTGACGGAAGACTTCTTTCTCATATTGTTTGGTTGGCCAGACCACAATGTTACCCCCCTTGTCCGCTGCTTTAAAAACCACATCTTCTAATGATTGTAGAGATTTAAGTGCTGTCCGTTGTGCAGCAGTAAGGTTGTCATGCCTATTGTTGATGGAGATCTGTTTGAAATCTTCCATCACAGGTTTTGTAAAGATCTCCACTTGTGGACACAGGGACAAGGGGGGGGAACCTTCTGGACCGGGGTACAATCAAATTGGGGAACCCACCTTGCTCTAAGGGGATTTGTTACTGCAAAAGTTCCTCCAGGGCAAGTAAAGTTTCTCTTTCCAAAGGGCTGTCCAAACCCAAATGCTGAATGCCCCTCCCGTGGAGTTTCCGTAATACCAGCTTCCGTGAGAAAAGGAACAAATCTTTTACTGCTGTAAAGAAGTCAAATTGATTACTTGGGGAAAATGTGAGTCCCTTATTTAAAATCTCACATTGCGTGTCAGAGAGGGTGTGTGTCGACAAATTAATTACCTCCAAGTTTCTTGATTTTTTGCCCCCAGAGTATGGAGAAGGGGACTTCCGTTTGGTGGCTTGTCTCTCCCTATTTCTCAGAGGGGGATTTGGATTTGATCCAGATGTCATGTCCCCGTTCCACCTTGTCTCTGTGTTATCGTCATTGGAGGTTTGAGAGGACATAGACCCTGATCTGGATCGAAATCCAGAGCGTGTTCTACCATTCCTCCACTTATAGACCCTACCTTGTAAATAGTCATTATTATCTCTCTGGAATTTCTTGGTTTTAATAGAGCAGATTTCATCTTCCCATTTTTTAAAATCTAGTTCCAGATCACTATTTAATTTTTCCAGGGCCTCAACAGAGAGATCTCGTTTCATAATCACATTTATGTCATCTATTTCTTTCTCTATTGACTTCAGTGATATGTTGTTAGATTGGATCAAAAGATCCATATAGCCCCGTGAGCAGGTGGTAGACAATTGTTCCCATTTGTCTCTAAAGGTTTCTTCCTCATTAGAGAGGGTGGGGAAAACTTGAATCCTCAAGCCTCTCGGGATAAATCCTTTGATCAGATATCTTTCGAGGAAAGCTTTGTTCCACCATATCTTAGTATTTTGTTTAAAAAGACTCTTCAGCCTAAATGTTAATTCCCTCGTATCTTTCCCTTTACTGTCTAAAAACAAATTCGAATCCTCTTTGAAAACAACGTTGAGTTGTGAGATCCAAGACTGATCTCGCATTCGAAAGTCCATGTTAGGCCCAGAGCCCACTGCTGTGAAAAGACACAGAGAAACAACAATTTAAGTACAAAGACTCACCAGGTTCAGTAAGGAGTTAGGCACCAATGACAAATGTCCGAGTGCCTCATTGTATATAAGTAATATAGCAGACTTCATTACATGATAGAAGACTTAGAGAAACAAGAAGTCATTACCCCACAGATATAATAAAAAATTAGCAAATTTTATTAGGGACATACAATACAAAATACAAACATATAAAATTCAAAGAAGGATCCAAATAAAAGAAGGAACGCAGTGTAAGGGCTTCAAGAGAAAATAGGAGTTAGGGTATGGAGCCCACCACAACAAAAGTTCTCTGGCACAAATTCGCTATCAAATATAGATCACATGTGGTATGGTCTAGATAGTATAATACATAACTATAGGTTAGTAGTAATAGCAAAGTGTACATAGGGAGGAAAGTCACTCTGAAGCCATATGTATCCAAAGTAGCTGTAGTGTAAAGAATTAATTACTGTAGTTAGTTATACATGTAGGTATAGACCAAAAGCCGAAGGTATCGTAATAGGACTAAAGTTGCCAGGAAAAAAACATCAAATATCCATTGCCTGTATAGATCAAGAAGAACCTACACAGGACATGAGAAGTAAATGAAGGGAGGCTTACCCATGAAAATGACTGTTGTAAAACGCCCCACGCTGCAGCCTGAAAAGGTTGCGCCCCGACGCGCGTTTCGCCAATCTGGCTTCCTCAGGGGGTAGTGTTTTAGATGCTGTCCATGTCATGCTTTAAATACGACTAAGTTAATTATAGAATGTAGGACACCGGTGTCTATCCTCCGGTTCCTGGTCTAACGGCGCATGCGCGGGAACCTGACTTGAGCCGCGAGATCCCTGTCCTCCGTCGTCATGCCCGTAGTGCGCCTGCGTGCCCCCAAGGACGCGTGTCCATGGAGACCAAGCAGGCACAGTGCGAGCGTAGAGACGACGGAGAACCAGGGCGAGGCTCCCAGGTTCACTCGCAACATGCGCAACCCCAGGACAGGGAGAGGTGTTTGGATCAGTATAAAACTATGTTCTATATTTGCGAGGTAGACATGATTAGAAGTATGAAGATTATATTGATATGGTGTTAATTCCCACAACGAAAAATTATGTATATATATAAAAATGAAGGAGATGAAAAGAAGTGAAGGGGAAGATGGTATCACGAAAACGTGAAAAAGCCAACATAAGTGCAAAAATATATGAACAACAATTATTATAAAAATTTAATAAAATTACATACTATGGTGCACAAATGTGTAAGAGTATGTACATACAGTACAATATAATAGTTTACAGAAAATCTTGTATTATAAAAAGTATAAAGGTGTTAATATAGTGTTATTTCCCAAAAAGGGTAAAAGAAAGAAAAATAGAATAGAAGAAGGAAAGAAAAAAGAGAAATACAAAGGAATAGAAGAAAAAAACAAAAAAAGAAGATGAAGAAGAGAAGGAAAAAAGGAGAAAAGCAGAAAGAGAAAGAGAAGATCACAACGTACAAGGGGAACGTATGTACGGAAATATATAACCGACATTAAATTGTGACAGTTTAATAAAAGTACAATTCATAATATACAATTTGTGTGAAATATATCAACAATTGAAAAATAAATAATCGGTAATAAATAAAAAAACTGGAAAATACCAGTATCATAAGAAATAACAAAAATTACTAAGTTATTATAAAACACATCAATAACAAGTGAAATAGAAAGATCATGAATAACATGAATATAAGACGCATAAACAATATATATTTATAGAAGCAGGAATCTTAGGGACATCCTCATACAGAGCCATTATGTCCCTAAAAAAGCGAACCCTTTCTCGGCCAGAGGCCCGGCTCAAGGCTGTTTCCCCTGTGGTGACTGCATAGCGTGTCCAAATGTTTTGAGGACCACAACCTTTGACTCTGTAAAGACGGACAGACGTTTTAAAATATTGCAGTACATCTCGTGTAGTACCACTCACGTGATATACTACGCCACATGCGACTGCCCCAAAGTTTATGGTAGTTCACCTCTTGAACCCCATTCAAGTTGCCTGACCGGTTCTCAGGGGACCGGAAGACTTTTCTCTCCTTTCAGGAGAGTTGTAGGCTCTATTTTTGTTTAAAGCCCCACTCCTCAGGTTCTGAGAGCCAGCGGGTGGGTATAATTATGTCCCGGCTCCAGAAAGGGCCCCAAGATTGGGCCTTCTCCTTGGCTCCTGACGCCCCTGAACTTTCCTCCGTTGATCTTTTCTTTTCTGCTCTCGGACTCATTTATGACGAGACTGACAGGACTGCCTTTGCCGAGAGTCAGCTGGTGACCTTACGTCAGGGTAAGAGACCTGTTGAGGAGTATTGCTCTGACTTTAGGAAGTGGTGCGTAGCTTCTCGGTGGAATGACCCTGCCTTAAGGTGCCAGTTTAGGTTGGGTCTGTCGAACGCCCTGAAAGACCTGCTAGTTAGCTATCCCTCTTCTGACTCCCTAGACCAGGTTATGGCTTTAGCGGTACGACTTGACCGACGTCTCAGGGAACGACAACGTGAACGTTTATGTGTTTTCTCCTCTGACTCCCCCATGATGCCTTCCGAGGTTCCGTTGCTTCGTTCTTCCACGGAAGACTCGGAGGTACCTATGCAACTCGGGGCCTCTGTGTCCCCCCAACAACGTAGAGAGTTCCGCAGGAAGAATGGTCTCTGCTTCTATTGTGGGGATGACAAGCATCAAGTGAACACCTGTCCTAGGTGTAAGAATAAGCAGCCGGAAAACTTCCGCGCCTAAGTGATCATCGGCGAGGTCACTTGGGCGCACAGGTATTTCCCGTAAATATGAAACCTAATAAGATCTTGCTTCCCTTTCAGGTCTTTTTTGGTGGTAGGTCTGCTACCGGGCAGTGCCTTCGTGGATTCAGGGTCGTCTGCTAATATCATGTCTGTGGAATTTGCTATGTCTCTAGCTATGCCTTTGATTGATTTGCCTAAACCTGTCCCGGTAGTGGGTATCGACTCCACTCCTCTTGCTAATGGTTATTTTACACAGCATACCCCTGTTTTTGAACTCCTTGTTGGCTCCATGCATTTGGAGCAGTGCTCTGTACTGTTGATGCAGGGATTATCGTCCGATTTGGTTTTAGGCCGTCCCTGGTTGCAGTTGCATAATCCCACGTTTGACTGGAATACTGGAGATCTTACCAAATGGGGTAATGAATGCTTGACGTCATGTTTTTCTGTTAATTCTTTTTCTCCCCCTGAGGAGGTGAACATGCTACGTGAGTTTGTTCAGGACTTCGCTGATGTTTTCTCTAAGGAGGCCTCCGAAGTGTTACCTCCTCATAGAGAATACGATTGCGCTATCGATTTGGTACCAGGAGCTAAGCTCCCTAAGGGTAGGATATTTAATCTCTCTTGTCCCGAACGTGAAGCCATGAGAGAGTATATCCAGGAATGCCTGGCCAAGGTTTACATTCGCCCCTCTACTTCTCCGGTAGGTGCTGGCTTATTCTTCGTAGGGAAGAAGGATGGTGGTCTTAGGCCATGCATTGACTACCGTAATTTGAATAAGGTCACTGTAAGGAACCAGTATCCCCTTCCTTTGATTCCTGATCTTTTTAATCAGGTTCAGGGGGCTCAATGGTTCTCTAAATTTGATCTACGGGGGGCGTATAACCTTATCCGCATCAAAGAGGGGGATGAGTGGAAGACTGCGTTTAACACGCCAGAAGGTCATTTCGAATACCTCGTCATGCCCTTTGGGTTGTGTAATGCTCCCGCGGTCTTCCAGAATTTCATAAATGAGATTTTAAGAGATTACCTGGGGGTATTTCTTGTAGTGTACCTTGATGACATACTTGTGTTTTCCAAGGACTGGTCCTCCCACATTGAGCATATCGGGAAGGTGCTCCAGGTCCTTCGGGAAAACAAACTGTTTGCGAAGACCGAAAAATGTGTGTTTGGGGTGCAGGAGATACCATTTTTGGGTCAAATCCTCACTCCTCATGAATTCCGCATGGACCCCACCAAGGTCCAGGCTGTGGCGGAATGGGTCCAACCTGCCTCCCTGAAGGCGTTACAGTGCTTCTTGGGGTTCGCTAATTATTACAGGAGATTTATTCCTAACTTCTCGGTCATCGCTAAGCCTCTTCCGGACCTCACTCGCAAGGGTGCTGATCTCCTCCACTGGCCTCCTGAGGCTGTCCAGGCTTTTGAGGCCCTTAAGAAGTGCTTTATCTCAGCCCCAGTGTTGGTTCAGCCCAACCAAATGGAGCCATTTATCGTGGAGGTTGACGCGTCCGAGGTGGAAGTGGGGGCTGTCTTGTCCCAGGGTACCAGGTCCCTCACCCATCTCCGTCCCTGTGCCTACTTCTCCAGGAAGTTTTCGCCCACTGAGAGTAACTATGATATTGGCAACCGCAAACTCTTAGCCATTAAATGGGCATTTGAAGAGTGGCGCCACTTCCTGGAGGGGGCTAGGCACCAGGTAACGGTCCTTACCGACCACAAGAATCTGGTTTTCCTAGAATCGGCCCGGAGGCTAAACCCGAGACAGGCTCGATGGGCGTTATTTTTTACCAGATTACATTTTTTGGTTACCTATAGGGCTGGGTCTAAAAAATATTAAGGCTGATGCACTGTCGCGTAGCTTCATGGCCAGCCCTCCTTCGGAGGAAGATCCTTCTTGTATTTTGCCTCTATGTATAATCATTTCCTCTATTGATTCTGATTTAGTCTCTGAAATTGCTGCTGATCAAGGTTCAGCTCCCGGGAACATTCCTGAGAACAAGCTGTTTGTTCCCCTGCAATTCCGGCTAAGGGTACTTAGGGAAAATCATGACTCCGCACTATCTGGTCATCCAGGCATCCTGGCTACCAAGCACCTCATTGCCAGAAACTATTGGTGGCCTGGGTTGCCTAAAGACGTTAAGGCCTACGTCGCCGCTTGTGAGGTTTGTGCTAGGTCCAAGACTCCCAGGTGCCGACCAGCGGGCTTACTACGTGCTTTGCCCATTCCCCAGAGACCTTAGACCCATATCTCCATGGATTTTATCACCGATTTGCCTCCATCTCAAGGCAAGGCAAGTCGGTGGTGTGGGTTGTAGTAGACCGCTTCAGTAAGATGTGCCACTTTGTGCCCCTCAAAAAACTACCCAATGCCAAGACGTTAGCTACCTTGTTTGTCAAACACATCCTGCGTCTCCATGGGGACCCTGTCAATATTGTTTCTGACAGAGGGGTACAATTTGTTTCTTTGTTTTGGAGAGCCTTCTGTAAAAAGTTGGAGATTGATCTGTCCTTCTCCTCTGCCTTCCATCCTGAAACTAATGGCCAAACCGAGAGGACTAATCAGTCTCTAGGACAATATTTAAGGTGTTTTATCTCTGATTGTCAATATGATTGGGTCTCATTCATTCCCCTCGCCGAATTTTCCCTTAATAACCGGGTCAGTAACTCGTCATGGGTCTCCCCCTTTTTCTGTAATTTTGGGTTTAATCCACGGTTCTCCTCCGTTTCACCTGGTAGTTCCAACAATCCCGAGGTAGAGGTCGTTCATCGGGAACTGTGCACAGGCTGGGCCCAGGTTCAGAAGAACCTAGAGGCGTCCCAGAGCATACAAAAATCTCAGGCAGAGAGAAGACGTTCTGCTAACCCCTTGTTTATGGTCGGGGATCTGGTGTGGCTATCGTCAAAGAACTTGCGCCTTAAAGTCCCGTCCAAGAAGTTTGCTCCCCGGTTTATAGGGCCGTACAAGGTCATTGAAGTCCTCAATCCTGTCTCCTTCCGACTGGAGTTGCCCCCATCTTTTCGAGTACACGACGTGTTTCATGCCTCCCTCCTTAAACACTGCTCCCCGTCCTTGGCTCCCTCGAGGAAACCTCCTGTCCCCGTTCTCACCCCTGTGGGGGTAGAATTCGAGGTGGCCAAGATTGTGGACAGCAAGATGGTCAAAGGCTCCCTCCAGTACCTGGTCCATTGGAGAGGATACGGGCCTGAGGAGAGGACTTGGGTACCGGGATGTTCTCGCTGGGGTATTGGTCAGGAGGTTCCACCTTCGTTTCCCCAATAAACCAGGTCCATCTAGAAAGGGTCCGGTGGCCCCTCATAAAAGGGGGGGGTACTGTTAAGGATCTGCCAGGCACAGCTTCTGTATCCACGCCCATAGGTAATCAGTCTGCATCTGCTTCTATGTCTGTGAGACTGACTCCATCTTCCACCACTCAGGATGGCAGGCTTAGGAGTGGGAAAGCCTATCACAGCCTGGCCAGACGGAGCTAGCTCCCGCCCTCTGTCTATTTATACCTGCCTTTCCTGTTCCTCCTTGCTTGTGATTCTTCTCTGTTGGTTTCCTGGCCCTGCTGCAGCTTCTTGAACTACTTGTTCCTGCTTCGTATTGACCCTGGCTTACTGACTACTCTTCTGCTCTGCGTTTGGTACCTCGTACACTCCTGGTTTGACTCGGCTTGTTCACTACTCTCCTGCTCTGCGTTTGGCACCTCGTACTCTCCTGGTTTGACTCGGCTCGTTTACTACTCTTGTTGCTCACTGTGTTGCCGTGGGCAACTGCCCCGTTTCCCTTTGTTCTGTGTTTCCTTGTCTGGTTGTCTGTCGTGCACTTATTGAGTGTAGGGACCGTTGCCCAGTTGTACCCCGTCGCCTAGGGCGGGTCGTTGCAAGTAGGCAGGGACTGAGTGGCGGGTAGATTAGGGCTCACTTGTCTGTTTCCCTATCCCTGTCATTACATAGAATCTGAATCTTCAAATTCTTGCTGCCAGCAACTGTGACCATTGAATTTGCTCAAAAATTCAAGCCAAATTCCCAGATCGTCTTTCAAGTATCTCGATAATCTGATATGAGCCCTAGGCGACTTCAAACCCCGCGTAGCAAAATAAAGTCTCTTAGAAAAAACGCGTCCCATTGGAATAACTCTGGTAGCAAAATTTAATAAACCAAGTAAAGATTGTAGTTCCTATAGCGTAGTTTTCTTTTTTGCTAACAGCTCAACCAAGAAAACTCTGATTTTTAACAACTTATCCACTGGTAATCTAAATTCCATATTAACCGAGTCTATAACAATACCTAAAAACTCTAAACAATAACAGGGCAAAACCGTTTTCTTTAGCAAGTAGAACTCCAAAATAACTAGCAACTTCAATAAATTTATCTAATAACTCTAAGCATGAAAACTAATCAGCGTAACCAACAAACAAGAAATCATCCAAATAATGTAATATACCTCCATTAGGCATCTGTTCCTGAACTACCCAATGCAAAAAAGTAGAAAAAGCTTCAAAATAATGACAGGATAATGAGAATCCCATCGGGAGGCATTTGTCAAAATAAAATGCATCATCAAACTGGAAACCTAAAGAGTTAAAGCCACTAGGCTTAATTGGTAATAATCTAAAAGCTGATTTTATGTCAGCCTTGGCTAATAGAGCTTTGTGGCCAAACTGTCTTAATAAAGCCACTGACTGATCAAAGGAAGCGTATGTAACTGACGCTCTTCCTTTATCTATCTCGTCATTTAAAGACGTCTTTTCCGGGTAAGAAAGGTGATGAATTAGTCTAAAAGACCCAGCCTCCTTTTTAGGAACTATACCTAAAGGTGATAACCTGAAATTACTAAATGGAGGAGTACTAAATGGGCCAGCGATCCTGCCTGACTCAAATTCTTTACACAACTTTTCCCTAACAATAGCTTTATGCATATCTACTGATTTCAAAGTTTCCACCCAGCAGCAGCCATGACCAATAAACATTGGGATTTCAAAACCTTCATTGAAACCCTTAAAAATGAGCTCAGCTTTCTCCCTGTCTGGGTAACGCTCGAGCCATGGGCGCATTCTTATTAGCATCACTGGCGTCCATGCTTTTTGATAACAACTCCTTGTACTTGGCTGTTGCTGACTTGATTGACCTGCTTTTTTGAAACATCTACACATGGGGTGAGCGCCCCCACAAAAGGAACACTCGTGTTTATACCTACAATTACTAAACCATTTGCAAGTTGCTTCATTAAAAGCGAAACATACACCTTTCCTAAGGTTACCTTGAGCAGCATTTTGCTGTTTAACCGGCGCAGCTCTTTGTGGTAACATTAGATTGAGCCAAAGACCCACATCTTTAACCCCCCAATTAATGGACGGGTAAACTGCCAACTTCTGTCTAAACATTTCATCATAGTTGTACCATGCCATACCGCCAAAATTGCGATAAGCCTCAAGAATAATGTCAATATGTTGAAATAACCGGATATTTCTCACCTAAAACTGCAGAATAAATACAAAACGCCTGCAACCAATTATTAAAAGATCTTGGCATACTACGCTTCCTATCATCCTCGTACTTTTCATCTTTCTTATCACTACGAACAATATGTTCCTTAGCTGAGGGCAATAGTGTTAAGACTTCAATAAATTCATTACGCCAAATGCGCTCTTTAATATTCTTCAACAAATGAAAACCTAAAGGTGACACTTCACACGAAATTGCCTCCTTAACACAAGTCTCTACAACTCCTGCACCTCTGTCTAATAAAGGAACAACACTAACAGACTCAGCAACCTGTGGCAAAATGACAGAAATATTAGAGTTTATCATTTGAGCTGTTCTGTTCACTCCATACTCCAGCTACTGTACTAGGAGCTGCAGCTTTAACAATAAAATCTGATAAAACCTTCATAAAATTAAAAAGATAGACATTTTGGTTAGCATTTATCTCACCACTCGCTGGGGCCATTGCAGGCTGATTCTCTCCCGACCTTGAACCGGCAGGCGGAGCTAAGCCCTGCTGGTCCTGACGAAATCCCTCTCTAGGCTGTGCAGCTCGTCCTGAGGAAGCTGTACTGCGCTGCTGCTGTGAGGCGCTTTCCCGCCCTTCTGACTCCACAGGACCCTGGAAACTCTGCCTCGTCACTGTCCCACGCCGTTCTGACGACACCGACCGCTGACGCTGTCTCCCCTCCGCTGACGCTGTCTCCCCTCCGCTGACAGGCAAAACTCTGCCCTTTGGCCGACTGAACGACCACTGCTTCTGCTCCTGCTGCCATGAGGAGGCGGTGAATAAATTACCTGGCTCCTCCTTGTCCTTTTGGTCGGCCTCCTGTCAGTCTCTGGAAGGCCCGGCTCCTCCTCCTCCGCTCCGTCACATCCTGTGGTAGTTTTCCTCCTTGTTCCGGCGGCAGCTCTGCTACATTAAGGCATCTTCTTAGCCATTCCTCACCGCCCACTGACTCCGCTCTCTGTAGTAGCTGTTGCATAAGGTCCTCCATGGCTTGTCTTGAATCCTCTTCAAACGGCCCGGAACACTGCCGAACACCAGAATTTAAACAGGAAATCTTCCCGCCGTTGCTGCTCATTATCCAATCAGTAGAAAGCGCGGGCTTCACGAGCGCAAGGTGGAAAATTCCAGAACCTGCTCGTACATTC